>NC_092020.1:14104037-14768412 GCF_042242105.1 Pempheris klunzingeri
CTGGTCACTGCAGAGTTTGGCCGTCTGAGGGAGTTCCTGCTTGAGGAGGAGGAGCGCATAAAGGAGAAACTGCGGAAGCAGAAAGAGGAGAAGCTCAACCAGCTGGAGGAGGCGCTCACTCAGACCACCGAGCAGATCAGCCAGTTGGAGAGCACGGCCGACCAGCTTCGCCTCAAACTGAGGGAGGAAGAAAACCCAGAGCAACTCAAGGTGAGAGAGAGGAGGAAGGGGAGCGAATGGATGATGCTCATTATGCTTGTATAGCACATTTCCCTCAGCTGAGAAAGTTCAAAAAGAGAAGATTTTCAGTTACATGAAAAAAAAACACAGCCAGCACGTACTGAAGAATATTGCCTTTGATATATTATCTGAATATTACAGTTGAGACTGAAGTATTTTATAATCATGGGTTTGTTCTGATCTGCTCTATTTCAGGGAATCAAAGATTTCATTGGAGGGTGAGTATCATCTTGATCTTATCAGGATCATTCAACAGCAGTGAGATCTTATTGAGTTACATTAGTTTCTAGGTCATCTCCCCCCTCCTTCTCTCTATGACTGCTGTCTTCATTTGAAAGTCTGAAGTCACAAGGAAATGGCGTGTTGTTTTGTAAGAAACTGTCTTTTTGAAACAGGATGTCGGGGCGGTTTATCTTTGCCTCACATTGTGACGCAGACTCGTGGCAATTAGAATGCAGAAACTGTTACTGACAAACATTTTGTGTGTGTGAGAACACATTTACGTGGTTTAAGTCTTCACTTTGTCTAAGAAAAACAAAAGAGAATTGTCCATCATTAGTTTTTCTGTTCCCTAATATTTTCTACACAGTTCTTTCATAATGATAAGAAACCACAATGCTAACAGTTACATCTTTGTATTGCTTTGTACTTTTCTTGTGCTGTGAATCCACTGAAGCAGCCCCAGAGAATATTGATCTGTGATGAAGAGGCTTTCGCTCCCTCTTGTGCTGCCTTTTGCTTTAAATTATTTTTATCACTCTTGTCTCTCTCCTTCTCTCTGTTAGGGCTGAGAGCTTGTTTGAGTGTCCCCCTGAGGTAGATGCCAATCTGCATACGGGAGACTTCCTGGGACCTCTGCAGTACAGGACCTGGAGGAATATGAGCTCAGTTTTTCAGCCTGGTACATAGACACACATGTGCACACACATACACACACCATCCGAACACACTTGCAAAAGCAGTTACTTTTCCACAAATTTGGAGGACTTAGTTGAGAGATAGACGAAGGAAAAAAAGAACTGTCAGAACTGATGCAGCTTCCATCTGCAGGTACAATCACCAGACACTGAAAACATGAATTTACATACAACACCATCACATACTCGGTATCACACTAACAATTAAACGGACAAATCTACCAACAAAAAAATGAATCCCTTTCAAATTATTGTTGTCATGACTGGTTCCTAAATATACATTTGATTGCACCATGGGAGGTTCTGCTCACTTGCTCAGAAGGAAGCTGAAAACAGCTTTTCAGTGGTGGAGATGTAGCATTGTAAATTATCTTAAACATCAATTGAAGGTCTGAAAACAGAGTGAGATTTGCAAAACTTAGCAGGTCGTTACAGTGATGATGAATTAATGATTTCCTATCAGGAACCTTTTAAGGCTTAAAAAGAATCTCAGCTGGTTTCAACACAGTTTTGCTGGCCTGGGACCAGCAGGATGTACAATCATGAAGATGTGATGCAAAAATGTGTTTGATGCTTCTATTGTTAAAGAATTCCTAATATGTTTAAATTCATCAACATTATATTTCACTTTTTGCTTAACTTTTTCATTGAGTTTGACATGTACATTTGGTGCCTCTTTTAAAAAAATAAGTTGTCTTAATCTATGAAAGGCATTTTTGTGCTTTGTATTTTATGTTCAGTCTTGAGTGAACATGAGTTTCAAACATGTATGTACCTGCTTTCCAAACGTAATCACTTCTGTCAGCGGGTCTAGTTCAGGTGTGCAAAGACTTATTTTGGGTATTTCAGGTCACTTTCCAATCACATGTGATCATATAGTGTTGGTGACTGTGTAACGCTACACTGCAATACTAGACTTGATGAATCTTTGGAGTTTTCTATCTTGACGTAGTATCATTTATATTTTATTTGTATCCATGTAGCTGATGCTCTTATCTAGCTCATCTTTCACCATTTGAGCAGGTAAGCAGTCAGTATCTTGTTGAAGGTCACTGCCAAGGAGTCTTTCGTGTGTCATTCTCTTTAAACACATGTTAGTTGTTTCATTGGTCCATTTCTAACTCTTTTTCTGTCATAGCCATCACAGCTGTGACCCTCGACCCCGACACAGCCTACCCCTGCCTGTGGGTGTCCCCGTGCCGCACCAGCGTCCAGGTGGGAAGAATCCAGCCTAACCTGCCCAACAACCCAGAGCGCTTCACTCGCTACAACATCGTCCTGGGCTCTGAAGCTTTCTCCTCTGGCAGGCACTACTGGGAGGTGGAGGTGGGCTCCAAGACAGCGTGGGGGCTGGGCGTGGCCCTGGCCTCCGTCAACAGGAAGGAGGAGATCAGCCTGTGCCCAGATGATGGTTTCTGGACAATGGTGCTGAGGGACAACTGTGACGGCACCGGCGAGTATGAAGCCTGCACCGACTCAGAGGAGAGCTTGTTATACCCCTCCAAGCCCCCCAGAAGGGTGGGGGTCTACCTGGACTACAGTCGTGGTGAAGTGGCGTTTTATGATGCTGGAGACATGAGCCACCTCTTTACCTTCTATGATGCAAAATTCAAGGAGCCTGTTTTCCCGTACTTCAATCCCTGGCCGATCATCAATGGACACAACCGGGAGCCGCTCTCCATAGTAACCCCACACTGGGTATGAATGGGATCAATGTGCTTTTAATAAGAGGACTGACATTGTGCATCTGCTAATTCAGAATAAAGCTGCGGAAGATTCAACAGCTGATGAACTTAGCTGGACTCATCTCATGAGCATTCACATATCTGCACTGGCATAAAGACTTTTCTCCATTAATCACGTGGTGAGGGTGAACATGCAGGTGACCCTGCAATGTTTGAGAAGAAACTACTGACAAATGACACTTTAAAGGACATGGTTCTTGATATCCTACAGTTTTCTTATTGTCAACAAATCCAAAAAATCAAAAGTTCTGGCTGTTCAGCCAAATCCTGTTCTATCTTACTCCTTTGTGCCATTTGCTTCCGTTACTTTTGAAAAAATATTAAAAACATACCAATGAGCCACATTATCGCACTGGATTGCATGTTCCTTTATTATGACAAACAAGACTTGATCCCACAAACACTGTGCTGCTACCCTACCCTTTCTGTGCACCAAATGTATATTAATCTGCACCTGAAAATAGTCCAAAATAAATTAACTATTTCTTCCTAATATTTGATTTTAAAAAACAAACTAAATTTAAAAGCTGTTTTAGGAAATGATTTAGACTTTTTAAACTATATTTTGTGACCATGTTATAAAGATTTGCATCTTAACTTGTTGACAGTAAGAAAAATGCAGAATAGAGGTATCCTTTAAGATTTTGAATGGTTCCCTGTTATGTTTTAGACCCCTAGTAGAGCTCGCTGTTTTATTTATGTCCTGCTGCCAGTGATCAACAGGGGGCGGTAACGTGCCATGAAACCCAACAATGTGCCAACAAAGACGGAGTAAGAAGACTGCTAGCTAGTACACATGGATTTGAACTATGCTGGATTTAAAATGGAGCCACAAATTACATTCAACACATTTCTCAAGGATTTACACAACACATTTTGGTGAGTAACACTGAATGTAAACCCAACTTTTGTTTGTTTACAAGAAAACACCACAAGGCACCTTTCACTGGTGTGTTGTATGTCCAATCCTGTTATTCTAATGACATGTACATCTAAAGCAAGATGCATGTAGTAGATTAAACCTAAGTAATAATGGCTTTTATATGCCTTTACTTTACAAGGGACACTTTACTTAATTATATGTTCAACACAAGTCTGTGAAAATGTCATTTTAAAATGCATTGAAAGTTATGACCAGAGATGTCCCACTGAGGTTTTTGCTGGTACTTTTGATTCCACCAGAGGACACCCAAAGCTAATTTTGAATGCAGCATCACTCTGTTCCTCAGCAGTCTTTATGATACAACATTGAGCTTTTATGATCCATATGGAAGCCAACCTCCAGAAACTGCAGCCCACTCAAAGCTTTTAGGGAAAGTTAATCTGAAAAAGCAATGCAAAATTGTTTCTTGCCATTTATCGGATTTTCCAGTTAAGTCATTTCAATTTTATTTATATAGCCCAGTATCACAAATCATAAATGTGCCTTAAGGGGCTTTGCAATCCGTGCAATCCACCTTCTGTCCTGAAACTTTTGATTCAGAGAAGGACTAACTCCCCAAGAAACTGTTAAATGGTCAATAAAACAGAGGAAACCCCAGCAAGAGCACCAGAGGAGAAATCCCTTTCCCAGGACGGACATCCAGTAGATTTCTTGTGTGCAGAATAGACCAATACAGCAAAATTACAGTCCAGATAAACAAAAAAAATCCAGATGACAAAATTAGATTGTAAAAATATAAGGATAAATACAGGAGAGGATGTGGAGTAACTTCCAGGAGAGACAGGAAACCATACAGACAGAGGGAAAGAGACACATGAGGTGAGGCTGAGTCTCCGGGAGGACGAAGATCCAAATCTAAAACATCTGGAATGAGGCACTGACAGCCAGAAGAGAGAGAGAGGTGTCAGGACGGCTAGTGGTCCAGTGTGCAGTTCTCAATCAATGAGACACCTGAGGGAACCGTTGCGGTTTCACGATTATAATGCAACACAGCAACAAAAACCGAACATTTGATTTATTAGATTGTGTGTTACGGATGCAAATACCTATTTCAAATAATCAGTTGATTATTTGTGACCTTACTCTGTTTGAGATTTGTTTACTCTCACGGATACTCACTGTTCCTTTTTTAATGTCCAGTTAAGCAAGGTTAATGAGTTACCCCATGCCAATCGAGCAATTTGGTCACCTGTGACTACTATTACGGACAAATAAATAATGAGAATTAGTCTGACCCAAATGAAATGTAGGCCTATCCATGTCAGCTTAATCTCTGTGCGTCATCTGCCTATACATTAACCATAAACTGAAGGTCTTGAGGCTACCTGTCAGGATTGTCTCTAACAGTCCTGATCTGTAATTAGATATTATTGCAGGCTGATCAACATGCAGTAACACAAGCCTTCACTTCTACATTACTGCTCTGCTGCCACTCCTTCTGTCATTCATCCCTGTCTTTGAACGGTTTCAGTGAGGCTGAAGGTGAAAGATAAGTCTGAGATGTTAGAAGTTCCTCTAAAAGTTTCCTGTCTTTTCACACTTTTTCTCTGTGAAAATTCAGTTATTTATTCCACTTCTCATCTCTTTTCTCATCTTGATCATTCATCCTTCTTTCCTCTCCCGCATGACTGATCCGTTCCCAAAATACAACCCCTATTTTTAACTCTCAGTGCATGTAACTTAGCTTTTCTGTAATGGATCTCTTTTCTGCCACCGCTCAAGAATTTGCCTCTCCCCTCCATCAATAATCGATGAGGAGAGGGACGGCGAGAGGGGCTGAGGAGAGACAGATAGGCTGAGGAACTGAAAGACGGGTTTGAAATGATTAATGGAAACCTCATTAGGAGAGAGAGAAGTCAAGCTATACATTATACCCCTAGTCTGGAGAGCTATACACTATCACGGTCTGTTTCAGTTTGAATGAGAAATGTTTAATGAGAGTTAACAGGAGATGCAGAGAGAGAAAGCAGGAGATGCAGAGATAGAGGGAGATTTCAGGGGAGGCAGTTAAGGGCAAAATAGGGGGAAAAGTGAGACGCTTTATCTGCTTAAAGCTGCCAAACACCTGCCAGTGTCCTCGTTTTCAACTGGAGGAGGGAGAGGAGGGACACCAAATTGATGGGACGTTTTATTTATAGAAACCTGCAGCTTTTAGTGGAATTAGTTGCTTTAGATAAAAACTACAAAGCTATACGGCTCTTTTAGAGAGCTTGAAAGCGCAATAATATGTTTACACGCTTGTGTGAACATTCATGTCTAAAAATAAAAGTCAGTGGTGACACGATCACCTGTGTGTGCTCAGCCATGCTTGCTGGACAGGATTATGTATGCAGGACAACGGTGAGGTGATGTGTTATAGCTAAACAAAAGTCTCTCATCATCACATACTGTAGCTTCCGAATTTGTTGTACCCCTCCCTCTCTTTCTATCTCTCTGTGTCACTTAATGGATAGCTGACCTGGGCACCTCCAAAAGAATCCAATTTGTATTACAACAAAGGCCTCAAATATGACAGGAGGAGGACAGGGGATTGAGGCCGGATAGATTGAGAGAGAAAGGAAGCATGGAGAGCAACGAGGATTATTGAAAGGGGGAAATGATGGTGACAAGAAAGAGGCAAGGATGAGCGGGGAGAAAAAAAAAGTAAAAACAGGGACAAAAAAAGATGAGTAAAAGAGGCCAGAAATACATGACAGAAAAACACAAGATTTTGACTGAAAGCTGGAGGAGCAAAAGCACATTTCATTGGGGATACACTGAAGGGTGGCTGCGACAAAGCGCCCAGGCAACAGGAGGAGTGTTTACCTGTGATGAAGGGGAAAAGGTGGAGGAAAGCGAGGAAGAGAAAGAGAGAGAGAGGTCGATGTGTCACAGGAAGATAGCGTGAGAGAGGTAAAGTTAAGGAGGTATAGAGTGTCACCTAAAGAACCAAGAGATAGCGAGCGGGGGCAGAGGTGCAGGAACTCAATCCCAGAGTCAAGACAGCAGTTGATAAAACCTCCTCACCTGCACACACCAAGAGAGAGATATGGACAGTAGCACAGTGCAACACTGAAGAAAACACCTGGAGGAAATACTAGGACAGAGGAAGAAGAATTTGAATTATTATTTTTCTCTGGAAAACCTTCATTCACACTTCCTTTTTTTTTGGAACAAAGAAAAAATTTGCACTGTATCGACGGACCTGGATTTTTAAGCATTTTTTAAAAAGTGACACATCTTATGATCTCTATAGCTGACTTTTCTGGGGAATTTTACACATACAGCATAAAATAAAAAAAGAAAAACAGAAAAAAAACAACGGCTACCGCAGACGAGAGGAGAGCAGGGAAGAGGCAAAAGAGAGGGTGAGGGAGGGGGAGGGTGAGCGAGGGAGAGAGAGTGTGTGTGTGAGCCTCTGAAGCCGAGATGTTCATGATCATTCGAGAGACGTCCGCAGGAGGAGGCGGTGCTGGAGCGATGAGCGCGCCACAGGAGAGGAGTGCAAAACAGGTGTGTGAATATATGTCTGTATATATATATAAATGTGTGTATATATATATATATATGTGTGTGTGCATATGTTTTGTGTGTGTATACTCTCATACATATACATATAGATACATCATGTGTGTTCAAAGTATTTATATCTCTGTGCATATATGCAACTGTGTGCATACACAGATACATTTAAGTTCATTTAATTTTTTGCTTGAATTTTTGTGATTGTGTTTTGCTAAACTCAATTCCAAGATATGGAAACTTTGAGATAATTCTAAACCTGTACTGAAGTGTAATTGGAGTAAGTGATGAATCATTGCTATCTCCGTGTGGCTCCATATTTGCTTTCAGATGAACTAAATTACTGTAAATGCATCTTTATTGGCTGAAAAACCCTCTCAAAAGCAGTTTAATTATCTAAAGTTTTATTATGCAAAGCTAAAAACAAAGTTGTATTTCATGAGAAGTTGATATGTTGATGAAACATGATTAGAATTACAAAGGCTTTATTTACCCGTGAAATGTTTTTTGCAGTTTCATGTGTAAATAAAGTAAGTAAATTTGTCTGGATAGCACCTTTCTAGATCAGGGTTTGGGGTGCTGATATCAAGATGTCACAATATTTTGCATCTATGTTCACTACTAAATGCAGGTGCAGGCCGCCATCAAGAAGAAGCTGGAGAAGCAGAAGAAGCGAACTACTGAACATGGAGGAGGTGTTGGGGACGTGCAGACTGCCACACCTCAGCCTCCTCGCCATCAGAAATCCGGCCAGACCACCCTGACGGCAGCGGCCGCCGCTGAGGACAGGGAGTCGCTGGAGGACACGCTGGACGAGACGCTGGAGGAGATGATGGAGGGACCACAGAGGAGAGAGGAGAGGGAGGAGGTGGAGCCTGTCGACCTGCTGCCCATAGTGGATTCTGTGTTTGGTCAGGTAGGACCCATCACACGCATCCAATGTGTGTGCTTGACACACAATGTGTGTGTGTGTGTGTGTGTGTGTGTGTTTCATGTGCTGCTGCGTCAAGTTTTCCGGCTGATTGAATGCCTCGCCAACAGCTTGATTGAAACCCTAAGCCTCCAATTCAAATTTAAAGCCTGGCCGTCTCTCCCACAGCCATGACCTCTTTGATCCCACATGGTAAAAGGGCATAAAGCGTCAATGCAGCAGCACAAAGCGCTAACCATTTTGTCTTCTTGTTTAACCCCAAATCTTTCTGGCAATGGCAGAAGCAGCAAAGCGTGAGAGCTAAAGCTAAGGATGGCGATATAGCGTGTGCTTGAGAGGATTTAAACTCCTTTACTTTGGCAAACATTATGACAGTGTAATCCTTAACAGATACGGCCATAGTCAGCCAGAGATCTGATGAACACCCTATGCAATACTCTGCAGTATCACTTCAGTATCGCATCACATCCCATCACTCTCATGATAAGCAGGAACACACGACACGGCACGGTAGGCTTCACCATTACAGCATCTGTCACCCTGGGGTCAGACATGTGGGATCATGGTGTGAGAAAGTGGTGGGTTTTTGTTTGTGTGTGTGTATGAAAATAATCTCAAAAGAGATTACACCAAAGTTAAAGCCCCATTCACTTTCTTCCTCCCCTGCTAACCTCAACATGGCTTGTGAGTCACTCTGCATTTTTTTTTGTCTGACATGACATGAAAGAGTCCACGTCAGCAAACTCTGAAGTGACTGATGATGAGTGTGGCTGAGGTTAGAAACATGAAATCAATATAAAAAGATAAAAATGTGATGTCAGTGGTGATGCAAGTGATCCAAAATAAGAGACAACGGCTGAGTGAGTGGGAGGGAGCACCATGTGGGCAAAGTCTGAGGAGAGGAGAAGATTTCACTTTCCCTCATTTCACTGTAGGGATGCTTGTGGTCCCTGAATCTCACTTGGTCAACCAATGCATCATGGGATGAAACATGCGTGTAACAGGCAGTGAGCATGTGGTGTCCCTGAGACCTTCAGCCCCCACATACTGAACCAGAATCAAGCAGGGCTGGAAAAAGCTAACGCAAACTCATCATCATCTTAAAGTGATATTTCATAAAAACAAGCTCACATTTTTTTACATAAAAAAACAAAAAACCCACTTTGACGGCTTTGACGAAGTTTAAATGACGCTTTGACACAGCAATGGTAAACATTTGGGATTTTTGGGTACATTTTGTCTCAGGTTCTTTGTAATTATTTGTAGTATTTTGTACATTTTAACAAAATTAGGTTATTGACTTCTGAATTGTAATCCTTCTATACTTCAACATATATAATTGTAGCTTATTCTGCATTTATGATACTCTGAGCGTTTTTATATGTGCTTATTTATATGATAATGAAATGAAGATGAACTTACAAAAAAGCATTTTGGGGGCTCGTCTGCAGGGCTGAAAAGTACATTTCCTCAAGCACTATGCTGTTGCTCACATTCACACCAACGGGCAATTTAGAGTCACCAGCAAACCCAACCTATATGTCTTTGGACTGTGGGAGGAATCGGGAGAAAACATATACTCATACTCATATTACTCATATATACTCATATTTCACTAAATTTCACAGGGAGATATTTTTTCTACACTACATTTACTTGACAACCATACTCTTTACTTTCAAGTTTAATATTGTAAATCCAAAATGTATATGATCGAATGTTATTGATTAAATTATATAGCAACATTAAAATGCCTCTCACACATTCATGCATTTGTACTGATAATCTGATAATCAGATCATGTTGTATCCATTTAAAATTTTAATACCTCTGTACTTTTACCCGAGTAAGAGTTGAGTGCAGGTCTTTAACTTGTAATGGTGTATTTATACATTGCTGGATTTCGTCTTTTGCTTGAGTAAACAATCCAAGTACGTCTTCTACATCTGCCGCCCCCCACGCTCTGTCTACCTTGTCTCTTCTTGTCTTTCTCTGACTGACAGCTCTCATTACTGGAAACCAGCTGATGAACATCTGACACCAGATCAGTACATGATATGTACTATACAGGTTTACCTGCTGCCACACACACACACACACACACACACACGCATCTAAGTTCATGAGAAAGGCATAAGAGTCAGCTGAGTCCAAAACAAAGAACAGAGTCACATTACCTGAGTACTGCACACTCACACACACACACACACACACACACACTAAAATTAACCCTCAGATGCTAGAATGTCATTCAATGCTGATACCTCTAGACAAGCAGTTGAAAAGTAATCAAAACAGAAACCCAGTAAGATAAATAAGCCTGAGTGTGTGTGTGTGTGTGCATGAAAACACACACATACACAAACATGGACCAACAGCATCTCATCTGCGTGATTAATTGAAAGCACCAGTAAGGGAGAATCAGCCTGGTAATTAATCAGGCTTAATGGTATTGGTTGTGTCTTGGGTTATTCATGCCGGTGTCAGTTTTGTTGAACACGTAAACATCAAAGTGAATCATGAAGAAACTCAAGGAAAGATGAAGTTAGTTTGGTTGATAAAGTTGTGTGGTGGAGAGTTGATTTAACTAATTGGTTTCATACTAATAGAAATGCTGTATATTGTATATTGTAGTGTATTGTATATTGTGGTATATTATGTAACGATATGATTAACTTTTGTTGTTTTTAGTTGGACTAAAGTTGGTTCAGATGTTGAAAGATTTTCGTCTTTGGCGTTCGGTGATAACAATGAGACTATGCATGAAGCATGTGTTAATTATGAGAGAAAAATGGATGTAAATGAGGTTACTGTTCCACAATGATGGTTTGGATTTGAAATTTTTCCCACCTTAAATCCTCAGGTAAAAACACATATATGTCAAAAAAAGACATCTGCTGATTTTCAGACTCCTCTGGTCTGACCTGATGAGTTTCTTTATACTTCAGATGTCACCTTTTACATTCAGATGTGGAGACCTCTGTTACATAAGACGGTGTTGCTGTTTCACACACAATGAATAATTCCACAAGCACGGACACAGCTCACAGGAAGAATTATTCACCTAATGCACGTAATCAAACTTTTGCTGAGTATTTGCCTGCAGGTTTTCCAAATCAGACTTTTCTGGAGGGGTTTGTTTGCATAGGGTCACTGCTCACATTGTTTCTGCTCTTTTTGTTTTCTTATATGTGTAACTGTGTCCATGTACTGGTCCTCCTAGAGATCACTGTCGAATTAAGAAAAGTTTGCTTCCAACAAATCAACATCTAAAAGACCCTCTGAGAGAGTGTGTGGGTCTGTCTTATTGACAGAAAACAGACTTATTGGCAGGTATATTATAGCCTGCTCAGATCTAATTTTGATCTCTTCTGTGAGGATAATTTGAATGATACTGTCGCCTTATCACACCCACCAACAGCATTCGTATCTGTCACTTTTTTAAGTCCAAACAATCTGTTTATACTTAAGAACTTTTTCGGGGCAAAGATTTCATTTACAGTGGCCGATCTTAAGCTGCACATTACTGACTTGCTTAATCTGCTAGAAATAGCAGTTGTATTATTACTGTGTGAGGTCTCCGCTGCAGCAGCTGTCAGATGTAACTTATTAGATCTGTCCTAAAGTGGCCTCTAGTGGTGATGGCTGATTATTGCAACAATTGACCAGGCAGAAAGATCATGTTTGATTTTTTGAAGGTTCTTTGACGTTATAATCCTTCAACGTTTCTGTGAAATACAGATCAGGCCTCTCCTCCTGTCTTATGTGTTTTTAATTTATGTGTTTCTGATCAGACCTTTTGTCAGAACTGTGCTGATTGACATCTCTATCATTCTCCTTTTAGGTTTTTTGCACACATTTTTCCTCATATGTATGTATGTGTATATTTACATATATTATATTTGTTAGTATGTGTGTGCCACCGTCGAATTCTAACAAGGTCTGATCAGTAGGTAAAAACAGCTGTGTACGTGTGCAAGACTTTAATTCGCAACAATAAAGACAATTTATACATTAAGAGGTATTTAAAATCACTAAAGTGGCTATAATCATAATTACAGTGTAAAAACAATATGAATTTTGTGTCATTGTTTCATTAGGGAAAAGCTGGTGAACTTACTTAAGCAGCAAAGGAGCCAGATATTTGGTGGAGTTGGCAGAGACCAAAAACAGAGCTAAAAGAGTTTGAATACATCACTTACATTCTCCAGGAAGCCAGACGCTTTACTCCAAATGAACGATAATGGTGCTCAGTAACAGAACAGGCAACTGTTTGCCAACAAATTCACAATTTCAACTCAACTCCAAGAGGCCGAAAGAGAGACAATGTTTTGATGAGAGAAACACTTTGATCTTTTGAATCAAATTAGTTTCCCTGTGAGCATTCCACCTGTTAGCAGACACTTTTGGAGACATTCATGGCCGAAATTTGAGAACTAATGGGTAAAATTACACTTGCGCGCACACACACACACACACACACACACACACACACACACAGCTGTGCTCTCCACTGTAGTAAGCAGCATGCCAAATCTGCTTTTGAAGAGATTTGTTGACAGATGCTTTGTACACCCTCAGCTGACCACTTAACATTGCACTCAGAGCCTCAACTTCTGATATTAATGTTGTCATCATTTTAGAAACTTGGCCAAACCAATTCTGGGATGTAAGAGGTCAAGTTCAATGACAGCTCAAACCACCGCGGACTTTGAGCCCTCACATCCTGCCAAGTGTGACCTGAGATGACACAAGTAACAGATACTGTGGGTCTCATAAGCCGTCACTGGCTGAAGCGTCACATCTTAGTCGTACCATGAGTTTGCATTAGTTTAAAGGTTTAGCACGACTGGAACTGTGAAACATTTTAACACAATCCTTCATAGAAAACACTTAAAAAACATAATTCAGGGATCAATCTTCAAAATGTTAAAGGAAACGTTTTTACTGAGACAACCATGCATTTCACAGTTGATTTTACAATAAGTTGATTTTAAAACATTTCTCATTCAGTGTAGCATTTGATATCCCAATTAATCACAGTAATGATAATCTATCCCCTGTGTTCTGGTTAAAAAAACAAAATCATAATGAAAAACAAAGTTTTTCTAATTTTCCACAAACTCCAATATTTACAGTATATTTTCAGTCTTTGATTTAGTCTAATTATACATATATGCAGTTGAGGCCAATTTCTCCCTCTTTTGGTTTCCCTTTAGTGTGTCCCTGTCTCTATTTTCTTTCATCACCCCATCTTCCCCCATAATCTCAAATGGAAGGGATTAATCTCCCTCCATTTATGCCCTCTTAATTCTCCCTCTAAAACTCTTCATGCCGTAGATGAAGTCATTTCAGTCAACAAGTGAACGAGAGAGCAGGGGAGAGGGGAGGACAGAGAGAGAGAGAGAGAGAGAGAGAGCAACTGAAAAGGAAAGAGGAGGACAGAGAGCGAGAGAGCGGGATTTAAAGCGTTGGTCAGAGGAAGTGATGCTGCTGCTGCGAAGAGACATGCGAGTGGGTTGCTCTCAGTAGAGAGCTCAGTTTAGTGGGGTTAGTTTGGCTTTTGGTGATTTTGTTTAACTCTGGATCAGATAGAGATGGGCAGAGTCATTCATTGATTGCTCATGAATGGACTAGAGGTTGTTTTTTAACTCTTTGGTATCAGATTTGATGATTGATAACCAGCATGGGACACCCAGAGAGGTCAGAGCTTGATGCTTAACTGGACCTTTTAGAAGTCCAAAGAGAGGAGAACAGAAAGAAAAGGGGGAAGAAGAGATAAAAACAAGCACATAGGATCAAAAACGAGTGACTGACAGAGAGTAAGAAAGAAAGGGAGTTGCCAGGGAAGGCTGGGTAATGGGCAACTGCACCAAACCATCTAAAGACAAAATGAAGAAGGTAAGAGCACTTTGTCTCGTCTTTGTTAGACTCCAGCTTACTGAAGCTTGACACTTTTGCCTGCACTTGCTAAATGACACCTTTACTATTTTACATCTGTGTAAATGTATAAGTTCTGTGATTGATTAGAAAATATCTCAGCAGCTTTGAGCATGGAAGTCCACTCTTGTCATTTGGGAAAAGTAACTGTAACAAAATAATAGTAGTTCAAAAGACCACTTATAGCTTTTGGAGCTTTTCTTTGCAATTTGCCTAAATTATTTAATCATTAGCAGGTTATTGTAAAGCAGCTAATACAAAATAATGGTAGTTGCAAAAAACTCACTAAAATTCAAAATATTCATCAAGGACACAGTATATAACTTTGTACAGTACTGATGTCAATCAGTTGACCAGACAATTATTAGAATTATCAGTGGAGCCTGCAGCAGGGTGGATACGTAAGGAGGATGTTGAGGTCGAGACGGTTTTTCACAGTAAGGATAATAGCTGATGTGAGTGGATTGCCTTGAAATAATAAGCAGCTTATGTAATGCAGGCTTTCAGCCACATTCACTCTCATGTTTTCGTGACTAGAAAACAGTCGGTCTTAGCCTTGTCTTGTTCCTTGACAGATAATATTATGTTTTATGTGTGAGGACATCAGTAATAAAGACAGTGTATGACTGTGGTGGACTAATGGCCTGGTCTGCCTCCAAAGGGGGTAGTGGATGGTAGGGTGGGGGTGGTGGGCCTGCAGGGCCTGCAGGGCCAACAGGGCCTGCAGCCAGAGGAGGAGGAGGAAGAGGAGGAGGAGGAGGAGGAGGAGAAGGAGGATCAGGATGTGGAGGAAAAGCCGTTCAGCAATCCCTTCGGTGCGCTGGTGAAGAACTGCAACATGCTGCACAACATCGTGGGGCCGGCCTGCATCTTCCTTAAAGAGGGCTTTTTACAGACCCTCGTATGTAACAGAACACAAAGTGTGCACAATGTGTCCTCACACATTCCCCGGTGCAACTTTTGTCCACTTGTGCCGATTCATTTTCATCCCCGCATCGTGGCTGACACCCCTGCTCTCCACCACACCAGCTGTGCCATCCCATCACTGGTCCGGGTCAGATGATCAAATCTGCTGGAAGCGCACATGCTCAGATGGGTCGATTATTCAGTTCCATGCCAAATTATTGACTGGCTTTGTGGAGCTCACGCACAGTGATGTGGAGGTCCAGGCTCAATTTCCAACCAGGCAAAATGGGCGATTGTCTCCAGAAAAGGCTCATTTCTCAATGCTTGGTAATTAACTTGTTCTAATTTGATTAATCGTAGTATTTTAATAATACTATATGCACTACAAAAGCACAATGTAAATTGAAACAACAGGGCTTTTAGGTCGCTCTTGCATTTTTTTTTACCCCCTCTTGAGGCCCTGCTTTGTAGATAGTTCCTCTGTCAACACCTAATTTGAGTACCTATACTGTTTCTTTTGACTTTACACATAGAAAGGGGAGTTTCCTTCCTGTGTCACGGCACAGTAATGACTTACTCAATGCATTACTCAAGTAATGATATGTTGTTAAGTGTAAGGGAATGAAATAACACTAAACTTTCTTGCTTTACCAGTCATAGAAGGAAGAATAGAAAGGCTACTGGCCTCATCTGAACCCTGAAACAAGAGTGTGACTTTGCTCCCACATTAAAGGAGGAGTGCAACACCCTGAGCATGATGGGATTTTTCATCATGGCAAATCACACTTCTTTTCTGTTTGTATTAATATGAAACTTACAAAAATTAATGCCAGATATTTTATTAGTGTGTCCCATTGTAAAGTCTGTTGTTGTCAAATCCACTTATATTGCAATTTGGTTTGAACTTGAAGTATTTTAGTTTATTATGTAAGAAAGAAAAGGGGCTGAGGACTAATGAAGTAAATAAAATGATCTCAGAGGATTCATCCCATATTCTTTTCTGCTACTGAACTTCCATTATGTGTGGAATGTGCGCTCCTATATGAGTGGGCTTGCATGTGAGCTTAAGTGCTAAAGTGCAAGAATCGTATATGGACATAGATGTGTATGTATGTGTGTGTGAGCAGTGGACATGTGTTCAAGGGTCTCTGTACCAACTAAACCTCCCAAATCTCATAATCTCCAGATGTTTGTTGCCGGGCAACCTCCTCCAAATAATCTGGTTTCCCTTTGTGATTTATGGTAAATGAATTGTCAAATGCTGTAAACAATTTTAATCCATATACATGTAGACACGGTTTTTCATTTCGAGATGCACTGCGATTGTCTGTCTAATACAGTTCACTTCTCCGCATTTGTAAATTATGTTGAAAGACAAGATAGATTGTATTAATCCTGCATCTGGGAAATTCTCTAATATAAAATCGTTTTGAAACAATGTAAATGGACAGTTGAAATAGTCATAACATTTCATACCATCCCCACAGCTGACCCACATTAAGTCAGACTCCATTAATCATTTCTCTCATTTCCTCTGGTGTCTTGATGTTTGTGTATCATGTCTTCCCTCTTCAGTGATACTGCAGTGATGCTGCTTTATATCCGACTGTGTTTGTATCTCTGTACTACGCCAAACAAGCTCTCTAAGTTTGTTCAGCACGAGTGTGAGTGAGTTGTGTGAGTTGTGTGAGTAAGAAAAGTTTTAACTAACTAATGTAAGTCTCTACTTCCTCCAATAGGACAGAGAGCTCAGACCAGAGGAGATTGAAGGTGAGGTCATTTCTCTACAGCAAACCTCACTGTGTTTACAGCGTATCCATATGACGCCTGACTTAAGTATTAACGTGTGTTTTCTGCGTGTTTCTATCAGAGCTCCGCGAGGCGTTTGTGGAGTTTGACAGGAACAAAAAAGGCTACATCAGTCATAAAGACCTGGGGGAGTGTATGAGGACCATGGGATACATGCCAACAGAGATGGAGCTCATCGAACTGAGCCAGCAGATCTGTGAGTGCAACAACAGCCCAGAACATCTGAGAGAACACAATAGTGTAGAGCAGAACAGAATAGAATAGAAATGGAAAATTATATAAAGAAAAAACAGAAAATGTATTTTAAGAACAGATGAGAATTCTGATGAATTTCTTGTCTATTGTGATATTAAAAAAGATAGTAGAGTAAATAAATAAACAATAAACAGAGTAAAACAGAACCGAACGAGAAAGACAAGAACCAGACAGGAACAAAACAGCAGAAACGTCTTGAAAGTTGTTTAAACTTTGATAATTATTTTTCTTACAATCAGGAAAATAAAACAGAATAGCTTGTGTTTACAGCTAATGCATCTGATTACCAATAATAATCAAATAATTTGTAATCTAATAAAGATATGTGAACATCAGAAAAAAAGAAGACTATGAGAGCTGGTAATAATTACAGAGCAGGGACATTTTCTATCTGTGTGTGTGTGTGTGTGTGTGTGTGTGTGTGTGTCTGCGTGTAGGTGGAGGTAAAGTGGACTTTGAGGACTTTGTGGAGCTGATGGGACCCAAGATGCTGGCAGAGACAGCAGACATGATCGGAGTCAAAGAACTGCGAGATGCGTTCAAAGAGGTCAGGATGTTGTTGCTGTTTTTCATTACAAACTATCACAGTTGTAACTATTAACAGTAAAGATGGCTGCGTCCCACTCAGGGGAGCCAGTTCAGGGGTCTGGTAATGTGCATGCTGACTCTCCACTCTACATTGTGCTGTCTCCCATTCAAAGATTTCTTACCCAAAACTCTCGAACCAAAAGCGCCAAAAAACAATTAATCACATGTTTTGTGCACATTTAAAGAAAGAAGAGTTCTGTAACGCTGGCAAAGCCATCAATATTAATTTCTCAAGATTTACTCAGAAAAATACAGGATGTATAGTTTTGCAGAACACCACCACTTTTCATTTGTACACCTGAAAGAGTACTACAAAAGTTCTCCACCTCTAACTATAACTAAAACCTAAAACCACTGTAAGCTTTACAAGATATTTATTTAACATTTTACTTTAAAAAAAAAAAGCTTTTTATTACAACTTCTGGTGCTTTTGGCATGTCTAGAATTGTAGACTCAAGCTGTACACATTGTATACTGTAACTGTGTCAATAAAGACGTTAAAAAAAAAACTTGTATTCAAGATGGTGGTGAAGATTAGAGAAACATGGATTTATTAATGTTGTATCATGTGTAATGTTAGTGGATTATAACATCAGGTATGGAATTAGTCTGCTCTGATGCTCCGGTTCAAAACGAGACCAAACTTTTCTGATTTCAGTTTTTGAGCCGCAACAAAGGCCAAACTGTGGCCTGAACAGTGAAGGTAAGGCATGCTTTTAGCCAGGCCTTTTGCTCTGTGATTTCAGATTGAGGCGGTAGTTGATCATTTGCAGCCCCTACTGGCTGGTTAAGAGGAGTGAGAAGTCAGCATTTAAAGACAGTATAAAACAGTCAATAAAATAGGTTTTTCCAAACGTATGAATCAGGTCATTCGATATATGGAAATAAATGTGCACAAAAATATCAGGCTGATTGGCCCAGTAGTTTTAGAGATTAGCCACAGACAGACAGACACACACACACACACACACACACACACACACACACACACACACAATTTGTCTGTGCTTACGTTTCTTTGTGTTGCCGCTGGTTGATAAATGTGTCGGGGTAGGGGCATGAGTGTTTTTCAGCTTCAAAAGGGGTCAAAATTTGGGAAACTCTGCACAAAGTAACGGATCTGAAAATGTCTCACTTCAGTGCCCAGTGGTATTATAAACACACTGTGGCTGTACTGAAAGTAGCGTATTTCCTATAACATCCCAGTGGATTCAATTTGACAGTAACTAAACAAGATAAGTGATGTGACCTTCGCCTCTGTCTCTGTCTTTGTGTCCAGTTTGACTCTAATGGTGACGGTCAGATCAGTTTGAATGAGCTGCGTGAAGCCATGAAGAAGCTGATGGGAGAACAAGTGACCAACAGAGAGATCAACGAGATCCTCCGAGATGTCGACCTCAACGGGGACGGACTGGTGGACTTTGAGGGTGAGTGAAACTCTCTTTGCCTTCATGGTGTCTGTTAGGAGACCCATTCTCCTCTCTCACTGCCTTCTCTCGTCCTTTCAGAGTTTGTGCGAATGATGTCTCGCTGACCGGTCAGATGGACACAGACATTATGCAACTGCTGGATTAGGGAACAAACTACACTGCAGTGGACACTCTTCATCTGCTCTGAAAAGCATGTATCTAATATTGTATTTTTATATTAAATGAAGGAAAAAGAAAAAAAAATACAACAACAAATACAACAACAAAATACTACAACTGACATGACGTGACTTTCCACTTTCTGAACTTGAGGTGCAACACAAAGATAAAGTATTTTAACTGCTGTAAAACATATCAAAAGCTTCATAGACAACATTTATGACTTTGTGATTTTTAGACTTATTTTTATATATATCAGCATTTGTCCTTTGAGTGTAAAATCTTGTTTGTAAAACTGCAAAATTCTTTTTTTTAATTAAAGATATGTACAAAAAATTGGATGAATGGGGCAATTTGTTCTGAGAAAGTAGACTTGTGAAGGAGAGAGAGAGGTTTCAGGGCTTAAATGGGGAAGAGCATGCACTGCCTGTGCTTGAGTGAACATAGTGTGTGGGGGAAAATAAATAGGATCAACGGCTGCAAACTAGCCAAAAGGCATGAATACGCATCATATTTTCCTGATAAATATACAAACAAAAGAAACTTCAAAGTTGTGAGGGAGATTAGCTGAAAATGTTTGCTGCTTCGAGAGATCACTCGTCAGAAATCAGAGCCATTTTTAGCAGCTCCCTCTGGAATGAACTGTGGTGAGCTGAAAGCTGCCACTGGATCAACAATAAGCATCCGTAAGGTTGCAAATGTAGCTCATGGAAGCCACCTGTCCAATAAATGTGATACCAAATCCATGAGAGAGGGACACACGCTCGTCTGAGGATTTGTCCCCTAAACTGGGACACAGTTCACTCTCATCTCCGAGCAACATCGAAGCACCAGATTTTAGTACTTCCTCTATTTTTTAATCAGCATTTTCATTTTTTTTTTTTCAATCACTTCCATGTAATGTGGCCAAGTGACTCCAAACCAAAATGTATCATTAACCCAGACAAATAGGACACACCTTTATGTATTACATATGCATTTGATGTAATTTTAAGGCCTGTAGCTTCATGAATAAAATGGACATATTACATACCTGTCGAGGAGGAAGAGAGACAATTCAGATTTGAAACCTTTCAGTTCTCTCCATTTGTTGAGTGACATCAATGTGCACTGGTGTCTGGTGCTCTATCTCTGTCCCTTTTAGCTTTTTTTTCAATTCTCTTCTTTTTCTCTTTGCCCCAGTGTCAGCCATAACCACAAGATATAACTTTAAAATTAAATTTCTCTAAAGAAAAAATGTCCTACTACTTCCTTTTAACAGGCTTCTATACTAAATGTATGTAATGTAAGCAGACTTTTCTTCTTCCTTGCTATGATAAAACAAGCCTGAATAAAACACAGATTCAGCCACAGAAAAGGTGCCAGTTTTAAAGAAGTTACAGTTTACTGTAAATTAAATTAAATTAAATGTATTCAGCAGAATAATTATATTTGAAATTGCATTTCAATATATATATATATATATATATATATATATATATATATATTATTCTATACAATTTCTGTTTAATATATCTGCATGTGTTTTACATGTTTTATATATTTCTAAGATCTTAGAATAAAGTCAATACATGAATAGCATGAAAAAGTCATACTTATTCCCAGTACAAATCATTTTTATTTCAATTTAATCAATTAATTACTGCATCTCTTTAAAGATGAGGTTGACCTTGTTTCACTTTAAATGCTAATTTTTTTATGGAGTGTCTCATTTTTAATTCAAAATGGAAATGAGGCTGAATATTAACAAAAATGTAGGTGTGTTATTTTGCAAATCCTGTTAAACAATCCGGCAGGCTCCACATTAATATGACAATATGTACGTTCTCTCTTTTTCTCTATACTACATTTTTCTTTTTTTTAACAAACCATTCTGTGAGTTGTTGCTGACTATGCGAAGCTTTCCAGACCCCATTCAGCATGATCACAATATGAATGTTACTTATAACAACCACATTTTCACATTAAAACTATGAAATCAAATATGTATCAGACAAATAACACACCGATTCACAATAATTCTTGAAAACTTGGAAGTCAACGATGAAGCTTCTGAATGCAGTGAAAATTCATAAATGTCACATTTTCATCCAGATGATAATTAATAAGTGAGAACAACAACATCTTTGAAATCAATATTTTCCTTTTTATTGAAAACTTGGCCAGGATTCTGTACAGCAGAGAGGGTGTGCAAAGCACAGGGGCAAGAAGACGGGGGGCAGGGGGCTCAAGGGACTCAGTTTCCCATGGTGCATCATACCCTGAGCTGAGAATCGAGTGTGTAAAACAGCCAGAGGTGTTGTTCCCTCTTTGGTGTTTCAGAGGACTGTGGAGGGGAATGAAGTGAGGGACTAAAAAAAAAAAAAAAAAGGGGAGAAAAGGGGGGAAAGCAAAACTCAGCCCATAGGGGAGAAAGAGAAAAGTAGAGACAGAGAGGAATGGAGGGTGGTCCTTCCACTGAGGTGTTGTCTCCGATCAGGGGCAGATCTAAATCCTCACCCTTCCCCTCACTCCATTAGATCATTTACCGTTTAAGGTACTGAGGTAAGGCCTCAGACATCTCTCCCCCTTTCCCTCTTCCTCCGCCCCTCTCCCTCACTTCCGCTCTTTCTCTTTCTCTCCTTCACTGAGCCTCACTTGCTGGCCATGGTGTAGCAGCCCTGTTGGTGCCACTGCATGTCACGGATACGCCTCACGGACTGGAACTGAGGATGGCGGGCGCCATACTCGTTGAAGTGCCTGTAATCGCCCTTCTCCAGCAGGTACTGGCTGCCACGGTATCCAGGGAACTGGTATCCCACCCAGCTGTGGAGGAAAGACGAAACATGTCAAAGAAGGATCGAGTTTCCGTAAGTTTTTGGGGGATTTGAGTCCCTGTTTTTGAGCTCTATCGCTGACATTCGAGTTGATGTTTGAGCACTCACGTTCCGCAGCTGACCATGATACTGCCCACTCTGTCGGTGAAGCCATAGGAGAACATGCTGGGAACATCGTCGTCCATGATCTCCATCTTGCGGCCCTTGAACTCTCCAACCTCGTACAGGCAGATCTTGTGCTTCTCAGGGTCCTGGAGGAGAGGAAAACAGAGAGAAACAGTAGTTTAGATAAGAGTCTAAAGCAAAAGAAAAAGGTCAACTTGAGTGTATGGAATTTGAAATTGAAAGATGTGTTTTTACCATTCTGACAGGCCTGAAGGACAGCAGGTAGTCATTCTTCTGGCAGTTGCTCCAGGAGTCCCAGCGAGGATACTCTCCCTTCTCCAGGATGTACATCTCACCGCAGAAGTTCATCTGCTCAAAGCCCACGAAGCTGCAGATGACACAACATCATGAAGCATCAAGCAGAGATGAGTGGTTTAAATGTAAAAATGTGCGTTGTATCTTTTTTTAGGGGGACTTACGGTCCACACTCAACGCGCAGGGAGCGCACGCGGTCCATGCCCATCTCACACACATTCATGCACTCGTTGCTGATCTCGATCATGCGACCCTGGAAGTTCTCCTGGTCGAACACGTACATCTGGAGAGGACAGATGAGTGAGTACAACAACGGTAAGGTCCCAAAGGTCTGGGATGTGATAAACCAAACATATCTCAGTGTGGCCTGTGTGAGTTCCACCCACCTTGTAGGACATCATTCCCATCTCAGACTTCTTGCCCTGAGCGGCCTTGCCGTCAGTCTGGGAAGAAGTCTTGGACTTATCTCCACTGGACATGATTACTGAGTGGAAAAAGAAGGAAAAAAAAACACTGAGAATATATGTTTATGTAACAAATCCAACCTATTTTGACTGGATGAAATTCAAGGGTGCATTAGAGGTGGAGGTTATAAATGCAATAATATGAAAATTTATAGAAAATAATCTATATATTTCAGTGTAATCTATGTTTCTTCCTCTTGCTTTGTATCTCTGTATCACACATGCAGGTGTGTGTTTGCCTTACCTGTCTGTGTGTACGATGCCTGCGCCTCACTCAGAGTGTGTGTGGCTCGGAGTGCGCCTCTCCTTTTTATACGCTGGCGCCCACAGGAGAGGGATTATGGGCAGAGAAACAAACCTGCTGAGGTCAGAGAGGCGAGACAAAAGAACCCCCACATCATCAGAGAGGGACGGACAGAGGGGATGGACGGAGCTGGAGAACAGGCGGACGACCACTTACTTATAGAACTGACATGAACTTTTAGAAGTAAATAATGTACCATAAATCATAATAATTTTGTCCTATATTTCATATACTTTTCTATTCTGCCACCTTACCAACTCATGTATTCAAAGCATAAACCAGGCTTGGTTGCACTGAGTCAGATGAATGATTTGTGGCTACAGGACTGTGTGGCTTCAAACCTCTGGCTTTCACATGTGGTGGATTAAGTTGATGTAATTTAATAGAAGTGTTCCAGGCTACATCTTTCAAGATAATGCCAGTGGGTATCATTCATGTCTGATATATAAATCTGAATAAAATGCTTCCATACTTCAGGTCTGAGGTTCCCAGACATCTCATCTGGGAGACCCTACATGAAGGCACAGACCACAGACCCACATTTGATAGGATCTTTATATCTGATTTTGGAGTTTGTTTATGTTTATGTTTATGTGATTTATAATCAGATAACTCTTTCAGCAGGGAAACTTTCATGTTGCATTCAGTGCACAAAGCTCTCGTGGGTTTTCCCGTGAAATCACTGGAAACCACTGATTTTGCAAAACCACAGGTGCTTAAAACTTTTAAGGTGAGATGTCTTTGAGTGAACATTACTAAAATTGAAACTTATTGCTCTGTAAAGTTTCCATGCATGCGTCCCCCCGCGGTGCCTCTCTGCTCCGCCGCTAATCCCCACATTCTCCACCCCGATCCCGGCCCTTTGTGCCTGGGCACGCGCTGGATTGCTGACCGCGGCCCGAACATACCGGAGAGCCTTTGTTTCACGGCACCAGTGGCACTATGAGATCTGCTGAGCTGGCCGCTGCTGGAGCGGGACAACAGCATCCAGCGGCCACGCAGCGGGACCGGGAGCGCGCCTCGCTGCTGCCGCTGTGCCAAATGGACGGTGCGCGCGGTGCCACTCCAGGCCGTGGACGCGCAATAGCAGGCGCGCTCCCCGACCGTCGGTATAAAACTGAAGCGCCAGGTTCTCTCAAAGCTCTACGCGAGGCAGGCGGTAGGCGCGTACCACTCCCAAGCTCTTCCAATAAAGTGCCAATCTAGGTAAGGCTGCATCTCTGCTTTCAACACGGCTCAGGGTCAGACAGGCAGGTGCACTCAAGCTGCTTCACACAGAAACTGAAAACCAAAAGCACTCACTGAAACACCTGAACGACAGTTAGCTGCTATCACTGTATTTCATATTTCACCTTTTTAACAAGTAAAGTAGCTGTGTTTGGCCAGACCTTCTCCTATAGATGTTGCAGTTCAGATTTTAGTTTGATGAGTTGTAGCTGTGTAGCTTTGATCTAAATCATGTTTTGAATGAAGGAAAAAAAAAGAAATACATTGTTGAAACATTGAGTCTCTGACACACTGCTCACCCCACTCCTTTTTTCCTTTTACTTCACTTCCTCCTCTCTGTCCTCACTTCCCACCTCAGGAGTAAAGATGTACAGAACTACAAGGTCCCCAATGATGCAGCCACTGGTCAACTCAGGAATGGGCATGGCTCCTTTCTTCAAGGTAAACACTCATTCATGCACAAATTATGTCAATCAAACCTGCACAGGCTGGATTTTTAAGATCTGTGCATCTCTGCTTGATACTGTAAAGGAGGATAAAGTATGCGTAACCTTTGCCCCTCCCTTGCTCTGCCTCCCCAGGTGACTGTGTTCGAGCAGGAGCACTTCCAGGGCAAGTGCCTGGAGTTCACCTCCGAGTGCTGCAACATTCAGGAGTGTGGACTGGACAACATCCGCTCCATCAGGGTGGAGAGCGGAGCGTAAGTCTGTCAGACTTTCTCTCTGGTAGAAACAAGACAAATATGAGACTGATGGAGGCCCACGCCTTCTTAACGAAACACAAAAAGTATTTTGTCTTCAAAATATGATACTGATAGTATTTAATTTTTATAGTAAGTATGAAAAACATAAATACTGAATATGGTCCACACTGTGAAATGGTCAGGATTTTATCAAACAAGATTGGATTACAAAAACAAAGGTGGACAGACAGTGAAGGGATGTTAACACCTCTCTCTCTCTCTCTCTCAACAGCTGGGTGGGTTTTGAGCACCATGACTTCCAGGGCCAGCAGTTCATCCTGGAGAGAGGAGAGTACCCCCACTGGGACGCCTACAGCGGCTCCCTCTCTTACCACGTGGAGCGCCTCATGTCTCTGCGCCCCATCTACTGCGCCGTGAGTTGCACCCTGTCTCTCAGTGCTCAGGTTTCACTCGGGTTTCTATCGCCGCACGGATCCAAAAAGTCTTTCCTTCTCCCCCGCAGTCCCACCAGAGCAGCCGCATGATCATCTTCGAGAGGGAGAACTTCATGGGCCGCAGTGTGGAGCTCTGTGACGACTACCCCTCCCTGCAGGCCATGGGCTGGATGATGCCTGAGGTTGGCTCCATGCACGTGCAGTGCGGCGCGTAAGTTACTGCAATTCTGTTGGTGTGAACAGCACTAATAGGATGCATTTTTATCGCCCCTACAAATAATTGACCATTCATTTCAATCCTGCTAATTATGTCTGTTTTGAGCTACACGTTGGGCTGTGATAAATGAGGGAGGATATTTCTATGTCTTATCCGGCTTAGTGACAAATAAACCTGTTTATCACTATAACCCCTCATTAGCATGTATTGTATGTTATAGACATACCAGCTAAATCCCCACGCGGTCACAGTTGTTACAGCAAGCTCCTAAAATAGTCCCTCTAAGCCTGTCTGCGTTCTCTGTCCATCCCACAGCTTTGTGTGCTACCAGTATCCTGGCTACAGGGGCCAGCAGTACATCATGGAGTGTGAGAGACACAGTGGAGACTACCAGCACTGGAGGAACTGGGGCTCCCACTGTCAGACCCCCCAGATCCAGTCCATCAGGCGCATCCAGCACTGAGAGGAAGACAGACTGAGACTGAGACAGCAACCCCCCTTCCCTTTACCCATCACCCCTTCCTCTCTTTCCTTCTTTCTCTCTTCAATCCTTTCCTTCCTCTTGACGTGAGCCGCAACAGCCGCCCCGACCTAACTCAACACCACTACTGATTTACAGCCGCTGCCAGAGTGTGATAAGAGACAGTATCGCACTGTTAAAGCACAGGGAAACTCACGCTCCACACACACATACACACACGCTGACATAACTGACACTCACACAGTGTCTTTTTACTTGGTTTAGAGGTCCCTACACACTCACACACATAAATACACACCTGCGCTGTACTCTTACCTGTGCTGGGCGAAGACAGGAGCTGGAACCAAACCAAGAAGGGAGATGGAGCTCCAACGTGGGGCGCTGACCTCCCCCAGCTGCACTCGCCCTCCTCAGCGCAGCAGACTGAAGCTGTGGTGCAGCTCAGATGTGTTCAGGTGTTGTTGTGTAGGAGGTTGATCCACGGGTTGTTAACTAATAAACTCATTTTCACCTCATGTGTTCTTGTTTTATTATAAAACTGTGTGTCATTCTAATAGATCCACTTCCTTCCCTCCCCCTCTCTTTGCACTATGAAACACAAGTGTCTGTAAAGTTTGTACATTTTCTCTTCTCTTTTGTTTGTTTATTATAGTTTTTGTCAGTCGCAATGGATTTTAATTGTGAAAATTTCCACAATTGGGAAAAATGCAGTGCAGCTTGAGAACAACACATGCAGACAAATCAATAATTAAATATATAAGAAAGAAAATCAGAAATATAAGAAAATATTTTCACCACTCTGGAGAAACATAAGCAGCATTTGGGAAAAATGCTGCAAATAAATAAAAAACAAGCAAATGAAGTATATATGCAGCATAAAGAAAGTGCAATTTCCTTGTCAGTGATGTACAAAAATGAGAAAACCGTGTGTGTTTAAGCTGTGACACTGATTGTGTATTTCCAATATTAATGGAGATGTTGACCTTTAAATACCTCCTGATGATGAGCCTCATTTTCAGCAACGTGCATGTGGAGTCACAGAACTGAGCTGAAGCCACACAGGAAGTAGAAAGGTAGTTTTTAATTGTAGAAATCAGAGTCAGAGCCGAGACTAAAAAGTGCCACGGGGAACATCACCAAACATGACGGTAAAACAAGGAAGGCGAGAGTTTTCCTTGTTTTATGTTTACAAACTATCGTGGCAGAACAGAGACTGACATTACCAACCGTATTTACAACTAATAAAACACTCTTGATTAATTTGACAGTACAGAAATCTGATTGTTTTTTCAGTGAATCTCCAACTGGTCGGTTAGTGTTGTTTTCAACACTTGACAGTTAAAATAAACTTTGCTGAACATATCTGTGTAACAACCTCAGATTACTGAACTTAGCAGTAACAACCTTGTAACTGTTTATAAAATCAATGGCTAAATATCTACAAAGTACAAAAAAAGGACGATAACCCGTCATGGTTTGATGGTTGTTTAGTCTTAATACTTGACTCAAGAGCTAAAACTGAATAGCTGCACACAAACACAGCCTGGTTGCTTTGTTGCTGATTAAACTCACTCAAATGTCTTTCTGCATTATATTTTGTCTTTCAGTCCAAACAAAGAGCAAACAAGCTGCTCACAGCTAACAGAAATCCCTCACGTGACTGTCAGTGTGTCAGCACATAGAGGTGAACACAATAAAAACGTATCTTCACGAAGGAAGCACACATCTCTACCTGCCCTGTAACTCACAGCTAAATGAAACAAATTCAGGGACGTCCTTTGGGAAATGTGAAGAAAAAAAACAAACTGAAGAAGATGAGCAGAAAAGAAGGGTACAACTCTGTCAAGACAGGCGCTAATGTAAGATGACATGATGATATATTCTGTTGACGAACTCACCTTTATTCATGGTAGCGAAGACCGATGATGAAGAGTAGTCTGTCTTTTCTCCAACAACGTCAACATCCTCGTCCCCTTCCTCTTTCTCGCTCTCTGAGGACTCCGTCCAGCTGATAATCACCGGATCAGGGACAGGACTGGAGCCTCCGATCACATCAACGTCCTCATCTTTGTACTCGTCACAGCTTTTTGTCGACCCCAGGTTGGCTGCTCCTTCTGAATGTGTAGGAGATGCAACCGGAGGCTTCACTGCCACAAAATGTGACAGAGTTGGTGCTGCTCCGCTCTGGCAGCCACCCTCCACATCTCCCTCCACGTCGATTATCTCATCACCGCTGCTCTCCATCTCTCTTTCCTCAGTTTCATCGAGTTTGATTTCACTACACTGTGGTTTTTCTTCTCTTTGTAAACAATCTCCTACACTGGTCAGTGAAACAGTGTCCACGTCGATTATGTCCTCTGTCTCATCGGTTGCTGTATCAGAGACAAAGTCTGCAGATGCACAGCTTGGTGTGCATGTTGCAGAGGTCGGCTCAGCCATTTGCTCTAAGCAAACCCTCTTGGCCGGAGCAGCATCATCGCTCGTCTCCTTGTTGGACTCAGCTCCCCTCTTCTCTCCCCTCCTTGTCGGTCCCTTTGCCTCTTCCTGTGACCGGACAGTCACTTCCTCTTCATGTCTGTCTTGATTCCTCTCTAGTTGTTCCTTCGTGCCACAGGGCTCCGCAGGCTGCAGCTGAGCGGGTGGTGTTGAACTTTCCCCATTAGATAAACTGAGAAGTTGTGCGGTTTTCCTGGGCCTGCCTCGCCTGCAACCTGGTTGTCCAGCTGAGCGCGGCTGTTTGTTTGGAAGTGGTACCTCCAGAAAGGGCATACTGTCCTGTAAAACAAATGAACATTATTAAATTATACAGACAATTAAAGAACCAAGACTAAGACATTACTTCTTTTCATTTAGTCTTTCAATTTGGTTTTTGATTTCAGTTTAGTTTGGGTTACTTTTAGGAGAGCATGAATTGTTTTGTTTTTTTATTCTGAGGAGTTTTAGTTTTAGAGTTTGTTTTAGGTTTTCAAGTACCTAAAAAGGTAGGTAGGTAGGAAAGCACTGAGGCATGCTACATTACATCCTCTTTGGATTGATGTCACACATTCACCTACATTTTGTGTCTGCAAAAAAGGTTGGTGCTCACCATAATGAGTGCTTCCCTAAACCTACTCCTGATTGGGTACGTCTTTGTGCTCCACGACACAGGCTGATTCTTGTCAAGCAAGCTGCAGAGTGGACTCTTCCCTGACGACAAACTTGTCTTTGTTTCTGCAGAACTCTGAAAAAAAACATACAAACATGTTCTTACACATTCTGTGGCTGTCACAAACCAATTTCACTCTCGCATTAATATCAGTTATCAGACTTATCTTAAAAAACTGTTGTTTTGCTCAGCTGATGGTGACAGCCAACATCATCAGAAGCATTAGTGGAGAGTAGCTAGAAAAGTTTCACACCTTGACTTCCAGACTCTGACAGCTGTGTCCCTGCAGTGTAACGCTGCCCGCCAGCAAGCCTCTCCTCTCCAGTTTCACCACAGGCATCTGCTGTAGCTGCTTCTCGCCTTGGTCATGGGCGATTTTGGACTTTGCGTCATTTGATGACACAGGCTTCCTCTCCCGCACCGTTTTTCTCTCCAATGAGAGCAGATATTCATTTTTTCTTCTCCTTTTTGTTCGTTTGGCTGGTGCTCTGACTTTCGCCGCTGTTCCCTTAGTATGTTTGGGGGGAACAGCTTCACGAGCAGAACCCTTGCATGGCTGCGAAACTCTCAGGGATGTTTCAGCTTCATCATTCTGTTGCAGTTCAGTTATTTGACAGCATCGGATTGGACGTGGCATGCGTGTATTCTGTTGATGAGAGGTTGTGGTCTGAGTGCAGCTGTGACCGCTCATCTCCACCTGTTCCCTGCCAGTGCAGCTGTCAACGTGCTGCTCAAAGGACTGGAGGAAGTTGTCCAGCATCTCATTCAGCTCCCCCTGTCCCTGCTGCTGCAGGACAGGGACCTCACTGTTTGCAGAGCTGGAACCACCAACTCCTCTTGATACAGCAAGAACCTGCACGGACCCACAGAAACCTGGACCGGCTTCCAGGAAGTCAGTGGTACACCCTTGTTGTTCGTTTTGGGCCAAAACGTTGCCAGAGGAGACATAGGTACAACTGCTGCTGCTGGTTGGAAGATGAGGCCGAGAATGTGGAGCACCGTTGTTGTTATTTGGTAAAATATGGAGGCCCATCATCACTTCCTCCAATAGACGATCAATATGTTCAGGCTGTTCCTCATCAGGTGGGGGTGCAGGAGGAGGGAGGGAGGTGGTGTGGAGGAGGGGCGATGCTGGAGACACGTAGGAGGCTCCAGGTGACAGCAGGTCTTGTGATGGAGGAGGCTGCAGGGAGGGGTTGGAGGCAGATAAGGTATAAAAGCGCATGGGAAGAGAAGAAACGGAGCCCGACGTAGTTGGTGTGGCCTTCAATGCCTGAGCCCTGCTAAATGGAAGACCATCCTGTAACTGGGGGAAAAGTGTATTCATTAAAAAACAATACTAACAGGAGATGTACAAGAAACAAAAAATATGTAATAACTGGTTTTAAGTTCCTGCTTCTCCAATGTCACAAAGCTATTTTCTAGCTATTCTTTGTCCTCTATGATAGTAAATTGAATATTTCTGGGTTTTGGACAGTTGACTGGACAAAACAAGACATGTAAAGTTAGCTATGTGTAGTTAAAATGTTAATTTATCCGTAAAACAATTTTGACATGCTACAAATACATTTTAACATATAGAAATAACATTTTTGACTGATTTACATCTTTAATTATAGATATGAGTAATTCCTTTTTTACTAGTAATAATAACAATCACAGACATCTATTGAATTTCCACATGCAGAAAAAGAATTCTGGCAACTGAAAATGTAATTTCACATTTCTGTTATCAACAATTGCATTTCCAACATTGTCCGACACATCAATAAACCATTTTGGTACGCAGCCCAAATTACTATTATTCTTTTTTATTATTTAATTATTATTATGACTATAAATTACTATTATTACTATTATTATTGTGGAAATTCATTTTTTCATTTTTCCAAATGAAATGTAGATATATTTAATTAGAATTGCTGCTAGCCAAAATTTGCTTTGAATTCTAACTGATAAAAAAGCAACGTGCTTTGATTAAGCCACAAACAGGATAGGCACATCAGCACTCTCACCTGATTCATCTGCTGTGTTGTGTTCCTCCTTCCACTCTGCGTGTAAGCTACCGCTCCCTCCTTCACATCTTCACTCAGGCTAAAATCCCACACTTTTCCACGCCCTCTTCTCCTCTGACACCTCCTGGCCGGCTGCAGAAGGTTTCTAGTCTTCAGGTACAACGTCCTGCCCGCAGCTCCTCCACCCTGACCCGTCCTGGACACCCTCATCCCAAACCTCAGCAGGAACAGCTTCTGCAGCCTGCTCACCCCCACGTCCTGCACTTCCACCGTCTTCATTAACCCTCCTCTCCCCCTCCCTCCTGCTCTTGCTCGCGGTCTCCGAGCTCTCCTCCCACCCATCCCGGCTCTGCTGGCACCTGCTGTCCGCTTCCTCCTAGCTCGCCCCCTGCAGGAGCCCTCCTCCCTGTCAGGGTTCAGGAAGTAGTCGATGTATCCTGGGATGTTGCCTTGAAACTGCTCGACCCCCTCGTTCTCCCATTCTTTAGCCACTGCGACTTCTCTGGCTGCTGCCTGAGGGCCAGACCACCAGCTCTGAGGGTCAGCAGCACACAAAGTCACTTGGCTGGAAAAAGGGAGGAGGGAAATGGCAACAGATGTGTGTCCAGCTGCTGTGGATTCTTGCACAGGAGCAGAGGCATGAGTTTGGTTTTCATCTGGTGGGTAGATGAGGGATATGGGGACGTAGGGAATTTGAGGAGGAAGAGAATGTGGATCTGTCTGTCCTGAACTCTGGACAGAAGCCATGTCAATAGTCTCATAGGAGACTGCTTGGTGAGAAAGGGCAGCTGTGTTTACTTGCAACTCCTCTGTCTGAGTCCATACGTCGTTTTCACCATTTGGCAGTGTCTCTTTCCACAGAAGGATGCTCCCATCCCTCACGTCTCTCCTCCACCCACTCGGTCTCCTCTCGTTCTCCCCTGGCATCAGTGCCTCCGTCTGCACTCCTACCTCTGTATGCCGGCCTTCTTCTTCCTCATTTCTGCCTTTATGGCCTGTTTTTGTGATCTCCACCAGCCCGTGGATGCCCAACTTGGCTGCAGCAGAAATAGCCTCTTGCTTCTCCTTCTGCCCCTCCCCTGCCATCTCTCCAGAGTACAGCAGTCTGACCATGTGGAGCAGGGTGCAGTCGCCGAGAGCCCGAAACTCCAAGAGACGGCTGTGTCCTTCAGGGGGCGGCGGCATGGACGACAGAGCAGAGGAGATGTGGGGGCTGATGGCTGACAGGATACAGCCATGTGCCGGGATTGATACACCTGGAGGAGAGGATATGTCAGTAATGGCTTCCACGACTACATGAAACTAAAATACGAGACGTTATGATGTGAAAATGTGCAAAATGTATACGTTGTCTATGTGCAATGGATCCCACACAGACTACTAATTAACTAAGGAGTGTGTGTGTTATTTAGCTGTTTCTGTGATTGTATCAATACCATCTGTTTTGAGTAGAGTGTCACAGAACTGGCTGCCTTGTTGCTGTCTCTGCAGCTCAGCGAGGAGGAGGGACTCAAACCCCGGCTTTTGGTAGCACCACATCTCGCCATCCACTTCAGAGGAGGAGCATGAGGGTGAACAACAGATACATTAATGTACATTTTTAAAAATGTAATAAGACAGATATTTTTTAGCCAGAAACAATTTAAACACAGGTATTTTTGGTGGTGATCGTACATGCAGCCTTTTTTATTAACATCGACATGAACATTTTTATTAGTCATTCACCAGGCTCATGAAAAACAAACCAAGGGCTTAAATAAGAGCACATTTCATAATTTGTAAATGGTACTGTGTGAGAAATAGATCAACATATACTAATAAATAACAACATTGGCCCACATTTATAGAATATAAAAAAAATCCCATTACCCTCAGCACATTTCTGTTTCTGCTATTCTGAGATTTCAGTCACTCATGATTTTAACAAAAATCCAGACTAATCAATGCAGGATCCACCGTCTCTTTTCTGTGTTTTGCACACAGGAGATTCATTTTCTTCTTTCGGTTGGTGATGAATTTCTAGAAAAACGTCCCCACCAACAGCAAATATCAGACTCCAAGCAGCCCCATAGTGAGCTGTTATAGTGAGATGTATTACACTCATATTATAAACTAAGGTTGACTACTTTAATATGTATTACTATTTGTATTTATGTGTACTTCTTTTATGTATACTCCTCATCATTTCCTCCTTTAGTTTTATTTGTATATACTTTGTTATACTGTGTTGCTTATTCAATAGTTTATTCCATTTGTGATCCTGTAGTGTACAACAATAAATAAAGCTGAACCTTGAACCCTATTAATTACTTTGATTAGTTAATCTAGCTGCTTTGATAGTCATTGACTTATGTCTTAAGAGACAGCATCAAGTGATAGCATCACACTTTGTACACTCAACACTGACAACTTATGAACATCTTATTTGTCAGCTTATTTCTAACTAACTCCAAATCATATCAGAGTTTTTATTGATTATTAACACATACAGTCTATGATTATTAGAGGCCAACTACAACAAAGTGTTACCATAATTACTACAATTAATGTGCCGCTGAAGTTAACCCTATGCAAATAGTTTTTTTCTGGATAAAAGCAGCAATAATAATAATTTAAACTTCTTTCTTAAACCTTGTGTTTAGTTTGACAGCGGACCTGCAGGTTAGCATCTCCGCTGACTGGTAGCATCCAGCTAGCATCCAGCTAACTGTGTAGACTAAGTAAGGAGGTGTAGACTAGTCATAAACAGGCCACCTGTTAGTTAGCATGTCGTGAACGTGACATTATCGTCTCTGACAAACCTCCTGAGCTCTTTGAACCACTTTTTGAAGTTTGAAACACGCAAACGCGGGCAGGTGACACCAGCTTCACTCACCGTTTGGTCTCAGAGCTCTCCACGACCACGAGTCAGCTCCCACCACAAGGATATACTTGTTTCGTTTTTAAAAATATTTATGTTTTAAAGTGAGGCTGAGCGACAGCATTTTGTTTAAAGTTTCGGTGTGTTTTTTTTTTTTTTCAGTTTGAGGTCATCCGCAGGTCAGCGTGGTCACCAGCGGGAGCGGTGCAACAGCAGTGCATCGCTCGGCCGACAGGAGGCAGCAGTGTCCGCAACCTGTCAAAGATTATAGAAACAGCACTAAAAAACGAGATAGTTAATCTGTATTACTTCCCTTTTCGCTTTAAGGCATTGAACTGTTTCGACCATATTTACACAAACGGCCTTGGCTAGATGCAACATGCAACTAAGCTAAGAGACCAACAGTGATTTTAAAAACGTCTAATTTAATTTACACTCCTAATTGGCAGCACCTTGTTAAAACCAATTCAGTCATCAAAGTAACACAAGTAATGCATTCAAAACAATACTTAAGCAACAGTAAGTCAGTGTTATCTGCAATTTACTTGAAGTAACAAAATTGTTTAATATTATATATGATGCTTTTGGATTAACATTGCTGATTGCTGTAGCTGTTAAAGGCTGAGCTAATTTTAACTATTTTACTCAGTGTTGGGTAATTTAATCTATAGAGATGCATCATAAACTTTGAGATCATATGTTTGCAGCGTTGCTGCCCTGTGAGAGCCACTTATGCATTTTCCAGCTAATCTGTTAGGACTTTCTCACATGGTGTATATCCATTTCTATCTCTGGTGGAGTATAGTGAAACACTATTAATGGCACATTTTTATGGCTGAGGACACTCCATACTAAGACACAATAAAATATAACCCTGTGTGAAATGTTCATACCCAACTCTACCACAGTCTAGTTCGGATTCTATTTGGGGTAAACAATTTAAATGACTGGCCTTAGATACTCTGGCCCCGAGTAACATGAATAAACAAATTAACAAGGTGTTATTCTTATCTCCTTATATGTTGTCTTATGCACATTATCACACATTAGTGTAAATATATATGATGACAGTGATAGCTATAATGATCTTATGAAATCCATTTACACAGATGTGAAAATGTGACAATAACCCAGACTAACCCACAATAATCTCAGCATTTTAATGAGTTTAACAATATAGTTTGTGCCTGCCTACTTGTGTGAGATGACAAATTTCTAGGTTTTATTTCACAGTTTCAAGGTTACAGTACATTAAAAATAATTCTATCTTTGCAGTTCACTTCACATGCTTGTTTGGATCTTTACATCATGAGAGGTGAGGAAAAAACAAGACAAAGTCTTGTCAAAGAGTGATCTGCTCTTTTCTGTGTTGTGTTCATAGAAAGTTAAAGGACTGAAGGAAGTCTTTTTATACATAACTCATGTTGTTCCTCCTGTCCACACAGGCTGCAAAGAGATCCTTTTGTAAAGCCATTTGAAAGGAAGTGATGGGGGACAAACTCCGTCTTTGTTCCTCCATGGACTAAAAAGACAAGATAACTCTGGAATTCCCACACTGGATTTGAGTAACTCAAACAGTTGAAACCTTAGATTAGCTTCAGGAAGTGTGCGTTTGCTCAAGTGTCAACATCCACTGTCACAGACAGAAATGCAGGACAAATATATGATATCACTGGTGCTTTACTGTAAATATCAGGCAGCCACATTTTTCATAGACTTGGTACTTAAATATTATTCTTGGGATGTAAATGTGTCGCTACAGAGACAAAAATAAATTGCAGCTCTGTTGAGCTGAAATGGTTGTTAAATCGCCCTGGTCCAGTCTCACATGTCTCACTAGGAAAACAGACTGGGACATACTGACTGAATGAAGTTTGTAAAGTTTAGTTGCAGATTGCTGGAGGAGGTGCATGTTATTTTCCAAAACCATGACTAGTCCCGGGGTCTGGTAAAAAGGACTGGTAGGGGGACAATAAAAATTCAATTACTCACTCATATACATAGTCAAAGTTTCAGTCTGTGGCCTTTAATAGCACTGGTGTAATCCCCGGGGAGTCCTTGTTGCTCATTTCCACAGTGAAAACAAAAGTTCCTCCAGTTTCTGTAACCAAACAGCTCATATTGTCTCATTGTCTCTGTGCAGTTCAATGAGGACTTGCTCAAAGGACGAGGAGGGGACCGGACTGAAAACCTTGGTAGGTGCTGGAGAGTCCTGTAGGTGTGGAGTGGGCCGGGGCCAGCGCTCGTTGAATTTGACAAAGAAGAGTGGGTCTTTGAAGGGCCCCCCGTAGATGATGGCCTGCATCAGGTAGACGAGGGCCACGACCATGAAGCTGATGAGGAAGAAGGGGATGAAGGGCCTCAGGTGGTGCCAGGCTACCCCGACCCCATAGCCCAGACCGCAGAACCCGCTCTCCTTCCCAGTATGGGAGGTGTGGCGGGAGGAATCTGGGACCGGAGTGCGACCGGGGAAATCGTCGTCTGAGTTTGAAGAGGACGGACTGGGGACACTGAGCTCACCCATGAGTTACAAGGCAAGACCGAGCAGTCCCTTTGCACTTAAGCTGACCTGTTTGTACGCACTTTCGCTCACAAACCAGTTCCAGGGATTATAAAGAAGGAGGCATAAAGTCACACTTAATCTCCCAGTGGTTTCACTACCTCATCATGCAGGGCAACACACCCGGTGGCGTCCTTAATGTGTGATGAATCCGCTGCTAAACTCCTCTCAACACTCATTCCTCTCTGAACATGTGTTACATTCCTCTGGTGTGATCCTCCCAGCAGTTTTCCCCTAGATCTCGTGTGCAGGAGTGAAATGTTGCTGCTTCTATTTGAGGTGGAGAGAGTGATAGAGAGGAAAAAAGAACAGCAGGGGGAGCCTTAAATAGATATGACACCAAATGACAGGACACAGGGAGGGAGGGGGGAGAATCTGCTGCGTTCGGTGGTCTCAAGTTTAAGTAAGGGTGTGTGTGTTACAAACAGTACACACACTCAGTGACTAGCACAGACATGCACATACTCAGATATAAGCTTTTAGAGGACAAAACCATTTATCTACTAAGGTCATAAGCCCCCCCCCCACACACACACACACACACACTGTAAGAGTTGGAGAAGCTTTGAAAGGAAACATTATCATGTATAAGGCAGAGCATCAAATTTTAAAAGATAGGATCATGTTCTTAAGTATGTCATGTCTTAAACAACACAGTTTTTATTGTCGCTGTGAGTGTTACTCCTCTCTATAGAAAGAAGTTCCCTCTTAACACGATTCTAGTATGAGTGATGACAAACAGAGTAATTCAGTTTTATGATCCCTCTCGGCAAGGAAACAACTGGGAAAAAACATAAAGGGAGAATTTTATTCTAAAATGACTGTAAATATCCTTTCTGAGCAACAACCTAAATGTGTTCATAAAGTATTTTAAAGAGTGAAAGTTGGTAGTGAAGGTTCTGTAAAGTAATATACTTGAAGGCATCAGTGTCAACATGAATTCCTAATTCTTTATTGAATGTCTATTGGTTTTCCATTTTATTCTGTTTTTTTCTTACTCAAGACAGATTAAAAAACAAACAAACAAGACTCATCATTTGTCACTTTGAAAGTGAAGTCTTCAGAGGAAAGAAAATAAAAACAGTCAAGAAATATGTATTTACACGTGTGAAATCTCTTGACTTCATTACTTGGCAGAAGCCACATTTTTTGACACTGAACAATTGTTAAATCAAGAAAATAATAAGCTGATTACTTCATGACAATAATCATTAATGGCAGGCCTGCAGTAAAAAATAGGTTTGTCTCTCTACCTTTAAAATACTTTGCATGTGAAAACTTTGAAATGTAAAAAATAAACAGTGTTTAATGTTTTTGAAACCTCAAGGACATTGACATCAGGGTCCACATTATTAGTTTTGACCCTGCATCTTAAACTCACATGTAGGCAGTTGTTGAAGTGTGAAAATGTCTTGTTCGGTCCTTTGGGAAAGTGTCTCCTCATTTAATATTTGCTTTTCTATTCTAAATTTCATTAAGGCTTTCAGTAAAACCATGTGACTTTGCATGGGTCACAGGACGGCACATACACTCCAAATCGTGACTAATATCAAACTTTCACACTCACGAACTTAAACCCCTCGTGATCCAGCAGCTGTTTCTCAATTTGTGTGGGATGTATTTCTGATGTGTTGCATACTGGAAACGCAGAGACACTTTCACGTCCTCGTACAACCCTTGTGTGTTCCTTCAACATGTCTGGAGGCTGCCAAACACAAACACACACACACACACGTACACGACAGCATTCCTCGTCAATGTGGGTAAGCTGACACGACAGCAAAGCTGGGAATGTCAACACTTAACGGTCTTTAACTGTGCTGCAGTGCATGTCGTGTTTATCAGCTCTGTGCAGGCATGGACACAAGACCTGAGCGTAGTTTGAGCTCCTAAGTTGGAAGATGAATGCGTTTGTAGTGACTTTTAAACTGTCCGGTGACACAAATGACTTCATGGACAACATGCCCTGGTAATTAGAGCAACCAAAAAAAAACAAGCCTAATGGAGTACTGGTGTTAGAGAGTGAATATCTGACATAGTGTCATGTTTGTCCATTCGCCATTTGACTTAACAAGAGCGATGTGATCGAATTACTCCGACCAACAGACTGCCTCTCTTTAATTAGACGCGTTTATCTACATGATACAGCAGTCCTTCCACACCGCCACATCAATCACACGGTGCCAAATCTTGTCTAAGAAAAGATCTTTATTTATAAAAACAACAGTATTACCAGTTACATACTTTACTGAAAAAAGCAACTTCTCAGAGCCAAGGCAGGTATGAATGGTACATCATAATTTTACATGGATAGGCAACATTACAAATATACTGTGTGGAGAGTAAAAAAAAATAAACAAAAACAAAGATGATTGGTCTCTTTTGCCTTAAAAACAACTCGGTGGTAAAACTGGGACTAAAAAGTTGAACAAATTGCATAATGCTCTCACCCACCGCTCCCACACATACAAATCCCGAAATAAAATACAAACCAGACACAAAGTGAAAAAATAAGCACAAAAAACATAAAGGGTAAAAACAATGGATCATAGACCAAAAATGTGCTTTTTGTCCACCTCCCAAATTAAATTAAAATGTCAGTATCTCTTCCCGATCCGTCTGTTAAAACTCGAGTCTCCTCTGAGTGAAGAGGCCTCCCATATTTAAGTGTTTATATGCAGAACGGCACAATATGAATAATATATAGCAAGTAGTGATTTTTTAAAAATTCAGAATTAAAGAGGAGCGAATTATTCTGAAGAGACCCTCCTGAAGTGTTTGTTACTTTCTAAATGAGGAATAAACTGTACATTAGGTTGTGTCTATAGCGTGAATCTTTAATAGTAGAGCCGGAAATGTTTTATGAAGCAGGATGTGAACGTGTTTTAGTGGTTTAGTAGTGTATGTTCCCAACTTCACATTTCAGTACCAAGAATGATGTGTTGAACCGGTCTGGTTGGCTAAATACAGAGAAAAAAATGAAATAAAATTGAAAATTTTTTCCACAGAGGGGAGGGGGGAAAAAAAGGTGGAAATTAAGGTATCAAACACAAAAAGAGGCAGTTGGTACATAAAACCTAACAGAAGAAAAACAACAATGCTTAGACAGCGGAGTAGGAGTACATGATAAAAAACACACAACATGAAGCGATGAAATAATCAACATGTGGTCTCATAGGTCTGGTCCGTGCTCACACACTCCAAAACACACTCGCTCCAAGGTCCATATTCATTTTGCACGCACACACACGGCCACAGGTTTACTGTATGACAAATATACACACACCTGCCCTTTCTTGTCTACACCTGTGCTCATCCCAACCGAGAGAAAATAACTCTAGACAGGAAAATACCTCCTATATAAACAAACATTCTCAATCTACAGGGCAGCCATCGGTGTGCCGGCCCGTCCCAACCTCTGAACGATCCCAGTAAAGGGACGATTTAAATTAATGAGCCAAAACTAATGCAGTCATCCCATTTTCTTTTATATACAGTATATATCCTACATAGAGGTCTACGTACAAATTCATCATCAGGATGTGGGTGTTGGCAGCAACATGTCAACCAAGACAGAATTTACCAAAATGTTGACGATAGCAAGAAAAACAAGATGACAACACCAGAATTAAATGATTGTCAACAAAGATGATTGCCTTTACAGAGGAAATATAATTTTAAAAAAACGGAATATATTTCTGTTGCTACAATTGAATGAATTTTCAAAAAGTAGGTGTGTATGCATCTGTATGCGTGTGTTGCATGAAACGTTTCGCCTGCAACACAGCCACTTTCTTTGGATCTCTCATCCATCTTCTAATCCCATCAGTGTGGCGATAGAGAGAGAAAAAGAGGAGAGGAGAGGAGAGAGAGGAGAGGGGGAGAGAGTCTGTGCATCTGGGTCTTCTCTCCTCAGTAGCAGTGGTAGGGCAGGGACGGCCCAGTCTGGGTGATGCACACTATCAGTTTTTCTGGAGAAACAGCAAAACACGTTGATTGGAAAAAAACAAAAAGTCAGAAGTTGAGCACAAAATATTAAATGTGGGTAATTGACACAATAAACATGGAGGCAACACAAAGACTCACTATGTGGTATAAGTATGGCAGAGCACAGTAGTGCTGTCACAAAAACCAGATGATCAATAATACTTTAACACCAATATAAAAGTAAATTCAGTAGAGTATGAATTCAGTATCAATTTACTTTTAACTGTTGAACAAATAGTTCAGGAAGCTTATCAATACTGATGGGGTTTTGTGTTTTAAGTGTTACTGTAATCAGCAGCCACAGCTACATGAAAAACATCCGACAAATTACATTTTAACACAATCATCCAGTGGCCCCCTGAATTAAAATGTGTGTCATTATCTGTCAAAAAAGATCTGTGTCTTCCAGCATCAGCGTATGTGGGAGGGGAAGAGGTTTCAGGAAAGTACTAAATGGAGGACAACCTACAGAGAAAAACAATGCATTAATTTGAATCTCTGCAAAGTAAAACTAAAAATATCAGTGCTACAAGTACCAGCATTGTGTTCAGGTCAGAATAACATTTGAAGAATGATTCGACCAGTCTGGACAAAACTGGAGGTTCAATATTGGATTATTGCTTCAGAGTAACCAATGCTGCTTATAAACATAAGCACTAATGTACTTTACCTCCTAAAAATCTTAAGTTTACTTTCTAGTTTCATGCTAATTGTCAAAGTAATGTAAAGTTATACAATAGCAAACAATAAGTTGTCAAATAAAAATCAGAAAAAAAAATCTGGGTCTTCGGAAGCACTTGTGTTGTTGCAATACCCTGCAGAGCCACAAGAGTGCACAAATCCTCAACAACTGGCTACAGGCAACAAAAAACTAGTAATTAGATCCTTGGCTCCAGCCAGTGGACTTCAAATTATTCAAAAACATGGCAAAAGAATCAAACACTGCACTACATTCAAGTAAGTGCGAGTCCACTCAGGCAATTGCTGCTCCAAGATACACAAAACTATTTTGAGTAAACCCTTTTTGCAAAAGTCCATAAAACTGCTGAAAGTTTGGCAATTTTGGCAGAACATTTTAAAGGAATTGTTTCCTGTGATACTGCATTACTTCTATTCTTTGATGTTGTGCTGTAGTACATTTGTTAAACTAAAATTAGCACTGGTATCAAAATAAAAGTTCTGGTATTGTGACAACACCTCTGCACTAACAGCAGTTATAACTGAGGATTAAGGTCTTAATTATCAGCCTTGGGCCCATCTCTACACCGATAGACTGCATGGACAGCAACGCACAAGTAGCACTTTGCAGCATACTATACCAGCATGTACACATCACATCAGGGCGTCATATATTCAAATATCAGCACAGTAGAACTGAGCCAGGTGTTTCAGTACACCATCATAGACAGAGACCAGGTTTCACTGAGGGTTTGAAGTTATAAGAGACAAAGGATCAGAGCTCTTAGAGTCCATGCAGGACGAGAGGTCAGTTGGACATACCATGCTGTTACATGCAGAGGGGGGTAGAGGGGAGGGGGGGAGGGCTAACCATCGTAGGAGTCCAACAGGGGCAAGGAGCCTTTTCTGCCCCCATACACCCCTCGCTGAGAGACAACCAGAAAAAGAGAGAGAAGAGGGAGTGAGCGTGAGAAAAGAAAAATGTCAGTAATTGTGAAGTTTTCAAGGCTGCCAACGGAAAAGGTTTAAGTCTGGAAATACTCATAGCGGTGCAGGAGATTAAGGGTTAGTGTAGTTAAGTGAGCAGTCCAACATTTTTAACATGCGTGAGAATGATTTAAAATACCGGTAAAGTGTCTGTGGTTTCATCCAGAGTGTGTCTCCTCTCCCTCTGGTCCAGTGTAGAGTAGGCCTCTGAGGAAAAAAAGACAATAGAAAATAGAAAACATATTCATAGAAAACACATTTTCTATTTCTATGATCTTGATGAAAAGCAGCGATGATAAATGTACTAACCAGGGCCGAGGTCATTTAGTGGAATCATGTCCCTCTTTTCCCCTAAGAAAGAAAAAAAACAAAAACTCAGTTAATCAACAAATCAGCTTCATATATACAAATTTAAATATGTAACCAACATCTGCCGATAAAAAAGTCAGCTGTTTTAACAAGCACTAAAACTAGCCTGTATAACCTTTTTACTAACTGTTATAAACTTTTTATAAGTTTGTAAATGCGGGGTTTAAACACTGGATAATGTTTTTAGCCATTAGTTATCTCTTGCACACAGACCTCTGTCCAGCAGTGGTGTGGTGCTGTCTTCGTAGGTGCCATTGGCTCGGGTGCTAGGGCCGTTGGTGGTGCTGGTGTTGGGGTTGAGGTTAACCATGAAGTCAGTCTTCTTCCAGCCGTCTTTCTCAAGAGGCCGACGAAGCTCCTTGTGGGCCCAGACGAGCTGCAGCACCTGGCCGGCCCCCCGCACCTCACGATCTGAGCGCTTGCTGTAGGATGCACGGAGAGATTTTCACACATTTACCAAAGTGTTGTTTTACATGTAGTTGCCTTTAACAACCACCTAGGTCAGTCTCAACATCTACCAACAAATGTGACCAACAAATATTTTTCTTCTCAAAAAAAAAAAATCAAGCTCGTTTCTGAGTCACATTCGGGGTTCTTCATACATTTGTTAGCTCCATAGCTGTAAAAGGACAGGAACACACTGCCAAAGTAACTGTCCTGTCTATCATTAATAAACACTTTTCTTGGTTTGCAACAAGCTGCATTCATATATGCTATAAATTATGAAGGCAACCACCAGAAGACCCCGTGACAGCACTACTTTTACTTCTAATAAACTCACATAACAGAACACACACACACACACTCACCCATCCTTGTTGATAAGCACCAGCCTCTCAATACCCTGTGAAGCTCGGAGGGTCTTTGCTGCCTCCAGACTGTTGCCAAGCACCTCAGCGAGCGTGCTCAGTACAGACACCACCGTCTCCTCTGATAGAGCACGCCCAGACTGACTCTGGCCTCCAGGCAGGTTGGCTACAAGGTGAGGCACTGCATGCAAACCTGCAGGGGAAACGCAGCGAGGTAAGAAAATGCAGCGTCAAAAACTTTATTTAGAATAAATGTAAACAATATCCAGCAAAGGAGAAGCATATGGCATGTTCTGTAAAAACAACTGAGTATATTGTAGCTCATTTGGATACACAATCCAACATCCTTACCGAGCAGTTCGCAGTTACGGTTGTCGATGGCAAGGTTTCTCAGGGCACCAGACATTGCTCGAACCACACGGTCATTGCCGTGAGCCAGTAGCTCTGCCATCATGGGAAGACCCTTCTCTAGACGCACAGTGGCCCGGATATACCGACCATACTGAACAACAAGCAGATACAGTTTCATGAATAATTTTTTTTTTACATCGATGGCAAAGACACACTGAATCAAGGATTTTATCACCACTGATGAATCAGAGGTAAAATTTAGTTTAACAAACACAAAATGCTCATTCAGATTTGGTGTAAGACAAAGACTAACCTAAAAACATTACTAATAAATCCCCCCCCCCCTTTTTTTAAACAATAGTTCAGTTTCAGTTTGTTAAGAAATGGTACTAACGGTCCATCGGCCGGCACACAGGTTCTGGATGGCACCAGCAGCCGCCTCCAGCACTGAGGGGTTCTTGCTCTCTCTGAGCAGCGATGTGTAGACACGAACCACCTCTGGTTGGAACAACAGCTCGTAACCTGAAGTCAACAGGAAGATAGAGGTGTCAGTCAGGTGACAGACTTCAACATCTGTGCTGGACACAGACAAAGCCTATACCAAGAAAGTCACTTCTACCAGCTGGTCTATTAATACACATTTTGTAGTGTCATTTGCAGACGATTCTGAAGCATCAAAACATTAAAAGGCTATTAACTATTGCATGTTCACTAATTTGGAAACTAGATCATATTTTCAATTTGAAAAGCAAAGACACATTGAAATTAAGTATTTTTTTTCAGCTGGTTTCTCAGAAAGTAATCAAGTGGCAGCAAATAAAGCTTAATAGCAGCACAAAGAGTGCTAAACGAGACATGAGGGGATTTGAACTAGCATGTGAGCATGCTCCCCTTAAGACAGATCAATTCAAAATGATTTGAAGGAAAAAGACATGCATACCTTTGGCAGGTGTTGTCCTCTTTGGAATGTCAACCTGATCTCCACTCCCATCATCTCCATCCCTCTTTCCTGCAGCGAGAAATCAAATAAAAAAAAGAGATAGAAAATAAAAGATTGAGCTGAAGAAACCACACAGATGATGTGAAGTTGGTGTATGTGAAATGTGAGCATGCAACCAGTGGAACAAGTACTGTGGACATGCGATGTCATTTGCGATCAGGTGATCATGCTCATGTGGATGTGAATTCAACATTCTTATTTCTCTAGTAAATATTTACTCTGTGTTAGTAAAATGAGCGATGACAAGAGTGGCCAATAGTTTACGAGAACGCCAAGAGGACAATCTTACCTTTGGAAAACCACTCATCTAAACACAGCAGAGAGAAAGGAGGAAGTGAAGGAGGGTGGGAGGAAAGATGGGAGAAAGGTAAGAGGATTGAGGGAAGACAGAGAGGGGAGGAAAAGAAGGGAGACAGTGGCAGAGTGTGAAAAACAGCGACAGTTGCTTCCACCACCTACAAGCTCAAACCCACCAGCAGCTGCCCATCTTTCAACAGCAAATCTCAAAGACGCAGGTGAACTCCAAGCAGTTATAACTGTATGACACTGACCTTTGCCCTTTCGAGAGCCAAAGCAGCCGCCTTTGTTAGCAGGGGCAGGTCCCTGGTTGAGGGGCGCGGCCTCTGCATAGCGCTCACAGCCGGGGACTTCACGGTGAACCTGATAGGACAGATTCCTCAGGAGGCAGACACAGTTCTCCACCAACTGCAGGAAGCAAAAAACAGCGGCCGACGTGATCAAAGATGGTGACAGAAGCAGAACTCGGGTTCATAAGACCAAAAAGGAACCAAAAATAAAATCTGCCATCTGACTTGAGCGAACACATACCTTATTATCCACATCTTTGCGGTTGATCTGTGATTGGACAATGTACATGAGTGAATCCACCAGTCCTGTGCATTCCCTCAGCTTTCGCCTGGCCTCGCTGCGTTCCGAACTCACATTCCTGAGGAAGAGAGGGAGAAGTAAGTTAAGCACATAATTGCACGTTTTCTCCTCAAAATAACTCTCTCCTCTTCTTTGACTTTCTCTGCTTTCCATCCATCGATCCGTTGCATACCTAAGGCAGCCAGCAGTGTTGGTCAAGGCGGTCTCCCACTCCAGATGGCGTGGTTTGCAGCTCTCCTCTCCTCCATTGCTCCCTCGCTCCCAGCCAGAGTGAGGAACGACCACCTCATCAGCAAGGGCGTGCAGGGCGTGGTCCACAATCTCCATCTTTACAGAGTCGTGAGAGGAGAGGTTCCACAAGGTGCCTGGAGCGATAGAATAAATATGTTTAGTATTACTGCGATTAAAGAGATATTTAAAATAATGAAATATAAGCAATCAATGAAAAATGCTACAGCTCACAGAAACTCAGATTTGATGCTTGGTTTGACCCAAGATGTCTAAACGGTTTTAACGACCAAGCAAAACCAACCCTCTGTATGCGTTTAAATGCTTACGTACTGTGTGAGAATAAAGGGCGACACCTTGTAACAAAGTACATTTACAAGCATCACATGATATTGTTACCTGTAATTGTGTCAGTGAGGTCCTGGTCACGGGTTTTTCTCAGTAACCTGACCAGAGCGGTCACTCCATCGCAGTTCTTGATGGCGATCTTATTGTCTTGGTCTCGCCCATATGAAATGTTCTTCAGTGCTCCACAGGCCGAGTGATGCACGTCCTTACTGGGGTGGTCCAGCAGCGACACCAAAGCTGGGATGCCCTTCAGGCGACGCACCTCTGACTTAACCTGGACCACACACACGCAAAATGATCAAGATCATATGAAGGATTTACCAAACAGTATTTAACAATTTTTTGGGCAATTTTGGTGACTGTTACTCATTGAATTAGACCGCTGTTTCACCTTATCATTTTTGAATGTGAGGTGCTGAAGAAACGCAGCAGCATTGGTCTTGACAGGGTCTAGACGGTAGTTCAACATGGCGATGACCTCCGGCAGCTCCGGCTGTCTCCATGAAGCGGGAGGACCCTTCCGCAGTGTGCTGTCCAGTGAAGCCATGCTCCCCCTTTCCATTGTCATGGGAACACCCCAGGCATAAGGGTCAACTCCTCCCATATCACCATCCAAAGTATCCTCGCAGCTCCTGCATGCCAGAAAACATCAGTCAGGTATAATGCACACAATGGTCTGATTGAAAAAACAAACAAACTATGTGCTATGAAGGCACAGCAATGATTTTATGTTTTACCTGAGTCTTCGTCTGTCCATACCCCCGGGGCCGGGCCCAAGGCGTGGCATGGTACCATAGCCTCCAGGGTGCATGGGTGGAGGCCCCATGCCATAGTCATCATATCCCACGCTGCGCTGGTCGTCCTCCAGACCGTAGTGGCCGTGGCCATACCGCATCTCCATTGCTGAACCCAGGGCCCTCATTCCCCTGCTCACCTGGGGCTGTGCTGCGTACGGGTCAAGCTGCTGGCGGCTTGGGGCCCGGTAGCCAGAGTCCAGGGTCCTGTAACCATCAACTGGCCTGTGGAAAGAAAGGGAACAACACAAGTGAGCAAAGATGTTCAAGTGAGATGCCATCACTCAGTTAAACCACTTTGTCCACAGTGTCTATTGAATCAGAGTTAATAGTTTGACCACTTTTAAGGAAGTGAAACAACAACTCTGTCTAGCAAAAACAGTGCTCAGTTTAAGTTATTCTGTTATTTTGTGTATGAATTGCAGTTATAGGTCTATGTCTTGTTTTAACAGCGATGATCATTGATTTAAGTGAAGGCTGAAATTCTGATTTGAATGGTTTAAACACGATAGGGCATATATTCATTTGCCTTTAAAACACATTGTGTGTAAACAATGTAGCACATTATGTTGATAAAGCAGAGCAGGGAATTATGCTCTTTGTCCACTCTTGTTAACTAAAACCAATTATGGCTTCGTAGGAAGAACTATCCTTAAAGGCAACAACATATTTCACTACTAGGCTTGCTGTGGTAGTTGACGTTACAGCTGTTACACGGTGTTCAGGCATACCCTGATAGCCAAGTGCCCATGTTCAAATAAAACAAGAACTCATGCATTATCAACACAAGGGACGGTATAGTTATAAACTGAAAGTAGCGAGAAGTAGCTGTCAGATTTCACTTATCTCAATGACGATAGACTTGACTGACAAGACAATCACAAAGGATTTGGTGTCAACGCAGAAAGTGCTTATATGGCAATATTTCTGATTTCAGGGGAAGAGCTAAAGATCCAATTTTTAAAAAAGGCCAAAGTGAGTGCTCTACAGGCATTGAGCATCACTGATAAATATAATTTCTTGTAAAGTGTCTAGTGTAATCAGTAATGCCGGTATTGTTAGGGGTTTATTACCCGGTGTGGAAATTTGCTCCAACCTCATCTCCTCCTTATTCAGAATATATATATGCCACAATCTCAATCAAATGTGACACTGAAGAAAACATTAACAGCACCTGTAGCGGTCGTCCATGTGTGAGCCCCTGCTCAGGCTGGTGTACGCCTCTGATGGCGGGCCTCCCCGGTAGTCATCGTAACCCCCAACAGGAGCATAGTGGTAGTTTCTGGGCACTGTGGCTGTGGGGTAGTCTATTGCTCCTGGCTGCCTGTAAGGACGGTCCAACGTGGCGCTGTAGCCACCCATACCGGACACAGACAAGCCCCCGTCAATGGACATCGAGTCTGAGGGCAGGACTGTGCGCGAGATTGGTTTCTTCATCTGAGGGACAGCAAGATGGGTGGGATGTATTAAAATGTGTTTATTATAACAGATAATCAAGCGATGTAGCAGTCTTTGGTGTGCAGCTAAATGTATGCTTCCATAACACTAAATTCAACCGCTAGAATCTCAGCAAACCCAATTACAAAGAATGAAATCATAACTGTCCACTTGATTTTTATATAAGAGGTTTGCAGGGATTTCAAAATAGTCTGATGGACACATGGTGCATTGGTTATATCCTTTACCCCATTGTCTGGCCGTCGTGTGGTTCCCTCATCAGAAAAGACAGAGTGTGCTTCCTGGGAGTCGTCCTCTGGTGTGTAGCTCTCATCTAGAGCACCGTGTGCTGGGTCCACCATTCTGTACTATAGCAGAAACACAACACACGTATAACTACTTAAAATCAATGGCACTAAATTCATGACAAAAAAATTGAATTATCATCACAAACTATACACACAGCCGCATACCTGTGTGCCGTTTATGTATGCGTCAGTCAGTTTCAGTCTTTCTATGTCTGCATCCCCTAAACGGCCGTTCTGGAATAAGACAGACACATTCGTGTCACATGGACTGTAAAATTTGTAAAATATTATTTAGTTTTGCTGGAACAACACATAAAAGTGATATTAAAAAGGCATGATTCCCAGTGCTTTCTATTTTCTTACAACAACCCAGATGATATTACTGCTGCTGAAGCACATTCAGTGCTGAGCCAAACTGTCCCTCCATGTTTTCGGTCTGTGAGTCGCTGCTAGACACAAAGGAGGACAGCCACTCACCCTCACACCCTACTTCCTCCTGCCTTACACTGTTACATAATCAAGGACTGTCACATTGTAAGACTTGGACAGTTCCTACCTAACTATGAGTAACAACTGCCTCAGCTATCAGAAATAGCCTTGAACTGAATCACATGGGATCAATGCATGATGGGGCTGAAAATCTTTTGCAAAAACCTTTCCACCCACAAGAGCTACTGTTGACTATTACAAGAGAAAACCGGGTTATGACCTTAACACAGACTCCCACGTCACTTACAGTATTGAATCACACTGCACTTTCTATTATGTCCACAAGGAGGCAGGACTATTATTAAAAAGTATTGGGAAGTGCAGACTGTGATTTTACAGCAAGGGCACATTTCCTCTACAGCTGGTCCTTCCTATCACACCGTCTCATTTCCCAACAACTCATGATTTTGGAGAAATGCTCAGACTGTGAGGCTGGCAAAGAATTCAAATCATCATTAATGTTTTAAAAATATAAACATATACAGTCAGCACAAGGCCAAAAGCACAAATCTGCTTTCTGCAACACACTAATCAAATAAGTTACTTTCAAGGATGTGATGAGACAAAACATGAGCTCTAATCTATGTCAGCAAGCCCTTAGAGGACGAAGATATTAAAAACATTTTAAACTCTTCTACTCAGCCAGTGAACAAGTGCAATGAAACATGCTGAACATGTCAGCCCCTGAATACGACACTGCCTGACCTTTGTGTTAGCTGAGAGCAAAATGATAATAGCTCTTCTTTAATTGCTCTGTAAGCATCTAGGTGAAGTTTACCAAAAGACTTCACTATCAGAAACTGATAGAGACAAAAAAAAAATGGGACAGGAAGGCCACGGTTAGGACCCTGTCTAACTAGATAACTCAGCTGTAAACATAGCAGCTGAGTGAAAGCCTTAAAACTCCCAAGACTGGTAGCTGAACTTTAAACAGGCGTATAGCATTATACGGTACATTTTCAGGTGGGAATGTCCGTTTCTAGTTGACTCTGCAAATCAAGATCGAGGTACTTTATCGCAGTGATGCAAATAACATCCATATTTGCCATCACAACGCAACGTTGCCACAATGGCTATCATATCATTTAGATCATTTTAAAGCAAAATTGCCAAAACTTCACCGCTTCTGGCAGCTCAAATGTGAATGTTTACTGGTTTTCCTCTAATGGTAGCAAGTAATTTGAATATCATGGGTATTTGGACTGTTGCTCTGACAAGACAATCTATTTGAAGATGTCAACTTGGGCTCTGGGAAATTTTCACAATTTTCTGACATTTTATAGACAAAACAACAATAAGTCCATTAATCATTAACAGCTCTGAGGGGTATATGAAATAATCTGACACATTTACATGGTCTGACAGTGTACATCATTATATTGCCCAACCCTAGCAAATAAGGCACATAAGACTGATATAATGTAGCAGAAACAAAACAAATAGTAGTGGTTTTATTAAACAATATCAGCTTGCAAAGTCATGGATGTTCAAGATACAAAAGACAATTTCATGCAAAAAGATATTTAGTACATAACAGGAACTACAGAGGGAATTTATTAAATTAATTGATTTCAAAGAAAATAAAGAGACAAAATTCTATATGATGAATAAGAAAGCCACACTGGATGCAGGACACATGCACATCAGATAATCGCATGCCATACCTCGACATGCTGGAACAGAAAGGAAAATAACTGAGATTCCACAGCAGGGGCTGATGATAGGTAGGTGTGTGTGTGTGTGTGTGTGTGTGTGTGTGTGTGTGTGCGCGCGCATGTCCGAGTGTTTCCGGTGAGGGACAGCGAAGGTATGTTGACAGTGTGTGATGATGACCATGTCAGGCATGTTAAAGTCGTTGAAGTATGTGCAGACAAGGACTGAAACATTTGCAGATGAGGGCTGAAAGACAGATGAACTTCCGAGATACAGACTCAATGAGAAAAGACGCTAAATGTTGATGCCCAAAAACATTTACAGTCGCAAACTGGCTGGGCGCTGTAGAGGAGGCGGGGTGGAGGCAGAGAAGGCGTGAATGATGGATGGATGTCAAGGGGAGAAAACTTTGAGGGTTGGATGGAGGAAATGAAGATCCATGGATGGGTGTTAAGGGAAAGATGGGGGCTGTAAATGCCGGTGACAGACTCTGGACGGGGACGTTAAGGATTGTTGGGGACTGTTACCTGTGTGTGAGGGAGGGGGCGACCCAGGGTCGAGGGGCTGGTGGCGGGGAGGCCCACTCTCCTCCTCTCCTCCTCCAGCGCCCTGGTCAGCTGTTCAAACTGCACCTCCTGCTCCCTGACCGACTCCAGCAGAGCCGCTGCGCTCTCACACTGCTCCATACACACTACACGACCCCAAGGGGAGAGAGGGGGGGGGGCGTTACACACATCCATACAGCCTTGAACAGTACAGCACAGGGAGAGGGTGTCTAATGAAAACACAGACACGCCTCTCCATACAAAGTACAGCAAGATCGGGAGGATGTGGGGGGGAGGGGAGGGTTTAACTAATATTTACTGGGAAGGGCTACTCAACCCCATTTTATTTATTTGCTGACAGACTTTGTTTGGTGGTGGAGGTTGTGGTCTTCCTTGGAAGCAACACCACTGTAAGGACATGTTTCAGGTTGAAACTCAGACATGAAAAATTCCAATTACACGAGGTTGTGAACACCGTCTATTGTCTTCAAAGCCCGTCATAGTGCAATGAATCATTCATTCAAGTTTTTCCCCAGACAGAGACTTTAACGGTCTCACTTGCTCATATTTGATAGTGCCTTTTGCAATCTGACCACGGCAGCACTGATAAAACTTATCACAAAAAGTGTTCAATGCATCACTGCTGACTGAGTTAATCAGTGAAATTATTCCAGGGTGACATTATGTGAAAAGACAATACAGCAGAATAATTAACTACCCAATTAGTGCCATTAAAGGCATAATTAACTTGACACCATGCAGTACATCTCAGGACTGACAGTAGACACAATTCGAGACAAGCAAAAGCTGATGGAGAGCCAGATTCTTTAAAAACCCTGGTTATTGCACAGATCATAAATATTGCACCATATTGATCGGGATAAAGTGAAGATGGTTACTGCAATACTACATTTGTCAATACTACCAGTCCCTGCATGCCGATCAATAAACCACTCAACGCATATACGGAGGAGTCTTCTGGGCTTTTGAGCCTCTCACACACACACCACATCAAAGCAAAACCTTCTTAAGTACGAACAGCAGACCAGTGATATAAATCCTCTGTAGTGTGTAGATGGTTCCCAACACAGGCATCTCACTGCATGTGCATGTTCATTTTATGGATCTAAAATTTTGGTTGATGAAACTCAAGCATCAAAACTAAATTTTAGCTGTTCTTGATACATTTTGTTTGGTGCATGACTATTTTAACTGTGCATCAGCAGCATCCTTGTAGAGGTACAGAGATCCACAGTGTACAAAAAGCTGTTCAAGAGGACGAGGCGTGTTCTCACATGCAGAGAAAATCCCTTTATACTTTTTGGAGGGAGCTTAACTCAGCAACACACAATCCAAGGAGAATCGCACGCATCTCATTATGATTTAAACACAAAGCAGAGCACACACACACCAGCACAGAAACACTCTCAAAGCGCATTTCAGAGAAAGTCAAAAATACACACCTTCACCTGTGGGCGTGGTTTGGTAGTAGAGGTGAGAGATCACGCCAAGGTCAGAGGTTGAGTTCTAGTTGCTCATGGGTAGAAGGTCACCGAACCACAAAGCCCAGAAACAGGTAGGAATGGACTGCAGAGAGACGGAGAGGAAGAGAGAATAATGAGAAAGGGGAAATGTTTTAGTGGAGAATGAAAGCACCTCTGTTTGAAAAACAGCAACATAGTGAGAATACCATACAAGTGTGTCAACAGGGTTGTGTTTGCTTTGAGACAGAGACTGAGACATACAGTAGCTCCAGCCTTTAGACACACCCTGTATTTACTCAACATTTGGCCTGAGTACGGCAGCCAGCTGTGGGAAGTTGACCAGCACTTTTTGATCCCAAGAACATCGACTGTCAGCATAAAGAGCAAGACGTTTTTAGATGCAACATCCTTCAAAAACCATATGTTCTCTATCAATTCATCTTTTATTCTGCAGTCTAATGCCTTTTTTCCAGCCTTTCCTCTCTAATCACTCTTCATTTATCTCTTTCCCAACTCTGTCAGTCCCCTAGTCCTGTTCTCTTGACTTAACTGCCTTTAATCCCCCCCAAAATGTTATTTTGTTATCTTGGCTGTGCTCTAACAGAGAAAGTTATTGTTATATCTGAGTCAAACAAGTGGAGACCCATATCGCCTTATCTTTTCATACACCCTCTGCTGCAGCAGCCCGGCTCCCTGTCAGCCCTGGAGATTTAAGGTGAATCAACCCAGGCACTGACGCACACACACGCACACCTGCATGACCGGTTGGACAAGGTAGAGGAGGGGCGACTAAATTTCAGTTTCTCAATGTCTCTCTCTGTCTAGCCAACGTGCACAGACAGACTCTTCTGATAGTCTGTGGTGTGAGAACTTAGGTGACAAACAGGGACCTGCATTTACATTTTGGGCTGCAGGTGTTTGCGTGCACGACAGGCTGAGTGTTAACAAGTGCAGATAAAAACACAAAGATAGGTGTAATGAGTTCATGTGGAGAGATGGTGATGAATGACTCACAGTTTCACCTGTGATAGACTGTGCAAACAAAAAAGAAAGAAAAAAAAAAAAAGACAGACATGATGATATCATCGTTTGAGAGCCAGACTATTATGACACATTTTAACTTGTAAAATGAAGCCTGCATCTCTTCCTGTATGTCATTCCAATGAATGACTAACAAACGAATATGACTTTTCATATTTACAAAAAGACCCCAGCTTGGGTTTTGCCCAGTGTGGGAAAACTGGGAGGAAAGTAGGCTGGCCTGATGAGAAAACAAGGAGTGGCTGAAATGTATTTCACAAGACAAAAGGAATTTGTAAAAACCAAACCAGGGTTTGCATGTGGGATAACGCTGACTGACAAGAAAACATGACGTCTCACACACACACACACACACACACACACACACACACACACACACACACACACACACACACACACACACACACACACACACACACACACACACACTATCTTTTGTTTAGTGGCTGTGACGGCCCCGAGTCATAACCTCCCACCTGAGCGAATCACACACTGCTATCATGTACCGCAAATGCCCATATATGGTCACAGCCAGGACAGGGCTGATATTATCCACTACAGACAGACAGGCAGGCAGAGTAGGAGCTGCAAACAAATACAAGGGAAAAGATGGACAGTCTTTCACAGGAGTGAGAGGGTAAGCTGGAGTTAAAGAGGGGGTAGAGTGATACAGCGGGGAGTGCTGAGTACAAGATAAAGGCTAATCTTCATTCCTAGCATTGTCTCCTGCCAATTCAGCACAGCAGCCCACCCACTCATCCACTGTAAAAAAGACTATAGCATGACACTGGCTGGTAACCTTTTATCCATGTTTACTGTGCTCTTATTAGTCTCAATTACCCACACAAACTATTTAAACAAATCTCTTCTCATCTGGCATTTTTCCATAATTTTGTGCCTTGTGTAAACAGTGCCTCACTCCTCATCTCATCTCAGATGCTGGAAATCATCACTATTAACAACTACATGCTATTTTGTGCCACTAATGAGCTCAACTGTCATTCATTCAAGATGAATTATAAACTGTGATTGATAATTCTTGGCAAGTGTACTTGGGAATGTGATTCTGAGAGTGTGTGTGTGTGTGTGTGTGTATGTGTGTGTGTGTGTTTAAACCGGGGAGGGAATTTGCAGCTGTCAGTCCAGGAGGTTGGTGAAACAATAAGAAGTTTGTGCAACCAAGAGCATGAACGCAAGTGTGAAAAGAGCTGGAGAGCAAGTGGGAAATTATAGGACACATTTCAGCGCGAGTGCATCTGTGTTTCTATGCGTGTGTGTTTGTGTGTGGGGGGGTCGAGCTCAGGTCGCTCTATACGCCCTCATAACTTCAGCGCGCACCCCCCCCCACTTTCACAGCTGTTAGTTTTGGCGTTGAAAGTCAGCGGTGAGTTTCGTTGAACAATGAAAACAATTAGTGCGGAGCTATTGCCACTCCCCTTTCCCCTCTTACCCACTTCCTGAGAAACAGGATGTTATGGATTCGACATCAGAGATGAGTAAAAGGGACGCTGTGGCTGCTTAAGCTCACCATAAACCATTTTCCTCAACATAACTTCTTGTACTCAAAACCCTGAAAGCCTATAGGATGTACACTTAAACCACCTCCTGGTGGTTAGCTTCCTCCATCGGGAGGCGTTTTTGCTGGGAAAAATCCCCCATGGTCAATATGTTTATCATAAGACTACAATCCACTTCGCTAATATTGTTCTCCATCTACCGTTTTCTGTTCTGCTTTTGTGACCTTTTCGAAGCAATTGATGTGAACCTGTTTAGCTGAATCATCACATGTATTTTTATTTTAAAGTTACTAAACTTTGGTTTGCTCCCACAATCTGACCACTGAATCCTCACTCTTTTTTTTTTTTTTTTTTATGACAAGGAACTGAAACTGCTAGTCTTACTCTATGATAGTTAGTTAATTATTTTTGATCTGTTTAATGAAAAAAAAGCAAGCGAGACAGCACTTTGTGCACTGGGAAATTGTGATTGATCACCATTTTCTAACATTTAATCAAGAACATAATCTGTACGGTAACCAGTGATGCAAATTATATATACTTTTTTTTTTTAAATCCCTAGTTTTAATTTCCCCTATTTGTGTCCAGACAGACCACTCCCAGAAAAGAAATGAAATTGCTATGAAACTAAGAAATCGACTGAAAGTTTGTCATGCATGCCGATCATGAGCATTCATTCTCTACACTTTGTGTGTCCAATAACACATGTAAAAGTTACCATCAGCAGCAAATCTATTAAAAGGGTGAAGGAACAAGAGCCAGACATGATGGCAACAAACGTTCAAAATGTCAAACATGGTGCGTTAAGGGTCAACAACATACACACACACTCCTAAAGCATCTGATTGAGCCCTGACACACCACGAGTCATATATCTCCATGTGATTCTGCAGCCATCAGTCAGCATGAGTCACTCAACCCTGTCAGAGGACATCTGCAATCATACGCACATGTAACCAACACTGCAGCCTTTGTGGACTTAATGAAACTCTGGTTAATGCAATAAGCGCATACACCTGCCATCAGCAGCAAAAACTCCCACTGAAACAGCACATTCACTGTTAAAAAGCACATCTGTTGACACATCTCGAGGTAACTGACCGCACTTTGCTAGTAAGTCAGTGCGATGGCACTGCCGCTGGTTTAAGCTGAGCGTGGCTTGTAATGGGATTGAAGCTTTAGCCCTCTAATCCACTTACCTCCTAACACATACACACATGATGTTAACATGCACGCACATACGTAGACACACAGACACAGGTTAGGCCCTCTGTGGATTAACCTGCACACCCCCAGAGAGCAGACACAATTGCAGTTGGTGTTTGGAGGATCAACAATCAAACAATGACTTGGAGACAAGTAGTCAGGAAAGGTGGAACCATGGGTGTTCACGACCACACATGGTGTTATTATAGGTGGCACCTGCAGTACATTAAGTCAGCTTGAGCTCTAACCAAGTGATACCTACACATGTACTGGGTAAACATAAACTAGCATAGTCCTGGAGCCCACAGGGGAAGGCATTACCTATACTGCAATATATGCCTGCATGAAACCTGTGTTTACAAAAGATCAAACTAGTTTGCTAGTTCACACTCAGGGCTGTCAGTTATCCCCACCTAGGCGTTTTCCTACCAAAACAAGTTCACACAGGACCCGCCCAACAGGTTCACAAGCTCACAAACTGAAAAGAAGAAAAAAAAATCCCAGGCTGTGTGACAGACTACACAACTGGGAGACCACCACCCCGTGAACAGGCTCAAATACACACACACAAAAACAGCCACAACGGATAAATGCCTTGTCAAACAAGTAGCGAGGTTTCAAATTACCTGAAACTACAGTCTACTCTGCTGGGCTCCTCACCTATCATAACCGTCCAGGTGATGAAATCTACTTATCTGATTCATCAGAAAACTGTCCGACAGGAAGACGCTTAAGGCAGAGACAACATCAGCAGCGACCTTAACTAGGCCTGAGATTGTAAATGTCTGACTAATGAGACGAACCCGCCCGATCGTCACACTGTCAAGTCAGCTCGTATGTTGGACTCCAAAAACCACCTGGAGCCGCTCATTGTTGGTTAGCATTTGCCTGATTTTGCAATAATCCCGCAGACTGTCGTCAATTGATTTGCAAACAAAATATAGCAATGTAGGGCAGGAGCAGCGAGCAGAGCTGGCGGCGTTAGCCAAACACAGATGCCCCAAGTAGTAAGACGTGGGTATAAAATGTCTCTCACGAACAAAGACTCTGCGTATTTGTGCATCGAGTTAACATTATTCGGTGCTCGTGCTAACACTACCGCCCACATAAATGACAATGTTTGGAGATCAGATCAGCCCAGTTGGCTTGAGTTGCTCGGCTCAGCACCCGCATGACCTGGTTAGGCTGTCTAGCTGCGTTAGCATCACAATAACCCACATAGCCGACGTAGAGCCGTGCCAACAGCCGCGGCTAGCGCTAGCATAGCAAACACAGATTAGCCACGGTTAGCGTGTGCTCAGTTGAGCGGCACTTTGGGATAATTTAGACGGTTATTGTCTGCTTTCATCTGCTCGTATCAAGGGAGTTTTTGAATCAGTTAAAAGTGTGACAGTGAGGCAGCAGGACCGCGGGTCACGGCGTGAACTTTTAACGTTAGCATCGCTGGCTAGCATTAGCCTCGGAGAGTCGTGTTGCTGATCTGTCGATGATGTGACCACTCCTTGCCAACGCTGCAGTGCAGCCACTATCTGTGGGGGGAAAAACGAGGCCACGGCCATATCAACCCATCTGGTAACACTTATACATCCACTCACCTGCTCGTGGAAATCCTGCCCCGACCCCTTCCAGACTATTCCGTTTTTTAGTGTGTTTTCTCCCCTCCTTCTCCTGGGTTCTGGGTCAAGCTCGTTAAAGACGGAGCGACATCACCGAGTTTTCTATCAAAGAGAGGGCGGGATCAACAAGCGGATTTACCGTAAAGACGGCGCACAAGGAATTCCTCCTCTCATACAGGTGTGTGTCACAAGCCTCTGGAGACGCCCTGTTACTCACAGGCCATTAGCCAGACCGGGAGTGAAGCCCCTGCCACCATAAAACACACAGACTGATACGTGAAAGTCCATGAGTGCACAGGGGGAGTATGGGGATTTAAATTCTGTTGCAGAAGTGGACTGAATAGGCCACCTCCGCCCACCTCCTCTCCCCTCCCATTTATTTCCGTCTCCCTCTCCCTCACATATACACACACTGATGTCATTTCATTGATTGCCCAAGAACAATAGGCCGGGAGGAAGCAGCATTTCTTGGGGAAGTTCAACAACTGCATTCCACACCAACACGACAAAACTACTGGCACACAGAACCACTACTAGTCACCACCACATCCTCTGCATGTGCCATAACAATTAATGGTCTGATGGGGAAGATCCCCTGAAATCTCTTGATTTGTATGAATCATGCATGGCTACTTAACTATTTCAGGACTACTGCAGAACTTAAACATTAATGCACCTAAAACTTTGTTTTTTCTCTTAATTTCATAGCTTAAACAGTAATTATTGTACGTTTAGTTCTGTCTCATAGTGTTTCATATGTTTCTGACTTTAAAGAAATCAAATCCAAACAAATAGAGTCCTGATAAACAATATGTTAGTGTGGGCAGGGTGGAAAGAGGAACAAATGCAAGGAATTTCCCTGTTTCCTCGTGAGTCCCCCCACTGCGCTACATTATGAGTAAACTTAAACCACAATACTCACTGGGAACAAAAACAATGCTGCACTCTAGAGGTGCAAAATGAGAACAGACATGTCAAACATTGAAAGCTCTTTAGAAAAAATCTATATTTATTCATAATTTCATACCCAGATTACAAAATCCACAAACAGAATTCACACTGAATTGATTATTGCGCAGTCAGAAAATACTCAGGAAGTACAAAAGGAGGAGAAGAGATGCAACAGAGACACCCGAGGAGGTAGTTTGCTGTTAAAATGATACATACACAAACACACAAATGAAAGTTGGAGAAATGGCCCTCTCCTTATGGTACACCCACAGCTTACTATAAAGTCAGCCAAACATTTTAAACTCCCATTAGCACTCTTGTAAAAGTTTAAATTGTACCTAGGATTGTGCGCTATGGCAATATAGACAGTGACACAACAGACATTTGTGAACAATATCATAACTGGATTTTGCCAGACCAGTTACATCATGCTATCCCATTGATATTTGCATTAGGCCAATGAGAGCAAAGGGTGCTTTATAACAATATTGAACTGGCAGGGCTGTTGGATTAATGTGAAAAAAACATTATTTTAATGTATATATCAATATAGTGATTCAACATCCCTAACTGTACCGTGTTTCTTTACTTCACTTGTCTATTTTAGCATCCAAATCTGCATCTGCTGCAGAATTAACTGTCCACGTCCGTGTCTCTGACCTGCACAGTGTTTCAAACACTGTTAATGAGTATAATTTATGCACTGAATGGTTACTCATCTAATATTGAGCTACGTTTGCAACAATATGCAGAGTTGGTCATGTCGGGGTAAAAAAATAGCGAGCTTTCACTATACTGTATATTTCCCTTGAATGGGGAATGATGCATTACAAAAGGCAATCTAGTTTGTCTGCTTTTCAGACTGTATAAAAAGTTTCACTCTGACAGTCCTTTGAGCCAGGGTAAAAATGAAAAAGGCAATTTAATTTTGAAGGTTGTTTTCCTATTGCTGGAATTAAAAAGTATGCAAGTCTTATCAATTTGAACAGAGATCTCGCTTGTGTCCTTATTTGAAACCACAGTAGCCTATTGATTTTACAAAGGAGATGTCAAGATATAAGTGGGTGTACTTGTTGGTTATCAAGCACATTTGACAAATATCATGTTCCATGTGCAGTGACAAAACCAGAAACACAAGGGACAGGAGGATGAGATTCTTCCACAGGAAACACATTTTCCCCAAATACACACTGTGGCACACATGTCAGTAAGAGCAACATGCTGAAAAACCTTTGAAATGTTCACAGTCAGAGAACTCCGTTAGTGTTGTGTGTGATCATGTGCCTGCGAAGGTTGCTGGGGTTGTTGAAGCTGGCTGTGCACTGATTGCAGGTGTACGGCTTCTCTCCAGAGTGAGTCCTCAGGTGGATCTTCAGGCTGCCGTTCTGAGTGAAACGTTTCCCGCATTGCGCGCAAGCGTACGGCTTCTCCCCTGTGTGAATGCGCATGTGGATGCTCAGTGTGGTCTTGTTGACAAATGACTTGCCGCAAAAGGAACAAGGAATGGGTGACTCCCCGGTGTGACTTGCCCGGTGTACAATCAGGTCTTCACGGCTGAGGAAGTGCTCGCCACAGAAGCTGCAGTCCAGGGATTTGTTGACGGTTTGAGGGAAGATGCTCTGCTGCTGGGATAACTGACTGACATGACTGGGGTGTCCCACGTGACCATCAGCTCCTACTATTGGATTCAATGCTGTTGAAGCCATTTGAGTTGATTGATTTCTTTCCAGTTGGCTGTTTCTTGCCTGTCCAACATTGTTGTCCTGCATCCCTCTCATCAGGGCTCTGTCACTGGCACCAGTGGTGAAATTCAGGACACTGTCATGCGTGACATTGTGGTCAGGAGAGAGAGAGCTGAAAGCCTGGAGTTCGGAGACGGAGAAGAGGGTATCGCTCACCTCCTGCAGAGGCCCTTCACCTCGTCCATGTACACTCACGATTCTCAGCCCCTCGTCACTACCGGTCAGGCAGGAGGAATCAACGGGCTCTAAATTCTGAGTTCTTGTTGCCACACCACCCTGCGTACTATGGTTTCCAAAGTCATCCTGACCTAAGAAGACAAATGACAAAATGACATTATAAATCAGAGTTTGTGTGAAAAAGCTTAGTGTGAAACGGCTAAGAGCAGAACGCAAAACACCCTCCAACAAGTACTAAATCAGCCAATGTTGAGCTTTAAACTGTGCTTCAAGAAGAAAAATTCTCTTGTTACAGAGTCAAAAGACAGAAGAGGTGCAGAAACAGAGTGTCAGTGACAGAAGTAGTGCAAAAACAAGGGACATAATGAGTATAAAAATAAACACAAATGTAAAATATACACAACTGTTCATACATGCTTTGTTGTAATAAATCACTCTAATGGCCTACTCATTGACATCCAACATGACACGAGAAAGCTTACATAATGAAAAACACCAGATCTGGTCAAGCGAGTCTTTGCTGATATGTATTTTGGAAGCAGAAAACATAATGGAATCCAATCAATGATCTAATCGAATTGATGAGGACACGCTTGTGTGCTCTTGAGGAAGAAACAGAATCGCTACCAGCTCTTGACCGTTCTACCTGACAGTTTTGTACAGTAGTTTTTCATGGTTAAAAGCCTACACACCTACAACTGGCTCACATCCTCCAACGTCATCTTCATCCTTGATCAGGATGACATCAGGGCTCTCCACATCTGCACACTAATATGTAAGAATACATATCAATGAGGAAACAAAATGCATTAGACAATTAAACCATTAATTACAGGAAATAAATGTACTGTGTGTGCATTGTATTTACCTGCACTTGCGTGGTAGAGGAGGACGTGTTGTTGTCTGATTGAAGAGAAATAGAAGCAGCTTCAACAGCAGTCTTTTGAGCCTCTGGTGGCTTAATGACAACTAGAGGAAAGAGGAGGACAACATTTTAGGACCAGTGAAGGTGATAGATATTGTTCAGGATGGGGTGTATGGGTGAGGAGGTGTTTACTATCACCATCAGTATCACTACTAACTTATCTTAAGTCATGTTAGGAAAAAAACATCAGATTCCAACTAATGATGATTAACATACTATACCTGCAAGATAGTGCTAGTGTCAGGAGACCAATAACTTGACTTGTAATATATTGGTTTAAATCATGTTGAGTCAAGTCAAAGTTTATTATAGCCCAAGATTACAGGGTATGTCTCAATGGCTTGTACTTGAAAACAATAGTGAGAAACAGCTAAATGTATAAAAGTGCAGTAGACTACATATAGAACATTATATACAAAACATTTAAAAAAAAAATTGAAAATACAGCAATGTACAATTTACACATATATATGTATGTTGATGCATGGATAAATAACATTTCAGTTTTATCAGCGTTTAAAAGGAGGAAGTTAGATGACATCCATTGTTTTCCTTAATAAATAATGGTAGGTTTATGATTGGTCAGCAGTTGCTAATGAGATCAGTGTCCAGATTATGCTTCTTCAGTAGTGGCCTAATAACCTCTGTTTTAAAAGATGAAGGCAAAGTTTCATTAGAGACCGAAGAGACCAACTAACTGATTTGTGAGGGATTAAAGATACATTTACCTGAAATCATGAATAGTCACAACTGAGTTTACAGCAAGATAAACTAGTTTTAATGAGCGTTAGGTTGCATGAGCTGGTCAGGATATAACTGGAGATGTTCTCAATGTGCATTTTGACAGCCATCACTGTCAAAATAATTAGAGACATCTGGATTTAGCAGCCATAACTGGTTAATTACTTGAAGTTGAATGTGTCATGTAAAGTGAAATAGGTCAAACTGATCAGTCAGGGCACAGGGGTAAGCCATTGGACTCTGGTGCATGTGTCATGTGAAAAGGAGGCGCCTGATTTATTATCAGATTATTGAATATTCAGATGTACACAAGCCATTGGAGAACAATAGTCAAAGCACGGTTTAACTAAGTTAAAAAAAAAACATGAAATCTGAATTTCAGAATCACTGACCTGCAGGAGGAGCTGCGTTAATTGATACTCGAGTGTGAAGTATTGTTAAAGTGGAAGCACTAGTTACCTTGTGATTTAGGTCGTGGTTTGGGGATATTTCCCCTGATCGGGCCGAAGCGGCTGGCCGGCCGGTTGGTCCTGGTCTGCAGCCGGAGGGAGAAAAGCTCACTCCTCATCACCTTCATCCTCATTCTCAGGGCTTCGTTTTCCTTCAGGCTCTGGCTTAAATGCAGGCGGAGAGACTCCGAGCTCTCCGAGAACAGTTGACTGATTTCAGTCACCGCCGCTTTCACCAGCACGTCCATTATGGACAGGAGCTGGCACTCCAGGTTCAGGCTGCCTGGCGGCATGTCTGTGGTCATGTTTCACTTTGCTGCCGCCGAAAATTATGTTGAAAAACAGCGCGACACAGTCGGCGGGTTAGCTTACAAAAAACGACAACTCAGTAACGTTTCCGGTAGCATGGCGCTGATTACCGTAACTCCTAGAAAAGAAAGATGAGAATCAGAATTCTGACGTAGAATTCCAAATTCTGACGCACAATTCCAAATTCTGATTCGGAATTCTGAGAATTCTTAAACTGAGTTTATTGACAGAAGGTTTTAAGTGAGGATCTGAGTTTAAACTCACTTTCTTTCACCTGTGTTCCCAATCCCCTTCTGTATGATGTGGTAGCCTGGTGGTGAGTAATACTAAAATGCATAAACTGAACTTCAAACAGGTTGTGCAACAATGTACTCTGTATTACAAAATGAGAACAGATTGTGGACAGAGATACATGAATGTACTGGTTTGGATAAATAAATGCTGTAACAAAAAAAGCTTATGAACAGGTAACGAATATATATACATTGTGGTGGATAAAGAAAGAGGATAAAGAGTTAATGAAATTGAATGAAAGTGTTGCTTAGCTCTTGTGTTTATAAATTTAGCCAATGTAAACATGATTTTTCAGAAATAATTTTAAATATTATATTGTATTCTTATATTCTATTCATTTTTAGTTGTTGCTCAGTGTTAGTCCATCCATCCATCCATCCATTTTCAACCGCTTATCCGGGGTCGTGCAGCAGTTTTAGCAGAGATGCCCAGACTTCCCTGGCCCCAGACACCTCCTCCAGCTCATCCGGTGGGACCCCGAGGCGTTCCCAGGCCAGCCGAGAGACGTAGTCCCTCCAGCGTGTCCTGGGTCTTCCCCGGGGCCTCCTTCCGGTGGGACATGCCCGGAAAACCTCCCCAGGGAGGCGTCCAGGAGGCATCCGAAACAGATGTCCGAGCCACCTCAGCTGGCTCCTCTCGATGTGGAGGAGCAGCGGTTCTACTCCGAGCTCCTCCCGGATGGCCGAGCTCCTCACCCTATCTCTAAGGGTGAGTCTAGCCACCCTGCGGAGGAAAGTCATTTCGGCCGCTTTTATCCGTGATCTCGTTCTTTCGGTCATGACCCAAAGCTCATGACCATAGGTGAGGGTAGGAACGCAGATCGACCGGTAAATTGAGAGCATTGCCTTTTGGCTCAGCTCCCTCTTCACCACGACAGACCGATACAGCGACCGCATCAGTGCCGACGCTGCACCGATCCGCCTGTCGATCTCATGCCCCATCCTTCCCCCACTCATGAACAAGACCCCGAGATACTTGAACTCCTCCACTTGAGGCAAGGACTCTCCACCGACCCGGAGATGCCAAACCACCTTTTTCCGGTCGAGAACCATGGCCTCCGACTTGGAGGTGCTGATTCTCATCCCAGCCGTTTCACACGCTGCAAACCGCCCCAGTGCACACTGGAGGTCTCGGCCTGACGAAGCCAACATGACAACATCATCCGCAAAAAGCAGAGATGCTATCATGAGGTCCCCAAACCGGACCCCCTGCGCCTAGAAATTCCGGTGACAAAGGGCAGCCCTGCCGGAGTCCAACATGCACCGGGAACAGGTCTGACTTACTCCCGGCAATGCGAACCAGACTCCTACTCCGATCGTACAGGGACAAGACAACCCTTAACAAAGGGCCCCGGACCCCATACTCCCGAAGCACCCCCCACAAGATGCCACGAGGGACACGGTCGAATGCCTTCTCCAAGTCCACAAAGCACATGTGGACAGGTTGGGCAAACTCCCATGAACCCTCGAGCACCCGATGGAGAGTGTGGAGCTGGTCCAGTGTTTCACGACCGGGACGGAACCCGCATTGTTCCTCCTGAATCCGAGGTTCGACTATCGGCCGTATCCTCCTCTCCAGTACCCTGGAATAAACTTTCCCGGGGAGGCTGAGGAGTGTGATCCCCCTATAGTTGGAACACACCCTCCGGTCCCCCTTCTTAAAAAGAGTGACCACCACCCCGGTCTGCCATTCCAGAGGCACTGTCCCTCAGACAGTGCCTCAGTGTTAGTCCTTATATTTAAAGGCCTGTCAGTCAGTGGAAAGTGTAGCTGCTTCTCAACTACTATACATTTTAATGTTGGGGCGACCCTTTTCTTTAAAGACCTCAGTTTGTCCCATGGAACACATACAACAACAATCGCTTTATGATTAATAGGCTTTTACAAAAAGGATTTTTAATGAAGTAGTGGCCATCCATTTTGAATACGTTCATCAGTTCATGTTCCGGTGTAATATAATGTGTGTGCTTGTGATTTTCTTAATGCACAAACAACTTTCCAAGTCACAAGGTCATTATTTAATTCATCGTCTCTATAAACACACAGCAAATGAGGAAAGTGAACATGTCTTTTTTATGTGCTGAAAACAAACATATACAACAACACAGCAGTGATTTAAGAAAAGCACACAGTGTTGTACACTTTCAAACATACAGCTAAATGTAATACCATTTGAGCTGAGAGTCAACCTGATGTGTCTCTTTATTGTGCCAGTAGTAGATCCAACAGCAAACTAAGACTTACTCATTGTAATTCGCAGCCATCAATAATCTTTTTGGTCTTTTCAGTCTTTCTGTTTGCCGTCAGTATTTTTCTAGGACTCTGCCTCAACTAATGCTCCTCCATCTCCCTCCATCTCACAGCTCTTTGATGCATTTTCTTCCTCACCAGTTCCCTCTGTCTCTGTCACATCTCCCCGTTTGTCCTCTTGGCTCTCCATCGTCCCTTTCTCAGTGGACTCTCCCTCCTCCTTCTCCTGTGACGCCTCCACAGCTGCATCTTCTCCTTTCTCTTTCTCTTCTCCCTCATTACCAGCCTTGTCTTTCTCCTCCTTTTCTTTGTCCCTCCTCTCCTTCTCTATTTTGGAGAGGCTGTGACAGAGGGACTGGACATATGTGAACACGCACATGGGGTCAGGGTTTTTACCCATCAAGATCATGTCACTTACTTCCAACAGAGGGCAGCAGTCGGCCAGGGACCTGCCAGGGGTTGAGGTGACAAGGGGGACAGGGGAAAGGAAAAACAGAGAACTGAGGTCAGACAAAGCAGTGACATATAGTAACTACTACTATATGGAGAAAGAGAGTACTGACCTTCTGATGGATTTGCCAGTATGGGTATTCTAAATGTGCAAGACAGGAATCATCTCTTAACAGGCAAATTGCACACACAGCTAAATCTGACACAGTCAATTTAACATCCGTCTCTCTAGACAGAAGTTTTCAAGTGTAATAAGCATTCTTAAACCTACAATAACTTGTCCAGTATTCATTCTCTTTCAGTTTTGTTTTTGGTCTCTACCAACTCCTGAGGGAAATATCTGGAAAATCAATTGCTAAATACTCCACAAAACAGCTGTGTCTGTCTGCCATTTGGGAGCTAGACAGGTCGTGTGCAGCAGGTTTTTCAGAGCCTTGTTCAAAATGACACTTTGACAGTAGACTGTGTAGCAGTAAAATTGGGAGCCTGGCAGCTAAACAATGAGCTGTGACTCACTATAGCTTATAGTCTATAAGCTCTGATGCGCCGAGGGGAGCTGCAGATTCATGTGATATTTCTCTGTAGGTTCATCACTACATGTGTCCTCTTTAACATTCTCATCCTCTGTTTTCCTTTGCTTTTATTACAGGGAGCTTTGATTTTATTGTGTATTCTGTGTATAGTACCCATAGTTTGTCTTTAATTGTCCCATTTTGTTGTTAGTGTGTAAATGTTTTATGTTTTCATGCCATTCTGTTGCAAAATAATTTCCTCTTGATGGACAATGAAAGGTCAGGAACCGAACTGAGGGAGTAAATCAAAGACAAAGAATTGAATACTCCATACTCTGCAGTTTGGAAGGCCAGGGTGAAGTTTTTCTCCCTCTCCTCAGAATTCAGGGAGCTGTAGTCAAAAGCATCAGGAAAGAAACGATGGATCAGAGCACAGAAGGCCAGGCCATCACACCAGGACGATGAGAAGTTTTCTATGTTGACACCCTAAAAGGTGAAAAGACAGCAAGATGCAAAGCACAGCTACAGCAAGGCTTTTTTAAAATATCATTTTGTAACTTCTCTGGTCCCAAATCTAAAAAACAAATCTGTACAATTGGTGCATGTTTTGAGGAGTCTGTGTTGAACTCACCTCATAGTTTCGCGTCTTGCTGTGACACCACTGAAGTATCTTCTGTTTGATTGAAGCTCCTGTAGCCATAGCTGCAGATGACCTCTGAATCTTGAAGTTGCGGGGTATTGGTGTCCTAAAAATGTCACAATATTGCACAGTTTCCAGTGAAACCTTTTATTGTACTATATTTCTACTGCCACTCTCTAAACCAGTTTGAGATACTGTGTACAATGACTTACTCCGGTGCACCTTGTTGGAACTTGGCAATGATGTCGTTTTTAGCGGCTGCTCTGATAGAGCGTGCAGACGGTCTTGGTCTGGAGAGGGAAGAAGATGAAGGATCACTTTTTCTTTTGGGCTTCCCTTGCTTTTCTACCTCTTTTATCTTTCCTTTGTCTTTCGCTTCTACGTCCACTTCCTTGACTTTTTTTTTCTCAGCCCCTTTGGCTGCTTTTTCATTAACATCTTTTTGTGCTTGTTTTGCCTTTTCTGCTGTTTTACTCTTCGCTTTCTCGTTGTTTTTGTCCTTCATCTCCTCCCCATCTCTCCCACTCTCACCACTCTTGACCTCTTCCTCCTGTCCACCTTTCTTTTCTTCCTCTCTCTCTCCCTCTCCATCTTTTTCTCCACTCGTTGCTTCAGGATCCTTCACGTCAACGTCAGCAGAGGCTTTGTCTGTCTCTTGTCCAGCCTCTTCAGCGTTACCTTCAACATGCTCTGACGCAGAAGTCTGGGGCTTCTTTGTATCTCCAGCGCCGCCCTCTTCTTCTCCTCCCTGCTTTGGTACTGAATCCTCCTCACCCTTCTCCCCCTCCACTCCCCCCAGACCTTCTGCTGTCTCCTCTGCTGTAAGCTCTCTCCCAGGGTCTTTACTCTCCTCCAGCTCTGGCTCATCTGTCTGGAGGACAAGCAACATGAAATAGAGTTTGGTTATATATGAAAGCCATCCGCAAAAACTGTCTGATAAACAGGCTCGAAAGTGTGTTTGTGCATCTACACACATTTCTGTAGATCTGTGCGATTCACACTCTCACACATCTATTTCTAACCTGTACACCTGTTGATAAATCTGCCTTGACCTGATGAATCTTTTATAATTCCTAAATTTTGAAATTTACTTGTAAATCACATTCAGATTTAATTAAATTATCCTGTATTGCGTGACTGAACTTCCATATAACTAAACCATCTCATTACTGAGCAACTCATCTATTGAGGTAAGACATTTTTATTTTCAAGATTATCTTCAATACGTATTTATTGTTAGGGTTGGGCCAATGTATCTATATATCCAGACTTAACTTGGATGGCTCGATGGTTCTCCCTTGGCCACAGCTAAGTTCCTGGTTGAAATTACTAGGAGACTTGTACAACATGTAACATGTATTTGTATGTTTTGATTTTTCAAATAGGATATAGGATAGGATAGGATGATGTATTTCACATCTGCCATTTAAATATTTTTAATCAGATCAGACCAACAAGAGATCTGCATCACATATTGACTCATCAATGTATCACATGCAAAGCATTTAAAATAAGCGTGACTGATCACAGCTGTAGCTTGGACCAATGTAAATTACTGTACTCATTTATAATGGACATGTTTACTGTTGTTTGGCTCTTTAGTGTGAAAGCTTTAGTGTCCAGTGGTGTGCAAACATACATTCTGTGTTTATCCTGCCTCTGTCCTGCTCCAGTTTCACTGCAGAGAACAATTTAAATTTTGAATTACTTTAAAAAATACAAAGAAGAATTTAAGAAGAAAAATTAATCAAGTGATGATCTTGTTTGAATTATTGTGAATATGACTTCTGCCTTAAAGGTTATTAAGTCAGATGTACTAAAATTAGCATCCACGCATGACTATGGGGATAACGTGGTCCTCGAGCCAAAGAGGAGACTGTAATGTGAGACCTGAAGCTCTACTCTGGGATTTGTCGAGTACCTCACTTATATGAATATGACTCATATGGTTCACCTTCAGATGGAAAATGTGCCTTTTGTAGTTCTTAAATCACACCTCAAGCTAAAATACAAGTAAAATTAATCTTAGTAAAAACCTTTGAAATCCACATCCAATCAAATCTTTACATTAGAATATAATATAAAGTAGTTTCTTGTGGCATGAGTGCTATTAGATAATCTGAGGAAAGAAAGGTGCCATCAGTAACTTGAGGGTCTAACTTCCCTAAAATCTTCAGTGATTTCACTACTGTCCAGGCAGAATGTGGCATACAGCATTTCCCTTTTACAGATTAATGTAATCACATTTAAAATGCTATGTATCTGGTAAAATGTCAGTATGATGACCTACTACCAGGAACAGTCACACCAGGTCAGCCCTTGCAGTGGTGACTCATCAGAGGTAAATGTGAAACTCCAAGGTGTGTGTTTGTGCGCGTGCATGAGCAATACTTTGCATAACTTGTGCGTGTCTGTATGTAATGCTCTTCAGCCAGGGTTAAGAACAGGTGTAGCACAGCCTCTCCTGTCCTGCTGTCCAAACACAACACCTGTCACGGCCACAAATATACTTACTGCCTATTCCTCCTGGTACAGATCACAACACCAGTGGGTTTTTACAATGTGAAAACATTTTTGTGCAGTTTCATGTAACATACAAAAACACAAACCTGGTTGTTATTGTTGGTGTCAGTCTGACTTGTCGTCCCTGTAGACTCAGATGACTCCTGGCTGGACGATTCTCCATCCATGATGTTCAGAGATAACAGTTTATTCACAGAATTGAAGGTCAAACAAGACTTTTTTTTAAAACTAATGCCAGAGGACTCTTGAATGACCCCGTCCTTCTTTCCAAGAAAGTTTTCATTCAGTCCAAGGTGAATCCTCCTCACTGCTTAATCTCTCTGCATCGAACTACTCTACTTTGCTTCCCCGTCCCTGTCTCCCTTTCTCCCCCTCTCTGTCAGCACTGCCCCATGGTTGTGATGTGTGCGTTGGTTTGTGGATATCCACCTTCACCCCCGTTCACCCGACACCTCCACCCTCTGCTTTGTGAGGATTCCTGTGCCTCTTTATCTGACCTTTCGAACAACACAGGGTCCTGAAATAGAGTCATGGTGACATAGGCGCAGTCCAGCGGGCCAGACAGCTGCGTCTGCTGTGGAAACCGTAGCTGTACACACACATATAATAAACACATGGGTGCGTGTATGCAGTCCATTAAACATGCTCACAAACACACAATTTGACACTTCCTTTTCGCTCTTAGTGCTTAGTGCTTAGTCTTTAGATCAGTTTGGACTGCTGTCATTTTCAAATGAGTGAAGGTGTCGGTCAATCAAATTTAAAGTAATTGTTTTGGGAAACACCCTTATTTGCTTTAATGCCAAGAGTTAGATAAAAAGGTCAATGCCACTCTCATGTCTGTACAGTAAATGTGGGGCTTCAACCAGGAGACGGTTAGCTTAGCTTAGCATAAAGACTGGGAACAAGGTATAACAGGTAGCTTAACTCTTTCCAAGTAATAAAATCTGCCTAATGAATAAGTTGATAAATAAGTTTAATCTGTCACAAAAATCACAAAAATGATTTTTTCTATCATTGATAATGAATGGACAGATGAGAGTCTTATTAATCTTCTCATCTAACTCTCATCAAGAACACAAAAAAGCTTCACTGTTTGTTTCACAAATTTTGAAAGTGAAACACTAAATTAACGGAACATTTTCATTGAATTTAAAAGAGAATAGTTATACACTGATGTCAGAGATGTAATAAATTGTGAGATACCAAACACTCATGTAGTACAACAACTCAGGTTGCCTTTTGCGCTGAACTCAGGGGAAAATGTGTTTCCTAATACACACTCCTGTTTTCAATGAATACCTTTCAGTGCTGCTTTAAAACGACAACTCCAAGTGAGATTATGCATAAAGTAGGCCGATATACTGGGTTTGCCCGAAGTTAGCTACGTGAGTTATTCGTTATGCTGACTGAAGGAGATCTACTTAACAATGATATAACCCAGTTATCCAAAATTGCAATCTTTTCCATAATTCTGTGCTGTTCTGTTCAGATAAAAAATATGTAAATTAACAGTTATATGTCACATTTCATGTCCCGTCTTTCTGTCATTTTTAAAAATCTGTTCATATATTAAATTGCATTTGACTCTTCCTGTCCACCATCACATACCTTCACTCTTCATCTCTTTTTGTCCTTGATAAAATATTCAAATGACATATGCTTAAAGAAAAGTAGATACATGGTTAAACAGCTTTTCAAACTTGTGTCCTGGCCGAACAATGTATCTACTCATTCAGCACCAAACAGATGGTTTTAAAAATAAATGCCTATCTTTATTCCCTCGCTGTCTATCTGTCATTATCTTCTCCTACCCCCCACATCCTTCTATTCCTCCTCCCTTCTGTCTAAGTCTTGGGGGCTATAAATATGTCAGCGCCTTCTTGTGTATCTGTCCCACTCCCTCCTGCTCATGGCCCAGTCACCAAAGTCCAATCAATATGCATCTGTTGCACATTTCGCATTGTATTTGTGCATTCTGTTTGGAAAAGTAGAGGATTAGATACTATCAAATGGGAAAAACAACATAGATGCTGAACAATTAGCATGTAGGCTCTTATTAACAAAAACTATAATGGATGAAAAAAATGACTGTGAGTGTGTGTGTGCCTGTGTGTCCATGGGTGGAGTCAAATGATAACATGTCAAAGCTGCTGTGTGATTATCCTTTTTATTTTGCCACTGCTGTTGTGTTGAGGACACATCACCCGCAAAAAAAGAAGACATCATTTAAGATGAAGGACTACAGCCTGCAGAGTGGAGAGGCGGGAAGCAAATGTCTAATCTTAAACAGTAATAACCACAAAATAGGAATCTTTCCAATCCAATTAAAAAACAGTGCTGTCAACACAACATTTGCTGATGTGACTAGTACTTACAAAGGGGAGGGTCTTACTCCATGTGGAGTGAAATTTGGGAGAATATTTCTGTAACGAGGAGATACTAGGGCTGTCATAGTTTCGCAGCCTGGAAAAGATCATCACCATACAGACATGGGGATATTAACTTAAACCTCTCTGTTTGACCTTGACGTTATTTGAACACGCAGCCTTCTGAGCTGGACGCGCTACTTTCTTTCAGTGGATGTCGTACTTCATCTACATCACCTGGGATTGCCAAACATTTTTCAATATGTCACAGAACCTAATTTCCCTAATTTCATTGTACCGCAATGACAATAAAAGGCTATTCTATTCTATTCTAACATGTAAGGATAAATACTGTATGGTGTGGCAGTCAGTTCAAACAGAAACAAAAACACAGAAATCCTTTGTTCCACTTGCTTCAAAAGGAAACTCCAGAGGTACGATCCTACTTGATTTAAGATAAGATAAGATACTGAAGGTGGAGGAGTCTGTTGCTGAAGGAGGTCTCCAGTGCTGTCAGTGTGTCCTGCATGGGGTGGGAGTGGTTCTGTCTCATGGATGATTGCTTTGCAACCCAGGACAGAGCTGAGCCTCCTGAGCAGATAAAGTCTGCTCTGCCATTTCTTATAAAGTGCATTTAAGTTGTCAGTCCAACTGCTCAGTTATTTCCTCAGTTACATTTTCCTAATGGGAGCTAATTGCTAGTTTAAAATCTTCAATACAGCATGATGTTAATTTTGTAAATTATGGTTCCATTTAGATTAATACAGACAATAAAGCAGGGTAAGCTTTAGAGCAGGGCTACCTTGAGACCAAAAGGGCTGTGGTCATGAGCAGTCCTTCTGTCATTGCTGAACAGGGATTCAAGTTCAAATATTATCCACTGCAGGATTCAAGAGTGAGCCTGTGTGCTCTTTGCGCAAATGGTATTTCCACCATGTCAGGAATTACCATATTTGATGATAGTGGTGGAGAGCACAGTCTAATAATTGAGCAAAAGCATTTACATTATTGTCATACTCATAAGACTTCACCATGCCATGAGTGCAGGAAGAGGCATTCAGTGAGAAAGACTGAGATACCTCCTTTGACCTTGACATGATTTGAACACGCAACCTTCTGATCTGGAGTCAGACACACTACCATTGCGCCACAAGGTCTGCTTTTGACTGAAAGTATTACTGCAGACAAATCACCCGGGATTTCATAAACAGATATTGTTTCTATTTTTATAGAAACAATATACATAGGGGGAATATAAAAAAGAAGGGGGAGATATAAAAAGAAAAGCTGGATAAACCTTGCTACAGCTACTTCTTATATATAATCTATGACTGCAACAGACAGTCATGAAATTCACTATATGCAGATGTTTTCAATGCAGGATTAACATATTTCCACACAGCACAGTCACTCTTGTCTTCACCCGGCTTTAACCTTGACGTGATTTGAACACGCATCCTTACAATCTGGAGTCAGACGCGCTACCATTGCGCCACAAGGTCTGTCTTTGAAGACCAAATGGCCAAACTGAAGAGAGCTGACATTTTGAACCAAAATCCAAGAGTGAACTTGATCCAAGAGGTCAGCTTTACATAAAACAGAACTTGCAAAGGATAGTCATTGCACCATCTGTGGCGTTGAAAATCTGCTATCTATTTCAAACAGAATGTACGAAACAACAGACAAGAAACACTGGTTCAGCAGCTGACATTGTTTCCATAAGACAGTATATAGCCTTGATGCTCAGTCCAAACACCTGCTAAATCAAATGAGAGTTTCAGGTTACAGAGAGATTCAAGTGCTTCACTCTCAGGGCTCCCTAAACATCTTTTTTTCGGTCACAGACTACAGAAAGATAATAAGTGGAAGGCATGGGAGCCATTCGAACAAAAAGGAAGTTTTCAGTCGTGTACAATCACCAGTTGGTTGCAATCTGCAATCTCGCCGCTAGATACCACTAAATCCCTCACACTGTATCTGATCTGATGTAATATCTAAGGAAAATACAGTTCCTTTACATTTTTGGTGCAGGATGTTGCTAGGAGCTAGGATTCGTTGCTCCAAAATCTCTTTCAGATGTTCAATTGAGTTAGAATCTGGTAACAACAGAGGACATGACATATGATTCAATAACTTTTTTACTCATCAAACCTGATCTGGGGTCTAAAGTGACATAAAATAGAAGTAGCCATGTACTGTACTGCCATCTGTACTTAAGTACTGTACTTGGGAAATGTACTTACTTAATTTCCACCCCTGCCATAAGGTCTGTTCATCATTAAATTCTATCATCATGTTTTTATTTACGAGTTACTAAAAACTCACTTTCAAAAGGAAATGCAATTTTATCAAATGGTCACACGATGGCGCCACGAGACTAGACACCCAACTGTTGTTTGCTGTTCATATACTGACTTTAAAAATGACATTTCTGTCTAAATTATATAAATTACTTGTATTTGGTGTTGTTTTTACATTTTATAGTTATCAAACTTGGAAGATGGTGAGGTGACACAGCTGTCGACAAACAAATCTCCAAAGACCAAAAGCTGTGAGGCAACTTTAATTCATTTTAAGAACACACTCACAGGCCTGAATCTCCATCAGTTTTTCTCTTACTTGCCAAAAGATACATTATTGTATCAGTTAACACAAATAGTCATAATGAATGTTTCTAGCAGCAGTAGGGAATAAGGGGCATTTGGACCTGGGGGAAGCCAGTCTGCTCTGCCCTTACTGATAAAGTGCATTTGATTTGTCAGTCCAACTGCTCAGTTATTGCCTCAGTTACATTTTCCTTATGGGTGTTAATGGCTAGTTTCAAATCTTCTTCAATACAGCATGATGGTAATTTCGTAAATCATGGTTCCATTTAGATTAAAACAAACAATAAAACAGTGTAAGCATTAGAGCAGGGCTACCTTGAGACTGGCCATGTTGAAACCTCAGAGAGTGTCTCTTCTGGCTCCAACAAAAACAATATGACAGTGGTCAAAGTCATGCATGGCTTCAAAGGTACCCTATAAACCAATGAGTGATGTCAAGGAGACTATGGCAACTTCTTATATACAGTCTATGGTTGCACCAAAAGGGCTGTGGTCATGAGCAGTCCTTCTGTCATTACTGTGAACAGGGATGGCATTCAAGTTCAAATGTTATCCACTACAGGATTCAAGAGGGAGCCTGTGTGCTCTTTGCACAGAAGATGTTCCCTAATATGGTGATTCGATGACGGTGGTGGAGAGCACAGTCTAACAATTGAGCAAAGGCATTTTCATTATTGTCATACTCATAAAAGCTCACCATGACATGAGTGCAGGAAGAGGCATTCAAGGGGAAAGACTAAGATACCTCCTTTGACCAGTCAAACGCGCTACCATTGCGCCACAAGGTCTTTCTTTCAAGCCTTAATGGCACTGAAGAGCACTGACATTTTGACAGGTATTTATCCCTAAATTCTATAAATTACTTGTATTTATTGTTGTCTTTACATATTATAGTTATCAAACTTGGAAGATGGTGAGGTGGCACAGCTGTCGACAAACAAATCTCCAAAGACCAAAAACTGTGAGGCAACTTTAATTCATTTTAAGAACACACTCACTCACTTACAATCCTAAATCTCCATCAGTTTTTCTCTTACTTGCCGAAAGATACATTATTGTATCCGTTTACACTAATAGTCATAATGAAGTTTCCCAGCAGCAGTGAGGAATAAGGGGCATTAGGACCTGGGGGAAGCATGGACAGGCCAGAGATGGGAGCAGCAGACTCTCTGCACCCCGCCAACCCTGTGAGCAGCGGCTGCAGCATGTGTGTCCGCCTTTTACATCTGATGGGATGAACAATATGTGGATGATATGGACAATGGGATCACTGTAGGAGGGCATAACATCACGTAAGTGTACATCCTGCCATGAAAAGACACTCGACTATAGCTATAGCTATAGAGGGAAAATAGATCAGAAGCTGTCCTCTGTTTGATCCCCTGCGCAGCTCTCACTTACAGCTGTTTATGTGGGATACAGTTCAGTGTGGGCAGAAGCATGACCACCGGGCTGTGCAGAAACCGCACCACATAGCAATGTCACTGTTATCTGCTGCATGAAGTCTCACTATTACACTACATGCATTAAGACCTTGGTCACACTCCGATTCAACTGCAGTGATTTTATGTGTAATCTTGCTGCATCCTGTAGGATTTTTTTGTGATTTTCTGAGGGTGACTCCGTGGTGTGGTCTTTCAGTGTTGAGCAGAAGTTCCCAACTTTTCTTTTCGACTTCTTACTTCATAATATTAAACCATATCTGTTTGCCTCATCACATGTTGCATTGTCTATAAGTCACAAGCAGCTCAGTCAAAGTGAATTTCTCCTCTGAGAAATGAATAATTGAATATGAAAATGAATAACAGACACGACACGAAGAAGTAAGACTGTGAAGATTGGAGAAGTCTGAAAAACCAACATGATTTTGTGTAGATCTTGTCTGGTCCTGACACCCACGATGGGAATCACTAATGAGAGTGAGCTACAGAAACAGGGGCTGGGCTGAATAATTTACAGCTGTGTATGATTTTCAAAGTAAAGATTCTTGTCATTGGGTGTTTGGATCTCATGTGTTTTCATTTGATCTGCAGATATGGCCATGGAAATTTAGTTTAAATGTGAAATATATCCTTAAGACTATATAAAAAGCTATTTTAAAAAGCTGCACAATCTCCTCAGGCAAGTTGTTTCAAAGTCTAGGAATCATAGCCTCTTTCATGCATAGTCCTCCCTTTTTAAGGGACCAAAATATATTCAAACAGATGAACTTGAGGTCGTCATATTTCATATTTGGTTGCAAATCCTCTGCAGTCCACAGCCTCTGATCCATGCCTGGTGAAGCAGCCTTCTTCACCTTGCTCTTGTTTCATGGGCTTCTTCCCTTCAGTTGGGTGCTCAGTTAATTGTTCACCAAATATAGATCTGAACACCCTCAACAAGGGTAAAGCTGAAACTCAGCTCTTTAACTGTCATTATTTCAGGCTAGAACTAGAGTACAGAGCCAAAAGAGGAAAACAAAATGAAAATATGACACATTGAGAGGCTTAGCATTTTTCTGGGTTTAGTACTGGGGTTCAGCTGTCAAACATTAACCAGGTGTATGTTAAACCCTGTCAGAGGCCAAAGGGACATTGACTTCTTCTTGGTCTGCTAGTAATTCAGGATAAGAGGTGAACTGAATCCAACTGATTTCAGTCTCATGCACACATTTTTACACATATCAGTTCAAAACATACAAACATAATTTGGTCAATGAGGGAGGAACAAACAACACATAACACCCATCCAGACAGTAACACACTATGCAGATCACAGGGCAAAATCCTACATTACAAACATCCATCCATCCATTTTCTATACCGCTTATCCGTCAGGGTCCCAGCTGGCTTCGGGCGAGAGGCGGGGTACACCCTGGACTGGTTGCCAGTCAATCGCAGGGCCACATACAGACAGACAGACAGACAACCACTCACTCTCACACTACGGGCAATTTTAGAGTTACCAATTAACCTAATGTGCATGTCTTTGGATTGTGGGAGGAAGCCGGAGTACCCGGAGAGAACATGCAAACTCCACACAGAAACACCCCGGGTTCAAACCGGGATTCGAACCTTCTTGCTGTGAGGCAACAGTGCTAACCACAGCACCACCATGCTGCCCCATTACAAACATGCTTATCAAAACACTCTGGTGCCAGAGTCACCAGTCACCAGATGATCTTATAAGTCACGTGCAACATTTCGTCTTTACGTTTCTCTTCCACCTCAACATTTTTAGAAAGAAGAAGCAGTGAATGGAATGGAGAAAGAGAGTCCCGTGGTTTGTGTCTATTTTGGCATCATTTTCTTATGAAAGAAATGAGATGAGAGATGATGATGACATCTGACCATTATCTGTTCTAGAAGCTGCTGATGTTGGCACTTTTTCCTGACAAACACAGACACACACGCACAGACCACTGTGGGGCAGTTTGTGTGTGGTAATAATCTATTGTAACTCTACTCTTTAGCACCTTGAACTGTGGCATGGCATCAACTAACAGGATCCTGAGTCCCTGTCTTCAGGAGCATTCTTGTGTTAAAATCTTACTTTAAAACACTGATTTGCCTCTGAGAGTTACCCTAACCCTAACCCTTACTGAGAGTTAGGTGAGAAGATACCAGTCTCATCTACCAGTCTAATAAATATGAAGCTATAGCTAACAGCTGGTTACATTAGTGTAGCACAATAGCTGGAAAACAACTAGCCTGGATCTGTCCACACAAATAATCTGCATATCAGCACCTCTAAAGCTAACTATGTCATATCTTGTTTGTAAATGTGAACAAAATAATGACGTGTAATGATTCCATTTCACAGGACATAAACAGTGGAGATTTCAGAAAGTCACATAACCCTTGTAAAACAGTGAAATATCATTTTTACACTTCTGTTTGTGCAGATTAAACAAGCTAGATACAACCTGTTAGTTAGTGACCTTTAGAGGTTCTGATAGGTGGATTTGGTCTGGGCAGAGTCAGGCTAGTTGTTTCTCCATTTCCAGACCTCATGTTAAGCTACGATAACCATCAGCTGGTTCCAACTACATGGTTATAGCACAGATAAGACAGTGGGGTCAATCTAACTCTCAAATAAGTGTATTCCCCAAAATGTCTACTCCTATTCCTATTCTTTTAAGACATTCATTGTTTCAGCTGATATTGTGGTTTAGTATGTAGTATTCTGGCAGGGGATCACTGTTCAGATTGCACAGAGATGGGGATAAATGGTGCTTTAATAGAGGCCCAGCAGCTAACTGTTTCCCTGACCCCTCCTAAACCAGCCACTTACAGTAAACCTGAGATTAACAGTAAAAACAAGTTTTAACCTTCGAACAACTTAGATCTGAGCATGTTCATTCTGTGTTTACTTTTCTGTTTTGTTGTTGTTTTTCTGTTTGTTTAAATGCGTATCATTTGGACTTACAGTCATCTACACATATACACAAACACACACAAACTGACATGTATAAAGATGCTGTCTTAACACTCGGTCACTGGGTTTAGGAAGTGAGTAACACTTGCACAGTGTGTGTGTGTGTGTGTGTGTGTGTGTGTGTGTGTGTGTGTGTGTGTGTAAAATGCACTGTGTCTTGTGATAAGGAGATGATTGTGGTAAACCATACATGGAGGTCTCATGAGTGGTGTATATCTTTGGCAGCAACCTCTCCCTCAACCTCCAGCAGCCTGCTGACCTAGGTGGTCTTTCATGATTCTTTGATAGTGAGTGACACACTTGGTTAATTCAGGAGTTTTTGCAGAGATGGACTTGACATTGGACTGGAGCTTGATGACATGGCTGACATTGGGATGTTGTGTCTGTATTGATTTGGTCTGTTAATGTTGAGCCTCTGAAATCGTGTTGTCACCAGCAACACGACAGTGATTTCATATGTATGTGTATGTGTGTGTGTGTGTGTGTGTGTATAAAAAATATTGACAATATAGACAGTATAGATATAGACAGTAAAGGGGTAATCCAACCACTTACTATTGCACTCACCTGTATTTTAGGGACTGCTAGATTTCAAAAAGACTGGGTAAGATCTATGCAACTGAGACTGAGATATGCAGACTTTTAGTCCAGAGTCTAAATTCCCATAATGCAACTTGTCAGGATCTTTTATTAGACCTTCCTTTCCTGCAAATACTGATGTTTTTCAAACTCCACACTCCTCGTTTGTAAAAGAAGCTTTCCTGGTTTTAATGTGTGTTATTAGAGAAAGGGGATTAGGTAAAAAAAACAACTTCATATTTCTCTTCATTCGGTGTCAATTCAGTTTTTCGAAAAGTTGAAAAAGGGTTAGCGGAGACAGCATTTAAAGTTGTAGTTTTCAACCCTTTGTTAATGATACATCTTATGTCTTTGTCACATTGTGGTCATGGCCTTCAACACACCAGGTTGTTCTGTCTAGAATCTAATACTAAACATTGCTCGCAGCACTGCACTAAATTTATGTCATTTTTTAAACTTATGATATCAGATTCATGTGAAAGACACTGTTATTAAATGAAAGTTCTTCATATCGCAGTTTTAAGGAACTCTTTTTAATGTAAAGACATAATTCCAAACACAGCCAAGAGGTGCAGGTGAGAGTCTTGGGTTAGTCCATGAGTCACCACAGCATCCTGCCTTACAGCCTGGATTCTTCCTTCATGTGCACCCAGTCATGTCAGAGAGCCAGTTTCCACACGGCACTCACTGAGTTGTTTCTTTGTGCGAGTCACATGACCTTCAGGCTAGACTAAACCAGCACTCCCAGCATCCACATCTGGAATATGTTTAATTCTTTCAGTGGCACTGCTGTTCGATTTGGTGGGATTACAGCAGCGCTTATTCTCAGCTGCCACCAACTCCCTTAGGAGAGGAATTCTCTGCTACACATCAGGGAGAGTGGTTGAGAAAGAGGAAAACATTTGGGGAGGGAGGAGAGGGAGGGAACTGGTGAAGAAGAGGAAGCTGGTCTATATAAAGACAGGGAGTTGGGCAAAAGCAGAGAGGTGTGGTTTGTGAGAACGCTTACGGGAGAACCTCAGAGGCCAAACTGTGAGTACTTGAGAGTCGTAAACTAGGGAATATTACAATTTAACACACAGTTTCTCAGAGATATTTACATCTTTTAATGGATTCCTTCTATTGTTAAAATTGGGGTTTTGTGAACTTCCACTATTTTTAATGAGGGTAATTTTTTTCTGTTATCCAACTTCTGAATAAATGCAGAAGTCTGTCATTTTTGGGGGGACTGGCAGGATTTGTTACCAGACATTTACCATTTACTGTTACCATTTTTAGCTCACGTCTCACTTGTACAACTTTAAGATTTTCCATTGAATTGCTCTTGACTTGTCAGGCAGGCCAGTTTCTTTTTGGATTAAAATGAGCGTGTAATTGCTTTAAAGGCGCAGAATGGACTTGTGTCTGCACTTAAGCTTTTCTAAAGGTAACCAAACAACAAAATACATTTCTCACTTTATCTCCCATTTTTTTTGGGCAGGTGAGGTCACAGAAGCCACTTGTGTGCATGTGTGCTTGTATGTCTATGCAGGTGAGAATATAGTGCTTGTAAATTGTCTGCCTTTGTGAGAGTGCGTGCACGTGTGTGTGTGTAGGTGTGTAGGTGTGTGGGACCATGCCGACGTGTGAGAGCTCCTCTGGGGTGCGACGCTGGCTCACCTTTGCCTCAGGTCTGGTGGAGTGTCTGTGTTTCGCTGGAGCCGTGTTCGGATGGGCTTCACTTGTTTTTGTCCTGAAGACGGAGGGCTACTTCAGCTCTCTGTGCGTCAACACCACAGGAGTCAATGCAACACAGGTCTTAGGTCAGTTGTCTATCCTCACCTCCACTACTTTGAATTATTGAATATATGTGATTAATGAAGACATCTTTTATGCAGACCTCTCTGGCCTTCACTGTCACCCTTTCAATCACATAACCATAAACCTTGGTTCTCTATTTTGCTATTTATGTGTCTCCAGATTGCAGTCGACAAGATGAACAGTTCTCACTTGTTTTCACCATCGCCTCCTTTATGAACAATTTCCTGACGCTCCCCAATGGTTTCCTCTTTGACCGGTTTGGTACTACAGTGGCTCGGCTCTTTGGGATGTGAGTCAACCTTAATTACTTAAAAGTAGATGATCAGTGGTTGTAAAGGATTTCTTGTGCAATTTCTCACCAAAAAAGTGAATACTCAGTAGAGTGACCCACCAGAATCAAGGTAACAGTAACTTGTGCATTCACATGATAAAAAATGAAACGCATAAAAAGCAAGAAAACTTGTTTACTAGATACTTCACATAACAGAGTTGTGGGCTGCAGCGGCCTGCTGCTTTTACTGAACCAAACACACTGTCATTAAAGACAGATGGGTTTCTGTCTGCTTCATCTCCTTGCTTGGCTGTTACTCTCTGCCTGTGCAAATAGGCAGTTTGCTGTAATTTCAGTCTGTCTCTGCAGTAAAGGGGACAGGTGGGACTACTAGGAAAGTGACAAGAGATCAGCCGAAGCATAAACACAGAGAGATCAGAATGGCTTGAGGTCAAGGTTGATGTTATGTAAAGTAACCGAGGTCTCCAGAAAGCAGGATATACACACAAATGGAGACGCAGCTTACATACCAAAGCCTGACACTTAGTAATGCAGAATGAAGAGAAAATGTTTTATGAAAAAAGGGAGCCGTGAAGGGCTGAAATGAAATGCCAGACAGACCCTTAAAAGACTGAAACTAGAGGGAGGAAAAGTGAGTGAGTTCAAGAAATCAAAAGTTCAGGACTATTAATCACAAGAGGAAAGAAATGTGTTGTTTTTTGTGCTGATGTTTCAGCAGTACATCCCACTCACATACCTGGCCTGCTATTGCCCCAGATGTATCTAAATCCACAAAAACAAACTTTTACTATGGCCATCCATATGTTTCCACTAAAAGAGGGTGGAGGGAAAATAGAAGGCCAAGGAATGCTAGTCGGATAAGAGGCGGCAAGAGCGGATGAGGATTGCTTGGGACCGGCCAAGAAAAGGAAATTAAAGTTCTCCAAACAGCAACAGAAGAATGTGCTTGTGAACATATGTTAACCGTGATATACTCATCATATTCAGTTTCATATTTTTTCCTCTTAATTGCTCAAAGTGTATTAGGTAGCACTTTACGGTATGGTGCACAAAATAGTGATACTTATCAAGCAACATGTTAGGACTAATCAGGAGCAACCTGAAAATGAATAAATCGTTAATTAGTAGTTTCTGATTAACTCTGAATGGAGTAGCAGATATGATGCATTACAAGAGGACAGAGTGGGTGACACTAGATTAATGAATAATTAGGTAATGATCAGCTCATAAATATCTGTGAATAGACTACTGAATACTGATCAGTAGTTTCTGATTAACTCAGAGTGACAAACAACTGGAAATTACTCAGTAATTACTGATTATTTAATCATTAGTTGCTCTTTTTGTGCACTGACAAGTAAAGTAGTTCATCGTACTGAGTAGTTACTGAGTAATCCCTCATTATTACATGATTTCCTCTATTTACCTGATTACATTACTTATAAAAAGAGTAACTAATGATTACCTGATGAGTAATTGATGAGTCGTTACCATTTTTTTTTTGCCACAGTGTCTAATTCATAGTTAATCAGAAACTTCTCATGAAGAAAGTGGTCAGTCTGTCTGTTCACTGTTCATTCATATAGTGTGTGTTCTGAGTCCTTGATTCAGAGTTATTCAAGAATTATTCATTAATGATTCATTAATTATCGGGTGGCTCCCTGATTTGTTCCTCACTTTTTCTTAAGTAACTAGTACAATTTTATGCACCATGTTATTAAGTGTTACCACATCACTCTCGCTTTCATGCCTGGTATCGTGAGGCTCCCATTGTAATAAATTGATGCCAATCAAATGACAAGATGACACTTGTATTTCTGTTTCTCCACCAGATTTCTTTACACCATGGGTACCATGATGGTGGCCTTCTCGACTCCAGGTGAAAAACATCTCTTTGTTTTTTGTTCTCTTTACTGTCTAAAAAATACTGACAAGAATCAAGAAGTTGCAGCTGTAAATGTTCATTTTTTTCCTTCTTTTCCCACCAGCCTTGTCCAACCAGCTCTTCCCAGCTCTCTCCCTCGTGGCAGTGGGTGGCATCTTGTTTCTAATCACCAACATGCAGGTACAGACAAGATTACTGAGATTTTGATTAATCTGCCTATTATTCAATTGATTACTCTATATCTGCTCATCACAGTTTCTCAGGGCCTTCTTTGGTCCAAACAAAAGTCTGAAACTGCTAAATCTTCAGTTTACTCTGATATACAACAGAGAAAAGCAGCAAATTCTCAAACTAGAGAAGCTGCATCCAAAGAATGCTTAGCATTTTCACTATTCAAACTGCACCAAAACTGTTGATGATTAATTGTTTCAGCTCAAATTCAGATTATTTGAATCAGTGGATAGTGAATGTTGCATCTATTGCTCTTTATTAGGCTGTTAAACTTCAAAGCATGTTCTTGCTGTACAAACAATAAGGGTTCTGTCTCATTATTTTAAGTTTGGTGATGTATCATTTTTTTTTATCTGTTTCTGGGTGCCTGCATGTGTGCTCTGTCAATGAAATGTAAAGGTGGCAAAGGCACATGATAAAAACCGCTAAACGTCACTCATGCCATGGTCTATTTATGAGGAAAGCATACTCAGAAACATGCATGTAAGAGTGTTCTTGTGAGTGACAGAAGTTTGACTTCACTGTTCACAAGTTCAACAGATAAAAATACCCTGGTGTGTCCTCAGGTCATCACCAAACAAGAACACAAATGATAAATGGAGTCTCCCCTTCGTGCACTTTTGTTGGCTGCAGGGCTTCTCTTGAACTCATGATCTTATGGGGAAAAAACAAAAAGCCCTCTCTGGGAAACTGGCATTTTATGTGTTTCAATTCAATTCAATTCATTTTGTATAGCCCAATATCACAACAGAGTGTCTCACAGTGCTTTACAAAGTTCACTGAAATAAACAAGAAGTGTAAGCGAACAAACAATCTAATAAAGAGTCCAGCAGTCGATGAGGCCAAAGGATCAGTCCGGTGGATCAGTCCGAGGCATCACCTGCCCTTTATGACCCTCCTTCTTCGGGAAGGAAAAACTCAAAAAACCCAGTGGGAAAAGAGAAACCTCCAGGAGCACCACAGTGAAGGAGAGATCCAGCTCCTAAGGACGGACAGGCTGTAGCCTTGGACAGACACACATCCATTGGCTGATGGAGAACCACATCAGCGGGACCAGGACCAGGATCCATAGGAACCAGGATACCACATCAGCAGAACCAGGACCAGGATCCACAGGGACCAGAGAACCACATCAGCGGGACCGGGACCAGGACCCACAGGAACCAGAGAACCACATCAGCAGGGCCAGGACCAGGATCCACAGGATCCACAGGAACCTGAGAGATGAGAAAGCACAGAAAGGCTCCGTGGAAGATAACAAGTTAGAGGCAGACATTTGGCTGACATGAGACATAATGATGGAGAGGAAGAATGTTTGAATGGTTTAGATGTGAGTCCAGAACCACATCCTCATATTCAAAGAGGCAATTCAACTCAGCAATAATTGATTTTACATTGAGTGTCAGAAAGGCAGATGCAAAAAAGATCATTGCCCAGAATTATACAGTTAAATACAATGTTCACTGCTTTTAAACAATCCAAATTTGTCTTTTAAAGGTAGGGAACCTGTTCGGCTCACGTCGCTCCACCATCATCACTTTGTACAACGGGGCTTTTGACTCTTCCTCAGCACTCTTCCTCGTCATCAAGGTGAGAAACGTGGCTCACATAGAAGAAATCTGCTGAACATATTTATACCATCCTGTCGTAATGATGATCTCAACCCAATCTTGTCCTCTCCTACAGTTGTTACATGAGGCTGGTGTCTCTGTTCGTGCCTCCTTCCTCTTTCTGGCTGCTTGTGGTGTTTTTCACCTCTTCAGGACTTTCTTCCTGATGCCAAGAAAGTTCATTCCCTACCCACTGCCTGATCACTACACATACGGGTACAAGCTAACTTGGCTGCTCACTGCTGTACTGTAAACACATCACCTCCCACATTCCTTGGAAATATCTTTCATATCCTGTTACATGTGATAATAGCGGGTTGGGACTTCAATAATGTAAATATTTATCAAATAACTCCCACAATGCCCTCAGTCTACATCTGACCCTTTGTGACCTCTGACTTTTGTCAGGGTAAACTGTGGTAAATCAAAGACTCTGAGCTTGGAGCAGGCAAAAGCTAATGGTGATGCACACGGGATGACAGAGGAAATAACACCCAACAATGGCGTTCCTGTGAAACAAGGTTTGTGCAGTTTACTATTTCATAGTTTGATAAACAGAAAGATATAATAGAATAAACTAATTTCATATCCTGTTTCTACACCACCAATTTTATTCCATTTACTTCACTTTCCTAATTGTTCTTCATTCATCTCTCTGGTCTCCCCTCGTCTCTCCCAGACAAGAGTTTCCGTGAGTGTTTCCTGTCCAGATTCTTTATGTGGCACCTGGTTTGGTTGTCGGTGATGCAGCTGAGACATTATCTCTTTATCGGCACCCTCAACCCCTTCCTGCACCGGCTGACAGCGGGAGAGCCTTCACTGGGTAAAGATAAAAAACACATCATGTGGTCACCATCTTAGCAAGGATGGAAGTTTGTGCAGACTGTACTTATTAGAACTTTAGTCATCCTATATACTGAACACTCACCAGTTATCCTCGCTTTGTGTGTCCCTGCAGTGAGCCAGTACATCAATGCGTTTGCTATAACACAGCTGTGTGGCGTGCTGTGTGCTCCCTGGAACGGCCTCATCATGGACAGACTGAAAGGCAAACCTCGTGCTGCAGGTAGCACACTAACACTAGCAATGACTAGTGAACTCATGACTTATCCACTCTTTAAACAAGCCATTCAATTTCCAGGTGGAGAAAACTTGATGAAACAAGTGTGTTTACATTTGTGTTTGTCTGTTTGCAGGAGAGAGCGAACAGGACGTAGATCTCCGGGCCTCGGTGCTTTCTCTCTTCCTGACAGCGCTGCAGTGTTTGCTGTTCTCAGTCTGTGCCACCATCCCGTTCCTGCCACTTCAGTACCTCACCTTCATCCTGCAGGTGCTCAACCGTTCCTTCCTCTATGGTGGCAACGCAGCCTTCATCAGTGTGGCGTGAGTGTTAAACATACATACACAAATACACACATGCACACTCCCATTTTTGGACTGCACAAAATTTTATTGGTAGGAATTCTCACAACAGCCCGACAGCAATCTATGAATGACATAGTTCAATCCAGTCCAGTCCAATCCAGTGTCCAGCTGGATGGATAACTACATACCTGCCTACCTGTGCACCTAATGGGCATGACCAGAGTCTTCCAAACCTCTAAGGGGAGGTGCCCAGGAGGCATCCTGGCCAGATGCCCAAACCACCTCAACACACTTCCCTGTACAGAAAATATTCCCAAAAGTGTTTTTCCACACCACAAGATACACATTTAATTGTTAAATGCTAAAACATTAGAATACAGGAAAAATATAATAACAAAAAAAAAGTTGTGTCATGTATCTAGAAATGAGCCTATTTATAAACTTGTTCAGGAAGACAGAGAGCAGGATTGAGCAGGATTTAAGTATGAACGTGTGAATTCAATTAATGTAAGGAAAGTAAATACAATAAATGCTTGACATATTTGTTTTAGTAACACTTTCTTGAGCCAGTATATTGATGTAAGCATCATATAAATATTCAATGTTACTATACTATACTATAAAATGACTATACTTAATTACTATGATTTTGATTATGTATGTCTTTTGTCAACAATCTTAACTTTATATAATATGACAACACACGCACACGCACACACGCACACACGCACACACACACACACACACACACACACACACACACACACACACACACACAAACACACACACACACATATACTGTATATATACAATATACAATATATACAATATATATACAATATACTGTACCTTTGAGGGAAAAGTTATTACTGTTGCCAAATTTGTACATTAAAAATAATTTTGTTATATTTGCGTATAATGATTATATGATAATTGTTTATAACGCATTATAATGCATTTTGATATGTTTATATACTGTATATATGTGACAGAGAAAGTGTTGGTTGTGTGAGCCCAAGCTAAGACCTCCTAAGTAAGATTCTACAGGTGTAGTATTTAAATCAATTTGCATTTACCACAGATAGTCCAGTAAGAACTGTAGAAAAAGAGAAGGTCCTCAGTGATACTCTTTATTCGACTGTGTTCAGATCAATATCAGTGAAACAGGATACAGCAATTATCGGTGTCCTTCCCTGAACACTCAGAACCTTCATTGATACTTAAAGCTAAAAGCAGGTTATTGCATTTGTCCACAAGGAGGTGCTAGTAGACTATTAAATGCCCTAATGCTGACCTTTTGAACATATCGATGAAAAAGGGTGGGTAAATGAAAGTGTTACCCTCTTAAGGTATGTTTTTTTAAAGCTTAAAAAATCCTCCTTTCCCACATTCACCACCTCCTTCTCCTCTTGGCATGTCATCATTTGGTGTGTGTGTGTTTAGGTTCCCGTCATGCCACTTTGGGAAGCTGTATGGTCTGGTCATGGCTCTGTCTGCAGTGTTTTCTCTGCTGCAGTATGCCTGCTTTGCCCTGGTGAACGAAGTCCTGGATGGAGACCCTTTATACGTGAGTACATGATATATAAGTGATACAGCTGTAAATCTCACCCGTTTACTTTGACTCCTCTTCACCATTTTCATCTTCATCTCCTCTCCCTGCTTCCACCTCCCTTTCTCTCTCCTCATGTGTCTGCAGGTGAACATCGGTCTGACGGTCCTCAGCCTGCTCGCCTTCATCCATCCTCTCTCAGTCTACCTGCACTGTCGAAATCTTGCGTCTCAGCGAGCTAAGAGCAACGCCATCACTGCCTCCTCTTAAAGTAAAGCCTATACATTTGCAGAATGACTCTTTAATATAACCAGTGACACTGTCAGTTTGTTTGATTGTTTGTGTTTGCTTGGCTGTGTTGTGTTGCCACATGTATCCTCTTCAGAAGATGAAGAGCTTGTAAAAGCAGATTGTAGTTTGTGCAGAGTGAAAGCACATTTGCCACACTCTTGGAGCATGTTCACAGCCAAACTGATAAACTGGGCCTCTGGGGTGCAGCTCTCTGCATTTGACCCTTTGCATAACCCCTTACCTCTTGTGAGATTTCCTGGATACATTTTATTGATTTTTTATTTTTTTTGCACTGAATGATCTGATGCATAAAACCCAGCTATTACAACTGTTAGCTTTGATTGTTTTGTTTACATTTAAAATTCCTCATGTTGGCTGCTCTAATTCTGCTTTTCCATGACTGTTGACATTATGTTTCTTGTTTTGTACGATCTTACAATTTAACTTTGCTGTTTTTTATATTCTGTGTGATGCTACCCACCCATCACACCAGGGTTACGGTGGCTTCAGAGTGCCAAACGATAACGCACTGTATTGTAAAAAGCATTTAATGTTTATATCAGTGTGAACCTCTTTGAGTTATCTCTCTGTATTTATATTTTTATTTCAGACCAGAGTATAGGACCAACAGTGTTGAGTGTAGTGGCTGCATGAGGGACAACTGAGAGTCACAATCATATTTAACTCAGGCTCTTTCTTTGGCAGAAAAACCTCTCAGGAAAGCCGATTTGTGTCTAATGTCTCTGCATGTGGGTTCATTCAGATACATGAATATGATTGTGCCAAACATTAACCAACAGTGATATGATCTTCTTTTATGTTCCAACATATAAAGTCTCAGGTGTTCAGTTTGTAGTTGGTGTTATGAAGGATTCTCTTTTTGACTGTAAAATGTGACACACTTAATGATATGTAAAGGGAAATATGTACGTTTATTTAGTTTTTTTTACTAGTATGTTTATATTTGAGGTTGACTGTATTTCTCTGGAGTGCCAATTCTCAAATGGAAGTAATGTTTTTTAAATGTTACTATAAATACTACAAACATGCAAATTTCATTGCGCTGCACCAAATGAAATGTATCTTTCAGTATGAACTTTAGTAGTGTAGTAAAGGGAAGTATTATCTTTTGATATTTACTTTTGGCCCAAAAATCTAGAAAAATGTATATACTTGCAGGCAACTACCTGTGAACGGTAAACTGCAATTGTAATCGAGTAAGGAGATATTTAGAAAAGAAAAAGAAAGACCAAAAATTAACCAACTGCAGAAACTGTATGTTGATGACCTGCAAAGATCCAGCTATATTAAAATAAACATTAAAGTGATTCAAAATGATTTTGCTTGGTGTTTGGTTTACTGAGTACATGTTTTCGATTGCACAAGATCTTGTTGTTAACGTGTTAAATTTACTGTTTGTTTTCCATTTAAAGCAGCAGTAAAGCTCTTTTAAAATAAAATATGGTCTGAATGCTACCTCAACTTTTCAACTAATTATAGTATATTCATAATTTATTTCTACTGAATATTAAAGCAGAAACATTTATTATATTGACTTTCAGGTGGATTAGAACAATTAAGATAACACTTATAGAAATAACTAAATGCTCTGAGGTAGATTCATCTGCAGATTGTCTTTCATCATTAACAATGACAAATCTGATGCTTGCTCATGTGGGGATCCTTGAATCGTAAATATTTGAATTACTGAATCGTTGGGTCTCTCTCTTAATTAAAGAGTTTGGTTTAGACCTGCTCTTTATGTAAAACATCTTGAGATAACATTGTTATGAATTGGCACTATATAAATAAAGATTGATTGATTGATTGATTGATTGATTGAAATTAAAGGGACACTCCACAGATTTTACATACCAAGAATAGTTTACTCGTCATCAGGAGCAGGACTCAGCATGTGAAATCAGTTGAATAATGTCTTTGCTCTGAAAGAAGCTTTGAAAAGTCCGAAATATAGTTGAAAAATAACCCTGGTTATGTCATCGTAGTTTGGGCTCGGACATGACAAAGGCTGCATCACAGACTGTGCTTGTGAGTGTGACAGACATGAACATTTATCAGACAAAGATGCCCTATCAAAAGAAGAGGATATCTCTGCAGTTGTATTTTGTTTTTAATCTGTCTTTTTAATCACGCTCACAACTTTATGGATGTTCACTGCCAAATTGATAAAATGACCCATGGAAATGTATTTAAGAAGTAATAATATACTAATATAACATGACTTTAGATTACACATAATCAAGAATGACAGCAGAGACGGCCAAACATGTTTACAATAGAGCAATGATGACCTCCACTTTTGAGGCAAAGCAGCATTGATGTAGCATTTGAGACAAACAACTAAACGTGCCACTGAGTACTTCATGACACGCACGTACTTTAGCCAATGACATACACATGTCTTGCATTACTGGCAAGATATTTCAGTAAGGAGAGACATAGTGAATGAGGTAATAATCAAGTCTTGTCAGGAAAGTCTAGAGTGCTTAGAAGCTACAGGAAGATTTTTGTAGTCGCAGGGCATCAGCCCACAGCAGCAGACTGATAAACCCCCCTGCGGAGTACAGACTCTGTCAGTGGCTGATGACTTCTGCCGAGGCTGGTAAGTCTGATGAGGTTGAGATGAAATAATGACACTGATGACCCTGTGAAGATGAGGCAGTGATGGGGAGGAGGAGGAGTGCACATAACAGCAGCATGAATGTACTAAAGGTAGAGAGAGAAATGTATTTAAAAAGATAACAGCAAGATGATGGGCTGACAATGGAGGTGTGTTGATGTGCTATTGGATAGATGTGAGCAGCTGATACCTCAATTGACGGCTCCAGACAGAGATGTGAATCACACGATTGTACATGAAGTATAGATGCAGGCCTATGCAAGATAGTCATCAGACTGAGTGTTTTCTAAAGGCCCATTATTGTAAAAATAAATATTGCTGCAGTGAAGCAAACAGGCAGGGATAAGACTTCTCAGGGTATAAATTAACTTGAGGTAGGCTTACACTTCCATTGATCTTTCTATAAGTCACTATGCAAACATTATGATGATGGAAACGCAATGTATAATTATTAATCAATATATGTAACCACATGGGATAATTTTCTTAAACCTGCTTGTACTCACCATCTTTACATCTGTGTCTGCTGCTAGTTGAAGCAGCGAGGAGCCAGGAATACACACTTTGAGATTAAACTAATTCAAATATTGAAAAAAAAAAAAATCATATTATAACTATAAATATGGGGTACAAGATAATCACTTGTGACATACCGTGCAAAATTGCTCAAGGTGGACAAAGAAAAGCCAAGCCAGCAAGCCCAAACAAGGCTATTCCCCACCCAGCTATACATGTGTGAAGACTCAATTAATACGGAAACCAGGCCAACCGGAGTTATATTGTGAGTTGACTCCTGGTCACAATCAGCACATTCTCAAGAGGTGACAGATATAGTGCAACATATATTCTGCAGTCTTGGTCTGGAGGTCGAGCGCCAATCTTTACTGGAATGCTGCACTAGCTAGACCAGTTATATGTAAAACACAGAAACATTGTGTTAGATTTACCGCTGTCACAGCTACGATCTGGGGAGGATAGTGACATAACCATCATATAAATTTATTACGGTGAACGGGCAGTTTGACTGGAACCCTCGTAGGTGTCCTATGTCACCTTTTAATGCACACCCTGCAGCCACCCAGATTCGAGCGTTCACCCAGACCAGGTTATAAATCACAGCGTATCAGAGTCGTTAGCTGTCATCCTGTGGCCTTCACACAAACTCTCTGTCCCCTGCTCCCCGCAAGTGGTTTTGTTTCATCTTACATTGTATTGATGGCAGACGTTCGGCCATGTGGATCTTTTGTTGAACAGTTCATCTGGTTGCCACTAACACTACCACATCCACTGCTCTTTTCTAATGCTTTTGTACAGTTGTGGTTACAGATGTGGTGACAGACACTCTCTACCTCACTACGTTCATATCTTAAGTGCAATTCATTTGCCCTAAAAAAAATAGACAAATTGCACATGACAAAGAAAAGATGAATTCGACTGATAGCTTTATAGTTATTATTTCAAAATTTCTATATATCTCACCAATGCTGTTATAATGAATTCTGATATCATGACAGCCCTTCAAGAAATCATGCTTACTTAAGTTATGTTGTGTGTTCACTCCAGGTCACAATCAGCACATTCCCAAGAAGAGTCAAACATAGTTTTACTTATTTTTTATTCAATCTTTATTTAGTCAGGCAGTTTAATTGAGATTAAGATATTTTTTACAAGAGAGACTTGAGAACAAACAACATTTACAAGAACACAAACAGAACAAGGAATTTACACAATTACACACTAACAAGAATTAACGAAGCAGTTACATGAAACACAAAAAAGAAAATAACAAGAAAAGAAAATTAAGACATCAGGTAATGAGGCTTCAAAATCTCTTAGAGGAATGAATGAGTCAAGTTTAACAGCAGATTACTGTTAAATTACTGTCCATTTAAAGAGTGCATGGTACCTAAATTCAGTTCTGCCAACGTCAGTGCAGACGTGAGGGATATCTATATGATATGATGATAGCCTGCTGTCAAGCCAAATTCCTAAGTATCTGCATGGATCAGTAAGGGTGATGTGGTTGGACAGTTGGAGTCACTGGTGGAGGTGGAGAATATTATTATTGTTCTTTTCTGCAGTTAAAACTAGTTTGTGATCAGTAAGTGCTACTTGGAAAGAATCAAATACAGACTGAAGACGAGTCAGAGCATGGGCTTGGGTGGAGCCTGGGGCATATAAAATAGTGTCATCAGCAAAAAAGGCCATTGAAGTATTGATTGGGAATAATTATGTTATTCATGTATAATGTGAACAGCTATGGACCAAGAATAGATCCCTGTGGCACACCATTTGTGATGGTATGAAGGCTTGACAGAGAACTGTCAACAATAACGATCTTAGGTCTCTGTCATGTATGAGCGGAACCAGTTAAGTGAAGTTTCACTCCCATAGACTGAAGTTTACATAGCAGGATTAATCTCAAAGGTGGTAAATACTTTTTAGAGGTGAAAACCAGTTAGTGCAGTATATCTCATGCAATTAGGGCTGGGAAATAGAGCTAAAACCTTTACTGGAATGCTGCTCTAACAGTCACCTCTAACAGACAGATTTACTTTTAGATTCACAACTTTCCTGGATATGATCTGGGACATATCACCTTCAAAAAGGGAAAAATCCTTCACAAGCAGAAATAATTGAGCCCATAGATGAAGACTTGTTTCAATAAAATAAATGTATTGTGTACTACAATAATTCTCAATTCCAGACTCAGATATCTGAATTTCAATAAGTGACTTCCCAGTGAAGGATTGAAACTTGATAGCGAAGACAGTCTGGATGAAGCCTTGACAACAAGCTGTAAAACAAGAACACAAATGTTCTATTGCAGTCAATTGATCAACTGATGAAAACAGTTCAAGTAATCATCATCACAATTACTGTGATTTTAGTTCAGGTTTAAGATCAACAGAGATGCAACTAAGTACTGTGGGAGGAGTCTCCCCAGAGTTTTTATTTATTTTATTTATGCTTATAAGTAAAGTCAGAGGTGTGTGGAAAAATGAAAATAAAATATGTCTAAACTTGAGGTGGGGACTCAAACAACATAAGAAGACAATGTGTCAAAATACAAAACAGGTAATAAGCTTCTCCATACCTTTTGGTGACCTCTTGCAGCCACAAGTTGGACATATTCTGCTGCTGTTCAGTTGGTTTACTGATGGTCTATGTAGTCTTTAAACTTGCAGCTGTCTTCATCCTCTTGCCTTTCTCTTACTCTTTCTTCATGAGTTTCTTAAGGACGTATTGCAATCACATTTCACATGTGAAACCAGGCTCCCTTCTGTCTATCCTACATAAATGCCATATATCTCTACTTATAATTTAGGATTACTGTGTAGGCTACAAATACCTACCAATTCACAATATGCCATTGCCTGCTTTCTACTTCAAACTGTGCTTTTGTGTTTATTTATTGTGGTTGATCTCTGTGTCATTTTTCAAATGGGATGAGAAAAACAGAAAGAAGAAGACATTATTGGTGCACCAAAGGGCGTGGACAATACAAACTGGGCCATCAGGAGTATCGGGATCCGTGCATGCACTTGCTAATGGAGAGCCACGCCGAAACAAAAGGAAGCCAAAGAGACACCTCCTCCTGCCTGTGGCAGAGGAAACGAGACAACTTCAAAGAGACTTTCAGAACGGCTTTCCATCTATTCTTGCCCACCCATTCCTTTTCACACAATTGCCTTATTTTTTTTGTATTTTGCACGTTTATATATTTTCTAGATATTAAATAGTTGTTGAACCAAATGTGTGTATAGTTTCTGTTCTTGTAATTCTGTAAACTATAGAAGAGCTGTCCATCTAATATTAAAATGCTTGTAGGAGGTAGGTATTTGTAGAATATCTGAGTATTTCAATGTTCTACTATTTTATACTTGTTGTACTAGTTGTTTTTTACTCCTCTAAATAGTTTAACACTACTCTGCAGATATTATACAAACCATAATAGACAAATAAATTATGTATTATGGCAAAAGATAAGATGTTATTGATTCCTTGGTGACATTCACAAGCTGCCCATAAGTATATATAGTAAAAATAAGCTGTGTCTGTACCAGCTGTGACAGTAAAATGATGTACACATGAATGCATCAGTAATTATAATTCAGTAATTTATTCTGTAATGGCATATTCTGCATCAGCACCTTTACTATTTGTAGATTAGTAGGTATGTCTTGATCCTAATACTTTTGTAGTCAATTCTTTTCTTTTAAAGCAGGTATTTCTACATGGCGGTATCATCGCTTTCACTTAAGTATATCATCTGAGTCCTTCTTCCACCCCTAAGTTAAACCTGCGTAGAAACATCAGTAAGTTCTTACTGAAACATCAGTAAGTAAAAACCTATTACTATTACTACTGCTCAATTCAATTCAATTCATTTTTTCAATTTAAAGGGCTTTATTTTGCACATTGACAGAAGGCTACTTCAGCCACTCAGTCAATGCAGCATAGGTCTTATTTCGGTTTGGTGTCCTCTCTTCTGCTACTTTGAATGTCTGTAGAAATTATCAAATAACTGTAGGCTGCAAAAAGCAGCATAGACACTAGGATTTCTAAAATCAATTCTTGAAAATATGTGGTGAATGGAGACATTTTTTATGCAGACCTCTCTGGCCTTCACTGTCACCCTTTCATTCACATTCTTATAAACCTCAGTTCTCTCTTTCTCTATTTGTTTTGTGTCTACACACTGCAGTGGACAGGATGAACAGTTCTTGCTTGTTTTCATCACTAAAGTGGCTCATCTCTGTGCGATGTGAGTCCACCTTCAATGCTGATCAATGGTGGTAAAGGATCTCTAGTGTAATGTCTCACCAAGAACTAAGTTTCAAGAACGATGAACAAGTATGCAGATTAACACTCATTGGCATCCCCCCTTTCTCTCTCCCCCATCTCTCTCTCTCTGTCTCCCTCTCTCTCTCTCTCTCTCTGTGTCTCTCTTTCTATTGGAAGGCTGAAGTCGTTTCTACCAGGAATATATAAGGGTATAGAGGACAGGGGTGGGGTGACAGGGGAGTTTGCTTATCATTTGCTGCCCTGTACCTGGATGTGTGTGTGTGTGTGTGTGTGTAGGTGTGTGGGACCATGCCGACTTGTGGGGTGCGACACTGGCTCACCTTTGCCTCAGGTCTGGTGGAGTGTCTGTGTTTCGCTGGAGCCGTGTTCGGATGGGCTTCACTTGTTTTTGTCCTGAAGACGGAGGGCTACTTCAGCTCTCTGTGCGTCAACACCACAGGAGTCAATGCAACACAGGTCTTAGGTCAGTTATCCTCGTCTCCGCTACTTTGAATGTCTCTAGGAATGATCCAGTAACTGTAACCAGCAAAAAGCAGCCTAAGCTCTAGGATTTCTAAAATCAGTTCTCTATTTCGCTATCTGTTCTGTGTCTCCAGATTGCAGTGGACAAGATGCACAGTTCTCACTTGTTTTCACCATCGCCGCCTTTCTGAACAATTTCATGACGTTGCCTATTGGTTTCTTCTTTGACCGGTTTGGTACTACAGTGTCTCGTCTCTGTGGGATGTGAGTTTACCTCTATTATGTGTATTATGAGTAAATGATCAGTGGTTGTAAAGGGTTTCCTGTGCAATCTATTAGAAAAAAAGTTGAGGGAAATAATTGAGGGAAAAGTTTAAGTTGCACTTTGAAATGTTATCACAAAATAACTTTTATAAGACAAAAAAAGTGATAAACATAAAATATTTGTCAGATATTTTTTGCATCAAGAGTTCATTACAAAACACAAAAAACTAAATTAAATTAATTAAAATAAATTTAATAAATCTAAATTTAATTTAAATTAATGTAATATAAATTAATTAATTCAATTTAATTTAATTTAGTCCATTTTAATAAATTATTTGTGTTTATAACAGCTGTTGTGCCAAAAACATCCAGTAAAGGGTTGAAATGAAATGCCAGACCCTTTACTCTCTATTGCAGGGCGTATGGCAACAATTATTATATCTAATTTTTACTAAAAGGCAGTAACATAAAATCCATGTTTTATTTTTTAGTTGTGAAAAGGATGTCCTTTACTATGTAAGAGCAGAAAATTGAATACATCAAATCACCACTAAATTCTCACAAAAAGACCTTCAAACAGGAAGGTCTTTTTGTGAGAATGTCATGATCTGAGGCCTTCAGATCATGATCCCAAAGTTGACTAACTGTTCAATATTTAGGCTAAATTCTTTCAAGAAAAAACTGAAATAGTATCTGGGGTAAGTTAACTTGTAATTTTCATCATCAGAACCATTTTAGATGTGATAACGTTTTCGTAAAATGACCGTATACCAACAGCATGTATTTTGGGAGCATTAATACAATAGTAGGCTGCATTTTAGGCTGTTTTTGACCATATTAGCCATTAATTATATATTATATTAATTTCACTTTGTAAATATTGGGTTATACATTTCACCAAGTATACATTGAATTTCTTTAGTCTTGTTTCCAATAAAAGCACATTGTTAGAGAAAAAGTAGATATTTTGGTACATTCCACGATTGCGCATTGTTGCCACATGGCAACAATTTACCAACTACCCCCAATTAAAATGTTTTTTATTTTTCAAATATTTCCATTATTTAAGCAATTTTAAGTAATAGAAACACGTAAAACAATTTTTATCAAGTTTAGATAATTCATGCATTTGAGGAAGAAGAAAAGCGGAAGAATGATTAAGAAATTGAAAGATCAGGGTTATTAATTACAGGAGGAAAGGAATTAGTTGTTTTTTTATGCATATATTGCTACCCTGTGACTAAGAAGCACAAAAGTTGGTAGCAGAAGAACGTGCATGTGAACATGTGTTTACGATTAATATGATTGTGTTTTGTAAAGTTGTGTCTATTGAGGATTCTCCTTGTGTGAGGTGACAAACCCTTCTGCCAGCAGATAGAGCCATACAACTGTTTAAACAAGGGACTCAGGCTCAGGTCATTATCGAAACACCTGCTGTTCTGCTCTCCTGCTTTCTCTCCTGATAACTTAATGCACTCATGAACCTGTACACTACTTTGATTACAATGATCTTTGATATGTTAGTTATTAGTTTATGGTCATAGGGACTGTTTGTTATAGATCATTCTTGACTTATATCAGCTATATAAGCAGCCGTCTATGTTTATAATCATGCAAAGAGAAAGATGATTTAATTGTGCACTTGAAGCATCATAATAAACTGATGCTAATAAAGTGACATGATGACACTGGAATTTCTGTTTCTCCACCAGAGTTTTGTACACCATGGGTACCGCGATGATGGCCTTCTCGACTCCAGGTGAGAGACATTTCTCCATCTCTTTGTATTGAGTTCTCTTTTCTGTCTAAAGAAATTCTGACAAGAAGTAAGAAGTTACAGCTGTAGATGATTTTTTTAAATTTTATTTTCCCATCAGCCTTGGTAAACCTGCTCTTCCCAGCTCTCTCCTTCATTGCAGTGGGTGGCATCTTGCTTCTAATCACCAACATCCAGGTACATCCAGGTTTTCTTGATTATTCAATTGATTATTCTCTATCTATCAATCACAATCAACAGATTGGCTGTCTAAGAATGACCAGGTCTCTCCTCAGGTCATCTCTAAAGGCTGCAAGACACATCTCTTGTATGCATCAGTGCTATTTCAGGAGTCACACAGGGTATCAGGTTTTTTAACAGCAGACGACCTCTCCTAAGTCCCAGTTTGCATCCCAGCAGCAAAAGGTCACACTCCTGCCCTCATTATTCTTTCTCTGAGGTTTGAGTGATGGAACGTACGGCCCTTCTCTTTGCTGCACTCATGATTCCAACCCCAGTCAGAGATTTTCAGAATGAAAGCCCTGCAAATCCATGGCAGCCGACTTCAGTTGGCTTGCAAATGCCCCGTCAGCCTTGGCTTCTGCACTGCTCCACCAGCCCCTGGTATTTGGCAAGCTTCTCATGTGCTTCCGCCAGGTGTTCCTCCCAGGGCACTGTCAGTTCCCACATGATCGCGTACTTTGTGGAATCTGAGAAGATCATGTCTGGGTGGAGCGTTGTTTGTATAATGTGATCAGGGAACCTTAGTTGTTTTCCAGTATCCACTCTCAGCTACCAGTCAGTGATGGTGAATAGGGCTTCTCTCCAGCTTTGAGAAACAGGATGGTTTTCTTCCCTGGGTGGTGTTTATTGGGCTGAATGGCTGTGGTGACCATGTCTGCTACTACCATGGTCATTGTGCTAGCGATCACGGACATTGGCAGAGGATTTTGGGCAGTTCCTAAGGAGGAACCCTCTGTGAGCATACAGAGGACATGAAGATGTTGCCATGTGTGAAGGTTTGCCTGATTTGGTAAGGTGTCATAAACAGCCTTAACCAGGAATCTGTTGCAGTAGAGGTCACCCTGCCAGAATCAAGTGATCTTCCTCTGCATTGTGTTTTCCAAACTTGTTATGCTCCTTGCAGTCCACATCCCACCATCTTGCTGACCCATGCCTCACTCCCCTGCATGCACTCTCTGGCAGAGATGTTGTCAGTCCTTTCATTTGTCTTTGCCGGTCTGGCAGCTTGGAAATAAACCCAGGCCCTGTTGCCACTGTCCCAACAAGGGCCTTATGCCTTAAACAAGAACACAAAAGAAAGACAGAGAATCTACCCTCAGGGCACCATTGTTGTCATTATCTGACAGAGCTAGATGCAAAAAAGGACACTGCTGAGTCAGAATTATACACCTAAATACAACATTAATCTGTTTCAATGCACATTTGTCTCTTAAAGATAGGAAACCTGTTCGGTTCACATCGGTCCACCATCATCACTCTCCTCAACGGGGCATATGACTCTTCCTCAGCACTCTTCTTCGTCATCAAGGTAAGAGACATTGACACACTGCTGTCATAAATTAAGTCTACTGTACATATTTATACCATTTTGTCTCCTCCTGCAGATGTTACACGAGTCCGGCATCCCTCTCCTCGCCTCCTTCCTCTTTCTGGCTGCCTGCAGCGTCATTCATGTGTTAAGGACTTTATTCCTGATGCCCAGAAAGTTCATTCCCTACCTACTGCCTGATCACTACACATATGGGTACGACAATCCCTCATACATGCTTCTGCCACTATTTTCTGTTTTTATTTTCGAAAGAAAAATCCACAAATTTATTTCAAATAGTTAGAAAACTGTTGAAGATTGAATAAAAAACAAATGGAAAAATATAAGTAAAAATTAGATTTTCAAAATGTCATTTTAATTCACTGCCTTGTCTTACTTGGGAGCTCTTGAGGCTCTTTTCTTCCTGTACTGTAAACACATCAGTGTACTGTACACTTTAGAGGTATGCTGGTTTTGAATGTGACCCCAATCTGATCCTCTCAATTTAATCAGCATGTATTTCAGTGAAAATATGAAACACAGGGCTTTCTTTATCAAAAAATGCAGTTGCAAATACTGAAATCCATGCGAACAACATTTGTTTGTTTCAACACATTTTTTAAATCTAACCAGCATAGTTTGTTTATTTTGAACTCTTTGTCTATGGCTGACCCATTATGATCTTTGACTTTTGTCAGGATAACCTGTGGTAAATCAAAGACTCTGAGCACAGAGCACATAGCAACGAATGATGACACAGACGGGACAACAGAGGAAACAACATCTGACGAGAAACCTGTGAAACAAGGTTTGTGCAGTTTACTGTGGCTTAGATTAATACATAGTAAGATTTAGCAGAATGAACTAATCACATATCCTATTTCTATGCCATCATTTCTATTCCTTTTCCTCCACCTTCTGAATTCCTCTTTGTTTTTCTTCTTTTCTCTTTCCTCTTCTTCATTCATCTCTCTGGTCTCCCATCGTCTCTCCCAGAGAAGAGTTTACGTGAGTGCTTCCTGTCCAAACTCTTTATGTGGAACCTGGTTTGGTTGTCGGTGATGCTGCTCAGACATTACCTCTTCATCGGCACACTCAACCCCTTCCTGCACCGGCTGACGGCGGGAGAGCCTTCACTGGGTAAACACCTTAAAAAGAACACACACACCTTAGCAAGGACTGCAGTTTGTGCAAACTTTCTTAATTAGATAAACTCTAGTCATCCTTCAAGTTCCCTGAATAAAGACCAGTTAGCCCATACTTCAACTAAGAGCGCTTGAATGAAGTAATATTTTATGAGCTAGTTTTCTTCTCTTATCCTCGCTTTGTGTGTCCCTGCAGTGAGTCAGTACATCAATGCCTTTGCTATAACACAGCTGTGTGGCGTGCTGTGTGCTCCCTGGAACGGCCTCATCATGGACAGACTGAAAGGCAAACCTCGTGCTGCAGGTATCACATTAACACTAGCAATGACTCAACAGGCCACAACAATGGCAGACCTACTATGTGTGTGTCCCTGGATGTGCTCTAATAGTCAATGGACTCTTTCATATCCAAAGAGAACATAGATATTGATTGAAAAAGTTCCATTATTAACTGTAGTGGATAAACAGCAGTCTAAAAGCACAGAACAACAACCCTATGCTCCTTTTGATAGTTACACAAAACAAATTTATGTAAGAAAACAATGTGGGAAAAAGTTTGATGTGTAAAACAAGGCATAGTCCTGCTTTATGAAAGGTTTACACATTATAAGTAATGGATTTATTCATCATCAATAAAGCTTTTATTACTGCTTTATTGACTTGTAATAAGGACGTTTGTAAACCTTTTGTAGAACAAAGGCTGGTTTGGGAAGTTGTGGAAAATCTACTCTTGCACAACTAGTCATCATGAAGGCACCAATGCACCAGGACATCCAGATTAAAATACATCTGCTAACAATTTATTAATACTTACAACACCAGACCGGATGACTGAGTATTACAGCAGAGGAACTCTTTATGAAGGATTTAGCATTTTTAAACAACTGCTGATCTGGTGGTTTATTATACAGTGAGAAGCTTGTGATACTCTATTAATAAGCCATTCAATTTTCAGGTGGAGAAAATAACCCGCAGACAGTTGGAATTGTTTTACCTTGAAACTTCGAACAAATCTTATCCTTATTGATGGATTATTACTGATCTATAAAGCATTAATAAAAATGTATAAAATGTGCTATCTTAGAAGGTGGTACCCAAATGTCTATTAGTTTTCTATAATAGTGTTATGCACATTGAGACTCTGCTCTCTGGATTTGAGATCTATGGACACTTAATTTTAATATTCTCTATTTATTTCTGTTTGTGGTGTTTTGTGTCTGCATGTATGTTGGATGCTTTATTTCCTTTGTGAAGCAATTTGTGATGTCTCTGCTCTTGAGAGGTGCTACACAAATAAAGGATAATGAGTAAATACTCACTAACTTAAGAAAATGTATAATGTTTGAATAAGAAAATACTAAATGTGAGTTATGTGTGCTTAAAGCCACACTGACAACTGTGGCTTTAGGCAACATGTTTTCCTATTGTCTGTCCGTCCCATTCTCAGGAAGGCCTTGAAGGAATGTCTTCAAACATCCATTTGGACTCAAAATGAAGTAATTATATTTTGGTGGTCAAAATGTCACAGGTCAACATCACTGGGACATTATAATGTTGTGAAAAAACGCTTTTCTGGTCGTTATTCAAAGCCATGCCTCAGGAACAGACGGGGAGGTTGTGACCATATTTCACATAGACACTGAAAGGTGACGCTGATCTTGGGTCTGTGTTTACATTTGTGTTTGTCTGTTTGTAGGGGAGAGCGAACAGGAGGCAGATCTACGGGCCTCGGTGCTTTCTTTCTTTCTGACGGCACTACAGTGTGTGTTGTTCTCAATATGTGCCACCATCCCGTACCTGCCGCTTCAGTACCTCACCTTCATCCTGCAGGTGATCAACCGTTCCTTCATCTTTGGCGGCAACGCAGCCTTCATCAGTATGGCGTGAGTATCAAATACACTTACTACACATCAGTGTGGTCCTGAGATTAAGTGTCTAAATATTGTAGTTGTCAAAAACAACAAACTGCTGTATATAAATACATAATGAATGACAATATAAGACTGTCTTGATTATAAATAACATGCCTTCCCACAAGCAGTTACAAATACTGTACATTAATAAACATGCAAAAATATGTTATGTGCTTATAACAACATTATAATGTGTTAAACAATTTATTATGTTTATATACTGTGTATAAATGAGTAAGTGGTGGGTTAAAGTAGAAAGTTTTTTTAAATCTTACTTTTTTATAATCAACACTTCCTGCTCTTTGCCATGTCATCATTTGGTGTGTGTGTGTGTCTAGTTTCCCGTCATGCCACTTTGGGAAGCTGTATGGTCTGGTCATGGCTCTGTCTGCAGTGTTTTCTCTGCTGCAGTATGCCTGCTTTGCCCTGGTGAACGAAGTCCTGGATGGAGACCCTTTATACGTGAGGACATGATATATAAGTGATACACCTGTAAATCTCACCCGTTTACTTTGACTCCTCTTCACCATCTTCATCTTCATCTCCTCTCCCTGCTTCCTCCTCCCTTTCTCTCCCCTCATGTGTCTGCAGGTGAACATCGGTCTGACGGTCCTCAGCCTGCTCGCCTTCATCCATCCTCTCTCAGTCTACCTGCACTGTCGAAATCTTGCCTCCCAGCGAGCTAAGAGCAACGCCACTACTCTTAAAGTCAAGTCAGTAAATTGCAAAGTGACTCTATAATATAACCAGTGACACTGTCAGTTTGTTTGATTGTTTGTGTTTGCATGGCTGTGTTGTGTTGCCACATGTATCCTCTTCAGAAGATGAAGAGCTTGTAAAAGCAGATTGTGTGTTTGTGCAGAGTGAAAGCACATTTGCCACACTCTTGGAGCATGTTCACAGCCAAACTGAATATATGTATAAAATTTAAAGGCTGGGTCTGTAAAATTGGAGAAACAGCAAGAGCAGATAGTTTGAAAGTATCAAAATACCAAAAATATCCCCCTCTTTTATTCAGACCTCTCAACAAAGCCAGTCCCCAACAACACATGAACAAGCTGCCTGACGTTACTGCTGGAGGGCGAGTCCACGATAGTGATGAGAAGACTGGCCCCCACCGGATCTTTCATTCTTCACACAACTGCTGACTGATTGCCTCTCTCACCTTTTCAATCTAACAAATAAACAACTGTGTTGAATGCCACATTCACAGCAGAGGTGCTGCGGCGAAACAACAAAGAGAATCCTGTCAGTTTTCAAAATAAAACACCCTGTGCAGACTTTTGATCGTATTTTGCATCAGAGGTTCATCTTGGAAGTGGAAAAACACATGACATATGATGTGATGACATACAAATATCCAACTATAATAAAATAAACACTAAAAGTGATTCAAAGTGTTTGGTTTGATGTATTTAACGTCAGCTGCACAAGATCTTGTTGCTAAGTTTTTTCCGCATAAAGCAGCAATAAAGCTCTTTTAAATTAGAATATGGTCTGAATGTTACCTTCCCTCAACTTCTCAACTTATTCTGATAATCACATACATTATTTCCACCAAATTTTAAAGCAGAAACATTTATTGTGTTGACTTTCCAGAGGATTAGAAAATTAAGTTGCAAACATTTACAGAAATAACCATATGCTCTGAAGTTCATTCATTTGCAGATTGAAGTCTTTCATCATTAAGCATGACACATTAAAGGGTCACTCCACAGATTTTACATACCAAGAATAGTTTACTCGCCATCAGGAGCAGGACTCACCATGTGAAATCAGAATAATGAATAATGTCTTTGCTCTGAAAGGAGCTTTAAAAAGTCTGAAAAAATAACCCTGGTTATGTCATCCTAGTTTGGGCTCGGACATGACAGAGGCTGCCTCACAGACTGTGCTTGTGAGTGTGACAGACAAAGATCTCTGCAGTCTGTTTTTTAAAAATCTGTCCCTCACAACGCTTCCAACTTCATGGACGTTCACTGCTAAATTGGTGACGTGACCCTTAGAAATGTATTTATGAAGTTTAGGTCTTCATTTCACTGCCCTAAAATGATTCTGTGACTGGAGCTATCTTGCATGATGTAGTTATAATGGTTATAATGTGGTGAAACGACAGCAGCTGACTGGAGCTCGACTTCACTGGACACAATGAAGAGAAATGCATTAGTCTAAGCACAATACAGCTGATCAAAGGCTTTAACATTGAAGTGTCTCTTTGTCTACGCTGCCCATTGTGTGTTCAACAATGTTTCAGGATGACTTTGCTAAATTGGTGGCGAACTCCTTTATAGAAACATCTGATTCTGTGAATCCAAGTCCAAACCTGCAGGACTCACATCAGCCTCAGAGGACAGTGTGGCATCTCCAGTCACTCTGTGGCTCTTGGAAGATTGGGTAGGAGTTGCCATGTCATTACTGATGGTTGTGGAGCGGTTTCACACGGGGCAAAAGCTTTGGCAGGGTTTAAAGCTGAAATAACAGGGACACTCCCCCACAACAGCCTCACTCAAGTTCTCTGTACACCTGCTGTGTGAGAGAACAGTGAGCCCAGTAAAATGTGATGCAACTCCAGAAAGTCTGTCACATCAGTGTGTGTGTGTGTGTGTGTGCGCGCGCAGGGAACATGTGCATGGTAACAGGTTCTTCCCTTGCATCTGCGTCATCGATGATCACAGTATCTTAATGATGTAAAAATACAGACTTGCATAAATGTATGACAGAAATAGGGGCGAAGGCGTGAGAGGTGGAGTGTAAAAATAAGCCAGTCTTTTAATGAGGCGATTTGTTATGTGTTGTTTTTATCTTTACTCAGACTGATTCTGTTGCGGGGACCGGGGATGTCTTTATGACACATAGATTTGACAGGCTTACTCCAAATGTGCCAACTGTCTGTTTTCTTTCATTTGAGCAACAGGAGAAAAACTGTCATGGCCTCACTTGATCAGCCTTAATTTGCTGTTTTCCATCTGCTGTGAGGAGCTAGTGGGAGCAAATTAGCGCATCAAACTACTCAGACCATATTAACACAGCAACTTCTATGTTTCTCATGCCTGTGATTCATAATAAGAGATCGTAATAAGCCATAAAAATGGATTGTTTCAACAGAGGAAAGTAACTAAGTACATTTACTCAAGTGCTGAACCATTGTCTGTACAGTTAAGAGGTATTTTGTACTTTCTTTGTGTTCCAGTTTTATGCCCTTTTTATACCTTTACTTAGCTACATTTTACTGGGTAATATTTTTACTTACTTTTCAGATCACAGTTTTATAGACAATAATAAAACAGTTTTATATACCTTACAACATAAACTACCCAACAGTAGTTAAATTAGCCACATCATCAGGCATCAGAAATAATAATCCAATTATATAATGCATGATAATCTAACTCTAGTAGTTTTACTTTTTCTAATAATACTTGTGTGCTTTTCCTTAAATCAAATGACTTGTGTGGGACTTTTACCTGTGTAATTGTAATGCAATTTTAGTGTAATTACATAACTACATTATTTTAATGTAATGCAGTGTTTACAATGTGGTATCATTGCTTTTACTTCAATAACTGATCTGAATTTTTCGTCTACCACTTCTTACTTCCAATTAAGGGGAATATTAATGGCACAACATATAGTAATATGGCTCACTGTCACGCGGTCATGGCTCACTGGGACACTTGAATAGAACAGAGCCATCATTTATGCCATTACAACTAGTCAAAACGTCCGCTGTGAGAAAGTCTTGTTATATTGTGCCTCCAGATTTGTATCAACAATTTGTGTTTTTTCATTTCAGCATGACAATAATGCACAAAGCAATGTCCATAAAGACATATTTATTTATTTATATATTATTTGATAGGGACAATGCAATTCAACATAGTTCCACTACAAAGCTTGGCACTGATGGGATGTACAGAAAGTTTACAGCTATTTCTAATTTCCAACTCTCCAAGTCAAATATGCAGATGTTAGTAAATGTAATGTCAAGTAGTTTTCCCAGTTTGTTGCAGAAGAACTGGACAGGCCTGCACAGAGCCCTAACCTCAGCCCCATCAACACCTTTGGGATGAACTCTGACTATGAGGCAGGCCTTATCACCTCACTAACTCTCTGACTGCAAAACTGACTTAACCTGAATGACTCATCTCATATGGATGTGATGTTTTCGTGTCCACATACTTATGCCCTCATAGATTATCTTTATGTCACTTTCGCTCCCCTTTTCCGTGGCTGCTCATCTTCATGCAACATACCCATTCACAATCACAACATTGTATCTGTAACAAGATGAAAAAAAAACTGCAACAAGGCTCCACGTCACTAAAACAATAGCCGTGACTTGTAGTACTGAAAGAGGATTCCTAATGTTTTGGGTAGTTAAAGCTGGCTTATTCACATGAGCTGGGATGAGTGTGTATGTGGATTTTGGGGTTGATCTATGTGTAGGCCCTTGTACTTACATCCCTGGAGACCCCTGCCACCTGAATTATGGAAACATGTGCATTGTAACAAGAGGCTATCTGCATTTCCAAGAAATAGACACCAAGGCTGGTGCCCGACCAGATGTTGTGTCTGTCCAAGTGCCCATCAGCACACATACAGTATGAGATGGTACGATACGCATCCATCTCAAATGCAGACATGGGTACACAAATTTATAAAAGGTATTTAGAAGATTTAAAGGTTGAATGATTAGAAAAATGTACATAAAGAAGCAGACCAAACAGAATTATTTCACCTCAGCATGCACAAACCACCTATCAAACAGCCACATTACATTTAGCAAATTTTTTGAGGCCTTTAAGCACCTTAACAGGCGATTATTTAAATTGATTGCAAATATGAACTTTGCATACTGAAGCCTCTCTTTTGGCACTGCAACTAAATATCAGATGATTCATTATCTTGTTAACAAAGTCTTGTCAGACCTTTCCTGTCCCAAGTGACACCCACATTGTGTCTGATTCATACATTTCTACTCATAACAAGCACACTGCATTTAACAGCTTGGATTTGAAGATGGATAAAACTGTGGCATTTAATGGCCAGCTGATATTGAGATTCTGGGAATGGACAACCACTGACTGTTTTACTGTTCAGTCTCAAGTTTTGATAGAATAAAAGTGTAAGTAAATGTATGTATGTATGTAAATATCTCAATTAGGTGACTTGTGACACAGCCCAGGTTCGAGAAAGTGCATCAAAAAACTCTCATTAACAAAGTTAATTTTTGTATTCAAGGAGTTACTCCCCTGTTGACCCTGATGTACCCAGTGGGCAGAAACACACTGTCTACACACAAGGTCTTCAGCTTTGTGTGTGAGGGTGTTTGTGCATGTGAGTGGGGGTTATGGACGGAGTCAACAACACGTTTTTTTTTTAGGATCAGGACAGATTCTTTGAACATGTTGTGTTTACACCAGTTCAAATGTCAGTGTCCCCATGATTCACTTAGACACAGCAGGCTAGTGAGGGGAGGGGAGTGGATCAGGCAGTGGAGATGTGTTAGTGGATGTTGTTACTTACATTGGTGCATTTTCTCTGCTAATGCATTTGGAAGGAACATAATTACACTATACACACACACACACTCCCACAGCCTCCCTGAGCTGAGGATGAAGTGTGTTTGGTGAGCTGGCTGCCTCCCCCAGTTATTCCGGGGCCAAGAACAGTGTGAATACATTACATGCACGCACGCACACACGCGACCTTATCTGTCCTACAGCCATGTAATGCCTGATCAGTGAGCTGTCTGCCTCCCCAAGTAACTCCACCACAGCCAAGAATCAGTGTGATCCCAGACGCCTAACTTGTGCCCCGCGCTGTGCTCACAGCTTGGAGATACAGATGACCTTCCAGGGAGCAGGTTGTTGTGAGTGTGTGTTCACTGGGGAACAGATGATGTGCATCATGGTGGACCTGGTCTTGACCTTTGTCACGAAGGGAGGACTCAGTAGTGAGTAAACCCAGCCCACCCTGCCCTGACACGGTTAATTTCACATGCAGAAGACCTCCATGTACCGTGCCATCCCACGTCCCGTCCGCGTGCTGCACAATGTTTTCTCCACCAAATCATTTGCACTGCAGCCAACGTATAATTAGAGCGGACCTGTGACTTATTCAACCAGTTAGTGTCATTCACTGTCGGTGTCAGCGCATCGACAGCATCCTCCTTCACATCCTCCATGCACAGAAAGACCATTACCTCTCTCTATCACATCATCTACAGGAAGATATGATTGAATTCCTTTACTATAATAAATATAGGACGACAATATTAATCATAGGCGATCTGTGTCCCTGCATGTACGCGCAGTATGTGTTGTCCCACGTGTCACTTCTCCGCCAGAGTCCATATGCTGCGTGAGATCACTTCTCTCCACCGCTGGGTCTCCCTTTCACGTTCATCTGTTGTTCTGAATTGTAGGTGGCTCTCGGCTCCTCTCCAAACTGGCCTACACGAAATGAGCCAGATGATTTTTGGCTTTAATGCCAAGTTATTTTTCCCACCTCCTCCTCCATCCCCCCTGTGAGCGCATGTGCCACGGTGGAACCACACAAACACAAACGCTCTTGATAATCACTAGTCATGCAGTAAATATTCGTACTTGTTGCCAGAAACACAGAGAACCTCGATCCCACCTCCAGTCCATCACCACCACCAGTCGGCTGCAGCCCACACTGCGTTTTGTTTTAAACGACGCACGGAAGAGTTGCTTTATCACATTAAAAGTGAATTCAGGGTACATCTTGGGATACTTTGCACATGTTCAGGCAAAAAAACCAAAAGAAAACATGTCATAAAATGTAAAAGACTATGTAAAAAACTGCGCTTTATTGTGACTTTAATTACATCATCACCCATCATAGTTAATAATCAATTAACTTTCTTTTGACAGACAGTGATGCGTTGCTTCTTTAGGTAATGCCACAGTGAAGGCAGCGACAAATCCCGCCTTGCCACTGCCTTTCTTGTCGCTTCCTCCGGTGACTCTTACCCCTCCTCCTGCGCTGACGTACGAGGACCTCCGCTGCCCACGACTGTGGGCGATGGATCGGCTGCGGGTATAAACAGCTCCCCGGGACTCCTGATCGTCACTGCCTCAACCAGCAGCAACTCGGCCACCAGAGCTGAACCCCAGCAGAGATAGCAGCAAGCAAGGCACTTCCTCGCCGCGCAGGCTAACTCGCATTCGGCTTTGGTTCGAGATGGAGGCCCGTTGGATTCGTCGCTCCAGCGCCCACAACTTTAAGAGTGAGTAGCTCTTCGCCATGCACCTGCAGCTTGAATGCACTGAGAGTTTTTGATTGTTTACAATGCGCTTCTGTGATTGCGGCTTGTCACTTAGTGGCACTTCTTAAAATTTAAACAAGTGATTTGAGGAATAATTATATTTAAACATGAAAATCACGCTGGTATTTCCTCTTGTGTCTGTGGAAAACAGCTGAATTTATGTACTTCATTTTGCTTCATTTTTGCATGTATGTTAAATTGTTTACCAAGACGTATAGATTGTTCATCATCAGTTTAAATCGTCTTTGTCAATTATGGATGTTAGGAATTTAGAGGAATGTAGCATACAGAGGGAGCCAGAGTGCGCGCGTTTGGGGCACAGATTTGTCAGTAAAAGCTGTAGAAGAAATTTGTGTGAATTTATATGATATGAATTGTCATTTACAATGCGTGATCAAAGTCGGTTTATATGTTTTAACTCCCCTGTAAAATTGACCAAAACGTCCTTATCCAGCCTCTCCACACCTCCTTTACGCATGGAGTGCTGCAGATATGATTTACGCGCACATGATTCTGAACTTTATTCCTCATGTCATGTAGACTTTGGGGTAAATATGACTTGCGAACCCCCCATGAAGCTGTCTCATTCAGCTTCAAAGCTCAACTTCTCTCTCACCGTCCAGCGCAGCTAATAGTCCAACTTGTTAAGAGGTCAAGAGGTGAGCCGCTGGAAAATCTTGCGCACAACAGATGAATGGGACCCTCATTATTATTTCAAGCATGTACTTTTCCCGCGGTGGCCACTTTTGTGCACCGTTATCCGAGCTGTGCCAAGAAGCTGTTGCAATATTGATAAGGATCGAAACTGATCTGGGTTTGGTTGCTGGTTTTACGCGTGCCCTCTGCGTGACAAACCTCTCAGCGGAAGCATCCTTTTGATACCCTGAGAACTAGGAAACCAGGTTGATTTAATACACACACGCACGTGTGATTCGGGGGTTTTGTCTCTTAATGGTTTAGGTCTCTTAAAGGTCTTAATGGTAGATTTGTGATGATTTTTCTATTCTAAATTGTTGAAATCCAGTGATATGAACCTTGTTACAACAGCCATGGAGACCTATGTAAAGTGATCTGGAGGATATGAATGGGTGAATGATTTCTGTAATGTAAGCTGGTGAATTATATATGAGCTCCAAAGTTCTGGGAGCCATCAACAAGTCAGGGGTGAGAGCACAGCAGTGTTAAAAGAATCACTGACAACAGCTGCAGGTTTGACAGACAGACAGCAAAGAAATATTGGTGCCAAAAGCTGAAATCAGTCACTCTTTCTTTGTCTGTCTCTCTTTCACAGCGTGCATGCTTGCAGGACTAACTTGAGAGTTAACCTCTGTCTCTCTGCTTCCCTCCAGGTGGACTGTGTCTGTGGTTGGTTCTGTGGCTGGTGGTGGTGAAGCCGGGTGGAGTCACAGCATGCCCCAGGCTGTGTGTGTGTTACCCCACGCCCATGACGGTCAGCTGCCAGTCCCAGAACATCACCATAGTTCCGGCTGGTGTGCCGTATGACTCACAGCGTGTTTTCCTGCAGAACAACCGCATCACAGAGCTTCGCGCAGACTCTTTTGGTTTTGAGACACAGGTAAAAATGTGTATTTTTGCATTAATTGAATTTTGAAGCAATATTTGCAGCCATTCTTAATAGAGTTTTATGTCTCCTTTCTCATCCCATTATTGTCTCTTGGTTCTGTGCAGGTGCTTTGGTTATATGGCAACAACATCACATGGATCGAGGCCGGGGCCTTCAGTAACCTCAGGGTGCTGGAGGAGCTGGATCTGGGTGATAACCCGCTGCAGCGCCTGGAAGGTGGAGCGTTCAGGGGCTTGGAGAAGCTGCAGAGCCTGCACATGCATCGCTGCAAGCTGGCCGGTCTCCCCCATGACCTCTTCCACAAGCTATACAGCCTGCAGTTCCTCTACCTGCAGGTAAAGCCAACATACACACACACACACTCCTAAAAACACACATGCAAAGATACTTGACACTCATGCATGAGCATGTAAACATGATGCTTGCAGAAAGACACACTTTGAGAGTAGAGTTGGTTTATGGACAAATCAGTCACCCTATAGTTGCCAACATGAAGGCTGCACACCCACACACATAGAAACACGTTTCTACTGTGCATGTTGAAGGATTGTTTTGAGTAGGTTCAGTGAGTTGCACACAGTCTCAAAGATACAAACGGAGAATCTATATAAGTAAATATGAAAATACTCATAAGATCTAGAAACACAGTAGCACACCTCAGCAGGAAAATAAGCACTAATCAACAGTTGGAAACTAAATTTAAATCATATTATGAATCAAACACAACTGATTGCCCTCAGATGGATTGTAGTGAAGAAATTACACAGAATGATCAGGCTTAGTGAAGTGAGTGACCACAAAACTGCCTAGGCACATATAACTGAATACACATAAGGGAGCATGTGCCCACACACTTCATCTCAGCAGCAGTTCTAGCTTCAAGTCATATGTAACAGAATGAGCAAACACAACTAGGCACAAGGTAGAGGCAGATCTTACCAGTGAAAATAAAACCAAGACATACTCATGTCTTTAAGTAAACCTGCAGCCTAATGACTATAATTATTAAACAGTGCAACATTTCACCTCAACGTCAGGCTACAATACAGAGGGAAAGCTCCATACATGCACCTTTGAAGTTCAGCATACAATTGGATAAATACTGTCTTATATTTAAGATAAGTACTGAGGAATAATTTACAGGACAATGAAAAATACTTAACTCTGAGTTTGATATATAAAGTGCCTGAAAAGCAACACAGAGCAGTTGCAGTTTTGTCACACATGTTCACACATTTAATTTTTCCCATTTGGATTGATTTCCTACTTTTAAGGCAGTCATTCATTTCACTACAGTATGGAAATTAGCTCACAGACATTTTTCAAGATGTCACTTGTATTTTTGCCAAAGTTGTTGTCAGCTTTTTGGCAGATGACAGTGAGATCTCTGCTGTTGGAGAGTCCTTGAATCCATCCCTGCCAGTAAAAAAATCACTCCCACATTCTCTGTGGTTCCAGGTGGTAGAGGTCACTTCTCACCACTGTAAAGCTACTTTCAAATAGGAAGTTCTCCAAGTGTGCATGTATGACACATCAAACTGTAAAGCACCTAAGATCTAACTCTATTTTCAACTACAGCAGCCAAGCAGCCTTAATTTTGCCACATGCTTTTCCGCAGCATTAAATCTTGTATTTTGGTTTTGCTGCAGGAGAATCAGCTCCACTTTCTGCAGGACGACCTGTTCTCAGATCTGGTCAACCTCACACATCTCTTCCTGCATGGAAACCGCATCCGTGCCCTCTCTGAGAATGTGTTCAGAGGCCTGGTCAACCTGGACCGCCTTCTTATCCATGACAACCGCATCAGGCAGGTCAACCGTCGGGCTTTCCGTGACCTGGGGCGCCTGACTATCCTTTACCTGTTCAACAACTCCCTGGCCGAGCTGCCCGGTCAGGTCATGAGAGACACCCAAGGTATCCAGTTCCTCCGCCTCAATGGTAACCCGTGGTCCTGCGGCTGTGAGGCTCGCCCCCTCTGGGAGTGGTTCCGCAAGGCCCGCATCTCCTCCTCTGAGCTCATGTGCACCTCCCCATCCCAACGTCGTGGTCAGGACCTCCGATTCCTCCGGGAGCTGGACTTCGCCCTCTGCCCCCTGCCTGACCCTGGCTCTCTGGCTGGGAGCACCACAACCACCTTCAGCACCAAGACCCGCTGGTGGTTCTCCAAGCACAAGCCTGCATCGTCATCCAAGGCCTCATACCAGAAGAGCACAGAAACGGTGAAGGCCTTCCCCTTCTCCGCCGTCAAGCCTCAGTACCTCCCTAAAACCCCCACCGAAACCATCTCCTCCAAGTATGAACTGTCAGCGGACGAGGTGGCACTCCCCAAGCTGGACCCAGAAGAGTACTGGGCCAACTACGGCAACGAAGACGCCTCCATCCGCTGCTTTGAGCTGGAATGCCCGCCAGGCTATGACAACCCAGCCTTCTCCTCAGCCTCCTCCCTACCCAGCATCCCATCACTCCTTTGCCTCCTCTCCCTCTCCGTAGTCACAGTCTCGCTTCATTTCCTTTTTGGCTGAACTCTCCTCTCCTCCACACCCCTTTCTTCTCCTCTAATTTCTCCCCTGCTCTTTCCAACTCTAACAAAAAGCCTGGATCTCGATTCCTTTCAGTTACCTCCTCGATTTGCAGGGGGTGCTACGCTGATGCGGGAGACAGGTGAGGCAGCAGGGAGCTGTTGTAAAGAACGCAGATCAGTTTAGTTGATGTAGAGAAGGACAGGATTTCAATGTTGAAGTAGCTGCTGCTTATTAGTACAGCCTTTAAAAAGCAGGGACCACATCATGGAAACTGACTGATAGTGACAGTACGAAGGCAGAAACCTACAACAACATTATGAAATGATAGAGACGCTGCATGCAGACAGGTGGTGGTGTCTCCAGATGTTTTTTGATATCACAGGTGTAAACAACGCAGGCGTTGTGACTGTTTTCTATATCAACTAGTGCTCACCATCCAATCATTGCAAACATTGTCTCCCACTAATTTCTTTCTTTCATCATGAATAAAAGTGGTGATTACTGCTAGGTTATTTGACACTTCCAGAAGTAGGAGAAAGGTGTGGATTAGCACAGAACTACAGGGAGAAGTGGAAGGAAAATTGATGCAGTGTGAGCAGAGTGAGCTTCAGATGTTAATCTTAAAACACAAAAGGATGAGAGGATCATTAGATCTACAGCTAAAAGTGACTCTCCTCTCTACTTCAGATTTAAAAAATCCTGTGTGATACCAGAGATACCAGCAAACCACCACCTACACTTGTACATATCACACACCATTGCTGTACATACAGCCATCACAAACTGCTCTGTATTTATACTAGCTGGATTTTCACTTTTCTTTTTAGTACCATTAATAAATGACAGCTTGTGGTGATAGAGGAGATACTTAGTTTGTAAATCGTAGGCAATCAAATTAAATATGGAAACTCCTTTTCGCCCCTTGTGTTTTCCAGTCTTGTCTCTCCCCCTCTGAGATGGCAAATGGAAAATTTAAAGATTTGATGAGATTAAACATATTAGTACTCATTTTCAAAATAAGCAGAGAAATTGTTTCTCTCTACCAAAAAGGGCACATCTTGCACAGCATATTCTGATTTTTGTGTGTTTGATTCTTTATTTGTTTTGAGTGACTAATAACCAAAGTCCTGCGAAGACCAGATTCATTTGGCCTCTTCTTAAAACGAGTGCATGTGTGTATATTCCTGTTCTCCCCTTAGGAACATGACCCCTGGCTATCTCTCTCTCTCTGTCTGTTAGTCTGGTTGTCTAAACTGACACAGAACAAGCTTAAAAACAACACCAGGCTGAATCCTACACAGCCCTTTGTGCTGTTTGAAGCCTCAGGCCTCTGTTCAGGTGGCTCATGTGACATTACACTTTAACCTGCAATTGATCTCCATCAGTGTGACTGTGAGTATGTGTATGAGGAAAAAGTCCTTTATGCACAGATAAACTATCATGTCTGAAGGATCCAGAACTATGTCATAACTGTATTGTTTTAGAAATGGATGGGAATCTCTATATCATTTTTTAAATTATTATTTTCTGAACAAGTTTGGTAAATCCAAGGGTTTCATCTGAATTCAGTGAAATATATCTTTGTATTTTATGGTACCACAGACCTTAATCAGTCCATGAATACAATCAAACTGTATTACATAAAACCATCTGTCCCATATTAAAGCTGTACTTTATAAGAGAACCTTCCTGACTCCGCTGTGTGTTTTAAGAAAATGGAATGGGTATTTAATCAGCAATCTATTCAACACAATGCCAGTCCAACCTGATCTGCATTAATTCATGGGGGGCCGTATGCTTCTGGCCAACTCCATATGTTAATAAGTCCACATCAATCAACCTGAACCATGACTGTGAGTTTCTGCATAAAACATGAAAGATACCGTGACGCTGTTAGATTCTGTATTTTTCAATGGAAAAACTAGTTGGGAAAGTGTTTCGCTTTATTAGAAAATAAAGACAGAAACAAACAGACAAACAGTGTGTGGGAGTTTCTTTGTTGTTTCACTGCTGTCTTTGGTTGCTAAGGATGCCACAAGGGAACACAAAAGAGGCTTAAGTTAATGAGCTAACAAACAAACAATGTATACAGATAATAATAGATACTAGAAACATTGACTTCGTCATAAATTTGGTTTGAGTATCAAAGCACTAAGATGCCTGTAGACTGGTGTTGCAACAACTTATTCACCTCTTGAATCAATACCTTACTGAGTAGAATATGTATTACATTACATGTTGCACCATAAAGTAAGAGACTTATTGGTACGACTGTGATTGGCATCATCAGAGCTGTCTTTCATGTTGACATTTGATAACCTTGGCATCCTTGGGCAAATAAGTCAACAGTATGGAAAAAAATTTAAAAGAGAATTATATCATAGTACTCCTGTCTAATAAATCCATGTAACAGTGTGAGGGAGATGGGTGAATGTCACCAATCACAACTGTCTTCACTCCTCAACCCAATCACTTTTCTCACCATATGCAGAAGGCAGTTATATTTGGCCATGTTATACAGAGTGATGGGTAATGAGTGCATGAGCTGTCGAGGTTGGTGTGTGTGCATGTGCGTGAGTATGTGCGTGTGTCTGTGTGGGTTGAGTGAGGGATATGGAGTGAGTTAATGGTGTGGTATGATTCAGGGAAGGGGCAGAATGGGGAAAACGGCAGGATAAAAATGTGTCGATGTGTCCTGGAATCAGGACACCCCCTCAACAGATTAACTCTCACCATGGTAATGATGGTGATGCATACCGTTATGCATGTGTTTGCGAGTGTAAGGACACATGCGCAGAGTTACATGTGCAAATACACAATGATTAACACACAAAAGCAAATTATAAAGTTCAGATAAGTTTGGCTGAGCAGCCTTTTACTCTTTTTTGTCTTTCAGTTCACAAATTATTCATTACTTTCACACCTTACTTTGCTCTCACCTTTCCCTCTTCCTCTTTTCTCTCCTCTATTTTCTCCTCTCTGTGACGAAAGCTTCCTCACTCCTATCCAGTCATAGTTTACAGTAGATAAATCATCATCAACCCACATTAATGGTCTTAAGGGCAAATCTGTTTCAGAACTTTTAATTTCCTCTGCTCTACATTTTCCAGTCAAATTTAACAACACATTTTGACCACAAAGCAGCTTTATGCAATTCTGAGGGTGCACTGCTCTGTGACAACATCCTGCTATAATCCATAGAGCAGACTTTAGTATAAACTTGGGTGTGCCACTATTGTTTATAAACCAAATGGAACTTGTTGAAATCTAAGACTCAACATGATATGGATCATGAGTTGGGTTATGGTCTTTTATGAAAGGTTTGAAAGGTTTGAGAGCAAGAAGAGTAAGAATCTCACTTAAAAAGATCAAAATAGAAAATAAACAATCATGCAAAGGGCTCAGTGAGGCTCTACTGGTACTGGGTACAGTGGTGTTCACTGATTAATTTGGCAAATTCAAATCTGATGATCTTACAAGAAAAGATTGATCATGAGAGGGATCTCAATGTGTGTTGCAAATTTCATAGCAATTCACCTAATAAATGTTGAAACATCTGGATCTGGATGGAGTCTGGATGGATGAAGGAAACGTGGGCAAACCAAAGACCAAAAACACTGTTTTATACCACCACACATTATGATGTAAGGCAATCCAAGGGTGGAGTTTGCTTTTGATGTCAGGGTGTTCGTGCTTTAAAGGAGCACCTTGACATTTTGAGGAATGCTGTCCCAGCCGGGAGTGAGATGAGAAGATTCATACGACTCAAACAGCAAGCAAATTTCTTTTGAGATCAAGAGCATGTCTTCTGGCAGCTCAGCCTTCCAACAATGGTGAAAAAACATCAGTGGGTTTAGTTAAATTTTCAAAGAACATTCATTGTAAAACAGCAGAAATATCTTTGAACTTCTTTCTGTAAAAAGACATTTAATATGGGTCATAATCTCACTGTGCAGATGACAGAAATGCACATCAAAAACTTAAATCGTGACTGATGTGATTACCATTTCCATATCCCCAAGTTGCGTTTTCATGGCAGAGCTGTAGGTGTTCACCCTCTATGCCTGAAAGCAGCTGCCTGGGTGGTCATGGGACACATTTACTGTTTTTCTGCTGCAGGGACACAACCAGGCCATTAGCAGAGAAAATGTCTCTGAAGTCGTCAGACTTTGATGATGTGCACTTATCACACACTCTGCCCACTCATTCTCCCCCAACTCTCTATCCTATTTGTCTTGCCTCTGCCTTCCTTCTTTCCTTTTGTGTTTGCCTGCCTTTCATATGCTGTCACTCAGTCTTTGTCTGAACTCTTATCACTCCAGCACTTCTCTCTCTCTCTCTCTCTCTCCCTCTCTCTGCCTCTCTCTGCCTGTCACACCGTCTCCCCTACATGGTTATGCTGGTCTTGGCCAAGCCTGTGTGTTGGCTCATATGAGTTGGCGTGTTTGCTTGCGTGTCATTGGCGTGTTCTCTGTGACGTTCACAGTCACACATGTCCTATTTGCAGAGGATGAACTGAGACTCACACCCTGACATCAGAGGGCCTGGGATGGAAACTAAAAGGCTGAAAGACTAACAGGAGGATGAAATGGATTCACTGACAGCGCATGATGAGCTTTACACTGAAAGAAAAGACACTATATATGAGAACAGGTTTTATAACTACAGTACGACAATGCAGTGCTGCAGTCAATGTGACATCCATAAGTGATGAACATCATTTGCAGCACTGTTGCACTGACCAGCTCCCTTTGTCCAGCACGTGGAAACATGAGCCCCAGGGGCAGTGAACCTCTGCTCCTGACAATTCACCAAATGGAAGGAAGGAAAAAGAGTGAGGCACAACAAAGGAACGAGAAGATCGTCTGACTATCTGAATAAATCATTTTGAGAAAACACTGACTACTCTCACAGAAACAGTGAGACTTGGCTCTCAGTTCACCCAATAATGAGCCTATTGCTTGTGTGTGTGGGCATCCATTGGAATCCTAAATAGTTACAAAATGTCAAAAAAAGAGGAGTTTAGGAGAAGAAACTGGCTTTAAAATGATTTTCATAACAACAAAAGCAGGAGACCCAAAACACGCACATACAATATGTGAACAGCATCTTTAGTTTATTGAACTTGATCAAAACCAGTGAACTTAACTCAGCCGATACATTAGAATAAATTAAGAACATTTAGTTCAGTATATCACATTTTCAAAGCAGCGGGAGATTTCTGTTTTTACTTCTTGTAACATTTCACTGTGTAATGTTGCAAAGTGTGCAACTGATTCACTATGTAGCCAATGAACAAGGAAGAAGGACAGCACAGTATGTCTTTATCAGCTGCAGAGTCCTCAAGAATCAGGAGATAAGATTCTGTAACTGAGAGCAGCAAACATACAGACAGAGATTTGAATTTATGAATGAAGTATTTGCCATCTGTTGCTGCTCCTGTGCTTGCTTATGTGTATGCACAGAAATGTCTGCGCACATGCATGAGTGTTTGTGATCACAGGACTACACTTTGTGAAGTGTGGAGGCAACCAGGAGCTCTGTGTGCATCCGGTCTTGAGTCATTTGAGTAAAACAGGAGAGCGGGGTGAAGACAGGGCGCATCTGTCCCACGGTCTGTCTGCTCCTCTGGCTTATGCACATGACTAAAAATACACTGCAACAGACTGCAAAGACAGATTGGGATTCAAAGGAACAGTAGAGATTTGATGGTGTCTTAGTGTCTGGTCTTTTTAAGAAAGAAGGACACAGTGAGTGAAAGATTTAATCATATTGCAAAGAGTGCAACAGTAAAAAAAAAAGACTGTATAGCCAAGATTAAGAGTGGTTCTTGAGTTTGTTGTTAACAAGGGAACAAAAGAACAGTGATGAGATGAGTTTGCGTGAGTCAGTCACACCGCCTCGCTCTGGGAGCTTGTATAGCCCATGTTTGTTGGCACAGACGCAGATTGTGACGTCGTTCATACATTTTGTTTGAGTGCCCAAAAATGTGACTGCCGCATCCATTGTGAAAAACGCAGGGATTCAGTAAAGCTATTCCGGTAACACCATATTTGCTCCTGGAGTATTCACAACCCTCCGTCTGTTGCTCTGCAGGGTTTACTCTCACTTTCTCCTTGTTTGTTTTGGATGCCGTCATTAAGCCGTCTCTCCCATGTCCACATTTGGAGATTATTCAAACAATTAGAGAAGAAGGCAACACACCCTTGGGACATGCATTCATCTGTCCCACTGTTTGCATCATACAGATCTTCAGTTGGAATAGCGGGAGGGGGAAGCGTATGGAGGTTTTATCTGGATGGGATGACGCAAATATGAGACCAAAAAAAGTCTGACTCCCATGATTGAGTCAGAGGTCCAAACACACCATCTGTGTGCATCAAAAGTGGTTTCTTTACAATGAAAACTTGTCTAAAAAATGTTACATTGCATGCAGCATTGTATTGTTGTCACATCAACTGATACAACTGCTGGAAACAAAAGAGGCCATTGGTGGCGTCTTTCTCAAGCTCTTCTGTTATATTATATATATGTTCAACACTTCAACCTGTGACTGTAAAAGCAGATGATTGTTGGCATCATATCTGAAATAGCAGATATGTAACTATAAACAACTTTACATGACAGAAGTTCTGAGGGGGCAAAAGCAAATGCTCAGGTGAAGATTACAAAAGGTTAGATTGATGAATTAGCTTATAATGCCAGTTCAAAATCGAGCAGGTGAGATGAATGATGACTGAATCAATACATGTATGTTGCTACTCGTACCAGTAAGGAAAATCTGAAGTTAAATAGAAGGATTTCTTTAAGATGATTTAGTTCGTCATATTGAAACCCCCTCAGTCAAATATTTTGGCATAGAGCACAGGGCAAGGATCAGATTATCATTATATAATGATAAACCATCTCCCTAAATCACCCAAAGGCATTATATTTGAACCATATATATAATGTTTGGGTAGCTGGAAAAACTGGAGGGAGGCTGTTACATCTCCAAAGCAAGAGAAGATTGTACTCATCAGGGGGATTATAGATCAAATGCTGTAATACCCAACATTTCCAAACAATGAAGCATGGTATGGTAACCTATGGTAATGTATTGGTATCTAATAGTATGGTATTTTATTCTATAGTATGGTACGAGAATTTACAGTATCCATGGTAATGTATGGTATTCTATGTTAAGGTAACATATGGTATTCTGTGATAATGTGTAGTAACGTATGGTAATGTACAGTAATGCATGTTAATGTATGATATTTTATGGTTAATTTATAGTTACCATGGTTAATTCCATATTTACACAGATGCATCAGTTAAGTTGATAATGTAGGAGTAGCATTTATTGTGTGAGATTTTCATCTCAAGGTTGGGAAAAGATGAGATTTATCTGAATTATCTGTTTATATAGGAGAGGTGTTTGTAATATTGTGGATAGAGGATACAATACCGCTGAGAGAAAACATTTGTTCAGATTGAAGCTCATCACCAACCAGTTTTCATTTTACAGACACCTTGGAAGATATAAAACAAACAAAGCAATATTTTTATGTGTGCCACAAATTGGTGTCAAAGGAAATGAAGTGGCAGATAAGGATGCAAAGGAGGACACAAAAAATAATCTCATTAATTTGGCAGTGAGCTTCAGACAGAAATCAAGAGCATTATTGTGCACAGACTGGTGGAAAGAGAGGAACGGACGGAGTTCAAAGGAAAGTGGGAGAAATGAGGTGTGCAGCAAAGAACAGGAATTATGAAACAATACACTTGGATCTAAACATTATTACACTATTCATAACACCTAATCCAGGCAGATGTGACCACTATGAGGAAATAATAGTAAAGCATGTTATGCTAAACTAGAAGGCATTGAATCCACCTCGGAAAGACAAAAGTACACTTTGAGACACAAGTCAAGAGAAGAGTGTTATCAAATCCTACTTCAGTATCGTAGACTAACTAATCTGATTGAGAAGATATTAGTTTTTTTAATGAAATGATGTGATTACTAAACAGTCTGATCCATTACAGCTGGTGGCGGTAAAGTGCAAATCCGTTGTTTTACAGCTGCCAAGAAACCTCGAAGAAGAACAAGAATAAGAAGAAGTCTCTATTAGATGTAGTTTGGTTGTTTGCCTGTTTTTTTGCTTTTTTATTTATTAAAGTCTATCTTTTGATCCACGCTCCGGAGCAGAAGGTGGCGGTAATGCGCCATTAAGGTGGTAGAATATGAAGAAGAAGAAACAGTAGAAGAAGACGAAACAGCAGAAGAAGGAAGTGGTCGTTGGCGCGTCAAAGTTTACTATTAGCCATGGCGTCTACAGCAGGTGGGTGTGTTGTACATATTCATCATGAAGGTGACATATGTTGTCTGGTTACTGAGCAGGTTCCTGTGTTATAACCTATAAACTGGTGTTATGTAAACAAAGATGTAACATCACGTGTGTTCAGGTCGCCGAGGGACGAAGCGTAAAGTGGAGGCGCAGGCAGAGGGGGAGAAACCATCTGTGGAGGAGAAGAAGAAGGAGCACAAAGGAGGAGAGGGGGAGAAAGGCCAGGAGGGCCAAAGGGTGGTCATTGAACACTGGTAAGTAACTTTGTGAAAGTACTCAGGTAATTAATTTAAATCGAGCCAAAGGGGAAAAATAGGATCACTCAGTCTTTAATGTGCAGCCAATAGATCCACTCCTGTTTTCTCTGCAGAAGTATTTCTCTGCATAAAAGTATTAACACACACACACACACACACACACACACACACACACACACACACGCAAGCGTACTCGGGTTGTACCAGTACATCTGTGTGAAATTCTTTGGCTAAGAACACTCATACAGAAAGATGTACGCCTTTGTAAAAGAAAAATGTATTATAATAAAATAAAGATATGTGAATATATCTATATAGAGAGAGCAAATAGCAAATCAAATGTGCTTATACAGTCAGTGGGCAGATGTTGTACAGAAATAAACATTTCTGGTACAGATATTTATGTACCAGAGCCTCCTAACTGTTGTTATGTTTCCTTTATGTTCCACCATCAGGGTGAGAAAAATTATCAACAGGCCTTCAGTGAATCAGAACTCTTGGATCAAAAATGACAGGAAATGCAGCCAATCCAGTCACTTCAAATAAAGCAACAAAGACCATATCACTTGTAAAATTATTGATTACAATTGTTTTGTGTAAGTGTATTCAAAAATGTTAAAAACGCATATATTGTTTGTAGATTTCTTATCGATGAACTGAAAAAGTTCATCCTCAGCTCTAAATGAAAATCATAAACAACTGGATCTAAATATCTAATAAATAGAGTTGAATTACAGAAAATACTTCGTCATAATATTACACAGCTTTGTTGAAAGCTTGATTCTGATGGCATCCTATGGTCTGTTATTTCTATATAGCAGACTGTTGCTATGGACGCAGTTCTAATAATGGAAGCAACTGGTGGCTATGGTTTTTTATTTAACAGTACATCTGTGTTCAGTAAATCAAGTTTTCAGTTCTCATCTCATCTCTCCAACATATGACTTATGTGACATGAAATAACTCCTTTTTATAAGGATTTTTTTACCTGTGTTAGGGTGTTTAAAACTGTTGACATGTTGATCTATTGTTTCTGGCAGCAAGAGCTGACGAGTGTACGGGCGTCATGCCGAGGAGGTGAGATCTGCCCTTCTGGCTGCCCACGCCGGACTCACTGTGGTCCTCAACCCTGAGAAACCCCGCAGGAACAGTTTCGAGATCACTCTGCTGGATGGAGACAAAGGTGAGGAGGGCGAAAATGGAAAATCAATAATAGCTTGCCGATTTGGCCAAGGGAAGACCACTGTTCTTTTACCTAGTTGCAGTGTAGCTATTAATGGTTCAAAAATTCAGAATTTTATTTTAGTATGTTACTGCTCGCTTGTGTGTTCATGGTTTTGGAAAATATCACTGAGTGATGTGTTTTCTCAGAGTACCAATAAGGACATGGAGCATTTCAGCAGGAAAGGTTTATACAGTGTGTGATGTGAGTGCAAACTCCAGCAGGAACCGGAAAATATAATTTAAACTTAAAGTTAAAAAGGTCTCCCATCAGCTGTAAATTTGAAGTGTTAACTTTGGATGTGGGGAAAGTAAAATTCTACTCGGAGTGAACGCCTCCTCCGTCTCATTAAACGCGGCTCAAACGGTCAACAGGAGGCTGTGTTTACCAGCAGTGCACATTAGAGAGACACAAGAGAAAAAGAAGTCAGTACAAACAATGACACATGCTAACACACGATACTCCCATGTCTAATCAGGTTTAATGTGTGCCTGCGTTTATCATGTTCATATGTATGATTATTTTGCTCCAGTTAAGATGTGTCAGTTGCTGTTCACTCGTTCGACATGGTAGTTTTTGAGTATTAGTGCTAACACATCCTAAATAAAGTGTTTAACTTTACTGCTATATCACTGATTTTCCTCTATATTGTTCCCACACACGGCGCTGTTCTCCTCCATCTCTTCCCTACAGAAACATCTCTGTGGAGTGGAATAAAAAAGGGTCCGCCTCGTAAGCTGAAGTTTCCTCAACCTGATGTTGTAGTTTCTGCTCTCCAGGAGGCTCTGAAGGCCGAGTAGACGCCCGGTGAAGGTTTGTCACGTCAAAACTGTCTGACAGAATAATATAATACAGAAAACACTAGATATAAAATGCACCAAAGATTGCATAGTCACAATAATTGGTTAATTCAATTAATCTGTAGAATGAAACATAACAACTTGGTGCATTTATAGAAGGTTATGCAATACAGGTTGGTCTTCTCAATTCACACTCAGGTTTTTGTGGCATACTTAAAATGCTGAAATGTCATAGGATTTTTTCCCCTTAAACTTGACACGCATACACACTGAACATTTGTTTTGTTATACTTTATCATAGAACTAGTTACAATACACATTTAATCAAGGATTATTAGTTGTTTTTACCAGTGTCTCCTAAGGTACTTTTTAAGCAGTTGATCTTGTTAAATGTTAGTCTGGATTCACTGTTCCATTTATTTAAATTTTGTGTTCCCCAAGAGCAATGTGTCATAAGCTAAAATTGGACTTCCTTTCAAGTCTTAGCATTTTATGAGTCACCAGCCCAGGGGAAAACATTAACTGCTTGTTAGTAGAGCTTATGTCGCAGTCTCAACCTTCAGCCATTAGGCTGTTCCAAATTAGACGTCTTACTGTCAGTGCAAGGTTAACCTTAGCCCTCTATGAAATGAGATTAGCAGGTCTTAAATGCATGTTTACTCACATAGTTCAATGTAGAATGAGGTTTCAAGAATGAGTTTTATTAAGTTCAGTCAAAACTCCCTTAACCCCCATACTCTGCGTAAATGCTTAGACTCAACAGGGCTATGGTGTTTTAATGTTTAGGGTTTATTTTATAGATTAGCTAAGAAAATGTTGTCTTTCACACAGCCAGGAGTTCAGGAGATGTGGCCCGTGGATGCAGAATGATGAGGAGTGACCAATGGGGCGCTCTCAGTCCCTCCTCTGATGGTTGAGGCTCCAGCAGCTCACATCTTCTGGATACATGGTGACACCTGGTGGAGCGTCTCTGAGCCAACACATTTTTCAGTATTACACTGTGCTGCTGTTTGTGTTTTCCCTTGTCTTTCAAGGTTTTTTTGTGCTTTTATGCCTGTTTTTGGTAAATAAAGAATTTCTTGTTCCTTAGTAATTGTGTGAGTAGGTTTGTGTTTAGTTTTTAACTCTATCTATATGTGTGTGTGTGTGTGTGTGTATGAAGTTATTTCGTTTGTAGTGTCAGGAATTAAAAAATTACGATACAACAGTGAATATATTCTGATAACCATTAAAACATCTCAAGATTTTAATACATTCAGAAATTATGAAAGATTTATTTTCTCTGAAATGTAAAACATGGGTCATCCACTATTGATCAACTTGCTGACATTCAAAGCCTCAAGAGAACACAATTTAAATTTCTTTTTGTAAAATAAACCTGAAGTTTTCACTTGGTGCTAAAATAACTATATTTTATGAAGTTAACAAATGAACAGCTTAACAGCCTCGTCGCTCTCGTGATTTGCTGAGTCTTTTCCCAACATGATTGGTTACTAAGGACGTGACGTCATCTTAACGCGACTACCCACGGCGGCGGTTCCTCCTGATTTGGGAACTTATTTTCATTTTACAATAAGGCCTGAAATTACTCAGTAAGTACTATATAATAAAACAATCACATTGTAGACATTTACCTGACGATGTGGGTGTAGTTTACTTAAATTTGGAGCATCTGTAGGATGTTTCCGCATTTACTGACGAAGTTGGTAAGGCTAAGCTAGCTACGGCCTGCTAACTAAGATTATGCTGCTAGCTGCTTATAGACGACGAGTTAACGCTAAATTGTTCCGTTAGAGTGTGCTTATCGATTTCTACATATGTTCTAAAAACTTTCAGATATTTCTTACTTAAGTCAGCGTTTGTGCAATATGATTTTCTCTTGTCAGTCATGGCAACAGAGGGTGTAGAAAAGAGTGAAGATGCTCCAGCAGCTGGGAAGGTCAGTACCAGGTTTGACCTGGAGAAGGAGACTGAACTTCGGTTTGAGGTGGAGGCAGGGGAGGCAGCAGAGCAAGTTGAGCTGGAGCTTCTCACAGGAATGGCTGAGGTGTTTGGCTCAGAGTTGAACCGTAACAAGAAGTACACATTTGGACCGGGCTCCAAGATCGCAGTTTTCACCTGGCAAGGCTGCAGTGTGAATCTTTACGGGAAGCCAGAGGTGAGCATCTGGAAGAGAGTTTTTGCAAGAGTTTGTAAGCTCTCATGATTCTGGCTTACCTGGTGATTCAACTCACCAGAGATATGTGATATCACATTTAATCCTGTGTGGTTTACTGCGATTGACATTTGATGGAATGAGAGGCTCAAATCACCATCGTTTCTCCCTCCTCACCACAGGTGGCTTACGTGTCCAAGGATACTCCCATGCTGCTCTACCTGAACACACACGCTGCCCTAGAACAGATGAGAAAACAAGCAGAGCGGGACAATGAGAGGGGGCCGAGGGTAGGTTTGAATAAAGAATTACTGTCTTTAGGGGCTTTTTTATGCAAGCTTTTCTGTACTTGCAGTTTGCAGTGACTTTGGATAATGAATCCTCCCTCAGGTGATGGTGGTGGGACCTACAGATGTGGGGAAGTCAACAGTGTGCCGCTTGTTATTAAGCTATGCTGTAAGAGTGGGCCGGAGACCAACACTGGTGGAACTGGATGTCGGACAGAGTGGGGTAAAATGAATTGGATTCATGTCATAATCATAATAAGAATCTACCCAGGTTACAGAAATTAGAGGAATGTCACTGGCTGATATTTTTATTATTTTGCATCATGTCACATAGATATTTCATTTACAATTTTTCCATCCATAAAATCCCGTAAATTACAGTGCTTCTATTCTAAAGAAAAAGCACTATCAAGGTTGTTTTTTTTTTTAAAATGCCATTGGCCACCAGTGAAGACTTATAACTTATCAATATTAAGTGTAAAGTTTGTTTTGCTCCTCAGGTGTCTGTACCTGGGACAGTGTCAGCACTGTGTATTGAGCGTCCGGCTGATGTGGAGGAAGGTTTCTCAGTCCAGGCTCCTTTGGTCTACCACTTTGGCTCTACAACCCCAGGGACCAACATCAAACTTTATAATAAGGTAAAAGAAATTCTGGATGCTTCATAACACAACAGAATGAAGCCAAAAGCCCACTGCCAAACTACAAATGTAGTCTGCGTTGTCATTGTTTATTTAGTTTTTCACTGCCCAGTTTAATCTGTTCTTTTCTCATAATGCGTAGCTGACATCCCGCCTGGCGGAGGTGTTTTCCCAGCGCTGTGAGGTGAACAGGAAGGCCAGCGTGGGAGGCTGTATAATCAACACCTGTGGCTGGGTGAAGGGCTCTGGATACCAGGCTCTGGTCCACTGTGCCTCTGCCTTCGAGGTGGATGTCGTCCTGGTGCTGGACCATGAAAGGCTCTACAATGAACTTAAACGAGACCTCCCTCACTTTGTGCGGGTTGTGCTCTTACCTAAGTCCGGGGGGGTGGTGGAGCGCTCCAAGGAGTGCCGGCGGGATACTCGGGATGAGAAGATCCGCGAGTATTTTTATGGCTTCCGTGGAGTGTCCTTCTACCCTTTTTCCTTTGAAGTGCGTTTCTCAGATGTTCGCATCTACAAGATCGGGGCACCATCCATCCCAGACTCATGCTTGCCGCTGGGAATGTCTCAGGATGACACACAGCTAAAGCTGGTGCCTGTGACACCAGGCAGAGACCTCACGTATCATGTGCTGAGCGTGAGCAGTGCCGAGGATGGAGAAGAAGGTGCTAGAAAGGGTATAGTGGAGTGCCCTGTATGTGGTTTTATTGTGGTGACTTATGTGGACACGCAAACACAGGTGATGAAAGTGTTGTCCCCAGCGCCCAGACCACTGCCGAGGCACACTCTGCTTATCATGGACATACGCTTCATGGACATGAAATAAAATAACATTTCAGGGAGGAGGAGTTACTTGGTGGGGATCATGTCAGGGGGGATTTCAGTTAAGAGGAACTATGTTTCCAACTTGTACTGTTTGTGCTTTGTAAGGACTATTGAGGGCAAAAGAGTGGATTTCAGTTCTTAAATTGGTAGCCGATGTAAATTATACCCCATTTGATGGACTTTATTGACAGATGTTTTGGACAATTTGTGGCAAAGGATATTCTATCAATACAAAAACTATTTTCTTGATAATGTGTTTTTTATAAAACTTGTTTTTTCTCTTGAGTAATAAATTTTTAAATGTAACCTGTTATGCGTTACTTATAATAAGTTTCATGGTCGGCTTATTTTTCTATTCTATATGTTTACTGTAAATCAGGTCACATTTATTTCCTATATGTCACCTTAACCAAGCCTGGACAACATAATATTCCATGGCAGCTTTTACTGCTGAACAAACATAGTAGATTTTGGAAAAGTGTCCTGCTTTCTTTGTTGTATTTATCCTGTAGTGTTCACCATGTTTGTTTGGACATAAGCAGGGCAAAGGCCACCAAACTGTTGGCCATATCCTAAATGGCATACAGTACCAGTATGGCAGCAGCTGTTTAGCATTACAATGTGAGCTAATTTGCTGTTTGTTCTGTAAACATTTGCCAACTTATACCAGAGCTCATCAAATATTCTACAGACGTAGAATACTTGCTGTTGTAATGATTCACCTCATTAAGATGTGGATATTTCTCTAAATGTTAGGACAGCAATATGACTAACAATTAAGTTGGACACAAGTTCTTAACATACAGTAACAATATCAGCAGAATGTAGGTGGATCTGTTGTGGGAGGTTTGAGTTGGCCATCTGGGATCTGTGGTGAAAACTTCACAAAGAATTTTTTTTCCTACGTTACTGTACAGACAACCCCTTCACAATTCCCACAAACATTTGCACTAGTTTGCTGTACTTGTTTTTTACCTGTCAGCATTTCTTAGGAGTTTGGGGTGGACAGGGGGGATTTGAAATGGTTACCTCAGAAATTCCAAAACCGTAGAGACAGCCCTGCCATTACACCAGCTGGTCTCAGCCTTTTTGACTGGTGCCCTCTTTAAATGAAGCAGTTTCTGCTTCTAATCCTTTATCACAGTGGGCTCTATGGGTTTCCTTGCCCACACAGATTGTTGAATCTGAAAAGGAAAAACAGATACATACTTTTTACTTAATGCACCAGCAAACTTGTGGCAATTTTGTTAGGTGGAATTTGGCTTCTACTTGATCTGCTTTAACTTGGATTGTGCCCAAATTTGTATGTTGCTTTGGACAAAAGTATCTGCCCAATAATTAAATGTACATTTAAAATTATCCAGAATTTTACAAGCAAAGATTACAAAATAATAATTCGTGACTTATGAATGTAGAACTTTCAAAGAAGAAGAAGGCTCAGAAGTTTGATGAAATCGTCTGAGAAAGAGTTTCCACACATTATGGGTGTTGACATTTTGGAAGTTAGTGCACGTTTGTCCTCATTGTGTTGCAAGGAATTCATTTGAGTATTATTTTAAGATGTAGTCCTGTAACTCTAACCGATAATACACAAATATGAGGTTGATATTTATTTTTCCTAACAGCAAATCTATAGTATCTAATAATGCAGGGTATGAAAGCGGTTTCTTGAGACCACGCCCCCCCCACCCTGATTGGCTGTTCGTCCCACCTGAGGGACGACCTACTGGTTCCGGGATTCCGATGTCGGCCTAGCTAGCGAGCTAACTAGTTTGCTAGCGGCTAACTCAAGGAGGACCGAAACGACCCACACCCTACAGGCAAGACATGTCGCATGTTCGGTATTAGGTATGTCCTGCTTGTTTTACTGGTTCCTCACGTTGACTGTTTAGCTGAACGTAGCTTCATTTATCGCGTCAGACATTAATCAAAGCTACTCCGCGAGTGTAAGGCTTGTCAGGTAACGTTAGCTAACTCTTTTAGCTGTGGTAAAGGACTGAGCAGTGTCGCAAAAAACTTTCGAGGCTAGGTAAGAGCTAACTGATTACTACGTATGGGTCGTGTAAAAATCTCTCACTAATACACTGAACATTGTTACTTCGAGGTAAAACATCGCCGCGTAGATTACTTAGTTTAAAAGTATTTCTTAAAGAGGTTCATTGTGGTAACGTAGTTTGAACCCTAACGTTAGCACAGCCCTGGCCTGTTGTTATGTCAACGTATGATTCAAACATGAAGACAGTCAGTTCAGTGGTGTACATTTGACAAGACATCCGCTACAAACTATCTGTGTGTAGGTGTCGCTTGAAAAACTGAGTTAATGTGCCCCACCGGCCACTTAACGATGTAGTTAGCTTGCAAATTGTTGCGGTGACATGACGGGCAAGGCTCGACACGGAGATTTTAGGATTAACATCCATTATAGTCGAGGGGGGGGATTTGTTGTGGGGCAGATGAGATGATTAACAACAGGCACACTGACCGTCCCTCGGTCGCAACTCTGTGTTTGTTAGTACTGATGATTGTTGAGAAGAGGGGTGTGTCCAAAGTATCAGATTACACTCTTACTCCGGATCCTTTTTCTGGTGTGTTCACACCGCACGGACTAGTTTTTCACCTGGGAAATTAGTTAGCGTGCGTGTGTGTGGGTGTGTGTCTAAGGCGTCCACCCTCGTCACAGATCGTTGTCTCCATGGTGTTTTGAATTTCCAGTTGTGGGAGGTGTTTCATTTGACCACCTGAGGGCATTGAAGTGACAGCTGTGTGTTCAACAACAGCAGGCTGTTGAACTACTCTGTTTATGAGTAATGGTGAGCAAGGTTTTTAGGGCAGTGAGAAGTTGGTTAGTCAGGCTGATTGTTGTGAAATCAGAGCAAAACCTCTCCTTCTTCGAGTTAAGTCTAGCCTCTTACCTAACAAGGACATTAACTTTTGACAGTGAAGTTTAAACTTGTTAAATGAAACATGGACATGTTCATACATGGTATCATTATATGTTATTTTGTTCTCCATTCTGTTTTCATGTGTAGGGCCACAACAATCAATATGTATTTCTTCAATCTGCAAAGCATCTTTCTCAAGTAATTGTTGTGTCAGGAAATAGTGAAAAATTAAATGACCATCGCAGTTTGCTAACGCCCAAAGTAGGTTGTCACGTTGGACAAAGAACACTAGATAATGTTTGGCATTTTTTCCTGTAAAGATGTATTGAATAGCAAAATAGAATTTTCATTTAATGTGACAGAGTCCTCGTTTCAGCTGTAACATTTGTTTTTTTCTACTTAGGGTTTGCCCACTGACAGTGTAATTTGTTTTTCTTCTACAGAGGCATCCAGCAGCTTACACACAACCCACAGAGCCAGTGGGTGAAAAACAACAAAGAAAAAAAGGATTAAAATGCATCACACTTCATAGCACCACTGTTGTATATGGCTTTATTTAAGAGATGCAAAATGGGAAAGGAGGTCTATCTGCTGAGAATTTGGAGGTGGGAGAAGTCTCTACACCCAGACACGGCCAAGTGCGGTGACACCTCAGTGACATACACTGGGCCTCTTTTTGGAATGAGTTGATTTTGTCCCCATTTTGACACAAAGACTGAGGGCAGGGGTCTCAAAAGATTTGGGGGCCTCATCTTGGCAATTTGAGTTGGTTTACTCATAAATGCAAGGCTAGATATCATTTTTTTAAAACATTTTTTAGCAGCTTTATAAATTCAAGCTGGACATTTGTTCGATTTCAAGCAGCTTCCTGCAACTGGTTTAAAGGTGATGTTAAGTTGTTTCCTCCTGCTGATTTAGTTTGAAACGCTGGAACTGTCCCTCCTTGCCACCATCCTCGGCTTCTTCCACCCACCCAGTGCCTAAATAAGCCCTCTCTGGACAATCACAGAAGTTATCAGCAGCTGCTACGCTCAATCCTCTGCCTGTTCTCCTCTATGTGCTTCTGCTCTCAGCCTGCTGGCTATCCACCCACTACCTCTATAATTTCCTGGTTTTTTCTTTATATACTCATTTTCTCTGAGAGGCATAATCAGAACCCAAGCACAGTGACGAGCATTCATGTAAACACAGAGTTTCTGGAGTGGAGAGAAACCTAGATTGCTCCAGATTTGGCCGGAGTGGTTGTGCTTTTGTGTACATGCACAGTGGTGTTAAGGTTGCACTGGTGCCAGGGAGCAGCTTAAGATTACATTTATTTATATAGTTGCACCAAATACAGTTACATTAAAGCCATACAAAAATATTTATGAACTACTTACACATATTTTTGTATCACATTGCTCTTGTATAGTTCTGCTTTTATAAGCCTCTATTAAGATTATGCACACAAGTATTTACCACAGGCTGTCTATTGCTAAATTTAAGAAAATTCTCTGTTTTTAAGTGATTGTATTAGTGCTGGAAGATATTTAGTGTCTGCACACAGAGACTTTATCATGTTTCCATTCAGTTGCTGCTTTGCATAGTGTTGGCTTTCTTTTCCAGTCTGTAGTCATGGCCCCACCATCCACACAAACACCATATTTGACATTTTGACCTGTAAAGCACCCTTTACAGTAGGTAGACAGTAGATATCTACCTCTCTCTCTGTCTTCCTCCCTTCTCTCTCTGTCTCTGATGCCGGGCTTCAGTGGTGGGGGGGTTGGGGGAGGAGTAGGTGGTCCTGCTTCTGCTCCTCCCCGGCCATTTCGACCCAGCCGATATGTCCCGGTGTCTGCAGCCACCACTTTCCTTGTTGGATCCACCACCCTCTTCTTCTGCTTCACGTAAGTATCTCATTGTCTGTGTCGCTCATATGTGTAATTACACTTGCACATAATGCAAACATGGTGGGAAGGGCCTGCCTTGATGTATGTACACACATTTGTGTCAATGTAACAATAATGATTGTAGGTATTTGTGTTTGCTTAGGGCATGTGTAAATATTCCTATGTATTATGTTTTATCTGAAGACGTCCTGTTGTATTTGTTGTTTGTTCAACCTTAATATATTCAGAGAAAGTTTACTGAACACATTCACACAGTCCCTCATGGTCACACCTGTGAGCTCCCCATGTACAATCACAGTCTTCTATTTCTGGCCATTGAACACAAGCTGTTTGGCGCTAAATTGCCTTGCACAAAGGCTCATCAGCAGTCGTTTGTAGAGTGCGGAGTGTTACTTGCTCCTTTTTCCCATCTGTGTCTTGCCGGCAAGTGCAGAGATTTGAGGCTGTTTGTGTAATCTCTACTTGCTGCCATTTCTGTCTTGAATATAGCAAGAAAATATGTCAGGCTCTGAAAGACTAGTAGTTATGGCGATGACGAAAACTGTAATTTTATTTCCATCCCATTTCATGCTTCCCAGATGCCCGTGGTTGTCAGAGTATCTCTCCTCTGTCATTCCCATCTACAATGCTGTGATCTTCCTCTTCACCCTTGCCAATTTCTGCATGGCCACTTTCATGGACCCTGGAGTCTTTCCCAGAGGTAAACTCACGTGAACAGTGTTGGTGTGCAAACCCTAGAATGTTAGGTATAACGTACTATTGATGTGCAATATGCAGTGCTTATTAGTACATGATATAATGACCACTATCTACTAGAAATGTACTGAGTTTAACACAATGCAGGGAGACCATATGGTCAGACATGTTAGTACAGTGTCAGTGTTTGTGTGTCTGTTGTCTTTAGCGGAGGAGGATGAGGATAAAGAGGATGATTTCCGCGCTCCGCTCTATAAGACAGTGGAGATCAAAGGCATCCAGGTGCGCATGAAGTGGTGCTCAACCTGCCGCTTCTACCGCCCGCCACGCTGCTCGCACTGCTCTGTGTGTGACAACTGTGTGGAGGTACACACACACACACACACACACACACATTTAGTATAGTGTTTCACAGAAAGTTATACAGGGAAATTAGGTGGCACAGGTGGATAGTATAAGATCAGAGGCTAATTTTTGCCTTTTTGAATTTTTGTTGTCTTGTTATTACTGTTCCTATATTTTTCACCTATTGATTGAATGTCAGTGAAACTTTGAATATAGTATATTTGAAAATGAGTGTATTCAGGTCTCAACAGTAAGTCTGAAAATGCTACTTAATGCTACTGAGTATATTACTACATATATTACTACGTATAGTATTACATATACCCGTGCGTGAGAGAGAGAGAGAGAGAGAGAGAGAGTGTGTAATGTGTCTTGTAGTTTTTTAATAGCAAGTCCCAATTTCACAGTGAGCATTTATAAACTCAACCTAGATCTGTGCTATTCTTAGTTTTCCATGTGTGAGCGTGGGAGGTAGACATTGCCTAGATATCTGATTATTTTCCTCTCTGTCATGTCTTTACTGGTGCTGACCCTGCGCTCTTCCAGGATTTTGACCATCACTGTCCTTGGGTGAACAACTGCATTGGTCGGAGGAATTATCGCTATTTCTTCCTCTTCCTGCTGTCACTTACCACCCACATCATGAACGTGTTTGGCTTTGGCTTGGTTTATGTCCTGCACCACCGCCAGCAGCTGGACACGCCACATGCTGCTGTTACGTATCCTTCACATGGCTCACTGCAGTCACAAAGATGCAGGCCCAGTTATGGGGTCTTTTTTTATTTGCATCATGATGATGATCATGATGTTTTTTTTGTTTTTTTTATTCTACTTTTTTGCTGAATTTGCTGTAACCTCCTTGACCGTCTCTTCCTAGTATGGCTGTAATGTGTGTGGCTGGTCTGTTTTTTGTCCCAGTCGCTGGCCTGACTGGGTTCCACCTGGTGTTAGTGGCCCGCGGCAGGACCACAAACGAACAGGTGCATACAAGAGTTTACATCACACCCTGCATGATGATTGACAGATTTTTTTTGTCTCTGTACTGTTATATTTTTTTGTCACTAATATTGGTGTCTGTGAGCTGGAACATTTTTCTCTCCTTGCTGTCATTGTAGGTGACAGGAAAGTTTCGGGGAGGCGTTAACCCTTTCACCAATGGCTGCTTGAGGAATATCTCACATGTGCTCTGCAGCTCCCAGGCCCCCAGGTCAGCCTCACTCTCTCCTCTGCACTCATCTGTTTACTCCTTTAACGGGCTGCTCCACAGTTATTCTTTTTCCACTGCCTCTTTCTTTCCATTGCTCTCTCTCCTGTTCCACATTTCCTCCCTCATCTTTTATAGTTCACACTTGTCTGTTTAATTAATGGAATGTATGAGTAAACGTCTCCAGTGTGAGTGGCCTCTGGTGTTAGATTACGTTAATCAATATAGCAATATAACACTAAGCCTGTTGTTTAATGACTATCATTTTCATTAAGATTTAAATGTTTGTGTTTCTGTCTCACAGATACATGGGCAGGTGGCGGAGCCCTCAGGCAGTGGAAGTACAGCCACCATTTCTTAGGCCGCCTCTCACTGAGGCCCAGCTAGAAGCCAAGGTCCTGGACAACGGCATCCAGAATGACCGACACAGCACCAGGGTGAGTGACACTAAAACTAACAAACAAATGACAAACAATCTACATGTGGACATTTCAATGTAGGTGCTCCACAGACAAGTTCGTGGATTTTCATGTTATTTAGAAATGAATGGTATATACTCTATGGTTAACTGCATATATTGACATTGGAAATGTTGTTTTAGGAATACAGGAAATTGATGCCTATGTTTGTTACAATTTCTGTGTTGAATAAGTTTGTTGGGTCTTCAGTTCATGGAAGTACTTAAGTAGTACAATAAGAGCAGTGTGCAAAATACCTTGGAATGCCCCCCAAATGAGGCCTGCTTATCTGCATTGTAAATCTTATTTTAATGTTTAAATATTGTCAGGTCTAAATTTTAAAAAATTGTTTTTGTACACCATAAAGTCTCAGACCTGAGACCTTCATCATACACGGTTTATACAGACGAAACAAAAAAACAACAACTGAGTTTGAATACTGAAAGCAGACGAGCAACACAGGAGATGTGACGGACTGTGAACAGGCAGCTGATACAGTTTATATTGGTGCTGCAGCTGCTGACATGGATACTGGCACTCGTAGTATTTCTGCAAACTGCTCCTCCTCTCCATGTTAAAAACCTTGTGTCCTTATTTGTCCAGTGGAAAGATTCTTAAAATCTCTAAACAAAATAATAAAACATGTTGCTTTGGAGATTTTCTGGTATGCTGCTGTTCTACAAATGATCTAAATGTAAACTGTGACTCGTCTGTGATTAGCTCACCAGTGTCAGTGTCAAACACACACAGTCAGTTAACACCTAAATCACAAATTAATGTTTGGGGAATTAATGTTGTGTTGGAAGATTTAAATAATTAATGAAGGTATCCACGCTCTAACAGCTTTGCGTAATATGATGCACAGCTTTTGAGAGGTATGAGAATGTGTCTAAGCAGTAGGAGACATGAGGGAAAACTGTTTATTTCACACATTGAATAAGAGCGTATAATGCCGTACCAGAAAACCCCACCAAATGTGTTGGCAGCTGCTTAAACAAGGTGTTCAGACTAAAAATATTTTGATAGTGTTTAAAGTTTATCAGATGACAAAACAGGACTTAATACCCCAAGTTATTATTGCTAGTTATTATTTCACACATTTGATTTACCAACTCATTCGGCAGATACTGCATCGGGCTGCAGCAAATGTTCCCTTACTTTAGCCGTTTGTGCCATGCAATCCCATCATTCATCTCATGGAATCAGTTTTGGATTCAGTTGTATTGTCAATGTGAACAACGCTTTATACTGTGTGTCTGCTTACATGACTTTCCTGTGTGTCTTTTTCCAGTCTAAGAGCAGTCTAGATCAGATGGAGAGCCAGTCTGCTGATGCAGAACCTCCACCTCCTCCAAAGCCAGAGCTTCGTTATCCTGGCCTGCCCCGTGCTGACACGGAGGGTGAGAGACAGACACACACACACACACACACACACACACACAAATACATGAGTGATCCTAGGTGGTTGGAGGTATTTCATCGTATAGAAAGCACCTCTTTTTAAATGTTACATTTGGTTTCTTGCCACTCAGAGAGCAGCTTGTTGACTGAAGCTCCACCTACACCGTCAATGTACAAGTACCGACCAGGAAGGAACCACACAGCCCTCACACACCCCAACAAGGTACAATATGCCAATTCACACTTGCACAGATCTCAAGGTATTGGGTATAAACTATTCCCATGTAGATGCTTTATATTGAGAGTATGACAGGAATAATACGGTTTGAGGGAAGTTAACAGCATGTCCGTGCCTAATTGGACACCTAAAGCTAAACATTCTTGTTTAAATGTACACAATACTGTTGATCATTACATAGGAATCTGGTTTTAGCATTTGTGAAACACAAAAAGAAGTAAAGAGAACAGAACCAACAATATTTCATATATTACTGTTACAGATGGTCTGGTGGCTGATATGCCCTGTCCCTTCTAATTTCCTTTGTGGTTAATATCATGCCCCTCTTTTTTTTTTTTTACTTTAAATTGATCATTCAGTGGCCATCGGTCGATCAGTAAGTCTCAGCTAGTGTCATCTGTATGTGTGTTTTTATCCCTTTGGCTGTCTCTGTTTGTTGAGTGGATCTATCCTTTCCCTGGAGACTGCATTGACTGGAATGTGTAGTTCATGTACTGTATGTATTTGTATTTCCATTTAAGTGTTGATACACACAGTCTTTGACATGCAGTGTCAGTGCTTGTTCAAGCCAGTCAATGTTTCCAGTCCAGTAGTGTGATGATGGAGTAGAGCACTGGTCAAGCATCCAATTTCTCCCCACCACTTTTTTTTTGTTAGAGTTTGTAGAAAAACTGTGATTTTATGTGCTATGTTATCTTTTCCTAAGGTAACATGGTGATTTTCATCTCTCTCTTCCTCTTCACTCCTGCCTTCATCTTCATCACACTTTTCCTTCCCTCTCTACCTTCGGCCTGTTTCTCCTCCTCTCTCCTCTCCTCAGATGATCCGTGGGGAGAGTCTTGACTCTCCATCTCCCTCCATCCTCCAGTCCAGCCGCCAGCCCAGCTACCGCTCAGAGCCGAGCAGCCTGGACGGGGCCACAGTGGTGGGAGGAGGTGTAGGGGCGCGCAGAGGGGGAGTGGAGAGGGGTGAGGGCCCCGGAGGCCCTGGCGGGACTGCTGGGGGGATGACAGGGGGCATGTCAGGGTACTCCCTGACTGGGCGCTCCTACACCTCCTACCCATCCTCTCTGGTTCTGTCTACTGGTGGCTCCCGCTCCTCCAGCCTGCGCTCAGCGCACGTGGCACATAACCCTCTGGCCACGCTCCAATCAGAAGGCACCACAGACACCAGCTACAAAAGCTTGGCCAATCAGACGCCTCGGAATGGCAGCCTGTCCTATGACAGCCTGCTGACACCATCCGAGAGCCCAGAGTTTGAGTCAGCCGCCCACGAGCTGTCGCCGCAGAAGCCTCATGCTCTGTTTCCCTCAACGACTATAACAGGCCAGCATGAGGTGATGTCACCCAATGCCCCGCTACAGGGCTACACGTCGCCCTTCCTCTCAGCTCAGATTGCCCAGCAGAGGGAGGGGCAGCTGCTCCAGGGCTCTGCCACTTTCTCCTCCCCCCACAGGGCCTACCTGCGTGCCGTCAGCCCGCCCCCTCCCTCCTCCCCTGGGCCTCTTGAGACCCAGCACCTTCTCCAGCATAACCAGGACTCGTCTTCCCGAACCTCTCATAACCCTTCCTCCACACCCTCTTCCCCTGGGGCTCGCTCACTCGAGCCCCCTGTCTCCCCGCCACCTCGTGGTCTCTCTCTCGGCAAGTCCCAGTCTTACACTGGGGAGGCAGGGCCTCAGCACAAGCCTCGGCCCACAGGAGGAGGCACTGTGCTGGGAGGGGGAGGAGCTGGAGGAGGGCATCAGACTCCACAGTGAGTAGCAATCCATTGCCAGATCTGTCAGCCTGCTACTCTTCCTCCTCCTTTTCCTCCTAATCCTCTTCTTCTTCCTCCCTGGTTTGTGTCAGCCCTCCTCTTCCTCCCTGACCTGTGTGAGTCTTCCTTTTCCTCCTTTACGGTTTACAATCAGTGTTTGCCTGTTTGGTGTTTAGCAGATGGACGTGTGTGTGGAAGTTGTTTTGGCGTTTGTTTTTGGAATGTGTGTATTAGTGTTAAAAGCATGCCAGTATGTGTTTAGCTTTGTGAAAGCATGCCTACCGATGCTGCTATTTACCTCTGTCCTCTTCCTCTTCTTACTCACTAAATATAGTTACCAAATGCCTTACAAGATCAATGCTAGAGACACATTTTTGTACTTGTTTGTTCTTACTTGTTATTTTTTAAGTAGAGCCACTCACCTCCACATCCATTTATCCCCTATCCTGCCCCCCCACTCCTCCCCTCCCCTTCCTGATGACTGTCCAATCAGATCCACCTCTCGCCCAGTCTTGGCCAATCACACCACATCCAAACCAGGGGGCGGGGTGAAGAAGGTGACAGGCGTCGGAGGGACCACTTACGAAATATCGGTTTGAGTGACAGACTTCCTTCGCGGTCAATCACAAGGAGGGGGAAAAAGTTTCGGGACTACTTCTACTTACCTGAGCTGGATATTATTCACGACTGCAGGCCCCTGACAGATGTTTTCCACTGCAACAGACTAAAGGAGCAGGCCTGTCTGGTACTCACTTTGTTATCTTTATAACGCCACTGGCCACTCTTCTCTGCTAGCCTTTCAGATTTGAACAAAGAGTAAAAGGGGACACTGGTTCATTTTTCACAGGATCAATTCGTCTCCATATAGCCACTTTGTGAGCCATAGACTGATGTGACTGTATCATCACGGCTGGGTACAGATATGTCTATAGAACACACGTCGCTATTCAATGATTTGCTGTTTTACTTTGGTACATTATCACACAGAGTATTGACCACGGTGTCCGAAATTTAAGGAAAGGATGGCTTTTATCCAGTGGATGCAGAGTTTTAGGAGGGAGGATTTAGGACTGTTGACCAATAGAAACGTCGTCTTCTCCACTATCTGAACGGACCACCTGTTTATCGATAGGAATCATGGAGAGAAGAGTCCAACGTATAAACACAGTATCATTTTAGTTTTCTAAACCTTTTTTTTAAATATTGTTTTATATAAATGTATAAAATCTTACAGATTAGTATTGGGTCAAATTGTCAGGTATTGAAGGTGACTTAATGAGGGTGGCAGATGTGCTGTGTGTAATTATTCATGAAAGCGATTTCAAATCAGTTGCCTCTCTATATTTAATGGCTGCATCAGCCACTCATGAGCTCTTGCTGGAGTTGACATCGTCCAAAGAGAATGATGATCCTTTTGTGGACACCTGAAGTGGCAAATAATTGAGCTTATGTTTTCTTTGAAAGCCACAAAGAAATTCTGAATCACGGTTGCCGCACAAGCATCTTTGTGGAATGTACGCTTGTAATGTTAATGCTAGAGACATTATGCAAAATCTGTTGGTAGCTTTAAGACCATTGTATGTCTTTTTGGTGTTTTTTTTTTTCTTTTCTGCAATGTTTTGTCTGTCAGTCAGTCAGGATGCTAGCAGAACCATATACCTTTACCAGATGGCCAGCCAAATAGGGGCAGCGAGGGAAGGGCTTATTTATTTCACCAGACATGACAACCTTGAAGTGTTGGAAACAATTTCAAACCAGTCTCTACTAGGTTGTCTTTTTTTGAGAAAAGAAGAGGAAATATGAATATTTTTTATGAAAAATGCTGTAAATGAAATTGTAAATGCGATATGCCACTTAATAGATTTTTATGGAGAGACTGGTTTGTAATTGGAGAATTGAAGACTGTGTTGATTGATTTTTAAAAAAAAAAAATTTGCCTTGAGACCATTCATAGTAAGCAGGCGTATTTTTGTTTTTTTCTATTGGTTTTTATATTTTACACTTTTCTGAGAAAAATGATGTACGGCAGATTAGGTTTTTTTTTATGAATTTGCTCGTTTAAAAAAAAAAAAAAAACTTCTGTAAAGGTACAGTTAATTTTTTACCCACAGCCATGTTGAGAAAAGAATAATTCGAGGAAGGGAGCTGTGTGTGTGAGTTTGTGTCTTACAGGATTGGGCATTACAATAATGATTTTATTTATTTTTATTTTTTTCTCTCAAGGCCCACAGCGATGTTTGCAGTAGAATGTCAAAGCTGGCTGAATGTAGCACGTCTTTGGGGCAGAGGACATGCTTGAAGCACACAATAATCATTGTTCAACCCAAATGACGGTGTTACGAGTTTTCACCCCTCCCAGGCTATGTCTTCGGTGTGCATGTGTTTTTTGTTTGTCGTGCTGAATGCTTCACTGGCGTGCATACTTGTGAGAATATTGTCAAATGCCCACCCGCTTCATGTGTGGGTGGTAACAAGAAAAGAGGCATCATTACTGGCACAAGCAGCTGTCGTCCGGAGATAAAGAGAACCTGTGTTACTTTTCTTCTTGCTCTGGCCAAGGATTTTGGCCACTGAACAATTTGAAACTTCATGAGTATAGTAGGTATCCTTCTATGTGAGATAAAATATCGCTATTGTGGGCTGTGATGAATGGAACGAGTTTCACAAATATCTGTAATGAGTACATTAAAGACATTTCCAAAATGGCCTTATAAAGAATTTTTAAAAAGATGTCTTCTCAGAATAAAAAGGTCAAACTGATGAAAAACGGAAAGCCTCGTGAATTTTGCACACTTTTTTTTTTATTTCAGTTTCACCTCTCACCTTTTACTTTGGTCTTGAAACAAGAGACATCAGTAAACACACTAGATGCAAAGCACAGCGTAACTTTACACGCAGTGATGATCATTACAAAAAAGGCCTTTGTTCTCAAATAACTTAAATATAAAATGTCCCCAAATTACTGCTTATCTTTGCATAGCTGCCTTCAAGCCATGCTGCATCATCCACAGTCAGACCGGGGAGACATGATCCAGCTGTTTTGTGTACCGTTTACTTGGCACAGTCACTTAGAGATGACAACTAGTAGTGGTTGAACCCATTTTCTTCTCTCCTTTCCATAATATTCTGGACTTTGGCATCAATGAAAGGCAAAGCAATATCAGAAAAAAGACTTCATGCCGTCCATCTCTGAATTATCTTCTCCTCACTGGTCTTTCTTGCTCTCTCTGGGCTGCTCTGAGTCGCTGGCTTCAGGATGTAGCTCGTCGCTGCCCTCCTTTGGCTGACAGCCATTCTGCTCTTCTTCCTTCAAACCACGACCTTTGTTCAGCTTCTTGGATTTTTGGAAGAGCTCGTTGAGGTTAAACTCTCGGATAATGTTCTCCTAGGGAAGAAATAAGCTTCATATTAGCATTCCCACGTGAATGTGGCGCTGCTTGCAAGAAACACCTGCTCAGTACGTGCTCCATGTCTCATAATAGACCAGAATTACCTCAGTGAAGGTCCATGATACAGCTCTCCCCTTATTGTCCACCACTGGACGTCTCAAAATTTCCCGCCCTCCTTGGAAAAGTATCAGTGAGGGTAGCTGCTTAGCCAGAGGAGAGGTACTGACCTTGTACCTGTTCAGAAAGAGTTCATGGAGCAGTCAATACCTGTGCTCAGAGAAGCTGTCAAAGTAAGGAATTTGTGGAAAACGTGAACAAACAATATTGTGGCATTAAAACTGAGCCTACACCATTAAAGACTGGTGTGGAGTGGCAGAGCGGAGAAAATAACTGACCTCTCTGAGACCTCTCCATAGCGTCCAATGTCCACCTTCCCAAACCTAAGTCCAGCACAGTTGTACCTGTAGAAACACAGTGTGGAATATGGAAGGGAGTTACTCAGTCAGTCTTCCATTGAAAATATGCTTTCAAAACCAAAGACACTCTTATGTATCAGCGCTACACGACCCAGAAGGCTCTTGTTTGTCTCACTGACAGACACCAGAGTCTGTAGCTGTATCAAGTCAATTCAATTATTTATATTTCTAAGTCATCAACGACCTTGAGGAGGAAGAACTAATGTTATTACAGCTTACAGAATGCTCAGTATAAACTATATTTTGGATTTTAAAGTATAATTTCTTAAACTTTCTTCAAGCAATGATATTTCCAACAAAGTGCTTAAATTAGAAACCATGATTTACAGTATATTTAATCATACGTGTAACTGGTGATTTTTAGGTTTATAGTCAGAAATCAACTAGTGTTTAGTCTTGTCTTGAACACAGCGCAGCCAATCACAACTGTATCTGTTTTACCGGTGTTTGACCACTTAACTTGAGGGGCCGCCTGGGGAAAGTGGAAGGCCTATAGTTACTTATCTCTTACTTGATAGAAAGGTCGGCAAAGATCGGAGCGAAAGACTGGCAGTCAGAGGACCAGTTGGCATAGAATTCAACAATCCAGGTGACACGACTGTCTTTCTGCAGCTCCTCCTAATGACTCAATAAGACAATATTAGATTAGAACAGATTACACAGGAGTAGATCTCCATCTTTCACACAGACTCACCTCCAGGACCGGAGCATCATCAGTGAGGGAGGGCTCATGTTTTAATATTTCAGTTTCATGTCTAATGTTCAACTAACATAGAATATTAATTTGACATGCTTGTTATTACAATATACCATGTTTGATTGACAATGTTTGAGTGCACTTGATTGGAACTAAAAGGAAATAAGAGGCTAACATCTTTATGTTCTTATATTTCATTTGATAACTCAGTAGTAATTATTACCAACTGTGTTGTTTCAAAGCTGAACTACCTAAGCACAGTCACAGTTGTGTAACACTCACATCTATGGTCTTGTCACTGAAGTACTTGATGTACTCGGGGCCCATGTAGACCGGTGGCTTACAGGTCAGGACGAACGCTGAGAAAAGGCACAGAAAAGTTTACATTACAGATGTTCCCAGTGCATGAAAATGATTACGTTTTTCTGAGGTTCAAAATATTTCAGCTTAGGTTTATCCATTTATACTACTATATAAATGTAAGGATCCATTTCTGAGGGATACCCTACATCTGTATTTTAATCAAACCATTTTGAGGTGGAGGCATTGGGTTGCTTGTAAGGAACTCTACTGTAATTTGTCCTAATGGAAGATGGTTTTCCATAAACATCCCTTCCTCATAACTCAAATGAAGCTGTGAATGGGGCAACAAGAGTTACAGAACCACTGACCGATACATAATGCCACGTAAAGGATGCCGAGCCGAATGTCCAGCCTGAAGAAGAGGATGACGTTGGCCACCTTACTGAACAGGAACAAGTTGCCTATGTGCTGCTCCAGGGTGACTGAGGAAAAGAGAGCAGAGGGGGAGGAACAATGAATGAAGCAGAGGACAAAACCTTCGCACAAGGTCAGAGGAGCAAGACTGAACAACAACTGTAATGTTTACACAACAAGTTCTTTAGTGAAGCTCTTCCTGGTTGTGGCTTGTTGCAGGGCCTCTCTCGTGGATTTAAGAAATTGAAACAGACACACATTGGGTCACAAATATCTATTTGGTTGAAGTTTAACAGCTCGATACTAAAGGACACAAACAACTAGTGTCCTTGTCAGATATGATGTTGAACACAGTCAGATAAGTGCATAGTGTTTAGGTTAAAGATGAGGCTTCTTTAAAGATATGTTTCTCACATGACTCAATAAATCCTTGTGGTTCCCTGCTCCTAAATTGAACACTGAACATCATGTTTACATTGTAACAAACACTTATGACATTATTTAGTTTACACATAGACAAATGTGTGAGTGTGTGTGTGTGTGCTTGGTGGGGGGGGGGGGGGTAGATACTTACACGCTCTCCTGTTCTTCATCATCACTATTGCACTGAGAAACATAAGAATTTCCAGCTCTCTCTGCGAAAAAAGAGACGAAACATGGAAAACAACTTAGTGATGGGTGAGCTAACTCATCTTACAGCAGACACCTCAGTCCCACCATATTTAGCAGCGGCAGCAGACACCACCATGCTCACCCAGTCAAAGTCACAGGAGTTGCCGTCCTCTCGCTGGGTCGCCAGGTGCTCGCACAGACCGGGAGCCTTTCGGACAACCAGGAAGGCGACGGTCATGAAGACAGAGATAATATAATATGGCTTCAGCAGCCATTTGTAGATCTGAGGTAAGTGGTACAAGAAAGTACAGAGTCCTGTAATTATACCCATGCTGGCTGAGACGACTGTCAACCTCAAAGAGTTTGAGGAGGGGTGACAGCTGAAGTTACTGAAAGGACGGGGTCAATGGACGCGACTGCGCCTGCGCCAAGCAAAGCGAGTTTTGTAGTTTCTGGCCGCATCGACTCGCCGTAGATTTGGCGGGCCCTGCAAAACGTAAACAGAGGACGCTGAAAGATGGAGGAAAGCGAAGTAGCAACTCAAAAGGAGGCTGCAGATAACGTTTGTGCTAAAGACCAGACTACTGCAGCTACAGGAGAAGTGTCCACACAGATGTCCAACCCTGGATCGGTTTGTAAGCCGTCCGAAGAGCCGGAAACTCGGTATAACCGGTTGAAGCTGTTCGAAAAAGTGATGCAGAAGAGCCTGGAAAAGTTGATCCACCATGCAAGGTAAGGTGTCATTTGTGTTTTATTATGGGAATCTGCCCTGAAATGACAGCGAAAGCCGTGTATGCAGTAGTCACACTTTATAGCTCCTGTGTTATTGAGCAAGATTAGTGTAAATTACAGTGTAATTAAATGAAATTATTATTTGTTATACATTGCTATTGGTCATAATGGGGAGATTTAGCATTATTGTGAATGACTATGATAATTGTGCAGCATTTTATTGGCACATTTGTTATGGGGAGTAACCAAGGAAATATTAACCACTAAGACCTGTACACTCTTATTTTCCCAAGCTCTCTACACATAGATTTGTTTCTTAAAATACCACAAGGATGTGTTTTAGACTGTAAAAAATAGTATTTTCACTATCAACTCATCCCTCAATTATATGTATTACTAATGAATAGTTTGTTACACCATAAAATGTCAGCAAATAGTGAAAAATGCTCATCTTAAGATCCCAGAGTGACGCCCTTGTCCAACAGTCCAGCTCCCAAATGTGATTGATTGAAATAATGACACAGAAAAGCAAATCCTCACATTTGCGAGGCCGTAATAAGCGATATACTTTTTTTTTGGCATTTTCTCTTGATAAATTACTTAATTAATCAGCCTTTTTTTCTATTTGACTAATCATTTGAGCTAGATTAGTTTACCAAGAAAAGGTCCAGAGGTTTGGAAAAAGACACATTTCGCTGCACATTTGGTTGACGCTGCTTTCACTCACAGTTTTAACAGATTTGCCAGCACGTTTCGGCCGCTGTACAAGAAAAACCCTCAGAGGATGGAGAGCATTCACAAGCAGTTCATAGAGGAGTTGCAGAGGACTATACAGGTATGCAGCTCATCACATTAATACAATGAATGAAAATGGTCTGCCTACCTTTATTTGCAATTGTTAAATGATGCTTGTGTCTGTGTATGTGAAGGAGGACATCAGCAGATTGATTGACGAAGGCCGATTAGAGTTCAAACTGAATGAGCTGGATAAACTGGAGCGTGCTGCCAAAAACAATCCAGATGCTGCATGGTCAGTAAACATTGAAAAGTCTCCAATGAAATAATGTACTGGTTATATGTCAAGCTTTTGAGCTCATAAATGCTCATTTTCCCTGTAAAACACTGTCCTCTTTTCCATCTGCTCCCATTAGCACAACTCATTCAAATAAGATTGAAGTAGTAAGTTGATTTTCTTGCTAAAAAATCCAGCAAATCTCGACCTTATGACCTGCATTTGAATCTGTTGTGTTTTTGTGTGTTTCTGAATGCGCAGTGCTGAGATTCACTCCACCCATCTCTCATTTAATTAGTTAAATAATGGTAGTGTTGTATCAAGACTCCTCTTGGTCAAATATAATCTGATAGATATTTGAAGATTTAAAGCTTATTTATCATGGAAATTGAAACTTTTTTAAAAAGCAAATACATATAGATGGATAGAGGGCAACTGTGTGGGCAGTTGTTGGGTAAGCGTACCAATAATTTGTCCCAGAATTGTTTTGCTAATCACTAATGGACATCTTCCACTTCACTGTACTCTATATCACCATTATATAATTTCCTTTTTGCAACATTATTGAAATACAAAATATTTTAATCCTTCACCATCTTTCTTGTTTTGGTAGGCGGCCAAGTGGCGTTCCTGAGCAGGACTTCTGCAGCTTTTTGATGCCATACTATCAAAAGCAGGAGGCCTTCATGCGACTGGAGCTGAAAAAGATTCAAGCAGAAAATGCAGCCCTGGCACAGAAGGTTCAGGCTGGTAGAGAGAGTATTTCCCAGACTGAACACCGAATTTCTGCCAATGTTGATGAGTGGAAGGTGAGAGAAAAACAATACAATATCAAAACAGCTGTTGTTCTGCAGTAGAAATATATAATAGAAGTTTGCCTTGAGTGTTAACTTTTTTGAATGTGTTTTTTTTTTTATCCTTTTATTTTTAGGCATCAGTCACAGAGTTTGAAAGGCTGGCATCTTCTCTCTGCCCTGCAGATGTCTTTGATGTGTGATCTTCAAAGTATATGACCTGCACACATATTAACTAACTGTACATATTAATTTTGTTTACAATGCCCGTTTCTCTCAAAATAAACGTGAAGAATTTGGAAAATAAAATTTGCTTTGTGACAGTGATTGTATCCGTGTGGGTGGTTAACATACACGGATCATTATGGTAATGTGCGTGTTTGCTCGTGGTATTACGGTAAGCGGAAACACAGCCACAAAGACGTGAAGAGTCGAGTAGTTGACATTCGGATGGATAAATGTTGAGGTCCATCCCGCTAGGCAACAGGCCATACGCTTGAGGAAACCGGCTTTTTCTTTTTATTTTAATGTATTACTCGTGATAGATATGACGGAAATGTTTTCAACTCTGTTCGGGCAAAATGAAGCTCAGGGACCGCCCGGCTCGTCGTCTCTGGGTTTCGGACCGGGGAAGCCTCCGCCGCCTGTGCCGCAGAACCAGGTCTCCATGGCGGGGCAGATGCCACCGCAGCTCGGGGATGAAGGGCCTGCTCTGCGGAAACCTGGAGCCATGAATGAACCTTTCTACTTACTGCGAGAGCTGCCTGGTACTGTTGTACTAATGTAGTTGCCGTGTTCCTTGATTATTAGCTGTCAATTTAGAGAAAGGGCTGAGTTGAGAAAGGTTGCTAAGCAGTTTGTAAACAATGCTAACAGTTAGCTAACGTTAGCCAACAAGATGAAGTGTTGCCGAAAATAGAGAAAGTTATGCTAGTTACTGATAATGGCACACCTGTTTTACATGGGAAGGTTTTTTAAAATCTTGTCTTTGAGTTTCCTTTGTTTTAATTACGCTCTTGTATTTTAAGTTAAACATTATGAAAGTTAACTGCTGACATCAATGATGAACATTCCTGCATTAACATCAACGATAGCTCCATTTGAAAATTGAGCATTTTTGCAGGAATATTCGTTTTGCAAAATGTAAAGACTAGTTGCAAATTACATTACATGTGAAGTCTGCATGGATTACACTGATATGAGTCTGTGTGTTTAGTGGGAAACGAGCTCACGGGCAACACCAACCTCATCACGCACTACAACCTGGAGCATGCCTACAACAAATTCTGTGGGAAGAAGGTGAAGGAGAAGCTCAGCAACTTTCTGCCAGAGTTACCAGGTGGGTATTGGCTGGGAGCTAATCTGGTCTGGGGCTGCACACACACCACCATTAGCAAAAATAAATAAATACAAAGATTGTGGTTTATGTTCAAAGTAGGACACTAGTTAGTTACTTTACCCTTGATTATTGGTTGCTTATCTTAAAGCCAGAGTCACCTGCAGTATGAAGCATAACTTCAATTTGAGACTAGAACATTACACCATGTGACCTTCATCAGGGTCATGCTCTCTCTTCAGAAGTGACAATGGACAGCATCGTTTACACAGCACTTTCAGCGGCTTTGCAAGTTTTCCCCTCATTCTCTCTCTCACACACACACACACACACTGATGTCAGTGGTGCTGCTATGCAAGGTGCTGGCCTGCTCAACACGATCAACTTGAGTCTCAGCGTCCAGCTCAAGGACACTTCAACACGTTTACATGAGAATGTTTACAGGATCAAATCGACAGCCTCCTTAGCTAATGTGGCACCGAAAACATGCAGATCAAACAGTGACTCGTCGGAAGCCAAAATGAAATGGTGTCACAATGAAATTGTACTTAATGCTACAGGTGTTGCTGCAGTTTTGATCTTCTCTGAAGTTGTGATAGAAACCCCAACTCTACTACGGGGTTTGCACAAAAATTTTAAGTCGTGTTTTCAAGGTTTGGAAAAGGCCTGAATTTGAATAAACTCCTCAATGTACTTGATTGACTCATTCCAATTTTTTCTCTCCTCTGTGCTGTAGGCATGATCGACTGTCCGGGCACTCAGGACGGCAGCTCGTTACGCTCTCTGATCGATAAGCCTCCAGTGTGTGGGAACTCCTTCAGCCCGCTGACCGGCGCTCTGCTCACAGGCTTCAGACTACACACAGGACCGGTACTAACTGAATATAATACATGCACACACACACAAATTGTAAAGTCACACACATTTCCATCATGCTGACACTGACTGCTCAAATTATTAACAGTATTACTGCAAGTTCTCTGTAGTGAGAATATTATGGGCAGCTAGAAACATCTTGACTATATTGTTCAATTGAATATGCATGCATGTTTTTGTGTTTGATTTTCTCAGCTCCCAGAACAGTACAGACTGATGCACATACAGCCTCCAAAGAAGAAGAGCAAACACAAGCACAAACACCATCGACCACAGGACCCATTACCACAAGGTGGGACAACAAGTATAAATATACACAATCCCAAATGACTGTAATCTGTTGTCTCACATGCTTCTTTTTGACGTCACAGAAACCCCATCAGACTCTGATCCCAAGAAGAAGAAGAAGAAGAGGGACGATGATCCTGATCGCAAGAAAAAGAAGAAAGACAAGAAAAAGAAGAAGGTAAGAAAATCTACCGGGACCCCAGAATTTTATAAAGTTGCCTGTAGGATCGTAATGCAGTTATGGGCAGAGATGGAAGGCCAAATGGGACACTTACCCTGATCTAAACCACACTATACCCCTTTCAAACCATTAGTCTCTTAAAACCTATACCTAATACCAAGAATTTACCTAAATACTGAAAAGCATATTGATGATATTTTTAAGCTATTTAATTAATTAATATATGAAACATGAAAATTTGATCCTCATCAGATACCTCCGAAAGCTGATGGAAAGTTGAGTTGCTCCTGTGTAGCCTCACTCACGCCGATGTACATGTTACATATAAACCATTGTGTTGCTGCTCTCTGTTCCCCCTCCAGAACCGCCACAGTCCCGACCACCCAGGTCTCGCTGGGTCACAACCCAACAGCAACAGCCTCAGATAGAGAGGAGCCCACTGTGTGCACGCCTGTGTTTGAATGTGTGACTGTGAGTTTTGTAAGAGGATGCGTGTGTTTCACAGATAATTGTATAACTGGGAGTATGTTTAACGAGAGATGCGATGAATAAAGCAAATATTTGTATGTTGTGTGTGAAAGTGAAAGGAGCAGTGACACAGTGGATGTGTGTAATGGTGGAAAGAAATGTTATGGGACATGTATAAAAGGCAGACCGGCTGATGATCTGTGTGGCATCATGAATGACTGAGAAGCAGCTGTATGTATGTCCCTCTTTGATTCTGTTGTGATATCTTTTGACCATAATGCCAAAATCAAATAAACTTTGGTTATGATTTTGCTTGTGTCTCCTTGTAAGACCTGTTGTTTGATGTTTTTTAGATTATCCAGTACATGGATACATGGTTTGAATGTGCTGTAGCAGGAACAACCAGCTAATGCTGAGTCTTTTTGTTGCTGTGAGAATTGTCTGAATGGATGGCAAAAATGTCACTTAGACAACATGTTTACATTCATACATTTATTTGTTTGTCAAATGCACAAGCTGGATATATTGATTGAAGGCAGGAAAGAAAGATGTACATTTAACAAGACATACCAACACTCCATCCCCAAGGGTTAAGGGAAAAGATAAGCCACTGTAGATGAAAAAAATTTAAACAGATAAAGCAAAGGATGCTTATTTTTGTTGAGGAGGCTGTCAGAGGTGTTGATTCATACACAGTTCAGGCAACTACTATAAATCCCAAATTACAAAGGTGTGAGCATGAGAGAATCACATTAACTTGAATGCCGTTTGGCAGAGTTTGTCATCGTTAACAAAGGTCTGACAACCGCTTAATGTTTTAGGGATTTTTAGGGCAACGTAAAGAGGTAAGGTAATTGTTGGTGGAATTGCTGGTACTTTGGTTTGAAACATTATTGAATACTGTACTTCAGCAAAAGGAAAGTAATGGCATACCAAACTGGAAAACCTCACCAACACTGAAATGCACTTTAAAGTACTTGTATCAAAAACACAAAGTATGGGCTCAAAAGTGACCATCAAGCTGAATCAACAAAAAGCATAGAAGTGGTATTCATTTACTGCAGGACAAACACATTGTATTGTAAGTTCCTGTTATTTTGCTCCTGTATGTTCTCCTGAGGAAAAGTGCAGCGTGGCTTTGGTTTACAGAGAAAGACGTTTGGCAGAGGCGCTTATCTTACATTCATATCTATTGCATTAATGCCAAGATGGCAGCAAAGGCACATAGTTGGAAAAAAAAAACACAGAATCTCTTTTAAAGCGAGATTCAATAAGCTAAACACATTTTCTATATGAAGGAGAAGCAGGACAGAAAAGCATCAGCCAAGAAAGGAAAAATCTACTAGAGCATGTCTTAACACTGAAATGGATTTAGTCAAAAAAAATTAAAGCTATTACAAATGATTCCATAAATCTACATGATACTGTGGCTGTGTGCAGAAAAACATGTACAGAAAAGACACATTTTGTTGTCGCTTTGGAAGAATGTACATTTTTCTGTTTTGATCTGCAGCTGGCTGAAACAAGGGGATCAGAGGCTGCAGCTGAATCTGTCTTTCCAATGTGACGTTGAGCATCCAAGCATCTTGTTTAAAAAAACAAGTCTGACCACAGCCAGTGTCTCCTCGGCCATCAGTTTAGATACTGTACACACGCATATATGGTAAAGCAAGCAGAATATGTAATAACATACAATACACACACCTCAGTGCTATTTACAAAAAACAATTTTGGTGGAGGTTCGCTTGCTCCAAAATCAATACATGACTAAAAAAAAAGCGAAAACGGAAAAGTAGAGTACACAGTAAATCATCTGAGCGTCATTTGTAATTAGCACACTGCAAAAACGACATTTGCTGATACTGAAACAAACACTTCCCTTTTTAATGCTACTGCAGCTAGAGTATAAAAAGACACTTAAATACATATTTTATACACACACTAGTTCATTTCTGTGCATAAAGCAGTAAAAAGTGTTTCATAACATCGACACACACTGTGCGTCAGCGTTTTAAAAATCAGTCATATTTTGAAATTTCCATAAAAATGTTTTTCCTACATATAAAAATTCCAGAAATGCAAGGACTGACTCAGTAATTCCACTAAAGAACATGAATGATTTTATTTGCGTGTCTGACAATCAAACTGACTAATATGATTAATATTTCCTACTGTTAAAAAACGAAATTGATGGACAGGCATAGGAGTCAGTTGCAGAGAGACAGTACAAAAAAGGAAACAGAGGAGGTAGATTTGGTGTCTCTACAACCAGCCTATCTGTGCATGTATGTGTGTGTGTGTGTGTGTGTGTGTGTGTCTGTGAATAACTAAGCTCTGAAAATGCCCTCTGGTATTCGGATGTCCAGAACTTAGCTTGTATGCTTTTAATAGTGTTATATAGATTTATATTTATAGCTTTTGGTAATGGGATTACAGTAGGAAAAGCACAATATACTAAGGTTTGCTTCATTAGGAACACTTTTGAAACAATACTGAAGTAGAAAGTGTAGCTTTCCTAATATCTTTATACTGTTCTTTGGTGTTAGCAAGCATTGTGATGATCATCAGAAGTCTTTGAAAACTATATAACAGTATTTCAAGTACCGTGATATCCGCAGTCTGACACAAAGGCCATACCAGGATGTGTGCATGTGTCTTTGAGTGTGCTTTTGATAGAGATCTATGGCTTTAAATCACACTAATTTGGCTCTTTGACCTACACCAAAATAAATAAACAGTAACAAATGATGATGACACTGTTTCTCCCGAAATCACAAGGAACTCAAAGTCTAACTCTGAGCCACAACAACACGTGGGGGGGTTGTGTTTGCTCTTTGATATGTTTGTGGTGAGTAAAATGTGCACCAGCAATGACCAGAAACACAACAAACAAAAACACTGGATATATCAAAACTAGATATAAATGGATGAGTAGATTGCTGGTGCTCATTTTGAAGGCACATACAAAAATAAATCCTACAATTCCCCCGATCCTCGGCTCCACCGTGTCACTCTAAGCCTCCACAGCGGCGAGGCCGTTGCTGTGAGGTTTGTAGCCGTTCGCTTCGGTGTGGTTGAGCGCCTGCATCTCCTGTTCGGCGGCTCGCTTGTCTCTGGCCTCCTTTTCCCTCAGCAGGTTTCGACGGTGGTAGAACAGGTAACCCGGCAACAAGAAGCCGGCCAATGAGAAGATCAGCAGGCCGAAGTTGATCTGAATGACAGTTGGACGACAGAAGTGGAAAGTTACAGCTACAGTCATATAGTTCATGATAGGTGTTTGTTTTGTCCCTGAAAATAATCACAAATATACTTATTGTATATGATACGTTTTTGACTTGATGGTGCTGGATGAAAAGTGAGAGGATGACTGAAGTTATTGCAATTAATCGTGAGTTGGACATGAATGTCTGCCCCAAATGTAAGTATTCTTTTCCTGATGGTAAATTCTCTATAAAATGTAACTTTAATGTCATCTGTGCTCAAAATGTCTCATTGCACCCTCAGAATTAAGACACAAAGAGAGATAAGTGAGCATCCTAACCCAGTAGGGGTTTCCATTCAGTGGTCCGACCATGGCAATGAAGAGCGGCTGCTGCAGCAGAGCGATCACAGCGCTGATCATGGACTGGAGGCCTGTTAGAGTGCCAAAGTGGTTGGACGGGTAGCTGTGGGAGATACACAGGCGGTTACCAAGAGTTCAAAACGCCACAAAAAATGATGCGACACAGATTAATAAGGAAAATGTTATAAAACCAAATGTGATACAAATTTATGATGGGACACTGTAGAACAGTGCAGAAGCACAGAAGAAGCAAACTCGTAATACATTAAATGTAACTTTTCAATTAGTTATTCTTTTACTGGTGGGTTGTTTGAGTGCCTCAGACTGTCAAAATGACTTTTACACTCAGAAGTGATGTACATATTTTAACTGTGCGCAAGCCCACACGCCATCTTGTGTGATCAACATCTTTATATTAAGCAGGTTAAATATTACACTGTATCATATCATAAAAACAAACTGAATGCAAGACTGGACTCAATATGGTCACTACTGACTCAGTTCATGAAATTTGTTAAAAAAACGCGTTGAATGGTTGCAGTGGTGTGGTTGTTTTACACACAACACAGCATCCCCTACTTTTGTCACCACATCTGGTAGTTTTTATCACACTGTAAAATGCTGCTTTATGTTTAGGTGTTTATGTGGTGCTAGAAGCAGCTATAAATGGGTCAGAAAAGACTTAACAGTTTCATTGCCAGATCTCAAATATTATACTGTTACAAAGTTGAATGTGTGTTATCTTATTAATGCACATTTTAGTTACTCAGTTTTTCTGCTTTGATAGAAAATATATTCAATCATCCTCCAAGGTGTGAATGTGTTGGTGATGTGGTTGAATGAATTAGTAGCACTCACACAGCAGCATAAAGGCCTCCGCAGCAGGAGTGGATGAAGCCTCGCACCATAGTGTGGAGGATGAAGGTCAAGATCTGAGGAAGGAAAAGAGGCAACACATCAATGGGACTATTTATTCTTTACATGTTTCCTTGTTTGCTGGCTGCCATAATGTGTTTGTGTTTGTGTGTGTGTGTGTGTGTGTGTGTGTGTGTGTGTGTGTGCGCGTGCTACCTGTAGAGGCAGGTTGTCTATGAGGCAGCAGCCCCCGAAAGTAAGCAGCAGCAGGTTGGTGAGAATGAAGGCTCTCATGGCGTTGGTCACTTTCTGGATCTTGCGGTCTCTCTTGGGTCCACTGGCCTGTCTGATGGGGCACAGATGCAGAGGTAATTTAACATCAATGGTATGCTGGACTACTCCCATTATAATCACCCCATCCGTAATTCACATGCATGTCTGCACACTTAACAAAAATGATGCTAAATAGCACTGAAAGTGGTTCCTTGGCTTGTAATCATAAAGGGAACCACCTTTGGTGTCTATCTGGTACCTATCTTTAAAGGTGCCACATAGGACCTATGTCAAATGAAAACCTTTCCCCAACTAAACTAAATTAAGTACAAGAACCAGTAAAGAACCTCTAAAGAATGATATGGGGCCTTGACAGTTTCTTTATATGCAGTGGTGCTATATAGCACGTCAACCGCCCCAAAGAGCCGCTGAAGAAGCACACATTTTTTGTGTGTGTCGTATCTGGGCACATGACACACACGAAATGGACCACGTCATCCTAAGAATACTCTGGATTTTCTTGCCACGTCAGTGAACGGAGAGACCATGACTGTGCTGTTGAATCCACTGCTCACCTCTGCTCTGTGGTTAGGGGGACGGCCTTCTCATCTTCACACTCCTTCATCTTCCAGTCCATGATGTATCCAATCAGAGGACATGTGACCAGACACAGCAGCTGCAGCGTGCCGAAGATGGATGAGTAGAAACTCACTGAAGGAGAACATATGAAATCAAATTAAGAATAAAAAAAAGATATTCCAGACAAGTTACATTAAATATACAAACTCAAAGCCGTGTTTTCTTAGGCTACTCACCTTTCTCTTCTGCCTCAATCAACAGTTGCTCGGAGGCTGAAATATGAAAACAAAGACCCACTCTGTCAGTGACTCTTAGATGCTTTTGTTACAATACATTTAAAAAGCCCAGTGAGTGTTTGCTGGGGATGTGGTTGAGGTTTCGACACTCACCATGCTCTTCACCATGCGTGACCATAAACTCCAGCATCTTGTTCATTGCACCCATGAAGAAGATGATCCTCAACTGGGACATCCCCATTGTGACCAGACTCCACAGGAAGATGGGAGAAAACACTGACCGACGGAAGGGAACAGTGTCTGAGAGAGGAGGAGGAGGAGGAGGCGGGTGGTTTTCAGTCAGTCAGCCTTTCAACAAAGCGGTATAGTATAAATAAGCGGTTCCCAAGCTGGGGGTGGGGAGTCACAACCCAACGAGAGGTACACCTTAATCATCTATGTGACCCCTCAGGAAGTATCTGAGCTGTCACAAGATGATTAAAAGGAGAGACAAGCAGAAGAAGATAATTTAACAAAACAAAAACGTTACTTTTTGTTTGAATTGGTCAAAATAAAGTTTTGAAGGAACACAATCCAAAAAGATTGGAAGACAGTGTTAACTATAAACTATAAAGGAAATGGCTGAGAGAATTGACTTACTGGGTGCAGCTTCAGGTCCATTAGGAAGCTTTTCCGTGGAGTGTCGGATGTCTCCATTTTTCTGGCTCAGTCTCTCTCCAACAGCCTTCTGGTCTGATGAAGGCAGCTCTTGCAGCGTGAGGATCTTACTGTTAAATATATCAAACACACACTGAGGCTGGAGTGATAGAGTGATGGTCCGGTAATGTTTTTCATGCCCGAGTGTCTCTTGAAAGAGACGAAGCAGCAGACTGGCAGCCTCACTAACCTGTAGTCTACTTCGTCTGGTGTTGGGAAGCCTTCTGTGGGCCAGTTGAGGAAACAGTTGAAAAAGACAAACCCAGCAAGACCCGCCCACATCCACATGATCACCTGGAAGGACACGCCTGCATCATAGATCAGCTGCAAAGGAGAGAGATAAAGAGGAGAGAGTTACATATTTTTAAGCAACTTGCAATTGCTTTTAAAGTTCACTGATGGATTTGGCCACTAGTAAACAACTCTGGCATGTTATCACCTAGATATCTCTCTGGAAGGCCAACATATGGCCACACAAGACCCCAGGAACTCTAATTTAAAGATTATGTATTTTTGTCAATTTTGTTATCTTCTCTAATTCTGGCCATAACAATGTTTATATATTCCACCATTACAGCACCATTATGTAGTATTGTAGCTATTTATATTTATGTGGTTTATTTGAGAAAACTCTGAAGAATGTGTCAATATTATTGCCTATTCCTGCGAGTGTAGCCTTTGCAGTAGTACCTTGACTCCAGGGAAGGTGACAGCAGAGGAGGCGTAGGAGCCAATCATCAGAGACATGACTGTGGAGCTCAGAGCACCAAACATGTTGGGGAGCTGCAGAGACAGGAAACAGGAAGGAAGGAATAAGAAACACATTAATAAATAGACACTATAGATGTCAGTTATTACAATAATGTTCACCAAGACTTCCTCAATGTAGTTTCATCAGGGTGCAGTGGATTATTTTGCCCAGCAGAGGACAGAAAGGTGCTTAGTGTGAGCAGGATGAACCAGACTGGGAAAGTTCCTGTTAGTGAGACGCTGTGAACTTTTCCTGCCTGTTGAGTTTGCACCCAGTAACACTTCAATCACCCTGCAGAGCAGACTCATTAAAAAAATATTAGTTTCCATGTCATGAGGAAACAAGAAACACAGTCATGACCCAGTTTGGGTCCTGACCCCAGACCAGACTAAGCTACACTTAGACACATATCCACTGCCTTTATTCTTGCTTATTCAACAAATTCTTTGAGTTAGGATTAAAAATGTGGAAGCCGATCTATAGCCAGGTCTCGATGAACTTCAGAGAGCTCGGTGGACCCAGCGTGGGGGCATGCATGACACACAGCAAAGGGGACAAGGTGGTGGGCACCAGGCACTAACACATCATATATTAAGTCGACCTATTTACAGTAGTAAGAAGCTTAGCAAACGTTACAATGACCTATTGTGCTGCCAGCGTCCTTTGATTAGAGGTTTAAATGGGTCAATCACGATTATAAAATCACATGTGTGGGATTTTAGGTGTGCAGCATGACAAGCTGACTATTCTCTCTCAACACTGACCATGGTTTTCCAAACTTCTGCTAGCGTCACCTAATCTCCTCGCTGGGTCAGAGTTCATCGTGTAGTGTCAGTGTCTTTTTTTTCTTTCCTCCCACAGTTGTGTTCCACACCCTGACACCGATCTCACCTGACCAAAAGTCAAAAGGTCGGAAATTGGGAACAGAATGAGCCAAAAGACAATTAGCATTGGCATTTGTATATTAACATTTTTAGCAAAGAGTGAGCAAACCAATTCAGATGTTTATTATTATTTTTGACCTTCTTGTATAGACTGACTGAGTAAAAACATAGACTGAAAATATGGGGGGAAAGAGGCGTATGACAACATCAACGGTCCCAAGTTCAAATTGAACTGTGGATGCTGCGGCTCCCTGGCATGTGTCGTAACCACTGGCCCACCAGGACACCAGAGTCAGACATTTATTAAGTCCAATGTTCACGTCAGGCCCTCTTGAACGAGGTGAAGGAAGGGTGAACAGATGGATGGAGAAATGGAAGGTTGGCCGGATGATGACAATTTCGATTACAAATCTACAAACCATGCTAACATGCACTATAAATACAAAATGTGAAGATAAGGATTGCAAATAGTGTTGATTTTATAATAGTATTTCAGTGCCCATTAAAGCTATTTAAACCTGCGAAATCATGCAGAATTATCACAATATAAAGTTGATATAGCGAACACATGAGCAAACAGTTGTTTAGTTACAGATCCTGCAGGCATGGAACAATACTATCATTAATTTGGAGATGTGTTTGTGGCCACCTGATAAATGTTATCTAATTGTGGTTTTCATCAGCTGTTGAGGGAGATTTCTGCCTCTTGCGCTGCTGAATGCTCCACTATGTTAACCAGGTAGCTGCTAACTTTGCCAATTGGCGCTAAGTAACATAAAGTGGAGTTTGTAGTTTTTTAGTTGAAAACAGCTGCCTGCTGAGGGGAACAATTATGGAGGAATCAACAATTATGTGTGTGTTTGTCAGGCAGACATAAAGGTGGAAGGTATAAGTGTGAATTCACGTGTCTTAAAGTTGATATTTGTGTGTGTGTGTGTGTGTGTGTGTGTGTGTGTGTGTGTGTGTGTGTGTGTGTGAGTGTGTCGGGAGAGTAGGCTGTGGAGAGGTCATGTCAAGAGCTGATAAAACCATGAGGGCGGCAGGTAAACAGGGGGAAAAAAGCTTTCCTGAGGATGTTCATGAGAGGAGTCTTCCTGTCTGAGCAAGATGAGAAAAACATCCCAGTGAACACCCGTCCTCATTCAGCGCTTCTGAGAATCCAAATATTTCACAGCCTGTCTGTGGCCATGAGATCTGCAGCGCTGGGCTCTCTTACTGCAGAGGTTTGTGGTATGCAGACCAGAGGGCCCTCTGAACACACAGGGGAGTTTGCATCTCTTACTAATGTTAAAGCAAAGATATTCCAGCCATGTGAGATGTCAGCTAAGTGATGTTTGCTTTCAGAAGTGTGGAAGCAGCAACACGAGTGTGTCCGAAGGATTTGTGCATGAGGCAGAAAGCAATGAAAAGCGTGAACATGTGTGTGTGCATGTGCCAGCAGCCGGCATGGTTCCCACCACATTGTGTTCTGGCAGTTCTCATAAAAATACATATTTCACAAAGGGCCTTGCAGCACATGTCCTGCATGCTATCGCTGCCAGGGGGCCGTGGGCAGACACACGTGACTTTAGAGGAGGCACATAAGGGTCAACTAGTGTCAAAAAGTCAGACATAAATGGAGCTTTGGCTGTTCACTTGTCACCATTAATCAGGTCAGGCTCTACTCCTGCTGTGCTCACTCACTTGGGTGTTGTAAGAATTTGGCACTGATTTTAATTAAGACTTTAATTACTGAGAGAACGGGCCGAATAGTAGCTTAATGGGCACTGAAATTTCAACGCAGCTTTAAACACGTGGAGGAGAGACAGAATACAGAAAGAGAAGGTGCAATAAAAGGGAGGAGGGAAGAAAGACAGAAAGAGCTGTATAAAAATAAGCAAGGACAGAAATGAGGAAAAAGAGGTAGGAGAGTCAAATTTTTTTGGTTTGACTGATCTCCCCAAGCCACAGCTGCAGCCCCTCTCTCTGTGGAGATCCCAGCAGGAAACACTAAACCACAGCTGATTAGCATCGGCTTCTTCGCTCCACCTCAGTTCTCTGCCGCCCTTTCTCACTGCTCATAGATTCGTAAAACTCTTATCCCTAACAGCATTGGCACAGTGGTCTTGTTCAGCTGCGCCAGACTTACATAACACAAAAAAGTAGTAGAACAACTAAAGATGGTGGTTCAGCTGCCCTCTGTGGAAACATCAAACCACGACGTGTCACTCTCACTTTAGACGTTTCTTTGTATTTTACCAAAAGCATCTTTCTAAGAATCATCTCCAATTCCCTGTAGTGGCCCCTGTTTGCTCAGTAAATTTAAGCTTAACGTCTCTCGGCTAGCTGAGACCAAAGTTAGCACGTAGAGGACGAAAAGCTCTCGGTAGCATGTGATCAGACAGGCCCCTGCACACAGCCAGTGCTGTTGAGGGACAGTCCCGCGTCTGATATAGTACATGCAAGCAGACTGTCCTCATTACTTCACTGTGAATGTGACACAAAAGCCAACAGACATACTGTCCAAAGTTAACCTGAATTATTAATAGTAAGTATGCAGGAACGAGGACTTTCTGAAGGTTGTGTACTCCTGGCAAAGATGAGGCAGTGAAGTATGCAGACGTGCCTTAGGGAATTGTTGTGCCAAAGTACCCTTGTACGAGCTTCACAACCATTAGAGTGTGTTTGCACAGGTTTGTGAGACTGGAGATCAATCAAAAATAACTATCAGAAAAAATGATCTAGTGTGAGATTTGGACTTTTTTCAAAGCTTTTTTGGGCGGGTCAGTTTTTAACACTGCAACCATAATGCAGCCACAATGAGCTGCAATGCAAACCATAAACCTCCATCAACACCTTTTTGAGTCACACACATGAACAGGTGTCAAAAATGTTATTTTGTCCACAAAAGAAATTGTTCTGCTACGCTGCTGCTGTGTGACTCATTCAATTACAATTTCTGTCACTGCTGCCTGAATTAAAACTCTTAATCCTTTGGTCTCTTGTTGTAATTTATTGGCTCCTTCTGAGGAATTTATGTTTCTCTGCCAATCTTATACTTTTGTTTGCAGCATGAGTTAATGTATTTTTACTATGCACATTGTAAATGTGCACCATTTTGATGAAAAGTTGATAATTGTTTACGTTGCAATTTCTCCATGTTTCATACAGTATAAATTGCCATTTGTCATTGTATGAAATCATATGAATGGCCGTCTGTATTAGGGGAGTATGTCCCTCATTATTGCTAACTGGCTTTAGAGAGTAACTCAACTCAACAGACAGAACTTTCATGTTTTATAATCCATTTTGAGATACTGCTCTCAAGCGCATGGTTTAAATCATGATGGCATGCATGTTTGTCTGTCTCTCAGTCCTTGTGCTCTGCCATCATTCGCTCTTCAGAACAACAACCAACAACAGGTCAGTTAGTGCTCATACACCCGCCCCAATTAGAGATGGAGGGTGGGAGGGAAGGAGAGACACAGAGGTCAGACAGGGACAAGAGGGGTGGGGAGAGTTGAACATTATTCCAATGTGTGTAATTAATAGAACAGAAACAGCCCACAGAACTTCCTGTATGAGAGCTACATGTGTTAGTGGCCACACTGAAAGGAGTTTCCACGTTACTGCAAGGTTGCTACGCAAACAGGTTTTCTTGTCAAACTGTGCTTTGCTGAAGCTCTGAGCGTCAAAATGATGTGTATGTGCACTGACAGGATTCTTCACTGTGTGTGTGTGATACGGAGAGACAATGACTCACGTGAGACTGACACTCCATGCTTGTGTGCACTTTCTTGAGATTGCAAAGAATCTGGTTTAAATTGTGCTTTGTGCTGTGCGATGCAGCCGTTCCTTTTTTCATTTTGACTTTAATGTCTATATTCTTGTATCTATACAATATATAATTCACTTTGATTTTCTCTCAAACAATGAATTTAACTCATCTATATCATGCCATTTCCTCTTTTGTTTTCCCTATAAGCTTTACGGTTAAAATCATCATAATCCTCTATATTGTATTGTGTATCATCTTGTGAACGAATAAATTGGTCTATAAAACAAAAAGTCCATCACAGTTTCCAAGAGCCCAAAGAGATATAGTCTAATGTCTTGATTTGGCCGACGCCCAAATATATTCAATTTACAATCATGCAAGACAAGGAAACTCAACCTCAAATATTGAGCTTTTTGATTAAAAAATTACCTAAATAATTCATCGGTTAATTTTCTCTCCAATTGTCTCCAATTTTATTGGCATCTCCCCACAATTCAGCCCGACATATTTGGTGTCTTTAACAAATTTGGGATCCCTGCTATAATTGTAAATATATTTCTGTGTGTTTATCAAATGTGAGGTTGCACAGCACGAGTTGGTGATGACGTAAAATTTCTGTCTGGTAAACACAATTTGGGCAATTGCGTCAACAATTGCCCCCACATGAACGTCACATCCTTTACGTGGATCATATCACAATTTGGAATCTGTCAATCTGTCAGCAGTTTTCAGTAAGATATACTGGTGCAGAAGACTATAAAGATGCAGTGTGTTTATTTAATTTGAGCCCATCTGAAGAGAGAGAGAGCATTTTTTCTCTACAGAGCCAGGCTACAGTCAGCATACAGGGGAAAAGTCACAGGAGAAGGTCCATCTGTCCATACTCAGCTTGGACCTTCATTATCTAAACATCTGTTTCATGTTCGTCTCCCTGTGTGTACATAACCATGCACACACATTCATATGTCCACATGTGTGCACAGTCATGTAGAGTTGAAAAGGTTCTGTATTGATTTTCTGCTGACTGCTGGGTAGAAAGGAGAAACAGGAGAGCAGGAAGACAAGAACAAAGGAAGAAGGAAGGCAGCAAGAGCGAACAGAAGAGACGACAAAAAGTGTGGTCTTGTGTTTTGAATAGAGGTGAGTGGGCCGAGCTCTGGGGAGGGTGTGTGGTCAACGGCAGGCCGTTATTGGCCGAGTGGCAAATGGGAGACTTTCCATCTGGGAAAGTCATGTGCAGCTCAGATGGAAACACTGTCAACACACACACTCACACACACACACACACAGCACAAACCTAAATACTTGCCAGGACACAGGAGGCAGCGGCAACAATAAAAAGCACTTGATAATGTTGGTACCAGCTGACACATCACACGCAAATACACATGCCTGAGGTGAGTGCAAACAAACACGGCTCCCAGTCACAACACACACTGTTTCCTCAGCTGAGACAAAAAGAGGCCCCTGCCACGCTGAGATTCTCGGCTACCAAAACCTTTCTGCTCATTTGTTCCAAGAACACATGCGTACATTCACACTTTCTCAGAATATGAGTTGTGTAACATCAGCTGAGACATTTGTGCTGGAACATCGTACAGGGAGCAAGGAAAAGGCAGGTTTTCTTGCCAAATTTTGACTAAAACCCTTCAAATTGATCCTCCTCTCCCTGCTGACAACATGGATATCTAACACCGATGTAAGACGGAAGGAAAGATATGATAATTTCTCACATTAAGCATTAGCCTCTCAGAGAGACAGAAGGAGGAAGGAAGGTTAAATCGTCCTGCTTCCTTTTGGCTCAGAATCTGATCTGATCTGTGTCATGTAAAACATTTTAATTATTTCACATTTTATTTCCTTTATTTTAGTGTCCTGATTAGGTGTAGGCAGCTTTAAATATACAATAAATATGAGATCCACTCATCCACTCTCCACCCATTTTTGGCAGTGGTCAGGGACACACATACAATACATAGTGTGAAAGCAAAAGCAGCCTCGGAGCGTTAGATAACCATCTATTCCAACTTGTGATTTGCATATAACACTGGGTTTGTACAGTGTTTTAAGAGTAGAACTCTTTCAAGGTACCTAAGCCAAAAATTTCCAAACTTTTGCAGACTTTATCATTATAGCTAAATTGTTCCTATCAATGCATTTGTGAAGAATAAAGTTTACAGCATTCCTTTACACCCACAGTAATCACTCTTCACTGCCACACGACAAACAGATATGGGGACAAGATCATTCCACTTCACGTATTAAAAGATTGTCAATGAAATACCAGATTACGTTGAAAACTAAGCATTTTTTGAGGAATATTTGAAGCATATACCTAATCTTTAAAACATAACTTTTAAAATTAAGCATTTTCCAAAGTCTCAGACTTTGCGCAAACTCTCGGACATGATCAGAACAGGCCTCATGTGCTGGAGTTGGTAACAAACATGGACCTGACCCACCAAAAAAATCTGGCATGGAGAAGAATGATCACCTCCTTACAACATATATCATATCAGTTAACTATCAAAACCAGAAAAGACACCATGAAACCACTCATGTAACTTTTCTGGACAGTTTGACAACACCTACACTGGATCTGTTATAATTAAAGAGGAAAAGGAGGGTCAGCTATATGATATTACCCAGCTGACTCGTGCAGATATAAATACTGTATTTATATATTCTCATCCATAAATCATTGAGAATCTGTGTCTTTTTCTGTTTCTTGTCAGTTGTGTGTCTCACCGTTAGCGAGGTGAAGGTCAGACAGATGCCTCCGAAGCCGTTCAGGGAGAGAGCCAAGAAAATGAGCGCCGAGAGAACTGTAGAGAAAAAGAGTTAATACAAGAATCTACTAGCAACAACGTCTTCTAGTGTGTCCAGCAAACACCTTAAAAAGTCAAGAAACTAATTGTCATAACCAGGTAAAACATTTTGGATGCAGTTACCTCATCTTATGGGTTTAAATATGAATTCAACCACTTTTTATTCACTCACTGTTTATTTGTAATCTTTTTACTTTTATATATACATTTTGTTTACTGCATTTTATGTTTCTACAGCTACAGTTGTAAGTTCCTTTGATCAAAATTCTGAATAATTACACACAAAAAAAGTTGTGTGTGTGGGAGATCCGACGCTGCTAAATAATGCAACAAGCACTTTGTTGGAGCATATTGAGGTGGGAGTACCCGCTGGTGTATGAGCTAATATTACATTTTTAGGTAGCACACAGACATTTCCTGGTGTGTGTACTTAATACCAGCTGAGTGACTGTGAATTAAAAATGTGAAGTGGTGTGTGGAGGGAGGCTGTTGTTCTGAGCTTCATCCTGATTTCAGTCTCATTCCTCCAATCTGAAACTTTTTCATTTCCATTGCAGCTTGTCTCACAAGTGTGTGACACAGGTGTGAAGCAGAATGAGAAGAATGTGGAGAAAATAGTTTGTGGAGCGTTTGAAATCTGACACTTTTAATGTCTCTGAACAGTTGTCCAATTTCACCTGGTGTGGCTGTCCAAATGTCTGTGTCTAAAAGTTTACCACACAGATCATCCTGCTGCTGTTTAGATGAATCTAAAGACCATAACTCAGCTTACAAAATCCAATATATCCTACTGTATGTATATTGCACTATTTCTCTTTCATCTCTGGCCCTTTGGAGGCAAAGTTTTATTTAGTTCCAGTTAACTAAATACTCCAAACTCTGCCCTTCTTGTCTTAGCTGTGAGCATTGTGTTATATAATAAAGGTACATGAACAAATCCTCAGAAAAGTGTGTTAACATGGAGAATGTTGCTCTTCCAGACGCTACATGCTACACAACACTTTGATAAACCTGATGGCCACATTGGCCAGAAGTATTTGAGATTTACATATTTCTTATGTCACATTTTGCAGGTGATTAATTGATATCTACCATTTGTGTGTCAGTGAACTCACCAAGAGGGTCATAGGCAGACACAGCCATCATAACACAGGACAGACCGAAACACGAACTGTGACAAAAGAACAACAAAATTATTTTTAATTATTGCATACTAAATCATATCTTAGCATGCTGAAAGTCACACATATATACATACAAAAAAAATCATAAGAGGCGACAAGAAGGATGGAATAGGATACAAATAGCCCAGGATAGTTAACTGCTGACTCAGCGGTCTCTGTGTTTGTACATGTCACACAAGCGCCACGTTGATAAGTGAGCGTCTGCCGGCAGATGTGTATCCACCAGCACAAGTTAAACAATATTTTAAGACTTAGAGGTACCGTTCACATAACGACAGGTAATTCATTAGTTATCTGCCACAGATTGAAAAGTGGTTTAACGGCCTGAACGTTTTGAACGCGTGCAGCTCAAGATAAACTCCATGTCTTTCAGCTTTCATCTTATGACCAACTGCAAAGCTATGTGATGTCACTACTGGTGAATGAGAAAAGTGTGTGTGTGTGTGTGTGTGTGTGTGTGTGTGTGTGTGTGTGTGTGTGTGTGTGCGTGCAGTACCACATAATTATGTGTGGTATATTATATGTCTCTCTCTGTCCAAACCTCCACCCAGCGCGGACCCTGACAGAAGCCGCCCACATTGAGCCTGGGTCTGTTCGAGGTTTCTTCCTGTTAAAGGGGAGTTTTTCCTTGTCACTGTTGCTCAATGTAATATCTGATGCTGCTCATGTGGGAATTCTTGAATCCTTAATTTTGAATTCCTGAATCGTTGGGTCTCTCTGTAATTAAAGAGTTTGGTCTAGACCTGCTCTTTATGTAAAGCGTCTTGAGATAACGCTCTTATGAATTGGCGCTCTATAAATAAAAATTGATTGATTGATTGATATATGAGAAAATATGGTAGTGTCTCCACAGCCCAGTTAGAAGGAATTTCACAACTACACACACTGTAGTGCCTCACCTACATTCATATTCACACATTGAGAAAACAAAAGACACAATGTCCCTCCTCCCTCTTTGGGAATGTGATCTGTCTGCTTTTCTATTGGCTAAAACCTCAGTAGTAGTTGAGGAATTAACTACTGTTTTATGCAGCTTTCACTCCAGATTCTCAACATCATAACATTTATAAAAGAAATGTGAAAATCAAATCTAAAAACTTGACAAACTTTTCATGAAGTAAATCTATATCTATAAAAAGCGGTTTCTGAATTATGAAAGATTCCTGCACCCTGCAGGTGTGCACATTCTTTGACAAATGTGACTCATCCGTAAGTATTTAACAACCATTACCTGCCCACCAGGCGAATTGGGCGCGGCCCAAACTTGTCCATCAGGATACCAAGTGGCAAGGTGGTGGCGCTGAGCAAGAAAGAGCCGATGGTGAAGCCCAGATTCAGCATCTCCTCCTGGTCCACACAGCGGAGCCACTCATCCACCTCACCGCTGGAGGAGTTGCTCAAAGTCATGACCATGGACTCGTTCACTGTATGGAGAGGAGAGGAGAGGAGTCAGTTCTCCTAAAATTAGGAAAAGTCATGGAGCTGTTCATGTTCATGGGTGGGTTACGAGATGCAGAGCTGCTGATTTTACCTGAGCACAGGTGGGAGTAGAAGCCCTCCCTCTTCAGCATGATGAGCAGGGAGCCCCAGCCCAGCAGCACAGCAGAACACAGCAGGTTTTCAATCACCGCCGTCACCGCCATCCACCAGCGCCTCCTGTAGGCCTGGAGCAGAGAGGGCGCCATCGCTGCTGCTCTGAGGTGGAGGATGGATGGTGGGAGACAGAGGAAGAAGATGTGGAGGGGTGGATAAGAAGAGTCTTATATATGATAATGAACTGAGTATATCTGGGCTTCAAGTTTGATGGTATTTTCACATTTTAGAGACGATGTGATACCACAACCGCAACTAGCCTTGACAACAAACCCTGAGAAAACGGCCTTTAAAGAAATGAATTTTGGAGAACTCTAAAGACGCAAATAGATAAACAGTAGTAAAATAAACATCTAAATGTGTATTTTGGATATTTTCTTTCCACTTGTCTGAAAGAGCAAATGCTATGGAAGCAAAATAGCATGATCCATTTTGGTTTTGACTTTCTTTTTCTCTTCTTTTGACAAAATATAGCATTTTGTGTTATTTCATTATGTTTAATTCACTGGGGAGACCTGAGACACTCCCTCGACACAGGACATTTTCCTCTCAGTTGGCCTAATGAGCACCCATGTGACCAGTCATTGTTTTGTAGATCACAGTTGGGTATCTGACGCCTTGCACTGCATTGTCCTCAGAAATCCTCCCACTGTGCTGTCAACATTGCAGCCATTTCACATTTGATTTTTACTGGAGGAAACAATGCAGGGCATTCGATCTGTCTGCTTTTATTGTGGAAACAGGGATAGTATCATAAAAGGGAGACATTTCCATCTGAAAGCAGCTCAGAGTTGGATTCGAGGAGTCTTTCAACAGCATGTGACCACAGTTAAGCGTTGGGTTTATCTCACTGGGATCAATGGGTCAAAAGTGAGTGATGATGCAGCTTTTATGTAAACAACACACACACAAATAAAAGAGAACACTGGAAGTCATGACGTGACTGACCAAACTATGCTAGGTTAGTCATGACCACCTAGAAAAGTGCACACACACACACACGCCCACAGGACATGTCGTTATAACCTGGGACACGACTGACCGACACACAGAACCCAGTCCGATCGCCCTGACAGGGTCACACACATCTGGAAAACATCTAAGCATGAAACAAAGATCCAAATATAACCAGCTATTTTATTTGGAGGCAAACCAGAGAAGAAGTGGAAAGGAACAGAGGGAGGAAAAGTCTCAGCCGCTTGATTTGAGGAGAGGCGGGGAGGTGGGGGGTAGGGGTGCAGTCAAGGCCGCAAACAGGAAACACTTTCACTAAGTCCTAATGAGGACGTCTCTTCATCAAGTGTGTGTTGTATGGAGAAGTAGAGGGGATCTGATGGGGCAGATTCATCTCTGCGTGTGCCCATGAGTCTGCGTATGTGCTCATGAGGCGTGCATGTAATGCGATTATCCACAGCCCAGTGAACTCCCTTTGTGCTGAAAAGAGTTTGAAAATAGGGGATTTCTATGTAACTGACACCCCATGCTGAAAACCCCTTCAGCACACACAAACCCTCTCCAAGTCCTTTAAATGTGTGTGTGTGTGTGTTAACTTGTTCATTAAATCACATGAGTGCACAGACAGTGAAAAGGCTAACGGTTTGGCTGTGGGTGTTTATATTCAGAGGTGACATTATAACTGGTAATGAAACTGGAGCTTCAATCTTAATGTTTGTTCTTTGAAAATTCCGTTTTTGTTTTTTTTTTGGCCTAACATTAAAAACATGCTGATCACAGTTGCCAAAGGTCCAAGATGACCTTGGAAAATGTCTTGTTTTGTCCAAACAACAGTCAAAAACTCACTTCACTGCGACGTAAAACCAAGAAAGCAGCAAATTCTCTCACTAGAGAAGCTAAGAATAACCACTCTTGTGGCCATTTTTGCTTGCAAAATGACTTAATCAATTATTGAAACAGTTGTATATGAATTTTCTCTCGATCAACTACATGATTAATCAGCATTAATATGGATACTTCTCAGATTATCAGAAATCAGCTTTATTATGACACACTCATTACCATGGGCCACATATAAGAACCACCAGTGGGTCCTACTTAACCTTCTTAATGTCAATAATAAGGTTGTTCTCCTAATGAGTCACAGAAAACACGTGGACTGTTGATGTCAAAACATAACATTTACTTGTGAACATCCTGTGATGTTGAAAATAGCAAAGACTTCCTGTTTGGAATGCACGTAGGAGAAGGTTATCAGGTTACAAATCTTGCAACGACTTTTTCTGACAGCTAAAAGAGCATTTCTGCGTTAGTATCTGATTACTGCAACAAACTGTAAAAGATGCCTGAAGTCAGTAAAACAAACGCAAGATGATGAATCAGTCGGAGCTACAGCTGCTAATGATAGCAAAGCAGTGGTGGACGTTTCCAAGCTGCTGGGTGAAAACAGCAAAGACGCTGATGTCACAGCAGCAGGAGAGTGGATTCAAACTACAGATGTCTGGATTTTAATTCGTTATTTTAATAAATAAAGCTGGCAGCACCATGCGGAGTTTCTCTGCTGAATGCCAATCACTTTGCACGCCATTAATCCTCTCCACGTTCCCTTTGATTGACCAAAGCACTAAAAGATACAGTCGTGCATCTTTGTTTAACATTTTAGACAAATATTAAGTGCAGAACTGGTCTCAAAAGTGTCTGTGTGTAGTAACCAGGATATAACATTTATAAAGTGTGTTTATGTGTTAATCCAGCAGAACAGACAGGCAGGCCAGTCGCTCAAACATGAATGAACGGACACACTCCGTTAAAGGCCTAAGTATAGAGCCCAGTGTCACATGGGTTGGATTTACGGTGCTGTGGCTGCAACACACAATAAACACATGTCTCACACGCACACTGTGGGCATTCACTGCTCAGGAGACAGTGTTATAAATGCAACACGGAGTCATGGCTACTTGATGTGATGAGAACAGAGTGTGTGTCAGCAATAAAGGGGTAACATCAGTGTGCGTTTGAGCTCAGGTTGTGTGACCACGTGGACTAATGCATGACACACAAGTCATGCAAGTTCACACAGCGTTTGGCGCTGCTGCCTCCGCCTCTACTTCTACTTATCACACATTGTTACGCTCGTTTCCCGCCCGATATGTGCTGCAGCAGTTGCTGCTCAACAATTACTACAACAAGGCCCTAATGATAGTAAGGAGCGTCCTGGTAGTGATGAGGGAAGGCCTGCACACAACACACACTGGCAAACAAGCTAAGACGTGAAAATTAAACGTCTTTTAAGGGTTTGCAGGCACTTGTGAGGCATTGTCATAACACTGTGAAGTGTGTGTGTGTGTGTGGAGGGGGGTGGAGCAGGTGAAGTCTGGGCTGAGAGAAACACCATATAGGGAAGCTGCTTCCTGAAATACCTGAGCACAAGCAGCTGAATGATGCAATGTTGCCACTGTCATGGTCATGGAGAGTTTTATATTTAGATGAGGGAGGGCTGTGTGTTATATTTTGGATTATTATGATGAAAACAGATTGTTTCTCCTGCTTCTGTGTTACAATCTGACTGTCACATTTTCAATTCATCACGTGTCCTGCTTTCTTTTAAGTCTCTGTGTTGTTGCTCCCATCCAGTCCTGCTCTTTATTCCCCGCGGGGATGTTTCTGACCTTGACCAGTCGTGTTTATCAACCTCTGCAGGACACAAAAGGCCGCAAGCCAAACTCTTTATCCTCACAACTTTCTAGCAAAATAAACCAGGCGCTGTAGGAGCATCTGTGTCCAGAGGAGTCCAGAAAAGAGGCTGCCCGGCCGGCGAGCAGCTGTCTCACCGTGGGCATGACCTCAACCCGGAGTCTGGTTACCGGCGAGCTGAAAAGGCCCGTCCCGGCGGAAGTCTGCTGCCGCCTTCAAGTGCTGTCCGAAAAGTCGGAATTGTGCACAAACCAACGACCCCTCCCCATAAAAGTGTCAGACATCATCTGTTTCCCCTAAATACCACACCTGCCTATAGGTGTCCCAGCAAAGGAGGCAGCAAGAGAGGTGATGTCAGTCAACAACATGTGGCAAAATGGATTTATAGTTGTGCTGCAATGATTAGACCTGATTGATCGATTAATAAACAGAAACTGAACCCCCAGGATTTTACTAATTGATTAATCATAGCCTATAATTCGCCTCACGAACGGAAAATACCAAACACGTACAAGATCCTGCTGCTTTTCTGTGTTTTACATCAGTGTTACATTTAATATCTTGGTGTTTTAGACTGGTGCTCAGAAAAACTAAAGAAATTAAATTTGCCACCCAGTCAGTTTTTTCTTTCTTTCTGATAGATCGAGATATTTCAATTAAGAAAATTACTGTTACTGAAACTGGAACTGAAGAATCCTCTTGGATGAGAGGCGAAACGTCTTCAAGTACCTTCAACAAGTCCAGTTGATTTTTTGCTCAACTCCTAAGGAATAACTATGACCTGGATGACTGAGAATCTTCACTGACATACTGGTAAGGAAACACGATGTATGGGCCTAAGCACAGGCTACCTTTTGTTAATTTGATGACCACCACTTCTGCACAAACTTTCTGAGTTGTGAAACACATCCCACTCAAAATCATCGTTTGTTACAAGCCTTTAACTCTAAAGTTATTGAAATCATAAAAGGGTTGTATGCTGTAAGCTGATTTCACGGGGTGTCCATGAAGGCAACAAAGGCTGTGTCTTTATCTTACTGACCCAAACGTGCCTGCTTCTGCCTGAGAACCTTTAAAAATTAAGAGTTTAATTCAACACGTGTGCGCAATTGTAGCCAACTGGGTGTAATTATAGCTGCGTGCTTATATAGTTACAAATGAGCACCATCACAAAGGAGCAGGAGTTTAGTAGTTAATAACAGATCAGGATGGAGAGTTGAAGAGGCAGCAGTAAAAACAGTGGCAGTCATTTGAATAGTAGCTCCTCAGCAGCCCGCTTCTCTCAGGTTAGTCATTCAGCCTCAGTTAGAGGTTTTATTGACACTTTCAGTCTGTCTGTGGACGAGCCACACATTTTATTGTTACCATTATAAATCAATGTTGGTTAATCACATAGTCATGAGTAAAGACCTCCTTTTGTTTCTAAAGTAGAAGATGTCAAGTCTCCTGCCACGTGTGACCCGATTTGGTCCTACTTCCGCCTCACTCCGCCTCTATACACACGTTACACATTACACCTAATAACACGCATTAACGTGGAGCAGCAACACAGATTATTTAAGGTTTTTACTTACTTTGGTTGTGTGTCTTCTCAATGAGGAAAAAAACGCGTCTGATGTTTCTTCTAGAAACGTTTGTTGCTCATTAAGTGTAAAAATGAGGATTAAAAATCTGCTCTGGCGGCTGCTTGCTTTTCTCTGACCTCCTGAATGAAACCTTTTCTCTCTCCCTCTGCTTCCTCTCTGTGCTCTGGAGGTGTCGTGGTTGTCCCTACGAGACTCCACACTTCTTTTCTCTCTCGGGTTTCATCGCAGACTCCCCCTCTCCTCCTAATTTGATTCTAACTCCCTCCCTCTTTCTGTGTGACTTTCTCAGTCACCACCCTGCTTACAACAAATGTCCCCACTCCCCCATGCAAATGCCGCCCTCGCAGCCCGCAGCTGGAGATTCTAAAAGACTTAAGATAGAAAAAAGAAGTCATGAAGATCAGGCTTTTATTACAGCAAAAGCAAGCTTTACTAGTTTTTGTCATTTCTGTCTAGAAGAGATGGATTCAAGAAACCTCATGCCTGTTATTTCCCACACAGTTAATGTTATATGTGATATCTTGAATGTGCATGTGCTGCTGCTGCTGCTGATGATAATATTTAAAGCTACTAAGTAGGAAAACAGTGTGCCAAAGCAAACATCATCGAGCCACTGAGATGTCTCACAATTAGTCACATCAATACTTTGCAATACTTTCTTCTTGTTTAAATTGTTCATACTTTTTATGTGTATATCTCTGTCCTCTGGTTTATTATCTATTGTTTTATTGAAGTTGTATTTCTGCTGTTCTTTTACTTTTGCTTACTTGCTGCTGTAACACATCTTATCCTATCTTATCTAAACTGTCATTTAAAGGAATAAACACACTTTTTGATTAGAGATAGTCACGTTTAAAAGAGAAAACACATGTTACTGCTATTGTGGCCCATAATTTATGCATAGTCCACACAGAACTATGTGTTCTGAGATTCATCTTCTTGGAAACTAAACATTGATATTAGCTTTATGTTTTTACTGTGGCCTTCAGCAGGCAGTTTTCAGGAGAAATACTCAACTGAAAAATTAAAGTTGAAATTTAAAACTTAAATGTGCCCTTTGGAGGTTCATTGTAAATAGACAAAGTTTCTGTTTACCTTTACTGTTTCTAGCGTTTGTCAAATCACAAACACTCTTTGATCAGAGGACGTGTGCAACAGGCACATTTGGGTCCTGCTGTCAATCAGGACGGCTTTGTGCTTCTAAGTACTTCTCCTTTATTCTTGTATGTTGTAATCTTTTGTATAATAAATTGTTCTTTTAGCTGACTATTTCTAAAGTGCTCTATAAAAAAAGGTTGTTATTTTTATCATAAACCATTGGCAGCAAATGTGTATCCCATCACATGCGCCCTTATGCACAAAAACAAATAAAATGGGGATCCAAGCATACAAACATTGCTCCCTAGTGCTACTTGTGGTCAAAACTCCTACTGGGCCCTTCCAAACTTAAGATTTCAGGGAAGCTAAAAGCAAAGACGTCAGTCATTTAGAACATGGTGTACATCAGCTTATATCATCTTAACTTTTCTGTATGAACAGAACATCCAACTTCCATCTTTATTACTTTCTTGGATTGATAGCTGAGCTCTAATAATCCTTTTGTTAAGTCTGGTTTCCATACAGAAGCATTAGTCCTGCTTATTGCTCGCTCCAACAGTGCTCACACCTCAAAAGAAAATCTGCACCCTGCTGGGCTCTATGGGGAAGTGTCCAGTTTTCCATTTCAGACATATAGCAATTTGCCAGTGTTGGTTCCTGACAGTCACTGCTTTACAGTCGTTCACGAAACATTTGTTCCAGCTGCAGGAGCAAATCTAGGAACCCTGGGCCCCAATTTCTTAATAAAATAATCCTGTAGGAATTTGTGTGAGCTCTCTCCAGCTGTGGACACCTGGAAATGTCCCCTTTAACCCCACCTGCACACCGCATGTCCATGAGAACAAGTAAAAGTATGGACAGTTTGTACTAAGGTTGACAAAGTCATACTGTACTCACCCCACAGCAGGGAAGCCTGACAGAAATATGTAGCTGAGCGATTCTACACAGAGTGGACACAGTGCAGAAACACCTCCACAGGTTTCACAACCTCCATTAATTAATACCTCTGTTTTCTAGGGACTGTTTCTGAAACAAGCGGCTGCCACCATGGCTGAGAGCTAATACTAATAAAAGACCGTTTTCTACACCATGTGTGAGTCAGCGTGCCACTGATAGATCATCACTTTCTGGCTCAAAGCCATCTTTGGCTCCACAGAGATCTGTTCAACAACTGCAAAATGTTCTCCTGAAACACCAAGTCAGGAGAATTGCCTTTTTCTCCAAGTTACCGCCTCTGTATCATACACTTCTTCTCATGTGCTTGCTATAGAGAGGCAGCCTGTGTGTTTTACCATCAGGACTTTCAGTCTGACACTCAGCAGCAATGATTGCAGTTTTCTTTTTGTGAGCTTTACACAGGCTCCTCAGCTTTTATCCAAACTTGGTTTGTCAGACTGAAACATTTTATGTTACAGAAGTCCACGTTTTTCAACTGTGTTCAATTCTACCTTCATTCTTGAGGCCTTACTGTGACGTGTAGTATTGAATTACATCAGGTTGTGCAGATATTGCTGCTGTGGTGTCCTTTGGGCTGTTAAGTGGCAAAATTAATTTATTCACACAGTCACTACTTTGATTTGACATGGCTTCATTTATATGACTACTTAATGTATGTGTTACATACCTATATTTGGCTGTGGCTCAGAGGTAGAGTGGGTCATCCCTCGATTGGAAGGTTGGTGGTTCGCTATAAGTCAGCATGTCGAAGTGTCCTTGGGCAAGACACTGAACCCCAACTTGCTGTGAATGTGTGTGAAAGAATAGTCTGGTGAACGAGGATGTGATGTAAAAGCGCTTTGAGTAGTCGAAATGACTAGAAAGGCGATATACAAATACAGACCATTTATTGAACACATCAGTAGCTCAACTTTCACATTAAAGTATAAGTTTGACAATGTTCAGACAGTTTAGATTAATAACATTAATGTGTGCACAGTTTTTGTTTAGATTATTATATGTTTTTGTTCTACATGGAGTCAGATACTCGTTCTTATGGAAGCCCGTTTCCGCCAGTGAAAAAAAAAAAGATGAGATAAAAAGTCATAATTACGAGATAAAAAGTCATAATTACCAGATAAAAAGTCGAAATTACGAGATAAAAAGTCATAATTACGAGATAAAAAGTCGAAATTACGAGAAAGGAAATGCGCATGCGCTTCAGTTGTACCGACAGAGAAAGGGGTCCATGAACGCCTCGCTTGTCCAGCTACAGCAATGACGCTACCCTGTGGTTGAAAGGTCGCTATTACAATTGACTTCATGACTGCATGATATAGCTTTGAAATATTAAATTAGTTCATTGTTGCAGGGAGCAAAACAAGTTGCGAGAATTTCTTTAATGTTTTTTGAAATTATCTTCTAATGTCTAACTCTGTGGTCGCCGTTACAGTGTCAGCTCTGCTGCTGCTGCTGCTGCTGCTGCTGCAGGGACTTACTTTACGTCAGTCCAACATCCACAAAACTTTTAAATCAAAAGTTGGTTGGCTAATTTTATCATATGATACCAGTACAAGCAAATAATAACCCTTTTGTACAAACTCCTTTTTACTGCAAATTGCTGACATAAATCCAGACTATTTACATTGCCAACAAATTCATAACATAAACCATTTTCATATTTACAAATAACATGTAAACAGGTGCTTGTAGTTTTACACTTTGATAATGTATTGAGCGCCCGGGTTAAAAAAATATTTTGCAAAAAAGTAAATACAGATTTAATTGCTTTAAGGTCACTTAAGCTTTGATTTTATTCAGCAGAGGTTACAATGAATGGAACAGGAGAAGGTACTTAATATGGGAAATGCTAAATTCTGGCAATTCTAACATTTGTTGTACCTTGTTGTATGATATCTGGTGTTACACAAAGGTGTGTGTTTGTGGTCATTTATTGAACTTGACCTAAAAATGTATACTTCTTTAATTTAGATTGATTCCAGTGTCATACACTTCATGACAGATGACCAGCTAAGAGACTGTCTGCCATCCTATGGTGATCGAATAGCTGTTTTTGGATTCTGCAGACGGAAGGAAAAGAACCCTGCAGTCGCAAGTCAAAGCTCTTTGAGCGACTCAGAGGAAAGCTTTCAAAAAGCAAAGGTGATCTTGAGCAAGGGTTTGTTAGAGAGCATCAAAATCCTGCAAAGAATGCTGAGAAGAATTACCGAAAAATTGAAATGGGATGGCTGCATTTCAGAGAAGACACATTTGTGCAAGTTCGCACCAAAAAGGGTGGGGGAACCAGAAAAATGAGTGTCCCAAAAGACAGTAACAAACAGAACTTAACTGAAAAAGCTGTTGAGTTGTTTTTTCCAGGTGGAAAAAATTCAGAGGGCAGCATTGCTGATTTAGACGTTGACTTATTGGACTTTCAGCAGAATTCATTAGAAGATGGTATCACTGTTGGTGAACTGTATGAAAAGACAAAGTTACCTCTCTTGCGTTTCTATTTAACAACCAAGAAGAGGGACATTGTCAGTCACATTAATGTGGAGGAACAAAATACTGATCCTGCTGCACAAGATGTTGAACAAACACATCACAGACCTGACATCCATAACCCTGACACCTTTGCAACAGATGATGTGGGGATAGATACTTCAGATGTCATTTATGTTGAAAACACCACAGTATTTGCAAATACAAGCAATTCTTACATGACAGTCAACCCAACTGAGGCATCATTCTTGGTAGAACATGAAACAACACTTCATGTTGATGCTTTAGAAGATAGTGGCATTGTAACTTTCCCCCCAGAAAATGTCTCTGGGATGGAGTTAGTCAGTCTTGATGATACCTTGCCTCTCTCTCAGGAGCCATCTTTTGAATCACCCTTGCCACATTCCATGGATATGGTGCAAGAGCAAGCCAATCGGAGAGAAAGAGTCAAGAAAATTATTGTTCTTCATCGTGGACAGATACTGAAAGAACTTATTCAAGTGTTTTCTGAGGAAAGTATCTTGGACAGTGACATTTACTAGATGATGGAGGTGTTTTGAGAGATGATGTTATGAGCAGTGCACTATGGGCAATGGCTTCAAAGTGCCATACCTACGTCATGATTTTGGTAAACAAGAATGGGAAAGTGTTGGCAGAATTATCACATTTGGCTGGCAAAAAGAGAAGTATCTTCCTGTAAAGCTTTCACTTGTGCTTCTAGAGTAAGCTGTTTTAGGCTTTGTGGAGAGCGATCTTGTGGAGAGCTTTTTAAAGTATGTGTCAGAGTCTGACCGAGTGATCTTAGAATCTTGTCCTTCAGATTTTGAAAATGTTGACCAAGAAGAACTGTTGGAAACCATGGATATGTCGCAGGCTTCCAACAGCAGATAACATGGAGCAAATCTCGCAGGAGATTGCCCATCAAAAACTGATTCAAGAGCCCGCTTTTGTGATCGAACAGTGGAGCACCACACTTGGACCTGTCAAATCAGACTTGAAAGGCATTACAGCCATCTATGAGGAGCTACAGCCAACTTCGCGAAAGATCACAAGATCAATCACTTACCCCACTTCCCCAAATGCTCAGGAGAAACAAATTGTCAAGTATATGGCTGCATACCTTAGAGAGTCAGACACCAAGCACCTATCATCTTTCCTTAGATTTTGCACTGGGTCAGACTTGTTCACAGGGAAGAGTATTACTGTCAGCTTCACACAGGTTTAGGGATTTCAGAGAAGACCTGTGGCTCATACGTGTGGCTGTTACTTGGAGCTGCCAGTCAGTTATGACAGCTACCCAGATTTTAGACATGAAATGAATAAAGTCTTGGAGAGCAACATGTGGGTAATGGACATTGTTTAATGTATGCAGATTACAGGAACAAGAACTGACTCTTGACTCTTTGAGAAAGGATCGTTTTGGATAGTCATTTCACAAGATCCACCACTACCGTTCAATCATTTGGTTTTCAGTTATACTGACAAGATATTTCCAGTTGTTCAATAATGGTTGCCACCTCTGCCACAAAAGTTTCTCTACACGAGAGGTGCCTCTTGTTAAATAACACCTTTCAGGTGTGTGTGTGTGTGTTCAGTATAACCTTTTTTTTTGTGATGTAAATCCACATTTAATGCAGTCCAAAGTGTACTACCAGTTCATTTAAGCAGCATTTTATGCCAAGTTTAGTTTATGACTTGTGTGCACATAAGTGAGCCCATGTCACAAAGGGTACCAAAAGAAACTGCATTTAGCTGCTTACAGATATACCAAGACTGCTTATTTGTATTGTTTTCATTTAATTCATAATTAAAGGCTTTTCATTATGTTCACATAACTGCTATTGTTACAAGTTCTTTGAAATTACTATGCACATAAAACATCAACTGCTTTCAGCGTTCTGACTGAAACACAAGGAAGTTCAGAGAGAGAGAGAGTCTCAAAATATTTTCATGTAAAATTCTTCTTCTTTACAAAAGAATAAGCACACATGTTGAAATTATGTCCTGTTATTGTTCTCTACAAAAGATAGCTGGGCATTGTCAATCATTCATACACATACATGGGCTACTACCAAAGGTTCCCTGCCATGGCAAAAGAAAATGTAACCATGTTTGCTGTGTTGTGTCCTGGAATCAAATATTTTAACAAAGTTAGTGAATACGTGTCTGCATTTTTCATTTTCACTCTGCTTTTACAAATCCTAAATGTTAGACCACTAAAGTACTTTTTGTATCTATTTTGACCTGGAAATATTTGTTACAACATTAATTTCATAGCTAAGCTTTTTATTTTTGCAGTTATCGCAGTTCAAAAAATGATTTTGACATTTTCAGTCAGACTGTAATATTTGGTTGGAATGGAAGACGAAATAAAAAATGAAAGACTTTGTAAATACACACTGTTACAGACCCAAGACAGTTAATGATCTAAATCCAGTTCATTGTATATCAGCTGTCTAAGTGTGATGTAGAGATGTACTGTTTCAAACACATCATTTGTTATTCTCAGATCATACTCTGACATCAGGTCCACACAGATATGGAAAATGTCTTCATCACAGTGGAAGTCCTTAAACACACATTCTTCAAGGCAGACATGGGCTTTTTCCAGGTCCACGTGGTGCAAATAATCCCTGCCTCCATAAAGGTGAGGGACTGCATGTAGAATGGAGGGACGTCCATGAGGTGATCGTGAGTTGTGGACCTGATGGACTCTGTGGTTGTTCCATGTCATAACAGCCTCATAAAGTTCTTCCTGTGGGGGCCAAATAATATTCAACAACTATTAGAAAATAATTTAGGGGGAAAAAAAATCAAATTTAAGTCACTGCAGGCCAGTTAATGTTGCAGTTATATTTTTACAGCTATCAAAATGCTGCAGAACCCAAAACACAAAAGTGCTTTTGCTTAATTATTTCATGACATTCATCACACGGGACAATGATGGATAGACAATGATGCCTACTTATTTGATACAGAGCTGTTCTGTTGCATCTTACATTATTGTTTATATATGCTCTCTGCACAAAAAAACTGTGAATTACTTTCTTTTGCATATGGTTATTTGTGACTTAAAATCTAATTGGAAAGGTCTTCGTCTCACACTTTGTCAATTACCTGTATTGTCTGAAGAAAGCAAAACTGGATCAAGGACTTGTCCAAGAAGTTGTCGGAGAAATAGCCATCTACTCTCAGTTTGTCAAATTGGTCAATCCAGAACTGGACGCACTCACTTCGTAAGATCAGCCACCATCGTTCAATGCGCTGGTTTCCAGTGCTGGTACCAAAGGTTACACAGTCCCTCTCAGCTTGGTTCTCAGAGAAAATCAAAAACCGCTGCATTTCCGCTATATGGCCATTTTCTGTTCCTAAATCAAGTCTGAGTCTAGCAGGGCACCCACCAGCATTAATCACTGCATCCATAAAGTAGCCAGCAATAGTTTTTGGGTCATTGTTTGTTTTATAAGCTTCAAGCCATATCATCTTTTTGGAAAATCCGTCAACATCCACTGATTGCAAGTCCAAATGGCTTAAGCTTGTCATAGCCATCAATGTGCCAGACATAGTTCGGACCACAACTGTGGTAAACCTCAGATCCACACCTCCCCCATCCAAAAGCCGTAACAAACATCGGACTGTCTCTCTGTCAGTCACAATTCCATGTAACCAACACTTTTGGTGCATCCATCTATATCCATGACACTGACCAGATGTTTCCAGCTGTTGCTCAATGAAGGATGCTACTTCTGCCACATCCGTCTTATTCTTTCTACGCCAAAGGTTCTTCTTGCTTAAAATCCTTTCTAGTGTGCGTTTGCTCAGTATAATCCAATGCAAATCAGAGAGTAAATGAAGTATTTCATCCGTTGTAAAGCCCCGTTTAAAGTAGTCCTCAATGTACTGGCAGTCCATTTCTGTCAAACTATACAGGATTCATACAAAGAACTGCTGCTCTGTCGGTACAACTCAAGCGCATGCGTATTTCCTTTCTCGTAATATCGACTTTTTATCTCGTAATTATGACTTTTTAGCTCATCTTTTTTTTTTCACTGGCGGAAACGTAAAAAAGATGAGATAAAAAGTCATAATTACGAGATAAAAAGTCAACCAACTTTGGGTGTCATTCACAACGTAGTCTAACTTTCGGACCAGAGTCCTCAATCTCTCCACAGAAAATATGTGAGATGCAACAATTTGTTTTTAACTAAGAGCTGCAGGAACTGATTTATGGAGAAATCTGTGCCTGATACAATATGACAAATGCCACCTCTTGCTTTTCATCTTCCACCTTTTCTAAAAAACAACAACATAATAATGGTATGTTCCTCTGCAACACTGATTTCAAAATGCCTTTTTTCTGTTTGAAGTCGCATCTTTTCAAATGAGAAACCACAGGAAAAAACAATGTTCATTCATGCACTGGTCAAGTTTGGCTATTTTGCTTTCAGAACACATCTTTTTTCAGACTAGTGGAGGAGAAAAAGTTTAAAATGCTCATTTAGGCTTTTCCTTAAATACACTTCTCTCCTAAATTCATACGCGTAAGGGTAGTTTCTCCGCAACAGTAGCACTTACCAAACTTTTTCTTCTTCTTCTTCTATATTCTGAAAGTTCAGAGGGAATTGTTCATGTATCATTCATAGCCTGATGTAAAGTGTTTTTGTTGCTATTGACAGCATTTTCTGAGTGATTAAAATAAAAGATTAAAAAAGATTTCCAAAGTTTCCTCTGTAAAAACCTTTGGCACTGATATGTCAATGTCAGAATTTTGAACCTGGTTTTATCTAATGTTAAGATTACTTTTCTGAAATGTATGGAAACCACCGTATTTCAGTATCATACATAACATTTCAGAAAAATTAAAATAAATGTCTTAATGTAAGTTGCTGAAGTTTCATGGTGATATGCATTAGCTAATCTTTTTTTTTTTTACCCCGTTCACCTGTAGTGTCCCTCCTTAAGATAGACGGCTTTAAAGAAATCACGGTTTTGGAACTTGCTCAAAAGGGTCAGGGTTAAACTCAAGCAGCAGTTATCACATTTAGAAAAAGCTTTAGCAGCCAAATATTTAGAAACTGATCCCTCTCACAGTGCGCATTCTTCCCACTGAGGAACTTTGACCCGCTCTCAAAGTCAGAACTGATTCAACCCAGGGGACGTTTGTGGTTCCAACATTTTAGTGAATATGGCCCTTTTCATAGCAGAAACAAAAGCACAGATGAAACGCATTTCCTCAACAACGACTCTGCTCCATCAGGTGTCCCAGTAGGTCATGAAAGTGAGCACTACACCAGGACCATGGAGCACCTAAATGTTAATGTCATCAGTTACACCTGTGCTTTTGCCTTGCATGTTCTCATCATATGAGATGGATGGTAGAGATGGGAAAGACCTGCCAGTATCATCAACATGGTTGTATGATTACAGAGTTGGTCATGTGAGGATTACTATACTGTGCCTTTGAAAATGCATACAAACAACATATCAATTACATTTGTGTTTAATCACAATGAATGATGGTCTAACGTGAGGCTTCCTTTTTTTCTGATATTTTGCCAAGTCACATATACTGTAGCTTTCAGAAAAATCAGAGATTTCCACTCATAATTACAACCTGAAAGTTGACGTGAACGCTATTTCTAAGTCGGAAACTAGAAATTAAAATAGGTCTATGACTGCAGATATTTCTGCTTTTCTAACTGCTTGAGTCAAAAACGTCAGTCCTGATAACAAAGGAACAAAAATAACTGCGCTAATGGAGTATCCAGACCCTTTCCAAAACTTCTGGCTTTGATACAGTCATCTGCAGATTTTCTGGTTCTGGCTTCATGGACAGAGAGGCTTAATCAAAGCCTGTTGAATCCAGATGCACTGACAATGCTGCGACAGCAATACCTCGTACAATGTTTAACTGTGAATACACAGCACATCTCAATATGAACGCACTTTGTTTTTCCTCTATAAACAGCAAGGATTTTGTTATGAAGGCTACTGTATGTGTGTTTGCCAAAAAGATTTCACTCTTAAGGATCACCTAGGTGCTTTTTGGCAAACTTCAGACAAGCATTCATTTTTCTTCCCAGTGAGCAGTGGTTTCTGTCTTGGTACCCTGCCACGAATCTCATTTTTCTTCAGCTTCTTTTTGATGGTGGACTCATGAACGCAGACCAAAGCCAAGGACAAAAGAAGTCTACAGACCCCTGGGTGTTGAAACAGCGTTCTTTTTGACTTCCTGTATGATTTTTATACATTGCTCTTGGAGAGATTTGGCAGGATGAGCACTTCTTGGAGGATTCACGACTGTGCTAGAGCTTCTTCACTTGTACGGCATGTAGTTGGCTGGGATTCAGTGGAGCCCTGGAGTTTTTGGAATGACTTTGGAAGATTTTCCAGACTGACAGGCGTCAACTTCGTCCCTCTGGAGATGTTGAGGGATTATGTTTGATCATGAAGTGACCTGGTTCTCAAACCTGTGTGGTTTTCTCTCACGGTAAAGGCCAAAGTTTCTCAGATGTCTGCTGACCAGTTCTCCAGATCAGACAGGACAGCTGCTATGTTTGTGAAAGAGTTAAGGAATATTAGTTATTAATAATCTAAAAAAGAGGCAGAAAATAACCTAATCTTATCTTTGACGCCTACTGATCTGACTAATTTCAATGTCAGTAAATTGGGTAAAGTTAGCATTTAAAGGAAAAGTTTCACATTTTGTGAAATGTTTTTATTTAAGATTATGGCAAGCAGGAAATTATCTTAGCTTTAACTCTAGAAACAAGGAGAAACAGTTAGCCTGGCTCTGTCAGAAGATATCTAAAGCTCATTAATAAACATATATCTTGTTTGTTTAATCCCTACAAAAACCAAACAGTAAATTTGCTGCTACTTTTGTACTATTTTACAAGGAGATATGTGATGATTTCTCGACTGAGCAGTAACTTCCTGGACTCTTTGCTTGGTTGCCTGGTAAGTGGTCCTGGCCAACAGATAGTCAGGCACCAAACCCCTCTTAAAAAGTTTTAGTTTTTACACTTCTGTATTCCATACAAATTCAACAAATGAACTTCAGAGGTGCTGATAAGCAGATTTTGTTACTTTTGGACAGAGCCAGGCTAGCTGTTTCCAGTCTTCGCACTCAGCTAAGCTAATTGACTGCTGGCTATATTCACCTTACAGATATGAGAGTGGTTTCAATCTTCTCATCTAACATCACCCTCATTTTACCTTCTGGAACAAATAAGCATAAGACAACATGGTCATGGACAGCATCTTAGCTTAGCATAAAGACTAGCAACGGATGACTAATCAAAGTGTGAAAATGACAAGTTGTGGTTTTACAGGGAGTTATGTGCTGGAATATTTCTTGGGCTGGTGCAGTGACTTCCTGAGGTACTGGTAGACAGCCAGGCAAGCTGTTTCCTCCTGTGTCCAGTCCCAATGCTAAGCTAAACTAACCAGCTGCTTACTATAGGTTCATATTTACTGTACAGAGGTCCAGTGGTACATAGGTATCAATCATCTTATTCAACTCTTGACAGTAAAGTAAATAAGTGTACATCCCATAATGTCAAATTATTGTGTTAAGTTCACATTAAGCATGCATATGTTGCAGAACCCACACGATTTAAGACAAGATAAGATAAGATTTTTGAAAAACATTTTTGCCATGAAGATAGCAGTAGAAAGAGGTATCACGGTATCAAAGGCCTCATATAACTTGTGTATGTGTGTGTGTGTGTATGCGTGTGTGAGTGTGTGTGTGTGGTTCCAATTGACCTGAAGCCCCTTTAAAAGCAGCCCAATGATGCGGCTGCTTTTTGACATAGTTAGGGAAATTCCATCTTATTATACCTAATTATCATTCTTCAATCTGTTTCTACTTATAAGGTCCAGACAGCAATCAGTGAACACACACACACACACACACACACACACACACACACACACACTCAAGCTCAATGTGGTCTTAATTTTCATTAATATGGGGAAGGTTGGTGGGTTGGCAGGGGAGTGGGCAAGTCTCACGGTACCTGAAACATAAAACATATCTAATCCCATGATTCCATTAGCAGAGGACCATAACACATCATTCTTCTCAGCTCAAAACTACACACAGGTGGTCAAACACGCTCACAGCTCCTGAGAAATCATTAAATGCGAATAGTAATGCTCACCGCTCGCCACAGGAGGGCAACAGAGGCCTGTAAAAAACAACATGGTGCTACTTTTTACAAGAGAAGTCTATTTAACCTCTTTAACTATTGGCCAGTCATTTAGGAAACAGTACTGTGGGATGAAACAAAACAGTTTCCAGTTGGGTTATTTACCCCCTGGCAAGTTTTGGAGCAGGAGCTTACTCCTTAATGTAATCCAGTGCTCTCTACTAACACAAAAAACAAAGCACGAATAAGCTTTTTTGACACATCTCCTTGGTTCCAGCCTCTTGTTCCCTGCAGTAACTTGGGAAGTGCTTCTATTGCCTCTCAGTCCACATAACTCTTGCCTTATCCAACTTGGAACATGCTGTCCCATTTTTCTTCATTACACTGATTCTGCCCAATATCTCATCTGTTGCTTCACTGCAGAGCTTCATACATCGTCCTCATGTGAGTGCACTCCGTCAATCCTATAAAGTTAAAGGATTTACAGAAAAGATCAACCCCAAGAGCAGCCCCAACACACTAAACTGACAAACTAATGTACACCTGGGCAATAATGATCACAACAAAACTGAATGTGTTTTTTGTTTAATTTGGTTTAGTTTAGTTTTTGTTTTGTTTTAAGTTGAACTTCTATTAAAATTCTTTTTAATTACTGATAATTCAAATAAGTTAAACCTCTTGAGTTCGCCTTGGTGCTTGTTTTGACTTGAGAATAGCTTTGGTCAAAATCCTCAAAAGAAGAATTTTACATTTTATTCATATATCTGGTGTGGCTGCACCCCCTATATTTTTATTGGTCACGAATCTTTGATAATTGACAATGTTGGTACTGGTAACTTGATTGGTACATCTTGCATGTAGAGGGGCACTATACAGTAGTTTAACATAACATTTTAACAGTGTACCAGCTGGGCTGTTGCTGTCATGTTTACGTCAAATTATGAACACTGCCATTATGAGCTGCTGTGGGGGGAAAACCGTGAATCTCTGAATCTCACACACAAGTGTCAACAAACCACAGGGAACATGGCTACCCCTCAATCAGCCCAAATATTAGCATTGATACACTAGATTCAGATTATAAAAATGGTGCCATACAATGTCTGTCTGTATCTGGGGTCACCTGCCAACAAAATGCTACAAATATGTAAAAGTAGCTAATCTAATGTATTTATTTGGTGTCTACAAGGCCGGCTGTGGGGCTAATCTTTACTCTGAGAGTGTTGTGTTTTTAATCACAGGTCAACATATGGAGTGCGGGGGTAGCAGGGTTACCGAGAGATTTTATCAACAGGATCGAATACAACACTTACTGTGCCGGATCTTGACAATGGCACTAAGAAGGTGTTGAAATAACACAAACATTATAAGTAATAGCTCATGGAGGCTAGTTAGATTAGCATGGTAGCTTCAACTTTCCGGACAAAATGCAACCTTGGTCCTCTCAAATGTTTAATGTTGCAAAAGGATAAACATCATTGTTGGGGTTTAACAAGTGGTAAAGTTCAATTTGGCTATCAGAAATAATTAATAATTATCAAAGATAATTAATAATCATTAAAATAAATGAACTTTGAATAAAGTCCACCTCGATTGGGGCACCACCTCGAAAAACGAGGAAAAGATAGCCGTTTTAATTGATGTAGTCTCATAAAAATACTGAACTATCAATTTGGAATTATGTTTTATAATGAATTTAATAATTACTACCAAAATTACCACATTGATAGGTAGCTGAAGGACTTTGGAGTTCTCGACAGTGTAGAGGTTGGCAGTGTTCACCCTTGTACAACATTAAAGGAGACAGCAGGTATTAACCCTTTAGGCGCCAGAGTTTTTTCAAGAAAATATACAATTTTGATATCAAGATTTCAAAAGGCTATAACTTGAAAGTAGTTTGAGATAAAGGTATACTGTCAATGAGAAAATTGTTCAGTATGACTCAAAGTCTGTGATGGGAGTGGAATTGTTCATCTAATTTGCATATTATGATGTCACAAGGTGGCGGACATATTGGAAAATGTTCAATTTTGATATCAAGGTTTCAAAAGGCTATAACTTTAAAGTGGTTTGAGATAAAGGCATACTGTAAATGTGAAATATCTTTAGTATGAAACGAAATTTGGGATAGGCTCCAGAATTCATCATTCAGAAAAAGAGAGATGAAATCAATGGGCTCAGAATTTGTCAGATCGTCTCCACAATAACCAACAGGCTCATCAAAATTTCGGATCCACTTTTGATACTCTTCCTCTTCTCTCAAGAACTGCCAGCCATCATCATCATTATCATCGCCGCGATTTACGGTGCTGCAATGAACGCCACCTCCGCCGCTTTTAGCGGTGTGTTTTTTCCCGCGGCTTCTCCCACGTCTGCCACGACAACCGCGGTTGTTTTCATCCCCGCCACATTCACCCATATTTGCGGTGTTATGAGCCCCCCTGCCACCTCGACCACGTCCCCTGCTTGACGTTCACAGAATGCTTCTACCCCGGCCACGCTGAGGTGAAGCACCCGCTATACCATGTGCTGATTGTAGACTATGGCGCGCGGACTCGCCGTCACTACTAATGTCAGTTTCTGCTTCACTGGACAACTGCATGTCTTCCTCATCGGAATCGGAGTCAGCCAGTACCTGACAAAGTACTTCGTCGATGATAAACCGACCTCTCGGCATTGTGAGTAAATGAAAAAACACTCTTTCGCTCTCGCTACACTCTGCACTACTACTTCTGCTTCGCCGCCGCGTCTCTGCGCCGGAGGGTGTTTTACAAACTCTTTTTACTGTAAAACTTTTAATAGAACCACGCCCACAAATGCTGCTCAGATTACAGGCACACATGTCCGCCATGTCCTGGTGAAAAGTAATAACAAGATTCGGCACCACATTTATAGATACAGCCTGTTTTATTCAGCAATGTTGCTTGTTGCAATTTTGCGACTTTGGTGCTTAAAGGTTTAAAACATTTATTAAAACAGAACAAAATCAATCAAACAATCTAACTAAGTCTCTATGACTAAACTAACAAATAATAGGAAGAGTGTGTGTGTGTGTGTGTGTGTGTGTGTGTGTGTGTGTGATAAGGCTGAGGAATGTGAGATGGGCCCACAAGGGTGGGGGGAAGAGCCCAAATGGTGATGGCCAGACCCCCTGGGGTGTGGGGCACAGGAGACAAAGGAAAGCTAAGCTGTTAGCTTAGCACAGTACAGTACAGTACAGTACACAGTAACTACAACACATCACAATAATATAACTCACTGTACATTAAAGCAAATCAAATACATTAACAGGGGTAGACCATGTATGCATTAATGTTATGCTAATTATGCCCAGTTAGAGTTTGTTACCAGTCCTTAAAGGGGGAGAAGAGGAGTCATTGAGATGAGTTGCTGGTTGCTGGAGAAAAGGGGTTTGGTTGTGTCCTTGCTGTGGTTACAGGCTGGAGGAATCCGGTTGCTCCTTGATTCTGGCTAGTTAGCAGCTTGATACCAACTTGCTGGTGTGCTCCTGTTGTTGGTTCTGGTTATCAGCTGGCAGACTCTGGGTCGTACCTGCTGGCGCTGATCTATTTAGTATAGGCAGGACCTTGTGTCGCTACCATGAAGGAGGTGGCCTGCTCTTGTGAGTAGAGGTCCAGGAAAAAGAGCTGGTCTGTCCTCCTCAGGACAGACGTCTCTCCTCCAGGAGAAACAATGGGAAAAGAGAAAGTTCAGTGGGGGTGAACTGGTTTTGTTGGCCTGAGGTCGTAAAATCATATGTCCCACTCCGGCCAATGGTGACTGTGGAGCTGGGTGCGGGGGTGATTTCACACCTATCTGTGAAACTGGGGGACACTGGGGAATGGAGTCCAATAGTTCCACAGACAAAGAAACATGCGGTCTTCATCATGTGCTATTCACCGTAGAGTGAAGCGCAACATCATGTTGCATAAACACTGATATGTGCAAGAGGGGAATCAAACAGCTTGTATCAGTGTTTTAGGCTTTACAGAGCTATGATGTGTTTCGGTCAGAGGTTCCTTACAGACATTGAGAAAGCCTCCTCTAGAAATGCAGAAGCTTCTACAGAAATATCCACCAACTGCTTTATTCTTTTTTGAAAGATGGAAAAATGTCCATAATAGCTGCACCATAGTTCATATTTCTTGACACAAAAAGTGAAGAAAATTTAAATTTTCATTTGACTTTAAATCTTGTTGCATTATCCACCATTACAGACCAAGCAGGCCTTGGGGGCTTTTGAGGCTGTTTTTCGGAGTGAGGAGCCAGGCATGCTGGCAAGAAAGATATACAGAGATTTATTATAACCAAACAAGACTTTGGTCAGAATTGAAAGAAGATGTGAAAATGGAGTCCAGGTTGGACACAGTCTGATTTATACTTTCGAGGGGCATTTGGATCCTCAGGGCATTGAGCGTAGGCTGTGATTAGTCTCCCTGCTGTTCCTCCACACGCTCCTGCTCTGAAGCTCAATGGGCAAAGCATGGCACCAGACGTTCTGTGGTTAGGGGCTACGCTCCCACTGTGGCTCCTCAAATTAAAACTGTATGTTTGCATGTACTGAAAGACCAATAATAAAATGTATCCTCCAAAGTGCTTGTGGTGCATCTGTACCCGGTGAGGCAAGTAGGTGCCTAAAAGTAATTAGCACATTCATGTTTTTTTCCCGCTGGCACTCTTGTTGTCTGAAAATGATCAAATCAAAGAGATCCCACTGCGCCGTTGGGCCTGTGGGCCAATCAAGTGTCTCCCTCTGGCTTGAATTATGACATGAAGCTTTTTAAGCCAGGGGCATGGAGTCAAAGGAACCCTGAGTGCGCATAAAACTAAGGCAGCTCTAGTACAGAACAAGCATATTCGCATAAATATGAGATAATTACATGACGGCGTCACAACCGCCGGCGACAGCACATGATTGATGAGCCAGAGAGAGAAAACATGAACAAGGCGAGCGGAGAAAGGGACAGGGTTACTGGTGTAACACAAACTGTGGACAGAGGGATGGGAATGAAAAGCAAAACAAAAGATGGATTGAAGGAGAATGGTGGAGGTCTTAGTGTCTCAGGCCGCAAGTATTACCCCTCTCCCCTCAACCTTCTTCTATTTCTGCCTTTTAAGGAACTCCATAACCTCAAGTAGATAATGAGTGCCTTGAAGCAGGCTGAGTAAATCAGACAGTGAACAACGAAGGGAGGGAGACAAGGTGTGTGTGAGGGGAGGAGGGTGAGGGTGCATCGAGCGAGACAGTGGGAAACAGTGGAAGGAAGAAGAAGATTAGAAGTGATAACAAATGAAGTGAGAGAGGCAGAGAGGAGCTGAGCTGAGTGGAGATGCCAGATAACATCTTGCATTAACTTAAAAGCATACTTTAATGAAAATGCACCAAGAGCTTTAGAGAGAGAGAGAAGCAAAGACGGGTCCCGTGCAGGTTAGGAAAATACATGTTCATGATAGATGTTTTTTAGTTCACGATTTTGCATTTAAACCCTTCTCACCATTCTTCACACTCACCAGGTTTCTCTATTTACAGTCTGAACGGCTGCAGTAGGATTCCCATCTTTCTTCACCTTTTTTTTTCAAAATCTGCAGCAGAGAAAAATGTAAAAGAGATCCCAAACTTCCTTGTGTAAATGTTGGGACTTCAAATAGCCTTGAAAGGGCACAACAATTTCAGGATTCACAACAACCGTGACCGCGTCACTGGGTTCAAATCAACAGTGATTGAGTCAACTCTAAACTTTGACCCTTATTGGAATCTCATGTGTCAGAGTAAGGACCTCAGTATGTTTCAAACAAAGTGCTTGTCAGACTGTGTTTTTTTATTTTCCTATAGAGCTACTTCATAAGTCAAGCAAAGGCTTTTATGTAGCCTAAAATCACAATTTACAAAAGAATATGAACAAACACTGACAGATACAAAAAAATGTAAAAGAAAAAAAAGGTACAAACTGCAGAAAGCTCTCTCTTCCAGTACAAACAAGCATGCTGAAATGTCAGCACTGATGTACCGCCATCACTGTTATCCCCATTTGTATGATTCACCAGGTCAAGATTACAAAGACGTGCAAAATTCACAGAAGTCTTGTAAAGAGTTCAACGATGCAGTGTGATGCAATCTGGCAGAAGCTATGACGTCCAGCTTCATGTCCTGTATTAGAGTTTGAAAAAAGGTATGAACACTTTTGTGTTCGGATATGGTTCAACACTAAATTGTATAGTCTTGTTTGATTTAAATAAACCGAACCCGAAGCTGCTCCAATCAATATTTCCATCTTTTAACAAACAGTCAGATGACTATGTGTAACGTGGAAGGGGCCACTCGTACAAGTGACATTTATCATCCATCACTACAGTCCCCTCAGCTCCACGAGGCGTAGCAGTAGCACATGTCAGTCATGTCAGTAGTACTAGTTAGCTAGTAGCTGATGAATATAGTGGATAATTTAGCAGCTTAAGAGCCAGACATTTGCCTCAGGAGTTGGTAGAGAGCGAAAACAGAACTAAAAGAAGAGTGTATATTGGCCTTACATTAATTAAGACCAGAAAGACGACTGTGAATAAATGCTAATGTTTTTCTGTGTCAGCTGGATGTGTAAAGCAACTGTTTGCTGACAAGTTTGCCAAGTTTAGTTAGCCAACTAAACTTTCTAAGGTGATAATATATCAGTGTTGTCCTCAGCTTCTACTCGTGGGATCTGAAACTATAAACTTCTTACACATTCATGTTGAACTAATAAGAGGATAATAAAATGAGCCTCTTGTCGGCTAGCTGCTGTGGCTTATGAAACAACTGTATCTGAGCATCTCTGTGGCACAGTTCAATTTCCTACTTTTCAGTCACAATTCCCAGTCAAAAATGACAAAAGTCAACCTAATAGGAAACAAATAGCACCCAAGCTCCAAATAATAATCTCATGTCACGTCAGGAAAAAGAGAAGTCCCATTCTTTACCCTTATTTCCAGCCCTGTCTCTGTTTTGCTGTGTTTCTCTGTATTTTGCTTTCCTATTCGTTCGGTTCTCTGTCCCTAAACCACAACAGTTGTGGGAAATCAGTCCCAGCTGTCAGCACTTTAATTTGATTGTAGAATGTGTCAATCAAGCTGGGGCACGTTGCTCAAAATCTAATTCTAGTCACTCGTTATTTCAGCTCCCACTGAGCTCTTTGCCGAGGGATTAACTCTGACTGTCACACAGAACCAAGGAACCCCGGGCGAAACGGACCAGCGCATCTGATCTTTGTTCCATCTAACAAGTAACCGAACTTGAAAGCACAAACTTATTCAAAACAACTTGTTCTGGATCCCTTTGAATATTCTTGCTCCTAGCAGTAAATACTTGCATAGCAGGGCTGCATGGCATTTAAACATTCAAGATGTCAAACCTCTCCGGATCCGAACTGCCAACACCGAGAAAAACAGAGACAGAGAGAAACAGAGCCTTGTCACACACTGTGGGAACCTCTCCTCTCGATGTCTGCAGTGGTGTGTTGGTTCTGCAGGTTTGAGATGAAGAGTTCAGATCTCTGTCAAACATCAAACTGGTGCCACAAATAGGATGTGAATCAAAACCACTCAGACTCATTCCTCCGTCTGGTCGGTCAGAAAGAGGAAAAAGCTGAATCTAGATCCTCTCTCTCTTAACTTTTCTTACTTGCTCATCCTTGTCCGTCCTTCCAGGCAGACACAGGCATGTCTTGCTTGTGTTTGTTTTGGTCCGGTCTTGTCTTATTGTGTTCAAATGGTGAAAGGCCAAAAAGGAATTAAAGAAAAGGAAACTCAGACAGCATGATGGAATGAAGAAATAGCATCACATTACTGTGGGGTTTCTTAAAAGGACCGTAAAAAGATCTGCCCTGTGTACTTTCCACGCCTGAAAATAGGAAAATGCTTGGGTCTGCTTGTCCTACACTTTTGAAATGGTGCACTGTGGGAGAGGAAAAGAAAATAGTCCTGTTTGTGAACAAAAGAGGAAGCTGTAGACAAGTATGTGTCTCTGCAGGTGTGCACAAGACACTGAAGGGTTGGAGGGGTGGAAATAAAGTGGTCTGCTTATGAATGTATTTGTGTATGTTCTTTTATAACACGTGTTGTGGGGGCAAAATTATATACATCATATAGTTATCATTTTATACAGTCACATTTTGGGGAATTGCCTTAGATTTAGTTACTCTATTAATTTTCATGGGTTTTCCCATAGGCCAAAACCAACGATGCATCAGTCCATCTCAAAATGTTCTGGCTCCGACTACGGCTGCAAACCTGACGTTTCTTGAAGTCACACATTTTTAAAATGTGCTTTAATTAACATTGAAAAAATGGCCACTGTAATTTTTAACATTTTCAGCCATGGTCTGATATAATATGTGGTGCTCTAATGAGTATGTCAGCAGGATGGAATAGAGGTCTATGAGAATGAAGAATAAGCTGTATCAGACTTTGGCTATACAGGCAGCTATCAAAAGGTTGAATTTATTGAATTTGATTTATTATTATTTACAGAATATATTTATTTACAGAATATCACCATTAATTTTTTTTAGATTTAAGGTTTGGTTGTGTGGCCTGTAGTTGTTAGGGTTAAGATTAGGATAGGTCTCCAGGGAATGAATGTAAGTCAATGTAATGTCTACCCCTATGTGACAAAAACAAGTGTGCGACTGTGTGTGTGAGGGAGGGAGTCTGTAGTTCTTCCATAATCTCCTGTCTTTGTGTGTCATGCAGACAGTTTAAAAGCTTTCTATTTACCTTTCGCACCATTCTCCCATTTTCAGGTCGCAGAGCAGGATAAAGGTGTGTGTGTGTGTGTGTGTGTGTGTGTGTGTGCGTGTGAAAGAGTGAGAGAGAGAGCACTGTAAGTCTTCCTTGTGTGGGTGGACAGCTGGTCCAAAACAGGCGTTTTAGTCTCTAACAAACCGTGACACGTCAAACATGTAACGTAGACCGCGACACAGCAACACGTAAAATGCCTCATTGACTCCCACCCAAAGCCTCAGGGAAAAGAAAAGTGAAAAAAAAATTTTTTTGCTCACACACAACTGCAGCCATTAATCATAAATGAAATTTTACGAGGGATGGCGAAGAATATGATTGTCATAAAATGAGCAAAACAAATGCGTGGAGGGAAGTTCCTGGCTATAGCTGCTGGAATCGCCTCAGGATAGCTTGGCTCAAGGAACAAAGGTGCTGAGATATACCCTGTGTTTGGATGCGTGTGTTTACCTCGTTCTGTTCCTGCTGCTTCCCCTCTGTTTTGCATTTAAGCGTCAGTGCTTTTGCCAGGATGCATGTCAGTTATCAGACTTATTAGATGCCATCAAACGTCTCCTCTATCATCTCCCTGTCATTTGGCTCTGCTTTCCCTCCATCTTTCTCTCTCCTTAAAAGTAGCTGCTGCTTGTTTTCTCGTTTCAATACTCTCACCACATACACAGACATACATAGTAATGCAAACACTGGCGAGACAAGTACGCAGAAAGGAAGAGACACAAAGAGAAAATAGGAAAATGACAAGCAGAGCAACTGCATGAAAAAGAGGCAGACAATGCCTCTCAGAAACTAAAACACCAGATTTTCAAGATTACTCTGAGTCTTAACTGTTCTGCTAAAGACATTATGAACAGTTGGTTTGTTTTGTAATATGTGGGGATTTAAGATTTGAGCCTCTTGCCTCCTGACCAAGCCTCTGATCAATATCGGCCATCATAATTTCATCAAACATGTTTAGTTTTTACCGCATTTGAAGCTGGACACATCTGAAGATGAGAAAGTTTGAGTGTAATTGTCCCTGACTGTAATCTGCAACCAACTTTTACACTGTGGCATAAAAACAGAGTTCAATTTACTGTAACACATTGCTATAGTCTTACATGGCACTATTCACTTAACAAATATTCTGTGGTCATTGAGGATGGGTGACTTCTCAGAAAAGTGTGTGGAAACGTACTGTACTCCACCATCAGACAGGCACACGACTTCGTTTTGGTGGTGGGCACAGGTTACGAGTGGTTGGTACATTTGTGTGGATTGATGGTAAGCCCAGTTCTCTTGAATAGGTCGAGGACCCATTAAAGGTGAGCAACATGTTTCTCTCAGGTCTGGCTAAAGATGACATCATCCTCCAAGTAGGTGGCTGCAAACTGTGGCACCTCCCTCAACAATTGGTTCATGAATGGTTGAAAAATTGCTGGTGTTGCCACTCGTTCCAGCAGCTCATCGATGTGGGGCACTGGGTAGGATTCAGCTGCAACATCCATACACTCTCCTTCTTGACCTTTAGCACCAAACATTCAGGGATCCTGTAGCACTACCACTGGGGAGTAGCATTTTTCTTCAGGTGGATCTTGTGCTGGACCGGAGTTGTAAAGCCAGGTTTTTCTTGGAAAAGCTCTGGATCCAGCAACAATCTTGTCTCCCCCTGCAGGACAGAGGGGAAATGGGACACATGGGACATACTGGGCTCAGAGATGTTGGTGGTGAACGACTGTTCTCTCTCTTCCTCCTTGTCAAAGGCACGGATCAGGAGATGCTGCTGGAAAAGCTGCTGGATTGGCGGTGCTAGCACCTGACACTTCCTCAACAGGTTCACATGAAAACAGTTTTGAAAACATGTTTTTTTCAGTTCATGAGGCATGTACAGTGCATAGGTTGCCTTACCCTGATGCTTGGTGATTTGGTGCTATTTGGCCAACGACTTACAGTCAGTGGTTGGGAACACCTGCTGGCTTGGATGAAAAGTCCTGTCCCTGGGCTTTCTGTCAACCAGCCCATCCGTCTGGAGTGGTATGGGATGGTCTTGATGTCCTTCACTACCAACAACTAATAAAGTTGCTGCAGCAAAACACAGCTACAAAAGACAATTCAGAACCTGTCTGACCTTAATATATCTTAGAGGAAAAGGCCAAGATGCAGATTTCCTAAAAAACGTCTCTCTCTGGTCCCCACTACATCCATTCCTGTTCTACCAAATGGTGTCTCAATTTCATTGAATGTCTGAAGCTGGGCATGGGCAACTCCCCTGTGTTAATTTATCTAACCTGTTTCACACGAAGCACAGAAATCCTTAAAATGGGTGTACGTGCCTGGCCAAAATCCACAAGCAATCCTGGAATTCCTACTGGAACAATACTGGATTTTAAAATGCTAGGAGGCCTGTCCAGGGGATTAAATGACCTACCTCCATGACCTTCTCTGTATTGCCTGATTTATGCTTGATGTATCTGTGAGCATTTTGATGTCATACCATCAACTACCATAACTTCAGAGGTACTGATGGGTGGATACAATGGAGAAGACAAGAAGAAACCATGCGGAGTATGGGCTTTGTTGCTTCCTCTTCTGAACAGAAAAGAGATATCAGTGCAGCCGATCTCACTGAGAATCAACAACCAGTGTGAACAATACTGCTTTTAGGTCATTGTTTGGGTTCTCCAGTCGATAAGAATCAAATGTTTGAGTCACTCATGTTGCCAACCCCTTTACATGATCCCACATTATATAGTAAATGAAAAAAAGTTTTTTAGAAGGCCAAAATTTACCCTATGACCGTGTGTGATGTCACTGCTTTTCATGGTCAGGTAAGACTTCTGTAAAACCTTAACACCCACACAACATCCACACATAGAAGCCATTCAACCATCAGATGAATGAGCACCCAGCCCCATTTTCTCCTTAATTGCATTTGAAAACATGTCGAGGAGCTGAGCAACATGGGGAATGACAGCTCCTGGTGTTTTCCTAAAGGTCTAAGTCAACAAGCACAGACAGTGACATGAAAGAGCTCTGCGGTTTTGCTCACTCACACGGACGACCAATTGATTAACTCATAAATCAACCTCATCCCAGGCCCCGGGCCCTGGAGCGCCCCTCCACCTCCACCAACCCAAAAACGGATTGAGAAGCTGCAGCCCAACCCTGCACCCTCCAGCTAAGTAAGTGGAGGCGGGTTGTTCCATCATATGGCAGAAACCCAGCAGGAGGGATAGGCCAGGTGGGGCAGGTACAGCGGCTGCTCCTGAGTAAAAAAAAATAATAATAAGGTGGGGCCATGGAAACCACAGGTATAGGATTAGTATGTGTTATTGTAACAACAGGGAGGGATGGAGGAAGAAAACACATAAGGGCTTAAAGAGGGACATAAATGTGTTAAAAAGATAAAGGAGAGGATAGGCTGAATTAAGCGCTGTGTAGTGTTGCCAAAAGGGAGAGAAACAAGGGGAGACAGATATGGAGAGAAAACATAGAGGAATGCAGTAAATCCCTAAGCGACTGAACAATCCTCTGGAGAAAGAAAAGAGGAATTTTTATGTGCTGCAGGTGAGCAGAACAGAAAGGGAGGGAGAGGGAAGAGGAGACGGAGAGAAGAGGAGACAAGGAGATAGACAGATGGAAAAAGAGGGAGAGAACGCGGGGGTGGCCGAGGGAATTTGAGGAGAGCGTGAAAGGGTTTGATTGTGGCAGAGAAAAGGGGACACATGTTGTGAAAATGAAGCAAAAATGACACAAAATGACACAAAATGCCTACTCATGCAGTTAGAGAGGATGGCATGTGGATGGCCACGGTGAAGGAAGACAGAGAGACATATGGCAAAAAGATTGGGAGTCAGAGTGTGACAAAAAAGGATAAAGAGCAAATAGGAGAGAGAAAGACAGACTGGGAGGAAGAGGAGGTCCGAGAAAGGCTCGACAGACACACATGTGTATCTTAAAGGCATACACAGGTTTTTGGGAGATTGGGAGATGTGTTCCCAATGAGAATGTGTGCTCTGTGCACTCATTTAGTGCATTCAAGGTAAAATAACTGTAATTTTCTAACCCTTGTGATATATTCAGATTTTTTAACAATAAAAATATTTTGTTGTGAGATTCCCTGTGTTGTATGAGCGGTTAACATTTAACATTTAAGTGTTAAGTGTTAACAGGTGTATTACTCACCTCTGCATCTAGCTCTCACACTGAACCAACAAAACTGGTAGAAAACTGCTTTTAGCAGCATATTCGTCATGCACTGCCTCATCTAGAGTTGTGCAGTGTATTTCATATCACTAAATTCCCATTAGAGAGTTGTCTTTTCATTATAACGTCCAAATATTATCTCATGTAGATATATGATATGGTAGATAGATTTACCATAGCCATCCGTCTTAAATTATTTTTTTCTGTCAGTTTGGTATCGTAGATGGTTATAAATACTGTGATATACATAACAATATGGAGTTGAAGCCATTCAGCAGCATGAATCAGAGCTGTAACAAATTCAAATTCATCCAAAATTGATATATATATATATTTTCATCTGTGGAGAAAACATAATATTTAGCTTAATCTATAATTGTTATCTGTGCATGCAAAAGATTTAGTTCATGGTTTGATGCTTTTTACCGAATTGCTTGGAATTACTTGCTTGCTTACATTCATGTTTTTATTTACAAAGGCTTGTCTATGACAAAGAGTCTAAAGCGTTACTACTTCCTGTCACCTAATAGTGTCGATGACTTTTACAACCTTAGACAGAATCCATAGTCCTTGAAGGGGAATTCAACCAGTTTTACAGATCAAAATCTGTTTTCAGGTCTTGGGAAGTACTGTTTAGGCTGTTTGTGGCCACAGAGGGAGCTGCATGAAGTCTTAAATTGCCTCAAGTGTTGTCCCAAATCACCAAAAGAACTGTCAGCTGTCGTGTTGCATTGTAGGTATTGTATGTGCCATATTTTGACTAAGAAGAGGGATTCTTGGAATAAAAATTTCTGATTCTGCACATTGAGTTTGATGTATATGAAACTGTCCATCATGAGTCCAATAGTGTGCTAAATCGGTGTAGTGTATAAAAAGTTCACATTTTTCAGATGATACCAGTAGCCCACTCTCATTCAACATGACGTATGTGCAAGTGATAAAATGAGGCACTGTAGCACTTAACCTCCACAGGGGAACGAGGAGGAATTTCCCAAAATCTTTTCTTTAAGACTAAAAGTAGTTGAAGCGTGGAGTGAAGGAGCCAGAAAAAAGGATATAAGGGCTGTTCTCAAAGAGCAAATAAAAGTTCTCTAACAAGATGACCTGCACATCAGCTCCTCTGTTGGCCCTAAGTCTTAGATCACAGCCTGCCTATCAGACAGACAGGCCCGTCTGAGTATCAGAGCCAGTAATGTCGATGCCTTGTCACTCACAGTATCTGTTCGTATCGAAAGACTTGCCAGCTGAGTCATACAAACGGGGCTCAGCAATCCTGCTACGCATTAGTTACAGCAATTTGTCTCTGCTTCGCTGACGGAGAAAGACAGACAGAAAGAGAAAGACACCGGTGAGTGATGGCTGTTAGATAGCTATGCATGACAAGCCTCATTCCAACGAAGTTCTGACACATAGAGATAATGATTCACACACGTGCTGCACTTGCAAGCCCACACATGACAAACAATACACACACACATAAACAGATAGAAAAACGCGCATGTGAACAGACCATACAAAGCTGCCTTTGTTGACTACTGGCGGCCCCTCAGCCATTGCTTACTGAATGTAAAAAACACACAGCGGCTTGTGAGTGTGTATATACATGTGTGTGTGTGTATACATGTGTGTCATGTTGCTGTCAGCGTTAACCCTTTTCCCCCACTTAGAGTGAGTGTGTGTGATGATGTGTTAGTGTTGACACAGTCGACCTCCCATATTAGTCACTTCCTGCTCAGCTAATGCTGCTTTTTAAGGTTCATGTGTGCACTTGTTTGTGTGCGCATGGCCCACATTTGTGTGTGTGTGTGTGTGTGTGTGCCAGGGTGGGTGTGTGCAGTTGTGTGCAGGTGTGTACCTCGGAGGTGATGGAAGGGAGATTCTCATTGATCCTTTAATATCTGGCCTGGGGCGAGAAGAGGGAGCCAGAGAGCTGCAGAGTGTGTGGGAAAAAAGGGTAGTTCAGAGCAATAAAGCCCAACAAGAAAGACTGAATGAAAGAAGATAACAGGTGAGGAGGCGATAAAAGAGTGACTATAGAGGACTAGGGACGTACAAAAACGATAAGAGGCGGTGACAGAGACAGCAAGGATGGCAGCACTGAAACACAGACACAACAAGAGAGCCGGGCGGTTGGTGGGATTATGGGGTGTGTGTTTGTACCTGTGCCTGTTTGTCCTCATGTAAATCCCTCACTGTCACAGGTCAGAGGGATGTTTTTGGGGGAAGAGGAGCTTCGTGAGATAGTGTGATGAGAAAAGAAAGCAAAGTGGGAGGAGGGATGATGCAGTGGGAGGTGGGAAGAGAGAGATGAAAGGAAAAAAGAGAGATCGTAAATTTTCACCAGGACAGACAAATAAAAACTCTCTCATCCCCGCCTCTCTCGCTCTATTTTTTGTCATGAATGTGAGCCGGCCTTTGTTTTCCAGAAAACGCCCCGACCCCAAACTCCTCTCCCCTTGTGCCAATCACCCGAAACCATCCCTATAAAACTAAAACCATTGCAAACAAAAATCCCATATGCATTTCTTTTTTTGTCTCTCCACCCGACAGGCTCCCAAATGACCAATAACGCCATGCTCTGTACAAAAGCTAGTATTTATTCTCTCTCGAGTTACAATACAGTATTTTCACACTGGAGAAAAATAAATAAACATCTTGTTCAATAAATATTATAGAGATATGATCTAAAACCTTTAACCACATCATCCAAGGCACATTGCAGAGACATAACAATAGATTTATTCTGAAAAACAAAGTAAGCCATCTGTAAGTTGCCAAGAGAAAAACGTTTCTGATTTCATGTTTTAAAAGGCACAAAATTTTCACCTCAGTGAATATGAAGTTTTTTAAAAGGCATAGTTTGATATTTAGGGATATTAACGTATTTGCTTTCTTTCCGTGAAGTTCAATACCACTTTCATATCTGTCTGTTAAATATGAAACTGGGCAGACGATGGTTATCTTAGTTATCATAGGATTCGGACTGAAGCTGGATTTATCCTGGATCATTTTTGGTATTCGTTTTGCTGTGAAAGGGCAGGTCTAATCCAATATGAGCCTGTCTCTGGGCAGATGCCAGAAAAAGCGAGAGTAGAGAACCAGTGGACAATGAATGATCGCCATTGTCCATGTAGCGTTTTGGTTAAGCTTCTCTTTGAGTCTATTTTTTAACCTAAAGTAACTGAAACCAACGCCGAGCTCAGTGCACAGTTCAGCAATCCTCAGCAAGAGTTGAGTGAGCAACAATAAATGGATGCACTATATGTGATGGGGCTGTATTGTACTGTTATTGGATTCCCCACAGTCACTTTGCTCACACTGTTTCATTCGCTTTGTTATATGAGAAGCAGTGGGAAGGTCTGCTCTTATGTCATTACTGAATATGATAGTCTGTTGCCGTTATTTTATTTCTATTTTATTTACTGTGACAGCAGTGATTGTGATTCAGCATGCCTCATGTTCTCCTCAGTCTTGACCTTCTCTACCGGCATCAGAAACATGTCAATTTGTAGCAATAACGGATGTAAAATAACATACATTATAAAGTTGCGGTTTATGCGCTGGGCCATGTCTTTGCTAGGAACAGTGAGTCCCTGGAGTCCAAGACAGCAAAGTGTCATTTTTACACCAGATTAAACAAACAAGATATTACATGTTAATTACTGAGCTTTTGATGTGCTGGTAGATGGATTTTGTCTGTCTTTGGACAGAGTCAGGCCAGCTGTTTCCCCCTGTCTCCAGTCTTTATGCTAAGCTAAGCTAACTGTCTGCTGGTTCCATCTTCATATTTAGTGGACAAACATCGGAGTTGTTGTGATCTTACTCTCAGCAAGAAGCAAATAAGAGCTTTTCCCAAAAATGGTGAACTATTTCTTTATACACAGAACGCACCGCTGTTGTTTTTTAGGGAAAATTATTCTATTCTAAAACATTTTAAGATAAACTTGTGTTACATATTTCTTGGTACAAATGAGCACAGAAGTGAATGGTATGTTAAGGCACCAAATACCACAATAAGTGTGTGTGTGTGTGTGTGCGTGTGTGCGTGCGTGCGTGCGTGTGTGCATGCGTGCGTGTGCGTGTGTGTGTGTGAGTGAGTGAGTGCATGTGAGTGTGTTTGACCATCTCTCTGTCTGGACAGTATGTGTAGCGCTGTTGTAGATTTACTGTAACTGACCAATTGACTTCTCATTACTCAGCACTACCCCTCTGCCTGTTATTTCCAGTGCTCATCCTTTGACTCACGCCTCCTCTCATCCTCCTTTCCTTCTTTGCCTCTTCCTCTCCTCCTCCTCCTCCTCATCCCTCTGGCCATTTCCTCCTCTCCTTTTGTCTTTTGCCCATTCAGAAATCTTCCCATCTTCCTTCAGAGAAAATGAATGTTTGCTGAATCACACATCTGAGGTCACTGAATCAGCATTTGCTCAATGGCAGCACTGTCTGTCTCTCTGCCTGTCACTCAGTCTGCCCCTGTGTGTGTGTGTGTTTGTGTGTCCAACCACCTACAGTGGTATTTCTGTTGATCTATGAGCTGTGAAGTCCGGTAACTCAGCCCAGTCTCAGTGTTTCTCGCTCAATGAGTTGCTATGTGCATCAGGCGGGTGACAGTGCTGGTAATGTGCTGGCTTTGTGTGTGTTATATTCCATTAGCGCTTCTGGTGACCTGCCAAATAGTCTGTCATTCACTTATTCCAGTACAGTATGAATGAATGTGTTAAGCATGGATGTGTTTATGTCCCTCAGTCTGTTAAAGCTCTCTATTTGTTTCCACTGTGCAAATGATAAATTTCTGATATACTGCACTTGTGTGTGTGCTGTCTCGGTGTCTTAGCCTCGGAGTCTCTTCTTGAGGCGGTTAAAGTCCTTCGCCGATCGCCACAGCCAACTCTGCAGCTCTCGCAATATCCAAAATCCCTCCACCTTCCTGGCGAAGTCGTTCATCATCGGCCGCACCGACAGCAACGAAGAGGAGGATGAGGAGGTGGAGGAGAGCAGTGGTGTCAGAGGAGGTGAAAGGAGGGAGGTGCCTCTTTGTAAAGACAGAGGGACAGGCTGGGTGAGGAGGGTGTGCTCCTCACCTGCCCTGAACTGGTAGAGGAGGGAGAGGGTGGACAGTGGAGGCTGGAGGGTGGGGGAGAGGAGAGAGCGAGGAGGCCGACGCTGATGATTGAAAGTGGAGGAAGAGGAGGTAGCTTCTGTGTCTGTTTGCTTCTCCTCCTCCGCCGTTAATCCTCTTCCTCTCTCTACAATAAAGCCGTCTTCTTTTCTGAGTGTGTCTGAGTGAAGCGAGTTCAGATTGTAGCTGTACTGATTGTTGTTGTTGTTGTTGTTGGTTTGGATGGTCGGTCGGAGAAGGGAGCCGTCGTTGCCTGGGTACAACACCTCTATCCTGAGTTCAGGCTGCCACTCCTCCTGTTCATCCTCGTTAATACTCAACAACCTTCTCCTCCTGCCCCATCGCTCCGCGCCTCCCTCTCCCTCCAGTTCCTCCTCTTCCTCCTCCCCTACTCTCACTTCTTCGCTGGCAGTCCATGTCCTGCTCTCTGGCTCTTCCCTCCTCCCTCTCCTCCCTCGTTCTCCTCTTCCCTTCTCCCTCGATCCGCCACTCCTTCCTCCAGCTGCGGCCGCCTCCGCTCTCCTCCCCTCTTTCCCTCTCCTTTTTTCCACCAGGTCGATGCCGTCCTCCCTCTCTCTTCTAACAACCCTCGTCCCACTTCTTCTTTGGTTGTTACGCTGACCGGATTCTGTCCTCGTCCCAGCTCTGGACCTGTAAAGGCTCTGGCTCATCAGTGGCGCTGGTCGGTTGCCCCCTGCCCCCCTCTGAGGATACTGCAGCTCCCCAGAATTACTTCCCATGTCCGCAGATGGAGGAGGAAGTGTGTAACCGAGGGTGGTCATGAGTGCGGATATGGAGCCCAGCAGCCCATCCAGGCCAGTGCAAAAGTGCAGCAGGGAGGTCTTGAGGGAGGGGCAGAGGGTGGAGCGGGCCAACTCCCTGACGGCTGCCAGCAGAACAGAGTAGGCCCTCTGGTTCTGGGCGAGCCGAGCCTGGTTCTCCAGGCCGTGCCACAGCTCCAGGCGGGTGGCGGCACTGGGCAGGGACAGAGCCGTGCTGTTGGGCCGAGGAGGGGAGAAGTCTTTCTCATTGAATGGAGGTCCTAGGTAGGTTAGCTGGAAGAGATATGTAAAAATGAGAAGAATGGATGAGAAAGATGGCCAAAACTATGAAAATAAGACACTAGTTGGACCAAATCAATAAATATCCAGCACAATATAATGGTATCGTCCCATTGTTGTTTTTAAAGCAATAGTTTTTTGGCTACTATAACAAAAGTGACACATGATCGCCTTTTAAGCTGTTATGGCGAACTAGTCAGCAAACAGTTGCTTAAACACAGACACCCAGCGGTTATACAGGAACATTATCATTCACTTGGTGTCGTGTTTCTGACCACCTGATGAATGAAAAGCCAATATTCACTCTTTTGGCTCTGTTTTTGGTCACTACCAACTCCTGAGGGAAATTTCTGGCTCGTTAACTGCTAAATGCACCACTGTCTCTGTCTATCTCCTGTTTGGTACTAAGCAGGTAGTGCACGGTGGGTTTTTAGATCACAAAAAAGTGACTCACATATACGTCTTTGATTTCCTTGAGTTGATACTCCAGGTATTTGGTCAGCTCGTATGTGCTTTCAATCGAGCTCCTCTCACTGGCCAGGTTGTGTGATGAATCCAGGGCCGTTGCCATGGCAGCAGCCAATAACAGGAAGAGCTGGTGTTGATGGACTGTGGGAAAATTAAATAAAACACTTTGATTAAGAGTGAGACAGACAGTTTGAGATGTTTCCCTAACGATACTCGCATAATGGGCGTCCCTGTGATAATTAACACATACTGCACAGGTATTTGTAATCATAACAGTGAGGTGAAATTTATCTCAGCCATTATTTTCTCAGACATTTTGTGATTATTTAACTTGGATACTTGGTTTTTTAATGAATTTAACAATTTGAGAGCTCAACGGGCAAAAATCACCTCCAGCAACAGTTTCCACACTGTTTATAGGAATTTTTACGATATTCTAGTTTATTTCTTTGTCTCTATGGCAATGGCCTCGTCTGTTTACATATTGCCAGGTCAGAGTCATCTGACACTGCCAATAAAGCTTTTTCCGTTTGCAATCTAATTTTAGAGGTTTCTGGCTGTCGGAGGTTTACTCTGGCTTCAAATAAAACCTCAGTTAATAGCTTCAGACAGTCAGACAAATGGCTCCTATGTTCAATGCACCAGCCACCACTCACACACACACACACACACACACACACACACACACATTCATTCCTGACTGATATCCCAAAAACAAAGACATGTGGCTTTCTTTACAATCACAAACATTAATGTGTTTGTATCAGTTGTATGTTTGCTGTGGACTTCTTGTTTAGGTTTCAGAGTGTTTGTGTGGGTGTTTTATGTTACTGTGTGAGTGTTTGTGAGAATGTTTGTAGCTGTAATTATATATGTGGATTAAATTCACATTGCTGTGAGTGTATACAATGATTGTGGTGTGTGTGTGTGTGTGTGTGTGTGTGTGTGTGTGTGTGTGTGTGTGTGTGTGTGTGTGTGTCTATGGGGAGGAGGTTGTAACACTGGAAACCTTTTAGTGCCCCTGTCTCTGGTTTCAAACAGAGAAAATTAGAGCTGAAAGGTGGTTTTCAACACTGAGGAACTTCATGTACGTCCACTTCTCTTCATCCCATGCTTTGCTCGCTCTGGACGCCCTTTCTTTCACGCACTCTCCCTTTACTTTCTGACTCTCTCTCAACACTTCCTCGCCCCTTTCTCCTGAGTGCGACATGCATTTCTTTCGTTGCCTCTGCTCTCTGTCATCCATCATTTTCCATCCTCTCTGTGCTCTGTCTCTCTTCCTCCTAACACGGTGACAGTAGGCAGTGATTCATGCTTGTAATTAAGGATAAAACATACTGCTGTTCAACAGGTTTGAAATATGTATTGCACAATGTGTGTGATCCTGTCAACTTTCACTCTTTCGCTCACCTTGTCTTTCTCTGACTCACCTCGGGCCTCCTGTTGCCTCACTAATTTACTCTCTTTCTCCGCTCAGACTAGTCACACTCAACCTCTCCTTCTGTCTCAATATACCTTTCTCCTCCCTACTTCTCTTCCTTTTCTCCTCTTGACGCTCTTTTCTGCCTCGGGTCAAAATAACAGCAGCCAATTAACCCCCGATTTGCTCTCCTATTCTCCCTCATTTGCCCCTTTTTTATTTGTCTTTCATCTAACCGTCACGCCAGGCCACACAGGATGAGATGTTAAATGAGTGGCTTCAACACTTGCAAAACATTTACTTCAACAAGTTTTCAGTGGTTCTAAGAAAACAAGATCTGACCTAAAACAGTCAACACCTTTTTCTGTGACTCAGCTGCTTACATTTGACGTATTGGTACACACCCCCAAAAAGGGTTGGGTAGAAAATGAATGATGTTATGTACTTAGTATACAAAATATATTGTCTGCTGTGCTACTACAAGACTGTCATAATTGCATTAGGCAAACTTCGTATCTGGCAACGTATCTGGCTGAGAAATGAAGAGAAACTCATTGTAATTTTTAATTTTTTGAAAGAAAACTAATCATACAAGATTACTCTGATTTTGTTACAAACTGCTATGATGACATGTTAACAATGAGTAGCAGTGATGAGATACATTTTTAAAGTAACCTATTCTGTCTCCAAACCAGCCTCAAGCTGAAAAAGTTGTGCACATTCGATGGCATGAGTATTAATGACAGACTGTACTGGCAGTTTCAAATTAAGATATGATTAGAAATGCTTGTCATTGGAGTGAACCTGAACAAACATCACATCACCCCAGCTGCTTGATATAAAAGCAAAAAACAGCCTCCTTGATAGTTAGTAGTGTATTCGCTACCTGCTGGCCCTGAGTTATTGGCTACATCAAAGCATCCTCCCAGACTATTTTCTAAAACACTGTGGTTGGGCCTGGGCAACTCCCACATGCTCCCACACACACCTTGAAATCAATCAACAAGGACAGCCCCCGTCAGCCAAGCCTTCTCCAAGCTCCTCAAACCGCAAAAGCCTCATCACCTGTCAGAAGCAATAAGCATCTTTCAGCAATGCCTGAACATTTGGAGCTCATCAAGCCGTGGGCTCCCAGCACTGAACATCCTCCATCAGCATCAGAACACAATGAAAGCAACATGACATCTTTGACTCTCAGAGTAAACAGCCCTGAAGGAAAAGGAAGCACAGTGTGCAAAAATGGTCGTGTTTAGAAGGAATAAGCAGGTACCCCCCCCCCCAAAAAATGGAGCCTGGGACGGAGAGAGAAAATTCTCCTTGGCAAAAATCAACCCAAACTGTTCCAAACCGTTTCCTTTTGTCTGCAGCCACATGCTCGAAGATGATTGCCAGACGTGAAAGTCTCTTGTTGTTTTGATTGAGCGCTGACATGTCTAAAAGCATCCTGCACTGTGGCTTAAAACAACCGCTCTTTTGTACGAGTAAACTGAGATAACTCAAACCCAGAGCCATGTTGTTGTTATATAATATTACTTTGAGCAACAACACTATAGTCGGCATACAGCCCCGACTTCAAGGGGAGCCCTGCAGGCTTGGGGCCGTGTCTATGTACCTGGCAGTGGAAGCACACTCCGCAGGGCAGGGTTGAAACCAGAACATTCTCCTTGGGAGGATTGCATTACAGCAACACAGGGGTTCCCTACAACGGCCGACCATGACCTGCCTCTGCGCACTTATGTGTGTGCGACTCCCTCCACATGTTGGCACACATACCTGTTAGGTTAACACACATGCACCGACAGGGGAGCGCCATTATTCACAACTGATCATATTTTTATTGACAGTTTGTTCGCTGATGTAAAGCCAGCTCTGGCACTCTGAAGTCTGGCTGCCATCTGCAATACAGAGCTGAGTATGAGGTTCGTGCGCCAGAGCCTCTAAGCTCCAAATAGGTCAAAATCAAACATCACCGCAGGGTCGGGGTTCAGAGTTGAACTTTGGGGCGTAAGGTTGTGCTCAAGGGCTAAAAGAGCGCTGTAACACACTTGACATATTACACTCCAGACGGTGTTTTGGTAAACCAGTGACCCAGTGTTTGTGGGTGTTGCACCGCCTCCATTCGAGAGGACTAGTATTTCATCTTTCCCAACATGCACCACCATTTGAGGTTTTGAACAAGCACTTAAGCAGAATTTGGTATTGTGGGAAAACCATGTGCAAACTAATCTCTCCAGTCTGGTCCAGGAAAAACTAGCTCCAGTGCCAAAAGAGGTTGCCCTCCATCGCTCTAACCACTTGAAAGAGGTCTTAAACAGAGAGGAAACATCAGTATGGAGAAAATATTATGAATCCGGTCCAAATTAGATATTTATCATTGCCAGCACAACATTAATTAGGATGACTACAGTATATTGTGATGGCATACTTTTGGTGTGCATCCATCGTAAAACTTTGACAATATTTTAACATTAATCAAGCACACTGCCTAATTTAGGAACAAAGGTTTGATACATCATCCGTGGTGTGTTTTCCAGATCTAAAACAACATGCTGCAGGCTACCTCCTCTCACTTTTCACACTTCAGTGCTATCTAGTCTCTGAGTAGAACCCCTCTGCTACACTGGAGGACGGTATTACACAACACTAAGGAAGTGAGTGATGTTTCCAGACACGTTTTATGCTATAGCCCCTGGAATGGATACTGACGTTATATATCATGATGTGAGTGGCGTAAATGATAGTCACAACTTTAGAAATCAGCACCAAATAATCCGATTTAATCAGATTTATGTTTTTTTAAATGCGTAAGCTCCATCACTGAGGGTTACATCTACATAAAAATCCATTGTTAACACTAATAGAATCAAATCAGCTCATTTAAAATAAACTGAGCTGTAAACTTTTTTATGTGATTTCCTTCTTTACAAACTAATTTAGTTAGCTAATTTAGGCCAGTTAAATAAGTTAGCAGGGGCAATTCCAGGAGGTTTTATTGTCCTTCCCGTTCTGCCAACAGCGTGAGTGCAGCATAAACTCAAGGTCCACTTTTTCCAGACATTTTAAGTTTCAGTCTGTCATCACCAACGCAAGTTCTGCACTCTTGACACCTGACGACATCTGAGAAATTTCCACTCATTGAAGAAAACCGTGGCATGTGAGTGAAAACTCGAGAAAAATCTAGTAAGTGAACCTGGAGTTTAGAGCATCTGATCACAGCTATGTGTTACCAAGATCCAGACTCTGTAGCCGCTAAATGTGATCACTTTGATGAGTCATTTTATTGAGTTACTTTTACATTTTGGCATCTATTACCTTTTTTTTTTTTTTTTTTACTTCATAAGTGTCACATGAGAATTCACTCCCATCCGCTGACTTGTCTCACATATTTGTTGTCATCTCACTAACGCGTCAGAGTCGGAGCTGCAGGCTCTGTTGACAGAAGAGAAGCAACCCATCGGAGCCAAACTCCGGGGAGCTGTTTGTTTCTTGCATAGTTTTTTAATTATTCTGCTGCAGTGTACCTGGTGGCAATTTTGCCTTCTGTCATCATTCTCGCTGTAAACAAAAACACACCTGTGCAGGATGCCAGGGGGCAAAAACATGCACACATCAACAGACTGATGTGAGAGATACAGAGTCACACAGGAGGTGGACACAGACACACGACGAGGTGAGTGGGGGTGAGGGGAGGTGTGGGGGTTTGACAGTCTGGGGTCAGGGTCGGTGTTGTGTATCTGTGTACAGTTAAAGGCCAGATTTATGTGCAGTCTGTACTCAATCAAATGTGCATTCCTCCACTAACTGAACACACACAAACATGCACACACACACACACACGCACTCATATGCACACATATGCACACATATGCATCCAGATTGTGCAGTGGAGCGTATATCCATGTATGCACAAAAGCCATACCGAATAAATACATATAAAACAAACCATTGTGTACTCCAGCACACACACATGCAGAAACATACACACTTTTCCCTTCTCTTGTCCCCTGAGAGTCCTTTCCCTGGAGTTTGTTCATACTGAATTTCAAATTGATCCTCTTGGCACTGGACACACACTGGGGTTGCCAAAAAACATCAATGACCTAAAAACAAAGGCGAAAAAATCCAATAAAAGTTATGTTTATGCCCAGAGACTCTCTGTGCAACCATTTCTCACCAGTCATAAACTCAGCGTCATCTCTTTAGTTTCTCTCCTTACATCGATGTCTGTCTCCCTCTTCACCTTATAAGCCAATCCATCCACGTCTTTTTTTAAATCTGTGGATTCCAGTCGCTCCATGTTTTATCGCCATGTTTGGTTTCAATTTCTTTGTCGCTTCATCTGTCCCCCCTCTCTCCCTAAATCTCCCTCAAACATCAAACTTCCATTTTAAAGCCTCTTTCCTTTCCCTCCCTAATTACCGTCCCCCTCTCTTCCTTTCACTAATTGGCTCCACTCGCTCCCTCGATCAACATCTTTCATTCTCTCCTTCCCCCTTTTTTCAGACCTTCAGTTTTTAATTTGCCTCTTAATACCCCCCACCCCCCCTTTCTCTTTCCTCACCCGCTGCCCTCCCTCCCAGGCTACTCCACCTCGATGTTTTTTTCTTAAATAACACCTAAAAAAGAAGACTCAGATGAGAAGGTGCTGCTGAATGTCAAAGTCTGTGCTTTGTCACTGCTTTTAAAGTAGGTTGACTGAGGTTGTGCTTTTGATTATACAGCTGAAATTATTACTCACTTAATATGTTAATGGCTCCATGGGTTAAGACGTTTGTTCCTGCTTCTTAAATGTGAGTATTTGCTGCAGCTTCTCTCTTATTTGACAGTTAACAGAATATATTTGGGTTTTAGACTTTTGATCGACAAAAAAAGTGATTGAAGATGTTAGACTGAACTGTGGGGAACTGTGATTTTTCACTGTTTTCTGGCATTCTGAACTAAAACACTGAAATCAGCAGTTTGCAGCCTTATTGGGCTTGTTTTGCTCTTGTTAATTATTTTGTTAAAAGCTTTATATCATGTTTGTTGACCATTTCACTAGTCCCACATCACTTATAGCCAGCTTATTATTCATTAAATAATAGATTGTATTAAGATATTGTCTTTTAATTTAGTATTTAGATGGGCTCCAGATTTCAGCTCCACTACTTTTCAGAGGTAAATATTACACTTTTGTACTCCACAACATTTAGTTCTCAGTTAGACTGCAGTTTTTATGAATCTAAAATAAGCATTAAAACATACATGATTTAAACATCCAATACCCATAGTATATAAAAACTTAACATGAAGTTAACATTTTAATCAATCAGTTATCCACTAACATAATTTAACTCTGCATTCATCCTGCAGAGTGACTACTTTTACTTTTAAGGACTGATGACACTGAGTAAAGTTTTGAATGCAGGACCTTTCACTGTTGTATCTGCAAGTATTTTTACGGCAGTTACCTAATGGACCTGAATCTGGATCTGAGAGTGAGGAAAGATATTTTTGGTGTCTTGAAGGATAGAGACAGAGGAGAAGAGGAGGAGGAGGAGGAGGAGGAGAGGATTTGAAAGGAAGGAGTGAGAGGACAGAGAGAAGGAGGGAGCCGGTGAGGGAGAGTTTTCTGAAGCGAGGGGCCATGTTAATTTGGGAAAAATGTAAACAGCATGTGTAACTGTTCAAAGCGTGACCGACTCATTTTATATCATTCCCCCCTTCTCTCTCCTCTCTCTTTCCCTCTGGGTGCTGCTAACTTCTGTCAATCGGGGAATCTGCACTGCATTAACCCCTCTGCCGCCAGCTCCTCTCTCCGTCTCCCTCCCTCCCTCTCTATTTACTTTTATCTGTCTCTACCTCTCTTTACTCTCCCTCACCCCCAACACACACTCCCAACCTCCCCTCCTCCTGACATCCATATATATACCGTGAAGAATCGAGGATGGCGCTGAGCGAATCAAAAGATGTGAAAGGTTCACTTTTTCCTCTCTTTTTCACATCCCCTGCTCTCTGTCTCTGTCTTTTTGCTCTTCCTTTGTTTCCTCCTGTTGGCTGGTGTGTTTGAGCTCACTGGTCCAACACACACCAACGCCTTTATCTGAAACACACCGACACTAATTCAACCCTCCCAGCAATAACAGGCCTTGTGTGTGTGTGTGTGTGTGTGTGTGTGTTAGACAGAGAGCGCAAAAAGGCTGATGTATATTTAAAAGGGAGAAAAAACATGTTTGTATGTTTCTGTTCATCTGTGTGTGTGTGAACATTTGTCATTGTGTGTGTCTACCTGGGGAGGTAGATATGTGTGTGTGTGTGTGTGTGTGTGTGTGTTTGTGTGTCCAAGCATGTTCCTCACCAGCTGAGCTTTCTGTTTATTAATTTGAGCAACAGTTTGTTCTCAACTCTCTATTTATTGTCCTTCTGAAGTTACACCGCATTTTGCTGATGTGACCACCGAAACGAGGACGTAGGGAGCGAATGGGGGGGGGGGGTGCAGGAGGACGGAGAGGGAGAGACACACTTGGTCACATCTTTTGTCTGGCGCATCATTTTATCATTCAGCCGCCCTTCTGCACCTCTTCCCTTCACCTTCTTTTCCTCCCTTTCTTAGACACGGAACAGCAGCCGCACCAGTTGTCCCAGGGGAAAAAGAGTGTGTGTGTTAGTGTGTGTGTGTCCTCTCACACCCTGACTAACGTGAATCATGTACTTTCTCATATCAGTGACAGCTAACTAGACAGGGGCTTAAAGCTGCCTCTGACCCCCTCAACCCCTGTCATTTTTTACTGTGAATAAGACCCCCCCTTCCTTTCTTTCTCTCTTATACACACACATTTTCTTTCAGTCTTTTTACTCTCTCTCTCTTTTTGTGGTCTGTTAATCTCACATTCTCCTCACACACACAGCCTTTACATTTCTTGCAAAACCTGAAAAATATATTTTTTTAAAATGTCCTGAACGCGTCTGCTCGATATGCATTTTTGTTCTGTCTGTTGTTTCTGTGAGGTTTGCTGATGAGCCACCAAACCCATCAGTTTCTGCATCAAACATTTTCCATTTTCTAATGTGAAGAAATTATGTACAACCTGCTTTTGAATTCATAGGGGAGGTTTAAAAAACATTATTAAATAAAAACTCTTTTAAAAAGTTAAAGAATATCATTTCCAATTTGAATGGAATATAAGGGCATGCTGGTAATTAGATTCTTTAGTTTTAGCAGCAACATTTATGCACCAATTAAACTACAATACAGGATAACTTTTAAAAAAGGGGGCAAAAACAGAAAACACACGCATGAAAATTCTGCAGCCAACTTTTTCACAGCTTATAGTATTAATTACATTTGCATGAAATCAAGATCTCAATCGCACCGACGCACGACAGGAAACATCTAAAAGCTACCTAATAAAATAATAATGAACACAGCAGGACGAGAAGGCTGCTGCCTTGTTTGACAGGTAGAAAAGTGTTTTTTTCAGGGGGTTTTTTTTTCAATCTTCCATAAAAACTATGAGATTAATCCACTTACCTCCGCTACACCTTTTCATTTTCTCCCAAACCTTTTATCCCGCTCAGCGCGCTCTCTGAAGTTCATCCACCGGCTAATTTCAGTGGAGAAATAACCCGATAATGAAGTCTCCTCTCCTCCTCTGGATTAAGTTCGCTCTCTAAAAAAATCGCAAACTTTTCAACATGCTCAATTAAATCTGCCTTCCTCCCTCAGACAGCTGCGGAGACGATGAAGGGAAAATGCAGGTGATGTCGATTTAAATCCTGTAAATTGGTGTATTGATTATATCACGTCAGAGAGGAGACAGATAGACGCAGGATGGATCTTAAATATTGCCCGCTGACTTGGTGTGTGTGGTCTGTGTGACAGACTGAATGACGGCGGAGCCTTTTTGTACCTCCTCCTCCCGCTTTTCTACCCTCTTCTCCTCTTCTTCCCCTCCTTCCCATCCCCGTCTCTCCCCTCTTTCGTTATCCTCCTCCTCGGTGCGGGTGATTCACCGGGTTGACGCATCGCAGCCCAACTTGACCGAGCCGCTGAACCACGGGACTTGTCTCCGCTCATTTCTGTCTCTCTCCCCTCGTCATCCCCCTGAACACCGTCTGACTGCCGCTGTTTGATCTTTAATCTGATTCCCTTTAATAAGGCCAGAGTCCGGCCGGATGAGCCCGCTGCAGGCCAGGAGGACCCGGCAACTCTGCGACCCTCAAACCATCCAGAAACCACGCAGGATGATCTCTCTCGACTTTATTTCCCCATGTTGGTCTGAAGAGTGTTAAGTTGCTTTTCTTTTTTATATTGATTTTTCTCTTTCTGCCCCTTCTATAAATAAAATAATTCAACGATCAATATTCTTCCCACGCGTCTTTGCTCAAAATGAGGCCCAAATGAATTTGTAGGCATTGAATTAAAACTTAGAATATAATGAAACTACATATAACAAAATAGGCTGAGAAATATCACTTAAAGTTAAATGGATGATTAAAAAAGCGAGCTGACGTGTCACTGAGTAGCCTATAATGCGAATGGTTGTCGACAGGAATATTGTAAGAATACTTAAGGCCTGTAAATTTAGAGGCCTCCCTCAAATTATCAATGGAGCACATACCTGAATATCTGTTTTTCTGTTTCTCGTGAAAGGATGAAGACAAGTGTTTGCCTGCTCCTCGGCGTTTTCTTTCTTCTCCCTTCATTCCTCGGGTTTTAGTTTTTATTGACAGGGGGATTATGGTGATCTTCTTTCTCTCACCTCCAGCTGTCACTCAGAATACCGACAACACACGCGCGCGCGCGCGCACACGCACACGCAGACCCAGGTAGAAGCATCACTGCTGATAATCAACTTATCCTGGATCCCACTTCAACTTCAGATCCCTCTCAGTCCCCTGGGAGAGGGGGCCCCTTGGTTAAAGACCTCCATAATCACTGCAGCAGAGTATGAATAAAGAATGAATAAAGTGGCCTGATTATATGAACTGTCCTTAAAGCTGGTAACTCTCCTGGGGACAATGAAGTAGTCTATCCATCATAAGTATCACCTGACCTGATAAGGGTCCTCATTTTATACTCTGAGAAGAGGGTCCATCTGTTTCTACTAATTTCTGTTCATTGTATGTTGCATTATTTTGTTTAATCTATGAAATGTAGGGCCAAGTATAGAATAATTGCACACACAGCACAGAGTGTGGGAGAAACAGAGGGCTTTACAGCAGCCAAACAGTTCACTTTTACTCCAGGGCTCCCTGGCAGATTAATCTGGCCATGAGTAACCTCTGAGTTTTATTTTATTTTTATTTGGTCTCATTAAGGCAACTCTGTATCATGTTCAAAAAATCTAGATAACTATTTAGACTGTTGGCAAATAATGTAATATTAGTAATATTAATTTTCACTGTTATTACTAAACACTTAGAGTTGTGCCTGTACTGCCGCACTCACGTATTCACCACTGTTTTATAATGAAACATTGAAATAGAATAGAGTAGAATAGAAATAAACTGGTGCCCATTTTATTGGATGTATTGTGTGCCACCCAGTGGTGAAGGGAGGTCACTGCAGTTCCGTCCTGTTTTTTGTTTTTTTTCTAAACAGCAAATGTTACGTGTGTGTGTGTGTGTGGGGGGGGGGTGTTTGTGTGTGAGGGTCGGTGGGTGGGCCCTTTTCACCTTATAACACTTCATTGAAACGCCAAAACGCCAAACCGGAAGTAAATACACCCCCTCCCGAACTGTTTCCTGTGACGTAGCGCTAGCTCCCGATGCTACACGCGGGAAACAGGCGAAGCTGCTCACCACGTTCACAGTAAGACATGAAGTTTACAAATTGTGTTTTATTGCTTGTTTGGAAACTCTCTTTGAGCTCTGTGTGCGTAAAGAGCGGGTATTGATCGCCTGCGTGCTGTATTTGGAGCTATGATAGTGACTCACTTTGAACATCACTTCATTTCTTTATACCGGCCTAGCTCGGCCACAGCGCTCGATTTGCTGTACGGTGCATCTCGGTGGGGCGGTGCTGTATTGCGGGTCCTACGGCGCAGTGTTGATGTGAGAACTCCGTGCAACACCGGTTCGTAAAAGAAGCGCACCCGGTGCAGTTGAAGGTAGCTAGCTATTGTTAGTGGCGCAGCACGGTTTTTAGTTATCGTTTCTCTTCTTTTTAAACACTGGGATGTAACTTTAGTGATCGGTATACCTTAGGAGAAAATAACGGTTTAAATGTGCGTTAAACTGTACGGGGTTTACAGCTAACAGGCAGCAACTGTTAGCTAGCTAGCCCACAGCCCGGAGATTCAGTCTTTTCTTTAACCACAAATGATATACTTCATCCCTCAGTGTGTTTGGTCTGTGTGATCTGATGCAGCATCTCTTGTCTGCAGAGCATCAGTCATCGCCTGTAGCTGAGATGGGAGACACACTGGAGTTCAACGAGATTTACCAGGAGGTCAAAGGCTCCTGGGTCAGTATCCTCATCAGACACCTCTGCTCCTTAAACTGTTGTGTAGACAGAAACCACAATTATACAGAAACACACGGCTGAAATCCGCTTTAGAAAACTACCATACTAAACCAGACAGATTTGGCCATTGGTGAAGTCAAAGGTTGTTTCCCTGAATACAATTGTCATATGAGACGAACACAATGTAATTGAATTTAACCTACAGTATAACAGACATGAGTCTGAAACCAGTAATTTGCCTTGTATGTAGTGAGAATATAATATAATGATATTTAATTGATAATCTAGAACAAGGGGGTTTAGATCATTTATTTTACTGAATCTTCAGTGAATCTAAAAGTTAATTTATGTGTATTGGCTTTGGCTTGGTGTAAATTGGAATGAGGAATAAGATCAGTCATTATTTTCCTACAAAGTCAGTTATCAATTGATTGGCAGATTATTTTCCTAAGAAGTGTTTTGGTCAATGATGTATAAGAAAAACTGTAAAAAGATGAAACTCAATTTCTCAGGCTGATATCATATTTGAGAGCCTTGAACCAGTGATATATAAAAAAAAAAAAAAAAAACTACCCAAACAATGTAGTTATTCAGAACGTGCTGATTAAATAAAACAAACTCTTTGTCAGGGTTTTAAATCCCAGCATTGTCTGTTTGTATCCTTACGTCCTGGTTTTGTTGCTGCAGAATGATGGGCGGCTGCGTTTCAGCAAGCAGAATGTGGTGTATAAGAGCAGCAAGACAGGGAAAGTGGACAACATCCCAGCCGGTGAGCTCAACCTTGCCCAGTGGAGACGAGTGTGTTTAGGTCATGGCATCAAGCTGGGCACCAGCACAGGACATATCTACAAATACGACGGCTTCAGGGACACGGTGAGTGTAATTTTCAAATTTTTTAAAATTCTTTTTAATTGCATGACATACCTGCAAGCTCCTTGCAGAGGTTTGGTTTTTCTTTTTTTTTTTTAACTAAGCATTGGCTTTATGAGGCTGACCAGGATCTCCACCTTCTGTCCGATGCTGTCCTTATTCTTCTCCCTGATCTCCCTGGTCGTATTTTTCAGTTTCTTGGAAATAATTGTTACCGTACTCAGAGGACAACAAGGCAACAGTGGAGTAATACTGACATGCATTTGTGGTTTGTTCACTGCTGTGTTTATAACGTGGGATGTAACACAAATGAGGGGGGCTGCAGATAAATAACTTTCATCCCATCCGTGTCTGACATTTCTACGGAAAAACTATACTATCTTGCGAAAAGGCCACCATTTGTGTGTGAGTGTGCGTGTGTTACTATTGAAAGTATGTGAATGAGTCGTCTCTCTTCTCCAATGCTCCTAATGGGATTAATGAGGAAAACCAGCACTAGCATGTGTGTTCCATAAACAGTGTAATCATCGGCTCATGTGAGTCAGTGTTTATATCAATCCACCGAAACAATTTGGCTCAGAAGACAGAGAAGAAATAATTGTAGTTGTGTTTGTTTTTTATCATCCCAATTCTGTTTTTTTTCACTTGCCCCTGCTGAGTGTATCAGGGAATGTCAGCACGCACATAAGAAAACTGGGATGGAGGAGCGGGTATAACCTGGAGTCTGCGGCTGTGAGCGACGACGTCTCCTGGGGTTAATCAACGTATTTTTTTGGAGATGGATCCTCTCGTCCCGTAGTGCAGGGCGTGATGTCATTGTTTATTATCCCACAGCCAGTGTCGGTAATGGGGAGCTGGCTGGAAGTTGATCCGCTGGCGAGCTGTGCAGAAGCTTTGATGCATCTGTCCTACTGAAGTGTTCTTGAGCAAGACATTGAATCTCTGCCAGAGTTTTGTAGTTGACCAGTAATTGTCTGCTGGAGGAGCAGTAGGTATAGAGGCATGTGCATAGTTTGTAATTGGCCCAACAGATTACTGTTTGGGAGCGTGGCAGTGAATGAGCGCAGCTGGCCACTGTTGAACCTCAAAACCTTGTTGGCAAGACCAAATTTGTTATATATTGTTGTGGGGCTAAGAGGAGAATGGATGAAAAATGTGGGATCAAGAGTGCATTATCCAGTTTTTCTTGATGCATCCATGGTTTTAACAAATGGGATGTTGAGGGTTGCTGGGAAAAAATTTGTAATAAATAACAGATGGATAGTGGTGGTTATGTTGGGTAAGACTGGGTAGTGGGGGGTCTGTTTTTATTATGATTAAATGAGCTGAGCAACAACAAATCTGCCAAAAACTGTAATGAGAAGTAGAGAAACGCTCAACAGCAGGCCTTGTAAGCACACATGAACACTCACTCGCTCACTAGTGATGCTAACGGCCACCTCTGCACAAACTCTTGAATTCTATGCATTTACACATCTGCTCACACATGCTCTCCTATCTAAACAACGCCTTAATCCAGACTAACAAACACACTGATGAACTGTAGTACACACACACACACACACTGACTCTTTGGGCTCTAATTGGCTGTAATAACCTTATGGACAGGCAGATATCCAGGTGCATAAACTCTGCTTCCCACAGGGTCTCATTCTCTACGCTGCACACACTCACACACCACAATCACTTCCACATGTGTGTACCACTAGGACAATGAGTGTGTGTGTGACCGACCGTGTGTTTGTCGCTGTGTGTGAGTGTGTGTGTCCTCTCCAGTTGTAAGCAGGCCTGCAGGATAAATAAACAGGCTGATTGTCAGCTGCGGTGTGGAGGGGAGGACAGAGAGGGCAGATGGATTACATTCACCTCCAGTGTTCCCAAGAGGCCTCAGCAGCGGGCGCGGTTATAATTGCGTCGTGATTAATTAGCCCCCCACCCCCTCGCCCTTTTTGGAGGGTGTTTTTCTAAGCTTTGACCCATGCAGTGCCAGTGTGTTACTGCCGTGCTAAATTGAAGCCGCCTTCTTTTTAATTTCTCATTTCCTCCCCTCTTCTTTTCATCACTCCCTCTCCTGTCAACTTCATTTTCTGCTTTTCCTTGCATTGCTTCATCTCTCTGTCCCCCCCCCCCCATCTTACGTTTTTGTCTTTTCAGGACTTGGAGAAGATCTCTGAGTTTTTCAAAGCGAACTATAAGGTGGAGCTGACAGAGAAGGACATGTGTGTGAAGGGATGGAACTGGGGCACAGCTAAGTTCACAGGTAGTTTTCATCAAGAGAAAAACTTTCTCCACACATTATTTCTTTTACTGAGAGAATTTGGAAAGTTTTTATGCTTGGCTGACGTGAATATCAACAATAACAAGGTTGTATAATAAAAGCAGCCAGCATAGTAGCATTATTGGCACCTCAGTGGGGAAAAAAGGTCTTTAAAAAAGCTGCCACTGACATTAGGTTTTCCTGACCCTCTCCCTCACTGCAGGGCCGCTGTTATTATTTGATGTTAATGAAAGCACAGCGTTCGAGGTCCCGCTGTCAAATGTGTCCCAGTGCGCCACAGGGAAGAACGAAGTCACTCTGGAGTTTCACCAGAATGACGACACCGAAGTCTCTCTCATGGAGGTGCGATTCTACGTCCCGCCCAGCCAGGCTGATGAACGACAAGACCCTGTCGAGGTGAGCAAGGACGCACTACTTCATGCACCATGTTTGTTACATTTAATCATAAATTTTACTTAAAAAAAAAAAAAATAATAATAATTCTGTTGATGATGGTACAAAAAGTGTGCGTTTCCCTACAGGCGTTTGCTCAGAATGTGTTGTCTAAGGCTGATGTGATCCAGGCCACAGGAGACGCTGTGTGTATCTTCAAAGAGCTGCAGTGTCTCACACCCAGAGGAAGGTAGAAGCTCCAAACATTAGCATTTAACTCCCTCAACTACAGTACTGTTTTTTTACACCATTTACCTTAGTTAAGTATGAAGTTCGACTGATCTCATTTCTCCTTTTTTTCCCTCACTCAGATATGATATCCGTATCTACCCGACTTTCCTTCACCTTCATGGTAAAACGTTTGACTACAAGATTCCCTACACCACCGTCCTCCGTCTATTCCTTCTGCCCCACAAGGATCAGAGGCAGATGTTCTTTGTGGTAACTGGACCTTTATGCTTTCTCTGTCACACTTTTATTTGGTACCCCAAACAAGTATTTTTCCCGCTGACCGTCTCTCTCATTCCTTCTCACACTCTTTGTTTGTCATTTTTGTCTTCTTAATAGATCAGTCTGGATCCTCCCATCAAGCAGGGTCAGACGCGTTATCACTTCCTCATCTTGCTGTTTTCCAAAGAAGAGGATATCAACCTCACCCTCAACATGAGCGAGTGAGTATATGACAGTAATGGATGCCGTGGTTTAATGCCGCTGCATGTAGCAAAGCGTAATATGAGCTATGGATTTGTTGGAGAGTTACATCGGTAATGCAAGACCTCTTATTATAATACATCTTAATGATAACACATGCCCTGTGTGTTCAATACATTTTTTTTTTATTGTTGTTAAGCATGTATCCACTAGGGGGAAGCAAAGGTCTGGAGGAGTCATTTTCATGCACTTACCAGCATCTTCCTCTGTTCTTTGCAGAAAACTGGCTCAGTGTTTAATTTCAAGATTTTCTTGTTCTTTCCTCTGTGTCGTAACAGGGAGGACGTGGAGCGCCGGTTTGAGGGCAAACTGAGTAAGAACATGTCGGGGTCTCTGTATGAGATGGTCAGCAGGGTGATGAAGGCCCTGGTCAACCGCAAGATCACTGTGCCTGGGAACTTCCAGGGGTAAGCACCCAAAAGGTGCATTCAAAACACATTTTCTCCTATTTTTAAGTGAATCCTGCTAAACGTGCCTCGTTCTTCCACAGTCACTCAGGGGCTCAGTGCATCACCTGCTCCTACAAGGCGTCCTCAGGCCTCCTCTACCCCCTGGAGAGGGGCTTCATCTATGTCCACAAGCCCCCCGTGCACCTACGCTTTGAGGAGATCTCCTGCGTCAACTTCGCCAGAGGCACCACCACGACGCGGTCCTTTGATTTTGAGATCGAGACCAAGCAGGGAAATCAGTACACCTTCAGCAGCATTGAGAGGTGAAGACACCACAAACTCAAACTCTGTCACTTTTTCCACGCACACCAGCATTCTGGTTATAACTCTCATCCTCGTATGATATGCGATGTTTATATCAATGGCATCATATAACATTATCCAAACGTCAATGGTATGATGACAAAATTCATAGAGGAACCTTGTTATTCATTCTCCCATATATACTTAAATACACAAATATTAGAACCTCTGGGGATTTGGCCTCTCCATCTTATCCCAGTAATGAAACATAAGAGCAAGAAAGTCATCCTCTGCATTAGACTCTCTTTCATTTCATGTTGTGAATTTCCCCCTATGGGGGATCAATAAAGAAGAGTCTAACTACCTGCTACGCACATCGTATCCATTCAGAAACCTGGATACAATGTTTACATTCTGCAGTTTTTTATGGAGTAACTTATCTGGTGTTTTCAAGTTTCTCAAAACAATATGGGCTTATCTGAAATCTGAAACCTGGTTGTGATGTTTTGTACTCACATACAGGATTCTCAGAGACGATTATAATCGGGATACTAGTTTGCATATAACCAAGGCCTTTTCATATTTTATAATAATGATAAACTATTTGTATACACCTTTCATGCATGAAATACAGCTCAAAGCACTTTACAGTGCAGCACTCATCTGGACTGAGTGCTTCATATAGATTGAGTTTTGAATGAGCTGCAGTGGTTTATTTTGGGCGGGCAGTAAAAAGTGCTTTACAGTAATCAAGTCAGCTTGAAACAGAGGTGTAAGTCAGTTTTTCAGCGTCATTTTGATTTATAGATATGTTTCAAAAACATGCCGTTGTGTTTTTGATCATGAATGATGGATTTGTAGCCATCTTTCCATCTGAGATGCTGTGCTGCAGACCCAGTGTCCAAAACATGTTTTTGGTTCAATTGACAAAAAGTATTCAACCACCAAAAATCCTTCTGTTCAGTCTAATATTGTGTGAAGAGTATGAAAATGTCCATCACACACATTGGGGACATTTTGCTATCAAACCTAAAATTAGATTTATTAAACATCCAGGCAGCATAAAAACAGGTTACAAGTCACTGCTTCTTTAAGTAGAGCTGCTTTGGTCTGCTTGGTTCGCAGCCAAATGTGTCTGTCCATCAGCTGAGCCAGAATCTTAACGCACCCACAGTAAAAGCACGGTGAGCTGAAAAGCCTGAGAGTTTACAGTAGAGTGGCTGTACTGCTTATTGGTGGATGTTTACTTACATGGTTGAATGAATGAAAAGACAGAGTTTGATTTATCATTCTTTACCACATTGTCTGAGCACAATTATAAATGTATTGAATTACTGACACTGATAATCTCTTGGCAGTCTAAATTTATTTATTTATTTCAGTTTTCAATAAATGTTATAGACCGAGATCTAATTCAGTATAGCTACAACAGCCAGCAACATTCAACCAGAAGTTCAGCCAACTAATTAGACAAAATCCAGGCCGCAACCTTTTAGTCGTCTTACTGTAAATAATGTAAACAAACATTTAAAAAGTAAGATGGCATGAGAATGAAAATGTCGTGTACTGCTGTTTTTATTTTCTAATAAGTTGTGTCCAGTGTTACTGAGAGAACTTATTATTGAGTTTAGATCATATTGTCCAGCCCTAAATCTATTGGGTGAATTTCAGCCAAAATGTCTTCTTTCCTTTTTAGAGAAGAGTACGGCAAACTGTTTGACTTTGTCAACGCCAAGAAGCTCAACATCAAGAACAGAGGGTTCAAAGAGGTATTTATCAATATATTATTATTGTTTCAGTTTGTCATTCATATATCTCCCAGTTTGTAAACAAAAAGATATGACATGAGTTTTGTCAGACTTCCATCTCAGATATTGATGCTTGTTGCCCTTCTCTGTGTGTCTGTCCTTGTACCCCTGTAGAAGAAGGTGGGTATGGTCACGGGCGTCACGTGTGGACTAGATGCTTGACTTTATCAGTGTGGAGTGATTTCTGCTTGCATGGCGTGCTGTTTTTGTGTGTGCGTGTGTGTATGCGCGTGTTACAGGGGGTTGTATCATAAAATCGTGATTTTGGTTGGATGTTACCAATGTGATTGGTTTTGAACCTGAAAGATCTTCAGTGATTTATGATTAATCATGGGGCATTGGGAGGTGAAGGAGTGTGTGACTGATAACTAAGTGAGTGTGCGTGTGAGTTTTCTTGCATCGCGCTGACTAATGTGTGGCCCGGGGGCTTTTGGTGTGCTTTAACACTCGACTGTCATCATGAACACTGCCTAACATGAGCAGTGCTGATTGCATCACCCTTAATGCCGTCTGTTGACATATACAAGTTCCTGGTCTGTCTGACAACACAGTCGAAGCACCAACTCGGTTTCACTGGTAACAAGGCCATCTGTTGTCATGGGGACAGGGTCGGCAGTGTAGGTCAATGAAAATGAATGGGCCTGCTTTCCATTTCCCGTTGGTGTTTTAATAACCGGCTCCTTGACTTGTCGCCTGTCTGTCCGCAGGCAGACATAGATATTGATGCATGGAGATGGGAAATAGCTTGGTTTTGTATACGATTACATTACAACACAGCCAGCCCCAACAAGCCCTTTAGTATTTAACAGCTATTTTTTCCCGAAGACAAAAATGATGCACTGTACTGGATAAAGGTGAAGAGAAAGGTATTGGGCCTCATGCAAAAACCACTTGCAGTGGTGCATGACATTACTGCAACAGACAATGTCATTGTGTGAAATTCTTCTTTTTACTTTTGGGTGACGTAAAGAAGAGTCAATAGCCTCAAATTGAAATTTGGAGGTTACTTTATTGTAATAATCTAATGTCACAAAAGTGCACCTACTCATGAACATTCATCAGACGTCATTCTTTAGGTAGCTATGAGTAATTTACTACAAGTCGGTCCAGTTAAGAGAGTTTGCTGAAACTGACTTGGAACAAGCATCATGGGGGGAAACGGCACAAGAGGTTAAGAATAAGAAAATTGTCCTGCATGAGGTCCAATGTGAAGCTTAAATTCATGAAATCCAATACTGCTGAAACAGTTAAGTTAATCTTTTAGATGAGCCAAAGAAAAATAATCGACGGTAATTTTCCCATATTAAGTATCTTGGGTTCTAAGTGATAACTCGAAGTACTTCAGCCTGCAAATTATTTCTTATTAAGATGAGCTTTGTCTGATTGCCTGATATGCTTTGCTGCAGTGTGGGCAGTGTTGGTTTGTGTTTTCTTGACCATGCAGTTTACTTTCAGGGCATGAAGGGTAAGATTGACGAGTATAGCGACTCAGACGACGACCAGCACGATGCCTACCTGGAGAGGATGAAGGCTGAGGGCAAGATCAGAGAGGAGGGCAACGACAGCGACGAATCCGATGGTGAAAGCGGTGAGTAACACAGTGTGACACAAGCAGGCAATTCACGTTAAGTCAGTTGGTCTGATTGGGGGCATTTCTGTCCTGTTTCACTCTGTAGATGAGTCGTTTAACCCTGGAGAAGAGGATGATGACATTGCAGAAGAGTGAGTGACTTTTTTCTTTACATATGTTTGTTAAATGTCTGTTTGTCCTTTCCTTGAACACGTTTTCCGTCTGTCTGTCACTCAACTGACATAACTCTCACCATTTCCTGTCTTGTTTCTCCGCCTCTGTCACTCAGGTACGACAGCAATGCCTCCGCAAGCGACAGCAGTGATGAAGGGGGCGAAAGCGAAGATGAGAGCGCAAAGAAGAAGAAGGCCAAGAAAGCCAAAGTGGTGAAGGAGAAAAAAGAGAGGAAACCACGCAAAGAGGTGAGACCAGTTGTGTCTGGGAGAAACGGCTTTCAAAGAAGCTGCTTTTTTTTTTCCCCCCATAAGGATGGCCCTTATATTCCAAACAGATCTCCAGAATATATAAACCTGTATTTACCTGCACGTATTTACCTGTCACTTTCCTTCCTGTCTTCAATCGGAGCAGAAGAAGCAGAAAGATACCGGCGGCCCCAAGAGGCCAATGAGTGCCTACATGCTGTGGCTCAACTCCAGCCGTGAGCGAATCAAGTCGGAGAACCCGGGCATCTCCATCACAGAGATTTCCAAGAAGGCTGGAGAGATGTGGAGACAACTGGGCAGAGAGGAGAAGGAGGTGAGGCAGGAGGAGGAGGAGGAGGAGGAGGAGGAAATAATTTGCTTTAGTTTCTCTCATCTTCCCTCACAATACAAGATATTTAACTTGATTAGACTGCATTTTACATTCAGTGTTTTCTTTGGTACTACTAGTGCCACAGAGTGTGACTGTGAGAAAGTATGCTGTCGGTAAATTTAGATTTTTAAACTTTACTGGAGCAGTTTCTACAACTGTTTACCTCTCATCCAGATTGTGTCTGACTAACCCAAACATATAACTACATTTTAGTTTGTTTGTTTTTTTTGTTTTTTTAATAATTTAAAATGGAAAGCTAGCCCAATTAAATTACATGAATAGGTTGAAAAGACAAATTCTTTTAATGCCTAGGTTTGCTCTCAAAATAATTTTCATTGCAGAGTCACTCTTGATCCAAGAGATGTTTATGGCTGTAAATTTTTCTTGTAATCTTGTAATAGGTGACATTTTAAATCAGGAAAAAAGAAATATAACAGATATGATGTATGATGAGTGTCTAGCTGATGTTTTCCTTCACGCTTTCTTTCAGGAGTGGGAAACAAAGGCAGGGGAGGCGAAGAGGCAGTATGACAAAGCAAAGAAAGAGTACAAAGAGAGCGGCGGTGGATCAACCTCCAGCTCCAAGAAGTACGGCTTGCAACTAAAGATTATTTTCTTTATTGGTTAATCTGTCAGTCATTTTCTCGATTAGTTATTTGGTCTAGAAAATGGGGGGAAAGTATCAATCAATGTTTCCCAAAGCCAAGATGATGTTCTCAAATGTCTTTTTGTCCACAACCCAAAGATGTTCAGTTTACTGTCAGAGGAATAAAAAAAAGAAAAACAGAATATCTGTAGAGAATTTGGATATTTACTCGAAGTAATTGGCGATTAATTTAATAGCTGACAACTTGTTGATTAGTTGACTAATAGGTAAAGCTCTACAAAGCTCAATTATTTGTTTTTCTTGATACAACCAGTCTTGAATATATGTCTCTTTATTTTTGTCTCCCCACCCCTCACCCATTAGGGAGAGTAAAAAATCTGGCGGTAAAAAGGAGGAGAAGAAGAGGAAGTCTGCTGGGGGAGATAAGGACAAGGAGCGGGGAGGAGGCAACGACAGCTTCAAGAGTCGAGAGTTCATCGAGACCAGCGAGAGTTCATCAGACTCTGACCACAAGAGCAAGTCCAAGAGGAAGAAGGTAAAGAGCCAGTAATGATTAATGTAATTATCAGATGGCCTGCAGCAGGATCCATTATCCGATTCATCTTCGCCTGTGTGTTCGTCTCTTTCTTCACCACAACTCTCTCGCATCCCTTCCAGTAGTCTGCCAGTTCTCTGCATATGTACATCAATTTTTTGATGCATTAGGGTGCAACATTGTTTTATTACTTTAAGTCTGCATTACAGTGATGTAAAGTAGTGGGTTGTTTGCTGTTGGTTGCTTATGTACCACAGCCAGAGAAAAAATAGATAAAAAGCTGCTCAATGAAAGCAAAGCAGTTTTATTTTCAGTTGTTTACGGTTAAGTGAATCTGGACGTCCACATCAACCAATAATAAGAGGAGGAGAGAGAGAGGACTGTTGAATTAACGTTGGCTATGTGTGAAGCTGATCGAGGTACAGCTGCAGGGGAACGAGAGGAGATATGACCAAACCTGCACTCAGAATAAAGAGGTTTGGCAGGTAAGACTGAGGGAGGGAAAGAGACAGCAATAGAGAGACAGATGTGTGTGAGAGAGACAGAGAGAGTGTGACATGTCTTACCAAGCTGATATTGATGATACATCTGATGATATATCAGCAAATTGTCATTTTCAACATTACATAGACAAAGATTTTTGACAATCCTGTGCTCAGCCAGGTAACAACTTGACAGGTGCCATCCCTCATTAAACTGAAAGCATTGATAAACAACGTGAAGAGAGAATAACCACCGGCTCGTCTTTCTCACACATACTTACCCTCTTTTCTTAATATGTTGTATCCAGGAATCGGATGACGAGGAGGAAGAAGCCGTGTCCACACCTGCCAGCTCAGAAGAAGAGTCTGATTAAACTCACACACACATGTTTACCCATCACATACAAACCATGGACCAAGCGTTGATGCTCTCTGTGTTTATCTCACACAAGGACTGACAGACAGATCAACTTGAGTTGTCTTTTTCTTCTTCTACATGTTTTGTTTTAAGAGCACGGGCACGTCTTGTGACTCTGAAAGCTCATGTAATATTTGGGTTTTCCTGCCGACTGGTGGTGTAATGGTGGACCACTTCTCCCAGAATTCTTGAAGGGTGTCGTCATCTCACCCATGGGGATGGTTGTAGTTTTGTAGCACTGAGGACTGTAGGAGTTATTAGTTGATTTATGTGGATAAAGCCGAGAGGAGCAGATGCGAAGCCATCTTGTTCCACCTGTGTAGAACATTTAAAAACTGCAGTGTTTTTTTGTGTTTTGCCATGTCATGTTTTCAGGCTTGAATAAATAAAAGAATCATTTTTAATAAAGATTCATTTTGCTGTTTGTTTTGTGCACAACCTTTGTGTCATGCTGCTGGGTGATTTTAGAAACCAGCAGCAACTAACAAAGTTCACTGTAAGGCTTTGCAAACCCACATGTTGTAGGTGTCTTCATTAATTTTAGATTTTACCGTTTCTCAGTACTGTGTGGGCTATTTGTGATACCATACCAGTAGTATGCTTCTACTGCGACAAGTCAAAATGTTGGTGTCAAAAATCCTATTAAATTATATTTAAGTAGATTTTTAAAATGACGTTTGATGCTCAGGTTTGACATAAATATGTCAGGAGTTATGTGGTCACTGCTTACAAAAGCTTAACCGTATATTTACATCTGGTGTTCTTGGCCTAATATGGCAATGGATTTCTTTTTATAGTGTGTGTATAGATGAATAAAAATGGCTGAAGTTTAATATGCAAAACTTCTTAAATCCTTAAATGTCTGCTTTAAGAGTTGCTTTCTTCATTTCAATACATGTGCTTTATGGAGATGTTTTGCATAAAGAAATAAAAAGCCAGTTCTATCTTCTCCATTAGAAGAACGTGCCAATGATCAAAGAATAAACCTCAAATTTTTTGTCAACACATCTCATAGGTGCAATATAGGCCTTGGCCAACTGGACTACCTCACACTGCATTTCTGCACACGTATTTAGCTAAGCTAAATTTGGCTGCTTGTTTTTTATTTATTATCTTAGTGGTTTATATTTTGTTTTCTTAGATGTTTATACTGCTCTTTAAGTACTATTTTTTTAATATATTTATTGTTGCTTATAACCAGGACCTGAGTGTGAAATTTCATACCATCTCGTGTAAATGTGTGATGGTATGACAATAAAGTTCCTTGAATCCATGAAAAGAAATCCTGAAAGTGCTCAAAAAACCTCCCAAACTGTTACTAAATGGACCTTTGAGACAATTTTGTCATTTGTTTTTGACAAAGTCAGTAATTCACTTAAAACCCGATCATACCATGGAAAAACACTGCAGAAGGACTCATGTAAATGTTTTTACTGTGACGCTGAAGAAGACCCTCCCCGACATTCAAAGAAGAGCAAAAGCTCTCACTGTTGTCTTACTCAGTAAATTCCCACAAGATTCCTATCCACTGTGGTGTTTTACATCAGGCCCATTTAACCAGGCAGGGTGGTTTGGGAGTGTATGTTATCATGGGAAGTTAGATGGAGACACAGGTGAGACAGTGGTTTCAAGCTGGATGCTGATGCCTAAGTAGGCAGCGGTTTGTAAAAGGGTTGCTTTATTAGGGTCAAACAGGGTGGTTTTTAAGAGCCGGATGTGTGGTTCACTTAGAGTTCAACAGTGTTTGTGTTGATGATAAAGCTCTCTTCCTGTAACACCTGCGACTGAGAATGACCCTTTGTGTTTATTGTCAGTTACATGATGGGATATTTTGAGTGTCTGAGTGCACCTTCTTTTCTAAGTCTTATTTTGAAGAGTCTTAAATGCTTACCATGGTCAACATCTCAATTTAGCATGTTAGCATGTTAACATTTGACAATTAGCACAAAGTAGTTGTAGTAACTGTTGATAGTGCTTGATGAAAAGTCAGGGGATCACCGAGGTCATTACTGAGGGGGACATCAATATCTAAAGCAAATTACATGGCAATCCACTAAGTAGTTATTGAGAAATGTCTGAGGGTCAAAGTCATAAGGATGATTGTCTGGAAAGCATGAATATGGAAAAAAATGTGCCAGTTTCTCTAGTAAATGTTGAGGTATCTCATAGGAGAAATTATAACTTTGATATGATGGTGGCGCTACAGGGAAAGTCAGAGGAAAAGTTGGTAAGGTTCTTCCACCAGGGAACATGAATGTCTGTAGTTTCGTGGTAATCCATCAAATTTTGGTGGACCAATCGTTGTTATATCTATAGAGCCAAAAATAAGTCACGTCATTGGAAAATACAACTGTACCAGAACTGCTCTCCTTCATGTGGTGCGTTTACATGCGAGGTTGTGTTCGTGTGATCATTGGATGTTTGTGTGCTGGCATGTCCTAAATTTACCGGTCAAAGACAGATTGAGTTTGAATGTGTTCACATAGGATCCTTCCTGCCACATGATGTTCTCTTTAATGATGGTTTCGACTTTCACAAGGAAATCCAATCCGACAATCCTCCACTCCCTCCTGGCGTTTGTCTCCAATTTGACAAACAGTGTTTCACATTTGTAGATGTGTAGGTTTCACAGTATCATTGGCCATTACAGGAATGCTTACATATGTCTTTGAGATAAACGTTACCGTCACATGCAGCCTGAAAGCTTGTGCGCTTGCTTGTACGTCGACAGTATGCGCGTGTTTATGTGTATTGTGTCATGTATTAGGTTGCCATTAATTGACCACAAACATAATGGACCCACTTAAGAAATTACATAGTCTCTAGGCACATACATCTACACACACACACACACACACACACACACACACAAACTCTGTCATTGCTTCATTGCATTATCGCTGATGTGAGAGGCAATAATGCTGTCAGTGCTCATGAGTGTATTGAGAAGTGGTCGTATCGTATGTCGCAATTATTGCACAGTTTTCAATAATGCCACAGCTTGTCATTTATCATAGCGCATTTACACTCAAGCCTCTTATAGGTGCCTCTATATGTAGAATTAGATTTCCTTTTCCTATATCATTAATGTACAGAGACACACAAAATGATGTTGAAGTTTTCAATTGCTACTTTCAAGATTAATTCAGATATGATTCAGATTAACTTATCTGGAACTTTTCTTAACTTATCTTATCTTAAGATCTGATCGGCTTCCAATCCGTCCCATTTGTAGTCAAAAAAATGGAAAACCCTCCCGGTTGTTGGTCGTAGTCAGTCGTCTTCAGATGCATTTATTAAATACTCTTTCATCAAAACATTTCTTTACATGTATTTGTAAAACATGACACTTATTTTCAATGAACCAGAATAAAAATAGGAACACAATCAGTTAGCAATGGACAAAAAAGACTTCTTAATATGCAATGACTTAGCATAGAATTCGGTCCAAAGTTTGCAAAACTTTACTTGAACAAGAACCTAAACGATACAGAGTTTCTGAGGTTGACACACTGAAAAAGTGATGAATTGCCACAGATGTACTTTCCACATCTAACATTTTACAGTTTAGAAATAAACTTGCTCAGTGCTTTCTGCTGGACAAACTATGTAATTACAACACTCTCTGCATTTTTCAGTAATATCTAGTGTTTGTACTGTAAGTTCATGTTACTTATCAGAAAACATGACTGATCATATCAACAATAAACTATTGGCTGATACACAGAGTATCATCGTGGCTCTGTCTCATTTATGCAGTGGTAATGCCTGTACAAGAGCCGTGCTGTGAAATGAAGCGTTAGATAAACCAACCAAATAACCAAGTTAAGCCATGCTGCTGTTTGATGATGTATTTTTTTATGGATGTGAGTGAAATGGTTTTGCCACTCACTAACACTGAAACATGTATGAAGTGATGATGATAACTTGCATTAGACAAAAGCGTCCAAAAAGTGTCACAAACCTACTGAAAGGATGTCAGAAATGTATGTGTACCAAATGAAAATGGATGTGTGGGATATTGATTAGTGTCCCTGAGTAACAGTGTGTGTTTTAAGAATAAGAATAAGAATAAGAATGACTTTATTTATCCCGGAGGAAATTGTTGAATTGTTTTCAAATGTATCCAGCTGGAAGAGAGGGACACTTTCACATTTTCCACTCGCTCTTATGAGTAGAGGAAGGGGAGGTCCAGCTTGTGTCATAAACCAATGAAACAAAGACAGCTGAGAGAGAGGAGAGAGACAGTAGGGTTTGACCATCAAAGATGCAATAAAACAGATGAACGCAGGCCACACCACAGATTGAAAGACCAGTGTGAAGATTAATGCCACATTTCTCCCATTAGAACCAGAAGTGAGGGGCTGGACCGCAACACTTCTCTGAAGGCACCTGTTGCGGCTGGACAGGAGTTGCACTTTTCTCTCAGGCTCCGGACAGCTGACCCTTTGTCTCTCTCTGCGTTGACAAGCAGCCATGTGCTCCTTGGTGTGTGGCTGCATCACTGACTTTTTCACCTATGAGACCACCAAGTCTGTGGTGGTCAAGAGCTGGTCAGTGGGCATCATCAACCGGATCGTACAGCTGCTCATCATTGCTTACTTTGTCGGGTAAGTGACATGTGCCTCACTTTTAATTAACATGTTTTGTGTAGTTATTGAGAAGAGATCAAACACTCTGAGATTCCTCCTGTTGAAGGATCAGTTCACCCAAATTAAAGACAATTTTTTTTAACTCACCTCTAATGATGTCAAGCCATGCAGATAGTTTTGGTCTTATTTGGTAGTGAAATATCCTCCTCTGTAGCCATGCCAGTAAAGCGGAAGTGAAGCTTTGAAAAATTAGATTTGAAAAACTCAATTGCAGATTGTATTTCCAGACACAGTGATCCTGTCACCCTGGATAATCCACAGTTTTCCCTAGCACCACTGTCAGGAGGATTAGTTCCTGTAAATAGTGTTTACAGTTCCCAAATGATTAGAAACCAAAAGCATTTAGTGTTGAAATATGTCCCTGATTCCCCCTTTTAGACAAAGGAAAAGTGAACGGAGAAGCCACAGCTCATCTGCTCAATATCCTCTTTATTAAATTGTCAAACAGCAGGACAGTGAACGGTGAAAGAAGAACTCAGATCCTTCACTTGTGTGAGAGTACCAAATAAAGGTGTTCAAAATTGTTCTTAAGTAAAATAAGTTTGAGAGGATGTGTTTTTAGCAAAAACCTATAATTTAAGTATTTAAAGTCCTCATTGTGCAGCAGAGTGGCCCCTGCCAGTGTTACATTATCATATATTAAATGATTTGAGGATTATTTCTGATGCATGAACATGTAAGCAGCATTTTACTGTAGCAGTATAGAAATATAAAGTACCTTAAAATGAAAATAGTGAAGTCCTAATACCACAAAATAGTGCAGAACTTCACTACATGTGCTGAGTTACTTAAGTGCTGCTTTTTTTGTCTATTTAGCAGCATTTTTTTTGTTATGAAAGCAAATCTTAATGCAGAATTTTATATAAAATGTCAGTTTCAAGCTCCCTGTTGATTATGTCCGGAAACAAGACTCTTGATATTCTCCACCTCTCTCACTGAATTCCTCGCCTGCTGTTAAATCTTGTGTCCTTTGTCCTGCAGCTGGGTCTTCATCCATGAGAAAGCTTATCAGGTGACCGACACCGGCATCGAGTCCTCTGTGATGACCAAAGTAAAAGGCTTCGGCTATCATCATGGCCATGTGATGGACGTGGCCGACTACGTCTTCCCCCAACAGGTATGTGACCCTGATAACAGTTGAACAGTTTAACGTCCCCACACAGACATGACCATGACCTTTGAGCTTTGGTGGGTCCACTGCTTTGTGAAATGGTTCAGCTTTGTCTGAGGTGTCCCATCCGCACATGATCTTGTTAAAGTGAAATGAAACTGAATAGCATTTTGACCACTGGCTAGCACCACATAAACATATTGTAGGCTGCACCACAGATGCTCTGCTGTTTGTGTTTCAGGGTGCAGGTGTGTTCTGCATCATGACCAAACTCATCGTCACTGAAAATCAGTTCCAAGGAAAATGTGCAGAGGTGAGGACACGTTCAAATCACCGGATACCAGTCAGTTCCAGCGGATTTTAAGGTTTTACTAAATAAATTTGATGCACTTCATTGGCTGACTGGCCCCCATCATGACCTAATCTCACTGGGCCCACTCCAATGCAACCATTTATTTCCACTTACAATGACTGACATTACTGTCCTTTAGTATAAAATCCAACATTTACTTAACTGATGTTTATATTGACGTGAACGGGTGTTTCAACTGAGAGCTCTCAGAGAAATCAATTGGAAGACATAGAAATAGAGTCCTTAGAAATGCCAGGTCATGCTTACATGCTTACTTGTTTATTTGCCTCATTGTTACCTTGTGTACTTGAATGCCTAATAATGATTTAGTCCAAAAAAAAAACCTCTACACTTCATCTACAATTAATGCACCAAAACAGTTTCTGTGTATGTGTGTGTGTTTCAGTCTGCTCAGATGTTCAATTGTAGCACGGATGCAGACTGCAACAACCATTTTGGCGCCATCCGTTCCAATGGTGAGTCTAACTTCTTCTATTTCCTACATCATTACAGTAGATGTTGTCGCAGTGTTGGCTGAACATGCAGAGGCACACTACTTTCGAATGTGTTTTTCTCTCTTCCAAACACAAAAAGACAACGGTGGCTGAGAGTTTAGTCAGTTTAAGATGCTATAACTCCAGAGAATCAGCTAATGCATCCGTCACCTCGCTCCATGAACTCCACATCATCACAGGTGGTTTTTACATTACGTTTTTCATCACTACAATCCTGCTGGCCCACTGCTTGCCTGCATATTGGTTGCTGCAACAGTGTCATATTATTCATACTACCACCAGATAGTAGGAAGAAAGGAAGACATTTTCAAATCCTACACACACTGGCTTTAAAATAAGGCCATTGATGAAATGGGTGAAAATGTCTGGGACCGTTTCAGAGATGCACAAAAGGCTCACTGTCATGGCTCTCACTGTATTACTGAAAAACAAGATCATTTCAAAAATTATGATTGTCCCTTTAACTGACATTTCTCCTTTTTCTGTCTCACGAATCAGGTGTAATAACAGGTGTTTGCCTAAAACCCTCTAATGACTCTAACGGTCAGTGTGAGATTGAAGGTTGGTGTCCAGCTGAGAACGACAGTGTCCTGATGTAAGATTTACACACACACACACACACACACACAGATATTTCCTTTGATTGTCATTCTCACCCCTCGTTCTCTGGCAACATCCTCCCCAGCGAACCAATGCTGGATGTGAACAACTTCACCATCTTCATCAAAAACAGCATCCGTTTTCCGCTCTTCGATATCACCAGGTAGGCCACACACAGGTGTGCATACACACACACTCTCAGATTTAATCAGCAGAAAACATCTCGGGAACTTGATGAGTGCAACAGATATGTGGAAAAGATGTAATAAGTACACTTAACCTAGTAAATGTTCCTTTAAGAACTATAAAAAAGTCATCATGTCATCATTCTCTCTCAGAGGGAACTTTCCCTCCACGATGAAGGCCGAAGAGATCGCTCGCTGTACCTACCATCCGGAGACAAACCCGTTCTGCCCCATCTTTCGTGTGGGGGACGTGCTGAATTACACCGGGCAGAGCGTGGCCAGCCTGGCAGAGAAGGTCTGATCTGTCGTGTATCTCCTCCTTCCTCATCTTTCTCCTCACATCCTTCACTCTTCATCCTCAAGGCTAAAATGTTGTTGCTGTGCAGGAAACTACACCCAAAGTGACAGTGTTGTTGGCATGCGAGGAATAGGAGGAATGTTGTACTGTCATGAAGGATAAATCCCAATTTAAATTAAGTGTCAAGGAGTTTCAACAGAATGGTGCACAAAAAGGGTAAATAAACAGTAGAGAGAAAAAGTGTTGTGACTGACTGGCTGGCACTCGCCCAGACGGCTAGTGAGGCAAAATTCTGAACATTAGAGGTTACCCTGTTATTTGTCTCACACTTGTGTGTGTCTCTCTTTTCCTAAAACTTCTCTTTCAGGGTGGAGAAATAGGAATAAACATCGAGTGGAAGTGTAACCTGGACCTGGACATTGAATATTGTATACCCAAGTACTCTTTCACGCGACTTGACGCACCATTTGCCAAGAACACCATCACCAAAGGCTACAACTTCAGGTAGTGAAGCTGATTTTTCCTCTTGGTGTCTACTCAGACTTTTCTTATTACGTTTCAAACTTTGGTCATTTTTTTCCTTCTCTTCGAATGCAGGTTCGCCAAATATTACAAGACAGAGAATGGGACTGATTTTCGGACACTTCACAAAGCATATGCCATCCGGTTTGATGTTATGGTCACTGGCAATGTGAGTCGTGTGAAACTGTGGTGACCTGGGGATTTGTGCATGCGTTCATATGTTTGTTTGTGTACTTTTAAAACACATTTTTAAACCTCATTTTTTTGAGATTGCACTTGATATAAGTTGCAGCACTTTTCACCAAAAGCATGTTTGAATATGTAATTAAAAGTTAAATAACACTGTAAAGGAATCGTTTGCTAAATAGTTAAATTTTTTTTGCAAATCCACCTATCATTTTCTTGCAGAGAGCTTGATGAGAACATCTATACAATATATATCATATCTGTACAGTAAATATAAAACTGGAGACAGAAGCCGGTTAGCTTAGTTTAGCAAAAACACTGGAAACAGGTTGCCTAGTCCACACATAATTTTTAGACCTTAGTTTTTATAAGCATTAATTTAAAAATTTGCTTTTTAACAGGAAAGATGTGCAGAACGCTGTTTTAAAAAGGAAAATAGCATTATTGTTTAACTGCGTATGTAAATATTGTGGAGAGTTCACTCGTTTTTGTACATCATGTCATCTAAACTGAATATCTGTCTCCTCCAGGCTGGAAAGTTCAACACAATCCCAACACTGATCAACTTGGTAGCTGCCTTCACCTCTGTTGGACTGGTAGGAATCTCTGATCATGTTAATGATAAAACACATAGAGGTGAATACTGGTAAGGTGGGACACTTTCTGTGTCATTCTAAATTATGACCCAAATATCTTATCCCCTCATATGATACGATTCTAAATAGCTTAAGAGCTCTAATTTACTAAACAGAGGTAAAAAGAAAGAAACGTAGGATAGATGGTTCTTCCTCAAACACACTTTGACCCAAACCTATATTTTTTCAGGCCCTACTGGAAAACAGGGGCACCTTTATTGGGACACTTAAAACACATTCAATTGTTATTCGAGTGTAGGCCTAATGAATTACGTACACAATAACAATGTAAACCACAACAATAATATATTTTTTTTATCTTTTTTTAAGGAGTGCAGATACAGCAGATTTAGCCCACACGCAATATCTGGTATTTGATTTAATGTAGTTTATATATATAAATCTAAATTGTAATTCTTTCACACAGCCTAAATTTCATTTCTCCTTTTTTGTAATAAATAGCAGCTAGCAACATTTATGAGGGTCACATAAAAGAGGAACTCAGATTTCTATTGGGACAGTGTCAAAATCATATTAAAAAACTCATTTTATTTTACCATCGCTGCTCATTGCAAAGTTGTTGAATTTGGTGTGATATGCCCCCAAAATGTCATCGCCACAGAACGTGTATTTTTTATTGCATATTTATTATGATGAGCTCAGTGCTGATTTTTATTAATGAAAGTATAGACATGTAAAGATATATAAATGATATAGCTTAACTCACCCACTTTACCAGTATTTGCTATATTGTTGTTGTTGCTGCAATACTCTTTTTTCTGTACCTGTTTTATACAGGGTACAGTTCTCTGTGATGTTATCTTACTGAACTTCTTGAAAGGGGCAGATCAGTATAAAGCCAAGAAGTTTGAAGAGGTAATGTGTGTTTTTTAATTATACAGCTGCATGCATTTTGATAACTAATAAGTGAAGACACTGACGTTACAGATTGTCATTGTTTTGTCCATCCAGGTGTCAGAAGCTCAGATAGAAGCATCCATTGCTCAGAGCCCAGGCAGCCAGCAGTCATTCAAACCAGGTATCAAGAGCTCCTATGACTCTGGAGCCATTTCCCTCACAGCCTCTGACCAACCAGTCTGACTGACAACAACAACAACAGTCAGAAGAAATGGACATACCTCTTTCTCTCACTCTGTCTTTTCCCTGAATTGCCTCACAGGAGATACATTATGTATTTTATGGTTGTCAGTATCCTGCAGTCAGTTTTAGCTTGGCAAGTTTATGGTTTTGGGTAAAGAAGGCCAACACTGCTGCCCTCTTCACGATTTTACAGCTTTAAGAGGGAGTCAGACGAAGAGAACTAGAGCCTTGTAGCTCATAACAACAACTGGCACACTGGAGCCTCTTTGTTAGCAACACTCAAGCAAAGTTCTCCTGAGAAATATTTGAGATGAAATGCACTGACCCGCCAACTCTTCCCTATTTGGATAAAGCTTGGTAACAACTACAGCCATTAAACTCATGAGGGAAACACACAGTAGTAAAAATGTTATTTTATTGAAAGCAGTTTCATTTTACAAGACATTTTACTGCATCTTAACTACAACAACCTGCAGCCTCCTGTTTGTCAGCTAAAATATTAAAACCTGAATAAATTCCCTTCTAATTTCCAGTTAGCTTTGCTCAAATGAGACAGAATTAGAAAAACATGCTCATTATAAAAAAAAAGACAGTGTTGAAAATAAATGATTTGCTATTTGCGTAACATTTTCGGAGTTTTTCTCTTTCTTGTTATGGTCACGCACTCACCAGCCGCCCATCCTCTCTGTCCTGCACAAATGAAAGCACTAAAGAGTCCCCTAATGATGTAAAGACATGGTTAACGTGTGTGTGTGTGTGTGTGTGTGTGTGTGTGTGTGTGTGTGTGTGTGTGGGAGGGAGAGAGGATGGGGGTTAGCAGTAGGATAAATGTGTCTGTGGCTTGAGGTTTACAAGTGGGCCATTATTAGTCCACTTCTGGGCCATGAGGCCCAGTAGACAGCGTTACTGTACAGACTAATGGACTGATGTAATTCCTCTGTTTGGTCCAGACAATCCAATATGAATCAAAAATTCTCTGTTTATTTCTCTGGTTTGCTCCCACATTTCCCCCTATTGATATAATTCTCTGTCTTTCTTGCTCTCTCTGTCACACACATAAGATAAGATAAGACAAGATAAGATAAGATAAACCTTTATTTGTCCCACATTGGGGAAATTTGCAAATTTGCAGCAGCAAACAACAAGAACAACAGTGCAAAGAAAACGTAAACAGCAGGTGCCTATATAAGTAGAATCCTCTCATCCTCTATGAACTGTGACCAGGGCTCTAATAGCCAAAGAGCCTCTTAATGGCTCTGACAGCGATTTAAAAGGGAAGATAGCTGTGAAGGGAGGCCACAGAGGAACTGACAGCAGTTAGTGACGAAGTTTGATGTACTAATTTAATTAGATAAATCAATATATAATGCATGTAATGGAAATGACAGAATATGATACACAGTGCCTTAAAGTACTAAAGTACTCTATCTCTATGAATAATGCTTCTGGTCACTCTCTGGAGGAAAGCTGCAGCGCATCAGTGGACAGGGTGAACAAATAGTTTCCTGACTGCTGTAACAACATTTGAAGGCCAACGAGACTGAATGTGTCCATGCACACAATATTGCAGATTGTGAAATATGAAAAAGCAGTTAATGTCACTTCTTCAGATGGTCTAGATTTAGAGGAATTGGTCCATGTGACTGGTATAATGAGATAACTGGAGGATGTTCAGTTTGTTATTTTGAATTTCATGTAGAGGAGACAATATGTGGGTGTTAATTAACATATATTCTCCAGCACTGTGGTGGAGGACGATTCCACTCTCATGTCAGTACGATAAATCTACTGAACCACTAGCAACAGGCAGTTAGCTTAGCTTAGCACAAAGACAGGATATGGGAGGAAACAGCTAGCCTGACTCTGTCCAAAGACAACAAAATTCACATACCAGCATATCTAAGATTCACTGATTAACATATCAAAAAGCAAAGTATAAATGTGGCACTGTGAAGTTTTATGTTCCTTTAATGTTCGTCTTGGCCTTGTAGCTCCAATGTCTCACATGCTGTTAAACATCACCGTAGCTCAAGGCCAAGTCTGTAAAAACAAAAGACAGAGGCTGATGTGAGCCCTGGTGCTTCCCTCTACTAAGCATGTGGTTTCAAAATAGAAATTCAACATTTCAGAGTGCAACCATTGAAGTGAGCTGCCGCCACTTCAGCTCAAACTCTCTCCAATCTCTTTCCCCCTCTGGGGTTAATTTCCACGATGGACGAACAGGGAGCCATTACCAAGAGACAGAGTGAGTCAGTGACAGCAGACAGCAGAACAAAGATTAGTCTGCTGCTGCCCAGGATGAGATGAGAGGAAGAGGACAATATCTGCAAATGAAAGATAAAGCTGGTAAAGTTGGTGATAGCATATGTGCTTAACTTAACACTTATGCAGCTGATCCAACGCTGAAACAAACAGTTTCAGTAGTCTGTGTGGGATGAGAAGGTTGGACTTGCTGCCAGTTTATACCTCTGGTGCAGCTGGAAAAGTTTTTTGTAGTTTCACTATCTGTGCTTCCTCCCAGTATTCCTCCTCTTCAGAGCCAGTATCCAGGCAGGGAGAGCATGCCGGCGTGCTGGTGCCACCTCCTGTACCGCTGCCTGCTGCACCTCACACTCCTCCTCTATCACAGAGTCCTCCTCTGCTCCTGAGTCCTCCTCTGAGTCTGTAGCATCCACATCCGGCTCTGGAGGCACTATGGTCACCATCTCCTCTGAAAAACGAACCCGCCGGTTGTCCTCAACTCGCCTCTGATTCAATGGAATAAAAAAAGGAAAGACGTAGTTAATGAAAGTCATATTTACTTTTATCATTTTAAAGTTTTATATTTCGTCTATCAATGTTACATTGATCACTCATTATTGAACCTATTTTACTGTTACTTCTGAACAATTTACAAATAGTTCATGGAAAGAACTATGAAATTTGACACTAATTATGAGAAAATTTGAGAATTTAGTTTTAAACATTTTCAATCAGTTAGTTACATTTAATTGCAAGTGTAATCTAGACAGTCAAAGTAGTCCATACAGTAAATGTAACATTTATGAAGTTTCTAATCATGAAAAACATTGAATAATGAATATTTAGATTAGCATTTAGCATCTCTAAAGTCAAATCAAGAACATTTTCCTCACAATTTATACCAAATTACCTCATTCCTTTCAAGAAATGTATTAGAAACAAACAATTCCATATATAAATACATGTTATTTAGCAGACAAAGATATCAACTTTATTTAAATAATCTAATAAACAGTCACAGACCGCTTCAACCTCATCAAGTATGTAATCGACCCAATTCCATTCTACAGTACTTGTTAACTGCATTGCATTGTGGGAGAATAGTGTCAGCAGCAAGCTCATAAATCAGTTTGACTATGCAAGTGTCCGTCTTGTAACTTTCCAAGTGTGAACACACACATAGTCAGACCTGTTTGGAATTAGCCTGTAATGTGGATTTGGGACGTGGACATATTGTGTAGGTACATTTTACGCCACAAGGAGGCAGCGTGATGCACACTTCCGTTTCTTAACTTACCCTTTTTGTGACTATCTCCATCGAGGACTCTGAGTCCTGGGATATGGAGTGTTTGAGAACACCCTTGGGTGCAGGAGCAAAGGGAGAAGAAGAAGACGGAGAGATGGGTGGAGGAGAAGAGTTTAGGATGTATAAAGGCATGATGCTGTCATGCTGTGACTCTCCTGCCTCCTGTATCACATGGCCTCTTGTTTGGCTCGGTGAAGATACGGACCCCTCTGTGACACGAGAGACAAGAGAGATTTTAAAGAACATCATTTCACTCAGAAATGTCCGTTACAACATCTGGCAACTTTAATGTCTGAAATATGTGATTAATCTGACCATCACTTGTTTTCTCTGTTTGAGGCCTCTCCTCTGTCCTCTCAGCTGACTGATGTTGCCTCTTTCTATTGAGGTGGACTCTGCTCTTCAGCATTGAGTTATCTGCAGACTATAATCACAAACAAAGAACAGTGTGACCAACTCACAAGTGGAAGTAATTTTTAAGAAAATGTGCTTTTCAGTAAATTGCTGTTGGGTTATGCATCATAATTGATAGCTAACCTGTACAAATGAGGGCGGTCTACGGTGCTGTCCACTCTCTCCTGCCTGCCTGTGTGATTGGGTATGTCCATGCTCCATTGGTTCTGACTGATCTGCCTCTCTGTGAACACACTGCTGTTGCATGCTGACAGGCTGGAAAGCATCAGGCGATATTTGTGTCATACTGATATCTGAAACTGGTGATGCCTCGGTGCCCCTGATGCTCCACTGGTGGTTCCTTCCTCCTTCTCTGTTCAACATCGGAGGTGACTGACTGATGTTGTGAGGATTTGGTGGGAGATTGGTCTGGCTCAGCGGCTCTACTGGTGGTGTCTGATTGGCTGAGGTGGCTGATAGGTTGGGGTTCAGGAACATGGCCCACTCTTGACCCGTGACAATCTCATCCAGTAAGCTAAACGAGCCCAGGCCAAACTCAAAGTCACTGGTAGACCTGCAACAGGAGGAAAAGGTTCTGTAAACTCAGAGCAGGTCGACACTGCGGCACCAAATTCAGGAGCTCACTTATTTGTATCATGCAAAATCACCAATTTGTCAGCGGTTTAACTAACTAACTAAGTATTGTCTGTGTAGTCAAAGCTTGATTTTTATCTTATTCTTCTGTCCTAAAAACTATAGAACAGTGAGACACACCATTGCACAGGGTTACATATGTTCCTTTATTATGATGAACATGGGCCCTGTAGTTTATTGTGACTCAATGACACCTATATCCTGATGCCCTAAATACTCAGCAGAGCAGTAGTTTTGTCTGATATCCTGTCATAGACACCACCCACCATGTTCCAAATGTTACACATTAGAGCATCTCTGATGATATTATACAACACTGACGAGGGCCATTCTGCTTGTATATTAAGTACTTTTACCTTTGATACTTTAAATACATTTTGCTGATAGTTGAAGTACTTGTAATACAGTATTTTTACATTGTGATATTATTACTTTTACTTATGGAGGGCATCTAAACACTTCTTTGTCCGCCAATGTCTCAGTGAAGATGTTTCATTTTAAGGCATGTTATGAAAGTCTCATAAGACTTATAACTATGTGAAAGTGTGACAAAAGATGGCTGATGACAGACGCTGTGAGTGACATAGGGTGTGTTTGCTACATCAGACTAAAGAAGCACATAACAATTATCAGCCCAAACTAATATCACAGTTGTGTTTGGAAAGGTCTCAGAAATACTTCACATATCTTACTGGTGTTGGTTTAGGGTTGAAATAAAAGCCTAAATGTGTTGTGCTGACTTCGGTGGTGGTTTGGGTGAATTTTAACATTTCTTGGGCATTTTGACGGTTGAATACCTCATGTATTCTTCACTAGTGCCGTCTTCTATGTGTGAAGGAGGGGTTTTACAAGGCCCGCTACTGCATAGTGAGGTGAGGGTCCTTTCTTCCTCTTTCTTAGATGTTTTGGTGAGAGTTTCTGCTGGCCGCTGATTTTGATGTGACATCTGTGAAGGAAACAAGTTGCAGTTTCACCTAAAGATGTTTATTTCTTAATTTTAACAATAGAAAATGTGTGATCAAAAAGTACTACTCACCTCAGTTCCCTTCTGGTCTACTCCCCCTCCTTCTTCTCTTCCCTTTCTGCCAAAACTCCCCGACCTGTCCTTCCATCTCTCCTTGATTTTCTGAGTCCATCTTCTTGTTTTATTCTCAGAGGGCCGCTGTTTCCTCCTAGAGAGAGAGTTTGTTGTCTTTTGGTCGGTCTGGATGATTTGAATGTCTTTACTTTGTTCCAAAGCTCCATATCCTCCATTTCCCATTTGCAACACTTGACTTGAGACACTTGAGACCGTCTCAACATTTACATCTGTGGGCTTCAAGGACCACGTGTAGACTTTGGGTCTAAAACCTTGTTTCTGGTACTGGTTATGATTCTGTCCCATGCTTGTCACAGCATCTGTATTAGTAGAGATGTGTCCTGTCATTGCAGAGCTGCCAAAACTCAACATCTCCCCATCAGTCCCCTCAAAGGAAGTGATATCTGCATCCTTAAGTGATTTAGCAGGAAACAGCTGCCCTGTTCCTGTTGGGGTGATCCCAGGCTGTGAGGCCTGTCCCAAAACCCTGTTCTCACCCGTGTCACCATCAATGTTGTCTTTCTGGGTGGGGAAGGAAGTGAGACTGTCCCTGCCCACTTTCCCACCTTTGAGGCCAAAGTTACTGTCCGCAGCAGAGATGCCAAACTCTTTTGAGGGGACACCATTAGCACCAAACTCAAAGCCATTTACATGACTGTTGTTTGGTTTCTGGAGATTGGAGATCTCAGCTGTGATGGGCACAGGTGTGTGTAGGTATGCATGGCCCTCTCTTCCCGGCTGGAGCTTCAGTCTCTGCAGCATGGACTGCAGCAAAGCCTGAGTGTCTGGTGGATTATGTGGCTGAGACATCTAGAAACAGAGCTGTTCAAATCCAGAAGCCACAGAGAAGCATGTCAATAATGAATGCATGTACAACACCAAATTATAGTCCACTAAACAGGCTTATGTAATGTGTTGCTTTAAGAAGAGATTGAAGTCCATGACAGAGGAAATTAGCTCAGTGTGAATCTTGTCACCGCTTTGTCCAATTCTTCTTGTTAAGACTCCTGTGATGGTTGTTTCCGTCTTTTTTCATGTTCAAATCATTTCCCTTTATCCTCATAACAGTTTCTCACCGTCTTAAGGTTTAACTTCTCCACCTAGGATAGAAATTCTTCTTTTTTTCTTTAGGCTTCCTCTTCTCGTGGATGTTCCGCTGTCATACTGCCTCCACTCCTCCATAATCCTCAAAACTTCCAGCAGCAGTCTGTCTCACTTTTTGTGTTGTTTTGGCACCAAGCTGAGCCAAACACAAACAAAAATCTTGGTTTTGTCATCTCGTCTTTCACCAGATGTCCATGGTTTCAGTAGACACAAGTTGTTTTACTCACACCTCTTCAGCAGCAGTCATTTATATCACTGGTGAAGGGAGGAGAGACGGTGCACGACAGCGTTCCTCAAATCTTACACACTGAAGCAAACCAACGAGAAAGACCAGTGAGGTGAGATAATTGTGCATTGACAGTGACTCTCCCTCTCTCCCTCTCTCTGTGGCTGCCCATCTTTATATTTGCCCTCCCTTCCTTCCTATTTCTCTCCCTGGCTCCTTCACTCACACATGTACACACACACCCTCTTTCTTCCCACCATGACCCTTGAATGGTAATTACAGGGCATTTTTTGTGAGCAGCTGCTATTCATAGGCTATGTCTTCAGAATGAAAGAAATATACAAATACCAGCCATGACCTTTGGAATAAGCCATTTTATAGGAACTCTATGAACTCTATTGTCTTTCTTTTTGAAATAAAAATACATAGACAGGTCTTTACTGCTCACGTAGGACTAAAATATGATTTAGTACAGTTGTAGTTTTTGTACAGAGCTTTTTAAAACTAGTAGAAGTACTACCAGTATTTTTTGCTGGTATTTGTTATATTAATATTTGTTAATGTTACATGCCACAAATAGAGTTATAGTATAGCCTACTAACAGTACAAAATCTGAAAATGTACATATGCAAATCAAGTTGAAGTACCTCAGAATTATAGTTGGCCTACATCATTTGTGCAGCTTAGTTACTTTCCAACATTGACATAAAGTGCTTCAATATAGACATTGATACAATAATAACCAGCATTAATTTAAATGAATAACCATTTCATACAATAATCAACAATAATTCGATATCGTTGCCCTCCAAAATACTCCTATATCAAACATGTATATCATGGTCATGTGTTAAAGAAGAAGCTGACCATAAATACCATACTACATTTTATCGTCAAAGACAAGGCTGTAAAAATGCCACTGTAGAAGCCCAGTGCGCATGCGTTTGTGCTTCCGGCTGTCTGATTGGTCAACAATGCGGAAGCGGGTAATGGCGCTGTAAACAACGTATAGATCAGTGTATGTTTGACACTCAATGTTAAGTCGAACCGCTGAAGAAAATAAAACGTAAAAGTAAAGCTTAAACCAAACGGAACATGTTTTCGGTACAAGGAGGATTTATGCTGGGCGTGCAAACTATTAAGACTCGTCAACGTCATTTCTTGGTGGAGTTTAACTGCTAGTCTCTGCTAACTTTGAGCGGAGTTTGCTAAGTTAACGGAAAGGTGTTTGATATCTAGCTTAACTAGCGTTAGTCTGTAGACATGGACTGCGTCGTGACGGGAGGAAACGTGAAAGGTAGCGAACATTTCCTGCTTTTTCAGCCCCACATTTAACTACATCATCAATATATATGACCATAGTTATGTGGTAACATTAAATGTGTGTGTGTGTGTGTGTGTGTGTGTGTGTGTGTGTTTGTGTGTGTGTGTGTGTGTTTGTGTGTGTGTGTGTGTTTGTGTGTGTGTTTGTGTTTGTGTGTGTGTGTGTTTGTGTGTGTGTTTGTGTGTGTGTGTGTGTGTGTGTGTGTATGTATACCGTCCAGTGCTGGCCAAAGCCATCCATTCTCTGTCCAGGATCGGTGATGAGCTGTATGTGGAGCCTCAGGAAGATGGGGTGAGCCGCTCTGATACTGTCATATATCCTCCTGCCATGCTTATAGCCTTGTTGCTTCCTGTTGGTGCACTCTTTGCGTCAATGAATGGTACTGATTAGGGTTTTTTTTCTCTTGTAGCTGGCCCTGCGGTCTGTGAACTCCTCTCGGTCTGCCTATGCCTGCTTCCTGTTCGCACCACTCTTCTTCAGCAGGTGCAGACTGTGTGCTTTTTTATAAACGGCACTATTATGAGTGTGTGTGTGTGGCCGACAGTGGCTCACAGAACATCTCAGCCTTAGTGTGTCATTTCTTGTAGCTGTAAACCAACTTCTCTACCAATTTCTTGTACAGGTACACCATCCCCAGAGGGCACGCCTTCCGCTGCAAGATGGCAATAAAGGTGTGCTGAGAGAAGTATCCACTGAGCCCTTATAGATTAGCTCAAGTACTTGTTCATCAAAATCATCTGTCATCTTCCAAATGTGTTAATTTGAACTGATTTTATACTGGATGCTATTACAACCACTTATCCATTACTGTTAGTAACCGTTTACACTTGTTGCACACTTCCATGTACCCCCTTGGCAACTGCAGAGGTTGGGTATCACTGCTCTAATGCTTCATACAATTTATATGTCATATTCAATACATTTAGATGGACTGTAATCATCTATGTCATTGGCACTAACCTTATTTTGCTTGGTGCACACTCCCAAAGCCGTATCAGATGAGCTCAACATCTAAAGATGCAAGTGGAAGCTCATCATTTTAGAGAGTAAAGTGCATACCTGGCTAAAATATCCCTAAATGTGACAACAACATTTTTGTTTGGCAGCTACAATGTGGAGTGTTGGATTAATTTAGATAGTATATTTATTTTTCCCCTTTCTTATGTTCCTGTATGTGTGAGTCAGAGCGTGCAGGCTGTATTCAGATCTCTAGCATCTCTGGAGAAGACGGTGGAAAAGTGTCACATTGAGCTTGACGAGCAAAAGAACCGCCTCACCTTCACCCTGCACTGCAAACATGGTATTCACAGTGTTTTACATGGATGATTTCAAAAGGATTACATATTATTTACACCGAGACATTCTATTTGTTGTAGCACATCAGACACTGATCACACTGTATATAACACGCCGTATGTGTTGGTGTTTTATCCGCAGGCCTCCTGAAGACACATAACCTGTCTTTCCAGGACAGTGAAAGCTTACAGGCAGTGTTTGATAAGGATAGCTCTGCCAATGTGTTCAGATCCAATCCCAGGTCTGTAAAGTGTATCCTTTGTTATATGATAGTAGCAGTCTTTCTTTCTCTTTCTACCCCATCTGTAATGTTTATATCCTTTTTCCTTGTAATTGGTGTTTAAAAATGTCATTTTTTTCCGTTAATAGAGATATTTTTAGACAGCAGCTGGTTGATTAAATTAATTAATCTAATTTTCAAATAAAGGGAAATTATGTAGCTGTTGTCAGAGCGGAACCTGCACTGAGGTCAATGTCAACTCCTCACATTAGTAAACTGTTACACTGGTCCAACACCACAAATATTCTGTCCTTTCTCTCTCACAGCTCACTTTTTGTCCTCTCTTGCTGTCAGGCTGCTGGTAGACACAGTCGTGCACTTCCCTCCGTCTCTGGAAGAAGTGACTGTGTCAGTGAGTGATGAACGGATGTGGTTCAGGAACCATGTGGAGGAAGAAGCAGGTGACTTGGTTGTTTTTTTGCACAGCAATTGCAAACTTACTTACTTACTGAAATTCGTAAAACTTGTGAACTGTGTTTAATCACAACTCAGCTCAACTCAGTTTCTTTATAGAAATCTCACTAATCTTGCATTGAATAAGTACTTAAGTTTGACAGAACTTACTAAAAATAAAGGTCACTTTAGTGACAAATTTGCAGAAATTTCAAATACTGTTTTCATTCAATACAGCAGTAAACCAGTTTTTATTTCCCATAATAAAAGAATAAATAAACATAGGTCGAGTGTATTCAATTATATTTACTAATCCCTCAGCCCTAATGTGTCATTAAGGGTTTAATGGATCTTTGTATAATCAAGATTATGTTGTTGTTAACGTCATGGAGAAATATTGCTAAAAAGGGAAGGGAAATGGATATGAACCCAGTGGTGCTGTGTGTGGAAGATGGTCAGATCAACAGAACTGCACTGTGTGGTCTCAGCTGTCATTAGCCAATAGAGGTAGTTTTTCTAACTCTGTAAGTTACCAGTAATATCATATACCATAAGAATATAAAGTTAAGTCCAAAACAGAAGTAAGTTTTTGGTTTTGAAACTTGTCTCTGTTTTTTTCCTCTATTCACTCTTATTTTTCCTCCTGTTTCTCTCGTTGCCTGTTTCCCTCTCAGACCAGTCCAAGGCCATGCTGACTGAGCTCTGTTTGGCTTCGGACGAGTTTGACCATTTTTCTGTCCAAACTCACAACAGCGTCACCTTTTGTCTGAAAGAGTTACGGGTAAGACTGAGGACAAAGAAAGGGAAGACAGAGCAAAAGAATAGGAGGATTAGTGAAGAGGGAGAAACTGACCAGAGATGGGCAATAAATAAATATTTATTCATTCTTGCATTTACTAATTGAGTTTTTGTCATCTCTCCTCCAGGGTTTGTTAGTGTTTGCAGAGTCTACTGGTCTTCCTATTACTATGTGCTTAGATGAACCTGGCAGGTAAGCATACTAACAAACCGATGCTAGTTGATCACTTGTGCTACAAGTGTCCTGACATTTACATTTTCTGTGTGTGTGCGTCTGCGTGCCAGCCCTGTAGTGCTTTCAGTAACAGACAGTGTCCTGGAGGGGAACTTTGTGCTGGCTACGCTTTCTGATGACCCCAACCGCCGTAAAAACAACACTAGACGGTAACACACAAACAACACTGAATGCACAAAATTATGAGGGGAAAACAGTGTTATACGCTGGAATTTCACTCTCAGTCAGTAGTCAGACAGTCTAATAAAAATCAGGCAGAACAAAGTGAAAATATAACCGTTTTGCCATTCATACAAAAGGTTTCTTCAGTTCAAAGGACACACAGGAAATCCTCAGCATCGACTTTGCAGAGGTCCACATGGAGAACAAGAACATAACTGAAGACAACTGATTATGAGCACATCTTTCTTTTGGGCTCCTCTGACTGGAGAGTCAGCCGACTACAGGCTGCAGGTGTTCTAGCCAGCACATCTGTCCAGCTGTAGCAGAATTGGTCTGTGACACAGTCTAATTTAAATTTGATGAAATCCTAATCTCTAAAGTACACTTAATAAATGCTTGATGCTTGTTTGATGCTTTAGACATGCAAAAAACTAAATTGTCAACATTTCTGTAATGTTCAGCTTTCATGAATGCAGCAGGGTGGATAATAGATATGGACAGGAGTGGATGTTGACGTCTTCCCTCCTTGAGTGGTGCCCTGTCAGATCTTGACTGGGATGGGTTGTTATTTTCAATTTGGATTTCTTAAGTTTCGCATTTTGGAGCCTCTTTGGGAAAAGTGGCGCTGATTTTTGCCTTCATCCACCTGTTGGTGTGGCTTCTCCGCTGGATAAATGCTGAAGATTTCCTGCCTAATATGAGAATATCAATACAGTAACACGTTTAGAAGGTATACTCTATTTAGACATAACTGGCAGCTGGTATGTTTGCATTTTTAATGAACATGTTGCTGGACCAAGAGAGGCATTTTGTTACATTACAAATGTCATATTTCTCTTCACTCCTCAGAGGACACACACCGCCACCGCCTCCTCCTGATGACTTCATGAATGACGACATGGACTCCTATCTCATCGCCATGGATACCAGTATTGCACCATGTCCCTCAGCTACAGGTCCACCCACACCCCCATTAGCTAACTCCACGTGTTCAAAACAGCCTGCTGCAGCCAATCACAGGACAAGGCTACACAGCGAGGAGGAGGGAGACGAAGATGAAACTGCTGACTTAGACAGACCACCTAATAAGAAGGTATGGTTTAGCAGGAAGCCACCCCACCTCTGAGCTGGGTTCTGTCTGAGGTTTCTTCCTGTTAAAGAGGAGTTTTTTCTCGTCATTGTCGCCACTTGCTTGTTCATGTGGGGATTCTTGAATCAGTGGGTCTCTCTTAATTAAAGACTTTGGTCTTGACTTGCTCTGTATGAGTATGTATTAGTGTATTGAGATAACATTTAAGTTGCTCCATAAATAAAGATTGATCAATTAATAGTTTTCAAGGTAAATTAATTAATGGCAGATTCATTGTAGAATAATATATAACAGAGGGGGATGAGGCAAAAGGGAGAGAGATCTATGATTAGAGTGGATGACTGCGATATTCAACAACACTACACACAAGGAGTCTCTGTGTGTGTGTGTGTGTGTGTGTGTGTGTGTGTGTGTGTGTGTGTGTGTGTGCGTGTATAGCTGTTGAATCATCCCTCTTTCTCCCTCCCTGTTTTCCCATCAACAATAAATTCCAGCTGTTGTAGCACTTCAGCTCTTATGTGTCTCCTAACTGCTGTAATTAGACAAACCCCTGTGAAGAACACAAGCGGCAAGTCGATGGGTTTTTACGTCAGACCTCAAAAACGTGTCTTGCGCTGGTAAATCCTACCAAGATCAGACTTTAGGTATCAATTGGTTGGATATAACTAGCAGAAATTCAATGTGATTTACTAGTGAAATAAAACATAATTAAATAATCTTCTTGTGTTTTTCCTCTCACAGTTCTGTTCACTGTTCTTTGGATCGGTGCTTCCTCCGTCATCTCAGATGAGCACTCAGCCACTGACAAATCAGGAAGTGTTGGCCAGTGACAGTGAGGATGACTCACAGTGAAGCAGACTGATGGTGGACTGAGGGATGACAGGAGAGAGATGAACTGACCTGAAAGTGTGTGTGTGTTATATTACATTTACACACATGCCACCTGCAGCACTAAAAAGAATGAACACCCTGAACCCTTATTTTGCATCTTTACTGGCCTGTACGAGTGTTGTACGGGGATTTTTTTTTTTTTTTACATGGGCGAAAATACGGCTACTGCTTGTGCATTCCAAGTTTTTATTGAACTATAATGTTATCGGTGGACTTTAAAAATATGGGATTATGTGAAAGTGGACACTGAAGCACTTCTGTTTATTTTCATTCAGAATCTGTTCGGTTTGTGATCAGGGTGCAACAAAAAAGCTCCTCTAAATAAAAGAAACATAGTTTTCAAAGTATGCAAACATTATTTATTATCTATTTACATTTCAAAAGGTTCAAGTATGACAAAGATTTAGGAGGGATCTCTGTACATCACCCAACACAGAGCCCAAACAAGCGCCTTAATAGGAATGACCGTGAGATGGGATCTGGAGTGATGAGGTCTGAAGAACTCAGTAAAACACCTCCTCCTCCCCTCAGATCCAGTAACAAAGTTTTTTTCTGTCAAAAGTAAGATTCAGCATAAGACATAGAATGTCTATGCATCTGTGATCCAGTTTTTACAGGTAGAGGATCATCACCACTCCCTTTTTCTCTTTGCACCTGGAAACTTTTCCCCCTCGTCTGCGGTTTCCTCCTCTCTCGCTGCTTCTCCTTCTCCAGCTCCTTCTCTCTCTTTTTTATTGACCTCTCCTCCTCTTTGTCCCTCCTCTCTCGCTCCCTCCGCCTCCTCCTCCTTTCCCTGGAGCTCAGTTTCTCCTCCCCCTCCTCCTCAACTGGTTTCCCGGTCCCTGTTCCATCACTGAAGTCCTGAATCAAGATTTTGGGGACTTGCATTGTGGGCGTCCCCTTTGCCTTGGTCTTCTTGGGCTGCTCTCCTCTAAGTCTGCGGAAGAGACCCAAGCGTTTAGGGGGGTCAGACGGTGGCGACTGCTGCTTCTGCTTCTGCTGTGCAGTTGCCCTCTCTTCTGCAGACAGTGACGAGGAGATTTCTGAAGACGGAGTCACATCAGGAGGAGTTTGGGTTGGGATTACAGCCCCGGGACTCGACTGTGATTCCCTGTGATTATCCTTTGGTTGATTAGGGGTTAATTGTGATTGAATAGTTTTTTGAGGCATGATGAAGAGATCTTCAGAGAGCTTACGCCCTAACCTGGACCCACGGGAGGTGGATGACTTACGGACGCAGAAATCCACAGAGGACCGACTGCTGCGGTGACCACAGCCTTGTGTTGGGCTGCTGTTATTCAGCTCAGCCTGATCTTCTGTAAGGTGAGAATCTTTGTCTTGTGGATCACTGACAGTATTTGAGTCTGTTGGTTCTGTAGAAATGAAGACGTCGTCCTCTCCTACACTACCTTTTTTAACATTTTCTGTGCTTTCCTCCTCCTCCACAGCACCCATAGTGACCTGGATCTTTGGTTGTTCGGGTGCAGGTTCCTCAGAGGTACACATTTCAACTGAACTCTTCCCATCAGGCTCTGCGGTGAGAAGCACTGCCTCTCCCTGCATTGAAGTCACCTTGTCCTGTGGTGTTGCACTGGTGTTTGTAGTCTCCTCATTCGCCTGAGGTGTTTCTTCCGCTTGTGTTTGATCATTGTCAGCCTGTGCCTCTGACTGTGCAGTCATAACGATTTCTTCTTTTTCCCATGTAGGTTCAGATGCTGCCGCGTCACACTCTGTCTCTGAGCGTAGAGCAAATGCTTCACATGACTCTGTCACTGTGTCGTTTGCAACTGGTATTTCTGCTTCAGTCTCTGCATCAGCTGCTAAGTCAGTGGCTTCTTTTGGTTGGATGCATTCAGGTGAACACAGTATTAATATTTCTGCTTCTGAGTCTATGTGTTGTTCTGGATCTATTTGTTCTATTTCAGCCTCCAAATCATCCTGTGTGGTGACATTTTCATCTCCCTTTTCTTGAGTCCGTGCCAGTACATCAGTTTCTGTCTCTGTTAGGGTGTGGGACTTTTCCTTCACGTCTGTCTCTCCTAATGACTCAGTGCTGTGGTATTCAAATGCATCTCCTTGTGAGCTTTTATCTGTCTCTGCGATCACTTGTTGCTGCCGTGTCTCCGTCTCCATTGTAGGATCTTTGACAGTTGGAGCCTTGACTTTACTGTCTGTCTCCGAGCCTGAACTCTCAGCTGTTGTTTCTGAGACTTCTGTGACCGTTTCCGCCTGCGTCTGTTGCACATTTTCAGTTTCTGTGCTCTCCAGTTTCATATCGGCCTGATTCACCAGCTCCTCACTTGGCTCTACACTTCCTTTCATCTCCCCCTGTGTGTTTGTATCTGCATCTGGATCTTTCCTTGTCTCAGTCTGATTTTCCTCCACAGCAGGCGTATGCTCACTTTCTTGTACTTCTGTCACTTCATTAATGTCCTCAGTTTCCTGGTCTTTGCTTATGTCACTCTGCTGTTCCTGGACCTGTGGCCAGGTGCAGGAGTCCAGCTCCTCTCCATGGTTGTCATGAGAGGTCTGCTCTGTGGGCTGCAAAATATTTTCAACAGCCTGATCTTTGGCAGGATCTGTGCTTGGTTCTCTCTCCATATTTGTTTCTTCGGTCTGCTCTGAAAGGATTGTGCTTTCTTCTGTCTCATTTAGTTGGCTGTCCTCCTTTTCAGTGGTCCTTGTTACCTCTTTCACTATGACTCTTTCTTCTGCCTGCTCTGTTGGTATGTTTTTAACCTTTTCTATCTCTTTAGGTTCTTCTAAAAGCTCCTTCGGTTTTGTTTGTGCTGTTAGTTTCGGCTCACTCTGCTTCACATGTTCCTCTGATACTACATCCTCCTCCTCCTGAACACCCTGCACCTTCTTAAAATTTAAGTCGTTCCAGCTCCTCCAGTCCTCCTTTGCGCCCATTGAGAGGTGCCTTACAACTTTGCTGCCGCCTCCCCAATCGCCTGTGTCTGCTTTTCCCCCTTTCCTCCACCTCTTGTGAAGGAGGGAGGGAGACAGCGAGAGAGTGGAGGCTGAACGAGCAAGAGGGACAGACAGGTTCCCTTTCTCTCTCTCCCTCCTTTCTCGTTCTTCCTCGTTCTGTCGAGCCCTCGCCCACGCCATCCGGTATCCCAGGCAGCGACCTCTGGGGTCAAAGGTGGATGAGGGTCTGTCTTTCCTCCACTTTTGTTGCTCCTTCTCCGTATGCTTCTCCAGATCTTTGGCTGACAGTGACACTGAGCACACCTAACAGAGGACGAAAAATGAAAAGAAAGTTAATGTTTGAGCGTTGTTTAAATTCCAGCCACAGTTTTCTGAACTTGCATGCCAACAGATCCATCTCCACGAAAACCCTTTTCTGCTGATGACTGTGTGCTTCAGGTTAAAGCTCCAGTGTTTTTCTCGTGCAAGTGCTCATGTTCAAGAAGAAGTTTCATTCATTTTCTTAGTAACATTAGTAAGAAAAGTAGTTAACTAGTAAACCAGATTTTTCAATGTGGCTTTTGTCCTGTTTCAGTCTTACCTCTGCTATGAAAGTGTCGTCCTCCTCTTGGACGTGCTCCCTGACGCCCCTCAGCCTCTCCAGAGTCTCCATCTGACCCTGACACTGCTTCCTCTGCTCGGCCCGGCCTAGCACCCGACGCACCAGCACCACCGCCACCTGGAGCAGCACCCGGACCCCTGCACAGAAGTGAGGAGGGATACAAATTACATCAGAGGGAGCAATGGGTGCCACGTCAATCACATTATACTACTGTAAATTACTTCTGAGCAAAGCATTATTTACAAATCGCCCTGTGTTTTGGTTCTTTTTATACTGAAATATGAAGTACAACATAATGTAGTACCATAGCAGAAAAAGAGGTCCCAGACGCGGAGCAGTGTGTTGAAGGGAAGGTGACGTGTGAAGAGGCACATCAGCCAGTCAGTGGCGAACATGAGTGGCTCCACCCCGTGGTGCTGCAGGTGTTTGTGTGCAGCTGGACACGTCCTTTTCAAGACCCAGCTCAGCATGGCCGCATCAAACAGGACGCCCTCCTACGGCAGTATTGTTAGAAAATCAGGATTTAGAAAAGAAGGGATGACTGAGATCCACACTATGTGCAATATTTGTGTAAGTAGGTGATTCATCGCTGCCTTAATGCACGTCTTGGTGTAATTCATATCATAAATGAACAAAAATCATTATTCAAATTCAATTTAATGGCCTACATGTAAGTAATCTGTGTATGGAAGGGGAAAGGGGTAAGAATAAGAGCATTGTCAAGTACATTACTCTGTGTGTGTGTGTGTGTGTGTGTGTGTGTGTGTGTGTGTGTGTGTGTGTGTGTGTGTGTGTGTGTGTGTGTGTGTGTGTGTGTGTGTGTGTGTGTGTGTGTGTGTGTGTGTGTGTGTGTGTGTGTGTGTGTGTGTGTGTGTGTGTGTGTGTGTGTGTGTGCAAGTCAGCAAGTCCTCACCAGCAGAGGGCTGTAGTATCCAGGCAGGAACTGCTCACTGATCTGCACCAGACACCAGAAAGCCTCCTGCCACATGAAATGACAATAAGTTAACATCAGATGTCACAATAACTCATTCACATTTTTTGAAGAATTAAATGTTTTGTCTGTTACTCCCCCCCCCCCCCCCCCCCCCCCCCCCCCCCCCCTCCAAAATGATGCAGTGGGGTTTTGTTCTCCACTGAAATCAAGAATAATTAAATGTTTAGAAGATGGGTTTGCCTTGTCTGTATTGGATGGAGAGGTAAACTGTGTTATTGATTGCTACCTCAGCAGGCATGTTCATCAGCAGCACTGCAGCCACTGGCCCCTGTGCCTGACAGTAACCCTCCTCTGGTCGGTACTGGGTGTAGGCTTTCAACACCCGGAACAAACCACGCTGCCTACACACAAACAAACAGACACAGTAATCCAACCACAAGTCTAATCCTCATGATTATGTTTGGATAAAGATCACATTTAACTAAAGAGGAAGAAACTGTAGCATTGATCTGTGCTGATCAGCTTGTCAGTAGGAACAAGTAGAAGCAGAAATGTTTCCCACCCGTGTCCATCCTTGGACAGGAACATTTCATGGAAAGGGAACTGTCGGTCCAGGTCTCTCTCGATCACATCGACCCAGCTCTGCAGAGCAGGCTGTGAGTCCAGAGACTAACACAGACACAAGAGGTAGCTCAAGTCAACCATCTACAAACACAGTATTTGCATTTTAAAAACAGAGCTGTTTACATTTTTTTATCTACTGTATCAAGCAGTAAAATAGTTCTTATATTGCACCATGATGAGCTTAATTTAATTATTCTAATGAATCTATTGTTTAGTCTACTGAAAGATTACTATTAAAAGTCAGAAAATATCGATAATTGTTTATCACAAGAACACACAGCCCAAGCAAATGTGCTCAAACAGTCCAAAACCCAAAGGTTTTCCATTTACAGTGATATAAAACGAAGAAGAGCAGCTTAAATGAGGTGTCAGTTCATTTTCTGTCAAGCAACTAATCAGTCGACCATTCTTTTCACCATTAGCTTGTCAGAAGTCAGAAAAGCCCACAGTGATGTCCAAAAAATGTCAGTGCAAAGTCAAAGTAAAGTCAATTTACAGTGGAAAAAATTAATAAAATTGAGAATAGCAGTAAATAATCCAATTTGAGAAGCTGGAATCAGAAAATGTTTTGTTATATTTGCTTGATAAATGACAAACAATGAATGGTTTCTTAATTGAATTTTCTGATCAATTAGTTAATTAATTATTGTAGCGCTGGTTATACTGCATCCTTTGCAATGAGGCTGCTCAGATGCTGAAACAACGTGTTGTTAAAACCCAACCATCTGTGATGGGCGCTGCTCATGTGAAGGCATTTACCACAGTCAGTGTTTAGTTCTCTTGCCTTGTAGAGGTTTTCATTTTGTTTCATCCTGTCACTGGCTCCGCACAGCAGAGGCCAACACTTTGCTCTGAGCGAGGCGGGGATGCCTTTCTGACACTGCACTTTGACCTGAAAGGACATTTGTAACAGAGACACAGGATCAACTCAGAGTGCTCATAAATAAATAACATAATAGCATTTCATTGTCGTCAGCTTGAATGCTGACTGGCCTTTTCCACCACAGACATTTTGTCTTGTCATAGCAGGAAAAGCATCTGTGTTACCGATAACATTAACAGTGAGCCAGTACAACACCAGGACCCCGAAACTGAAGCAGCTAAATGGAAATCAGCCATCATTCATTTTATTAATTACTGTGCTTTTCATACTGCGACATATCAAACCATCCTTCATTCACTTCTGGAGTTTATTTACACTACATTTACATTTACTGACTTCAGGTGTCGAACATGGGACACACCTTACTGGTCTTCTTCAACAAGATGCGATCCCATTGGCTAATGATGTTTATCCATTTGGCTTCCCTCTGCCTGACCAACTCAGGTGGCGGACCCACACACCTGACACAAAACAGCATACGAAACACCTGGTAAGTATTTTAAACGTGAAACAGCAGTTTTCTATGTGTTTTGTTCATTTAGTGTACAGTGTTAAAGCTCTCATAGCATTCATTAAACTGGGGACCTTTAAGTCAGTCTGCAGAGTTGCTGCATGCGCTCTGAAAATCAAGACAGGAAACAGGAAAACCACACGGTAGCAGTTTGAAGTCTCCATGGCAACAGGTCAGGATGTTATCAATGAGGAAAGTGTGACGATGACAGGTAGCAGTTTGTTCAGCTAGTTTAATCTTGAATTTACATCACTTTATCTGGTCCACCGCCATTATTTTTTGGTTCATTGTTTATTAAATGTAATATTGGTAAATTGATCCTGAGGAACATTTGCTAGTTTAAACTGAAATTAATCTTTATTATCACTTGGGCTGAGGACCTCAGACAAGCCAGATGCAGCTTTGTGTCAAAGGTCTCTGTCCAGCCTTAAAGTGAAAGTTACTTTCCACACGACTGAGCAGCAAAACAGACCAGTAGCTTTGTTGATGAGTCTGTAAAAATGCCCCTTCATGAATAAATCTACCGACATGGTTAACTGTAGGTCGTAACTAATAATTATTTTCATTATCCAGTTAATCTGGTGATTATTTTCTAATCAATTAGTTCTTTGGTCTAGAAAATTTCAGAAAATGGAAGCTCACGATAATGTCCTCAAATGGCTTGTTTTCGTCCACAATCCAAAGATATTCAGTTTACTGGCATAAAGGAGTAAAGAAACCATAAAATATTCACATTTAAAAGCTGGAATCACAGAATTTTCTTTTTTTTTTAAAGACTGAAAACGACGAATCCAAAAAAATTGACAATTAATTGAACTATTAATTTACTTCTCTTTGCAGCTTTATTTAACAGCAGGTTTGATGCACTGGTTTATTGACCTTTCATGTGACTGTCTCCGCATTTAAGCTCACTCATTACTCTCTGTGTAAACTAGGCTTTCTTTCATTCTTTAGCAGAAGCATTTTACTCTTGCTGGCTCTGTTCTGTACATTCAAGCGGCAGCTTTCCTATTAAGACCTTAACAGCCTGTCTTTTGACTGTATTTTACTAACTTGAGTAGTGTGCTATTTGTCCAGTTGGCTGAGTGTGTGTGTGTCTTGGATGCAGATGCGGTCTCATAAAACCATAAGTACTGGTCTCAAATATGTTTTCTCTTTAAAAATACCTTGTCCTGCTTTGAAAGAAAATTACTTGACTTGTGCACATTTGAACTTATTAATGGACCTCAAGCTGTGTTTCTTGTACTGATTTTCACATTTCCAGCATTTGTCTGGACAAGGTGAATAGAAACCTTAGGCTTTCTGTAGTCTTATCTACCTTGATATGCGGGTTAGTAATCTCAACAACCAGCTAAGCCTTCACTTGACTTCATACCATGCGGCCATGTGGCCTCTTTAGATATAAACGTCACTTTCAAAAGATAATGAAAACAGAGAACCAGTACACCTGGTTTTAAAACAGCACACAAGCACAAGTGTGAGACTGCTCACCCGGCTGTGGATCCATTGGTCACGATGAAGCCAAAACGGTCTGTCTCCGGCTCCAGACCGACCTCTGACCCTGCATCAGATCCAGAGCTGTCCTCGTCACTGAGGTTCCCCTGGGCTGGACTCGATGGACTCAACATCGTACTGAAAAGTCAAGAGGAGGCTCTCATTATTCAGCTTGTGACTGTATTGTGTAAAGCTGATGTGGCTCTGCATCAGAGACTTGTGACTTTCCAATAACTCCTACATGTAGATGCATCAAATACGTAAAAACCCCATCCAAAAACACTGCTCTGACCAGAGTATGTTTAGGCTGTTATTGGTGATAGTAATGTGTAAAGTACATGTCTAATAGGAACTAGACTTTATAACGCTTTGAAAGGACATACTTCACTATGTGTCTTCAAATCAAGCCGAGAGTATATCATGTGCTTTTTAGCCTTAGTGTAAAATAATTAAATGAACCATAACCACAACAAGAGGACGGTTGTTCTTAAAATATGCATTTAAGCAGAATTACCTTTTAGATTTCCGTCATGTTTGATCACTCGGTTGTAGTAGAGGTGAAGTGTGAGAGCCACCAGTGATGACAGAGGAAGACAAACTTCCTCTCTCTCTCTCTCTCTCTCTCTCTCCCTCTCCCTCTCAGTCTCTCTCTGCCTCCCTTTCACAGTACTACAAATACATCATGTTCCTTAAATCAACTTCCCTCTGGCTATTGGTGCATAAAATTGACTATTAAAGGAATATAGTCTTTTTTTAGCTGTCCCGGGGAAGTGATACTCAAATATGATTAAAACATGCCATCAGAGTTAGTAATAAATGTGTAATGTATTCATTGATTATGTCATTTAAAGTGCTTCCTCTTGTATAGACCACATGGAAATTAACGAGGAGCACGTGAATGCATCATAAATACAATTGCGCACTTCACGGTCCACTGCCTGCTTCACTGTCCACTGTCTGCTTCTCGTTGCTCTCCAAAAACTTGTGACAAAGGTAAGTTTGCTAAAGGATTGTTATAGAGGTGGTTTCTGATGATGATTTTAGGCTTCGGGAATACTGACCATGATGAGTTCGTTGAGCTGCCGTAATCTGATAAATTACTCTAAATTAACTTCTTATTATGACAGTGAAGTTGGTGAGCGACACACTTACGGCAACGAAACGTTATATTATCAAGTCAGGAATTACTATTAGGTGTTTCGAGCATGTATCTGAATGAATTAAAGTAAAAAACTAAAAAGAAAACACGTTTCAGGGAAACTGCGCTGTCATGTTAACACAGCCAAATGTAAGCGGTTATTTAATTTGTAATGAGGTGTTCAGGGCTTATCGTACAGACCATAGACTTAGTTCATAAAGCGGCCCATTAAGCCTAATAAAGACATGGATGCTATCATCGTCAGTATATAGTAATGTAAACATTTTACAGCCAGGTCAGCTAAATAAAACAAGCCATATATGCTACTATTTGTCTAATGTGTGGCTTCACTCGCGAACAAACGACTGCCAATATTTGATACGATAAAAATATATAAATTTTAAGATACTTTAACGTTTATACGATGCAACTGCTGGTCTAGTAATGGCCAAGATACACTATAACTTCTAATCTGTCACTGGAAATAGGTGTAACAATATGGGAACTGTACTTGAACTCTCCCAAATGGTATAAACTGAGCGTGTTCCCATTCTTCCCATTCTGTCGGCACACCGTGAATGTGTCACACCACTGACGTCTGTCAAGGATTTAGGACGCCAGATTACAGGATGCTTGTGCTCAGGCATCAGGCGCTCTCCCTCTCCCCCCTCCAGTGTTTTCAGTGAAGAGCTTTTTTTTTGGAGTGCAACACACAAGGTTTCCTGTATCCAACATTTCTGTGCACATTTTAGTTCCTCTTAGTTGTCTCAACTAAGCTCTCCACTGTCCTGTCTGCTCAGATGTCTACTGCACTGAGTCTGCGTCTGCTCCACTGCTACTCAAAGCCAGGTACCACTGAAGCAGGTGTCATTAAACCATTACAGTCCATATGTGCAACATGAGAAATTGTCTCATCACATTTGTTTGTATCAACAGGCACGTTTGGATCTGGTGTCATGCGGCCTTTCAGCCTCAGTGTGCAGAGAGAGGCTTTTAGTAAGTGCTGCTACAAGCCAAGACCTTTTCATATGTGGCATTCTCACTGGGATGACCTCATGTTTGAAATGTTCGTTCCTCGTCCTGTCTGTCCTTCTTGCAGAGTATGTGAATGCTCAGGAGCTGCCAACAGACCTGAAGTCCATCACTGACCGAGCTGCCACAACCCTCCTTTGGACTGAGCTCTTTAGAGGTCGCCACAAACTGTGATTTTTATACAGATAGTGTGTGTTGTGCATGGGCTTAAAGGCTTAGTGATAATCTTTATTTCTCTTATTGTGAACAAATCTCGTGAAAAGACAAAAACCAACCAGTTATTTATACTAATAAGATGTATTAGTAGTATGTAGTCAAAGCCTGGCAGTGCGTAGTAATTAAAGAGTAAAAGATGCAGAAGTAGGCAACTAGGTATCAACACAGTACCAACAAGCCAGTACGATAAATACTAAATAATCCACAGTGTAGAATTAGATAAAAATCCACATACGATTTCCACTATTTACAAATCCCCAACAACTACCGTATTTTCTCATTTCTCATTCTTTAAAAATTCAACTTAATATTTCACAAACTAATGCAGTGGTGGTTTTGGTCCTTTTATGGAATTTCTTGATAATGAGAAAAGTCAAAATCAAAATAACACCTGAATAGTCCTTTAAGTGAGTCACAGCTGTCTTTGATTCCCTGGCAACACCTCCCTGCAGGTTTGGGGATGACCCTGAGTTACCTGTTCCGTGAACCCGCCACCATCAACTACCCATTTGAGAAGGGCCCCCTGTCACCCCGCTTCCGTGGAGAGCACGCCCTCCGCCGCTACCCTAACGGAGAGGAGCGCTGCATTGCCTGCAAGCTGTGTGAGGCCATCTGCCCTGCCCAGGTGAACACAATCACACACAGTAATACTCTGCTTGAAAGACAGAACAACGTTACTGTAAAGTTTACTTACACTCAGCAGTGGAAGAAGTATTCAGATCCTTCACTAAAGTATAGTGCTGGTGTCGCATAGTTAAAATACTCCACTACAAGTAAAACTCCTCCATTCAAAACTTACTTATGTTTAGAGTGTTGTCAGCAAAATGCATATAAAGCATTAAATAAGTAAATTGTAAGTAAAAGTACTCATAGTGCAGTAAAATGTTTTTTTACTATTATACATGATGTTCTTGGAATAATATTACTGCAGCATTAGCAGTGTGTTGTGTTTTACTGCTGTGGATGTTTAAGTTTGAGCTAAGTTGAAGTAGTCCTGGGTAGTTTAATTTGCAGCAATGCATCATGGTCACCACATGTTTGTGACATCACTGTGAGATCCACCAAAGACAACTTTAAATGAGCGTAGAAAAACAGCTCTGTTTTCAGCTTTGTGGAGATGCATTTTCCAGCTAATCCAAGTGGGTCTTTGAATAGTTTATTGTGCTTAAACAGCAGGAAACGTTTCTTAAACCATCAAGGAAAACTTAATCCTTCAATTTATAAGAAAAATCCACATTTAAAATCACCAAATCTGGATCTAATTATAAACTGAAATGTTACTAAAGCTGTCAGACAAATGTGGTGGAGTAAAATGTACAATATTTGCTTCTGAGATATGTATATAGGGTTAGGGTATAGGTATAATGTGGCATAAAACAGAACTATAAAACAGAACTTCTCAAGTTAGGTACAAGTACCATAAATTTGACCGTAAGTACAGTCCTGGAGTAAATATTCTTAGTTACATTGCACCACTGTTTATACAGTATGAAACCTGCCTAGATCAGAGCCTTAGTTGTGTACATTTTGCATGCTGCTCATTCTGCATCTCAGTGTCTCTTTCCTTGTCTCTGTCTCACATATACACACCACAACCTGTGCTTTTTCCCATGTAGACATGTATTTTACAGTGAGCAATACAGTCTCAGTTTCATTACATTTTATCTGGTGGATCATACAGCGAATTGTCTCTCTCACACACGCAAAAGCAAAAAATAAAGTCAGCCTTTATGCACTGTGGACATAATACCTATAGTACGTCCTGTATTCTGTTAACACTATGGTTTCATTTCAACAGACTAGTAAATTAATTTCCACACCCTCTGTACTCAACCTCAGCATACCTGATGCTCAGACTGAGATTAATTCAATACTGACATCTGTTTGGTCTCTTCCCTTTCTCCCCTATGTTGAACCTAAGGCCATCACCATTGAAGCTGAGACTCGAGCTGATGGCAGCAGGAGAACGACTCGCTATGACATTGATATGACCAAATGTATTTACTGTGGCTTCTGCCAGGAAGCCTGTCCTGTTGATGCCATAGTTGAGGTAAGATTGATCTTATCCTGCACACTGTGTAAGAGATTCTGTGGGGCTGAACCATGGTGGATGTTGGTAGAGTAAAACTGTACCTGTGACCCTTTCTCCTTAAAGGCAGGGTGTGCAGCTTATTTCAGATGCCATTCTTGTTATATTTGTTGAAATTCAGTCAATAAGTCAAATGGTTTGACAAAAAAAGAAAAAAAAACTAGTGTCTGTGCTCGCAGGCCTGTAATAAGCCAAAATTCGGTCTGAATGAAATGATTGGACGGGAAGGCAAACCCGATCTGCATGTCTGCCTATGTATCTATTACATATGACCGGAGTCTTCCACAAAGCTAGGCAAACGTATTGCTAAAGCTTATGTGCTAGTCTCACAAGAATGGCAGAGAAAGTTTGGCCAGGGGCAGACTGTTGCAGATTACCCAGCAGGAAGCACACGCACACACTGAGCTGAAGAATGAGAGAGGTTCACAGCTCTGAAATTTGTTTACTGTGACAGCCTCTTGTTGAGTGAGCTAACGGCGCAGAGCACAGCCTCTGAGCTGAGTGAGCAGTACCCATGAGCTAAGGGTAAAGTTATGCTCTGGCTGTTTTGCTTGTGTTTACATGACTGTGGCGTTAAACAGAGTTGTTTATTTATTGCTCCAACAGATGATGCAAATGTGTGGGTCATTATCAGACTTGACCAATTGAGCTTGAGCTGATCAATTGAATCAGGTGTGTTGGAGCAGGGAAACATCTAAAACATGCAGGGCAGTGGGTCCCCAGCACGTTCATGTGTTGTGATGGAGTGGCTTTGGAGGGAGGGGGTGGAATTGTCTCTGTGAAATACTTTCAAATTCTTGCTACTCCTGCTAGTTTCTTCAATGTTACAGACCCTGTCTTTAAATATATATTAATGAAAAGGATTCTTTCCCCGTCTTCGACTGTGACCATTCAAAACACTATGGTTTTTTTTTATTGAAGCCTTAGCTCTGAGGTGAACTTGAAATCATAAGATGCAATGTTAAATCATGCATTTCAGATTATTTCTTTAAGCAACTACTACAGCTTTCGGTTTTCTTTGAGGAGCCACTGGAAGTCATTATTTGGCACAAAAACAAAAGGCATGTCACATGGACAGTAAAACTGAAATAAAAACAATAGGACAATCTTGCAGATTGCCTTAAGGCCTTAAAGTCAATTCCTACCTTCCACAAAGGGATAAATTATTCATGTAATGTTTTTGCACTCAATCCACCATCAAAACCAAAGTGTAGAGCATTAATCTTTATATCATCTGTTTAGATTTACACCTACAGACTTTTAATGTCTTTATTTCCATCAATCCCTCTCTCAGGGTCCAAACTTTGAGTTCTCCACAGAGACACACGAGGAGCTGCTGTACAACAAGGAGAAGCTGCTCAACAACGGAGACCGGTGGGAGGCAGAGATCGCAGCAAACATAAAGGCAGACTACCTGTACAGATAGACTCACTGTCGCACCTGTACACTGCCCACAAAGGTGCATCATACCTATGCATTTCAAGAGATTATTTGTAGCTTTGGAGATATTCCATTGAGTTACATATGAGCACTGAAGCCTGAAGCCTCAGATTCTGTTGTCAGAACTGAGAAAAAACATAACGCACAAATCATATGTCTACTGTGTTGTAAAGATGAACGATATTGCACTTTATGACTTTGACTTTAAACTCATGTAACCTATGCACAATCTGTGATAGACTATTTTCTGCTGCACTTTAAATGATGGTTCTATCTGGTGGACGTTTCTGAAATACTATATTTGTGTAATGCTACTTAAGATACTAAAATAAATCATGTTTTAAAGCTTTAACCTTTCATTCGCCTGTTGCATTAAAGATGGTGCTGAATAATTGATTAGTTGTTTGACAGAATAGTACTTGCCAGAAATTTACGCTTAATAAGTCGTATAAGAATCCATCAAGAATGCCAAACAGTCTCTGAATCCACCTGTAAAAAAGTAAGGATTTGATACTTTTCTCTGTTGACTGCTGATAGAAAAAACAAACAATTTGATTCTGCTGCCTTTCTCTGCCTTTTATGATAGTAGACTACAAAAATATTTGGTTTGTTGTTTGGATATTGGGCTCTGGGAAGTTGTGATGAACATTTTTTCACTTTTTTCTGGCATCTCTACCCAACAGTTAACTGATTCATGGAGCACGTAATCATCAGATTAATCAAATAATGTTAATAATCACTAGTTGCAGCTCTGGTAGTGACTCCATTATTTAATAAGTTAACATGTTAAGACCCAACAATTGCGTTTGCTTTTGTCATACGACTCATGTAGAAAACACAGTCTTTGGTGATAAAGGATACTTTACTGGGCGCACATGGGCTACATTTTTGCAACTTTTCTGTTTAAATGTGTGATCATAAGATAAGCACACATGCTGAATCATTGTCTGTGCATGCCCTGGTGCAGCCACTAAAATCAAATGTGTTTTTACCGCTGCGGTGGTCACATGATAAGGGCGGAAACTGACTCATAGTCCACGCTGAATCTCCCGCGAACGCAGCCATTTACCTCTTTCCTCTCTTTGCAGTGACACCGGTGAGTCTGTATATCCTTCTCTCAATGCGGGCCATCCTATATTTCTCAAGTTTGTATTTATCGGGGAAAGTCAGCTAAAACAACGGGAAACTTAAAGGTGTGCTTTGAGTTGGTGAGGCGTTACGAGTGTAACCACGTGAGGATTTAGCAACTAGATTAGGCCATTGATTTTTTTTCTCCCTAGTGCTAACTCAAAGCTAACTTAGCCATTAGCTCAGTGAATAGAATGGCTTCCATGCCGTACTAGCTAACAGGTTAGCATGCACTGCTCTCCCTCATTTCACTGCTTTGTTCTTGAGACCCGCGCAATTTTCTGTTATTAAGTGTATTTACTGTTCTAGACAACCAACCTCGGATGCCTAAAGTCTGCTTGACGTTTGCAGGTCAGTTTTTGTTTTAAGTTGGCCACCAACCCCAACATGGAACACATTAATGGTCTCTCCCTTCGATTGTTCCAGTCGAACAAGAAAAAGTGCGGTCTTATGGCGCACTCAAAGTAACGGTGCGACAGTAGCTTGTTAGCTAGCTCGCTAGCTAGCAACCACTCGCGTTGAAATGCGGAATCAGAAGCGATCCTATTGCGGTTTTCGTACAAAATCAGCGTGTAGCGTTACCTGTTTTAGTTTGACTTCCAGTCTAATTTGAACACATTCAGACTGTAACGACGCGACAGCGCTGCACGTTAACGTGTCGAGCCGTTAGCCTGGATGGAAAATGCTAGAATTGGGTGTCGCTAGGTAACAGTTTGAAGAGCAGGTTGTGAATAATCCGCCCAAAGCGTAAAAACAAGTGTTTACAGCAAACTGTGGCGGTTTTCCCTACAACGTTTTTTCATCATATAACGTTAGATTGGGTATTGCTAACGCGGCTAGCTAAACGACTGTCTAAGTAAGCAGACAGGATGACGGAGAATGTGCTAACCATTCCGCCTTGTTTTGTTTAACCCAGAAAAATCGCAACCACGGCGGACTCAATGGCACAGTGTGTACCGGTGGCGGTGTTCAAGGTAAGTGGTCGCTGTGTGGTATCACGTAGCGTTATGTGCTGCTGGTCTGTGGGGTTCGTGTCGAAAATGGCACTTGTGGTACTTGGGCTAGCTGTGCTTACGGTGTGTGAACCAGTATCAGCCAGTCCGAACTAACTTAACTGCTTTTTCTGGCAGCTGGTGTTAGTAGGAGATGGAGGCACCGGAAAAACAACTTTTGTGAAGAGGCACATCACAGGAGAGTTTGAGAAGAAGTATGTTGGTGAGTACCTCCCATGATGTGTTAAATGAATGACGCATCACTACATTGCAGATGAGTTAAAGACGTAGTGACATTCAAATCGTAATTTGATTATGCTACTAAACTATCATGCATCACTCAGCTCGGTCAGATCACTCCGCTATTGGGGCCCTGCAATCTGATAAATCAGTAATGCTCTACATGTTGGCCTATAGAAAAGAAGCAAGTGCAGGAATGCCAAACTAGTTCTGAGGTAATAATGAGACATTGTTGCCACCAGAGAGCACTGACAAGTTGAATTTCCAATTGGAAAAATGCTCAACATTTGTCTTAGTCACAGTTAATAATAAAAAAAAAAAAATCATGGGTCATTATCAAAATTGTTCATGTTTAAAATAAAATTATTGGCTAATACCTTATTCAAAATATCACTGACCTCAAATATTTGTGCAGATTGTGAGATGATGTATATGTGCTAATTAAGGAATTAACTTCCTGTCCACACAGCCACCCTGAATTTCTTATATTGATCGTCACTTGTGTAACTAGACTCTTTAAAAGAGCAGTTTTCACAATTTCCTATTGGTCTTTGCTTGTAATTCTAGCTACCCTGGGAGTAGAGGTGCACCCGCTGATGTTCCACACCAATAGAGGAGCCATTAAGTACAATGTGTGGGACACAGCTGGTCAGGAGAAGTTTGGAGGCCTGAGAGACGGCTACTACATTCAAGGTGCTTTTCACAATCATTAACAAACTGTTCTGGTTGTTAAACCTTGAATAGTATTCCCACTCACTATAGATTTTATACTGAAAGTCCCTTACGTCGAATTGTGTAAAAACATCTCTCCTACCTCCACAGCTCAGTGTGCTATCATCATGTTTGACGTCACCTCTCGAGTCACCTATAAGAACGTGCCCAACTGGCATCGTGACCTGGTCCGTGTCTGTGAGAACATTCCCATCGTCCTCTGTGGCAACAAGGTGGACATCAAAGACAGGAAAGTCAAAGCCAAGAGCATTGTGTTCCACCGCAAGAAGAACCTGCAGGTAATGACTCACTAAAATGTGTCCATCCTCTTGCACAGACTGTGTGAAAAAGGAAGCGTTGGTTTGTTTTCTTGCTTGGTCTGGACTATCATTTCTAACTGGCGTATACATCTGTCTCCAGTACTACGACATTTCTGCCAAGAGTAATTACAACTTTGAGAAGCCTTTCCTGTGGCTAGCAAGGAAGTTGATTGGCGATCCCAACCTGGAGTTTGTGGCCATGCCTGCCCTCGCTCCCCCAGAGGTCCAGATGGACCCATCTCTTGCTGCTAAGTACGAGGAAGAGCTTCAAGTGAGTATAACCTTACAAGTGTTATGCCTGTTATTAGAGGGCGGTATGTACTATAGTCCAATCCAACAGCTCTTTACCTGAGCCAGGTATACATAAAAACTCAGCAGGGACACTGATTTTACATTTGAAAAGTGGAAAAAAAAAATGACTTATCCCCTCTCCCACTGTCCAGGTTGCATCACAAACAGCACTCCCAGATGAAGAAGATGACCTCTAACCTGTTCCATGAATTTTCCCTCTCCCCCCCCCAAACCGTGGACAGGAAGTTGTTGGAGTTTTGCCCCTTTACTGTAAAATCCCTTTTCAGATTTTTTATTTTTGAATTTTTTTGTTTGTTTTAAAACTAAGAAAAAAAAAAAAAACCTTGGTGGAAAAGTTGTGGTTCTAATTTCACTGTTTAAGACACACCCACCCTAGTGTTGTCGTTGGCATGGCAACGTGCTACTCTTCATCGTTGAGCACCCTCCTTTGCACTTACCCAGCTCACATAATGCTGTTGTACGTGTACTGGAAACACTAAGGGGAGTAAACTTTGAATAAAAACATTCTCAATATAATCTCTGTCTTTTTCTTCTTATTTTTTTTGTTTATTTCCCTGGACAGCAGAGTCTCCAGAGTCACAGGGATTATGGAAAACCTTTCAATTATCATAGTAGGAAAAAATGGGCATTAACATTGCTTGCTCCAATTATATTTAAATGGCACAGTACCAGGATTCTGAAACTGAAGCATTTACACCTGTGTCTTGTGTTAAAAGCCTTGTTTCCAGAGTGCCCCATTTTTGTAAAATTGATACTGAAATAATGAATACTAATGTGTAAACAGGAGAAAATTTCTTGTAGATGAATACTGCAAAACCTTAAGACATTCTCTGCGTCATTGGATTCTGGCTTATTCTGACATTTCAAACCCTGGGCAAATAAACCATCTGCACAGACTGGCATTCTTTCAGGATAATGATTTGCCAGCATTTCATTTCTTGAGTAAAATGAATGACTACCTCATTAAAGTACAACGAGTAAAAGGACAGAAAAGCCTCAGGTACAGGAAGTACTATCCCAGAACAGGACTACTGGTTGTGTCTGTAGGCACACAATGAAGCGGCTGTATAGTCTGCTGTGTGCCTGGATGGAGGCCGGAGAACACAGCTTACTGCGGCCATTCAATGGGCCTCAATAATGGAGCTTTGGTCAGATCGCCAGATGAAAAGCTTTACAAAGCTACTTCCGATCGGAGCAGACACAGTTACTGTAGCCCGTTCGACACACTGATGGCCACCAGGTGTCAGTCACGTTCTTTCATTCATTCTAAAGAGCATTACGTAATACTCTGTACATTCTCTGTGACGTTTGCCTTCTACCGGGTTCCACCCGGTTAGAATGCAGCTACATCACATACCGCAGCATTCCACAGGTTCAGACTTGTGTTGCTGCACACCGATCAGACCTTGCGGCTCCTGCTCTGCATGTGCCACGCTATAGGCCAACGAAGTGACAATCAGAAACAGCTATTTAAACAGCATGGCCCCTGAATGCAGTATGCAGGCTCTTAAAGGCTAAAATGATAATGTACACAACTGAGTTTGCTTTTAAGCATGCATCAGGAAAAGGTTATCGCTCTCATCTGGTTTGTTAAACCCACGGGTTAACCCTCTGTAGGACGGACCTCCTCTGGTTGTAAGATTTGAATGTAAAGCGATAACACAACGGGATGCTGTTTATTTAAAATTTAAATTTTACTAGTTTGCTTAGTTACCCAACACTGCGTTAAAGGCTTATTCTGGCGTATTTCACCACATGACAGCTGATATGATAGCCCTTTCTGCTGCATTCATGTTATATTACAAGAGTGGGAATAAGACTTCTCTACCAGAGTATAATGCATACTTTAGCTTTTGGATTTAAATTTGTTACTATGTAGTTATGTGTAATTAATAGTTTACTTGCTACACTGACAAAATTTATGAACTAAATAATCTAAACAAAATGTACATTTTAGTTAGTTCCTCTTTAAAAGAAACAAAACTCTAGAAATCTAATTTCTAATTGACATTGATTGTTGTATTATCAGCCTTCTCAAGACATTTGTGCAGGCTAGGCTCAAGTTCATGGCAGGCTAGTAAAGGCCATGCTTTCATCCACATAAGTCTAAATCATCATGGCAACACGTCATCTTAGTGGTTGTGAATGGAATTTTTGACTTTACAAAAGGCCAGAGGTGCCCACCCCTTCTAACCACAAACCCTCATCACATTGAAAGAAGACAATGGGTATTGTGCAGATATATTGAATATGATGCTGTGCGTTGGAGTTTATGGGGTGGAGTAAATATTTCCTACATACTTCAATTGCTGATCACTCTCAGTAAAGTTTACAAATGGTTCACATCCTCAAATCTAAATTGACTGGCTCCACCCCTCCTTCTTTCATTATCGACCTACCTTGCTCTTCCAGTTGAGGATGATCATGCGAAGCTCTGGACCTTGTGGTGAGATTGTTATTAACCTGCTTTCATCATGTTGTTTTTCAAAAGTGTGGCACCTTAGAGGTGGAGAACAGATTCATATCTGAGACTCATTTGGTTTCTTGGATGCATTTTGACCCAATTGCATGAACTGACAACATTTCAATGAACCAGATAAAACTCCTTGGCCTAAATTTTTAGCAGAGGGGCTGGTTAAAAAAGGCTATTCGTCCTACAACACCTGAATGCATCGCTGGTGCAGGTGGCTCAGGGCGTGGCTTCGTCTCAGTGAACGCGGATCCTGTGTGCGCATGCGTGAGCCAGAAAAGTGCGTTTTAGAATGATTACTGGTGGCCAGCGGAGAGACAGATTATACGGCTCCACACAACTGTTGTTTTAATCCCCTGAGCGAGGAGATTTAGCAAAGAAAAAACACTGGTCTAAACCCAGCAGCCATATTGTATGGAAAAACGACGGAAAGACTCCTGTTTTCAGAAAAAAACGTTTTCTCAGACACCTCTGTCAAGACTTTTGAGGAGTTTAATTCTCTTTCTTACTGGCGGTGGGTTTCTGTCGGACAGCTAGTTTGCCAGCTGGCTGAGGAATTCAGAGATTGGGACTAGTTTTTGAGCCATTTTACACAATATTGCGGTTTTCTCTCTGGTTTAAAGGTGTTAAACTAACCGTGTAAAAGATGAAGGATCGATTGGAGCAGCTGAAAGCGGTGAGTAGTGTCCAGGATATTAAGTTTCCTCACAGTGTCCTGTTTTTCTCTCCAATGTCGTCTCTCTGTCCGCTTTCAGAAAAATGTTTCTAATAGGAAGAAGTAAAGGTCAAGATTAGCAAAGACATTTTTGTACCATTTCCACTTTTGTACAAGAAATTGATTTAAATACTTGACACATAACTCACATATCATTTGAACCAGTCGTGCACCATGTGATGACATAACTGAGGATGGCTGTAGTAACACTGCAGGTTGGAAAGTGATTTGAAAAGGGGATGTGAAGTGAAAGGGTTTCAGTCATACCCCCATCATTTTCCGCTTCTTTGCGTGCAGCCATGTTGTATGGTGTGACAATGAAGTGTACTTTATTGTAGTGTAGTCAATAGTGTAATTGGTATCAGTTGAACCATGTTACCAGATGTCAGTTCAAAAGTTGTCTATTTAAGCAGGTGCTTTATATTTCTGTGATATGATGCAGACCTGTGTATGAACAACTATTGTTACATTTTCTCAGCCTCAGCATTGGACAGACTCAGCTGGGAATGACAACAGATAAATCATTGTGTTTTCATTGTCAGTGATTGACAGTTGCCATTAGAGCTGAAAATTAGTCAATTATTCAACTAGTATTAGCAGGAAAATAGAGTTTGGTAACCCTTTAAGTAATTCATCAAGCAAAAATGTGAAATTCATCTGGTCCCACACATGTGAGGATCTGCTGTTTTTCCTCTGTTTTGTATCAATGTGAATTGAAAATCTTTGGGGTTTGGAGGGTTTGCAACACAAAATCGAGCAACAAGATGTCACATTGGACTTTTGATGAACATCTTTAAGTATTTTCTTAAACGTTGCAGAGAAAAGGATGAGTCAGTAATACAAAAATACACTAATCATGCTGAATGTAGGGAGTATTAAAATGAAACCAGCATCTATTTTACTTTTTGAATGTAGCTGTCACTATCAGATTATAAATCTTGCGAAGCACTCATCATCAGCAGTCAACTCACTACCAACAGAAATATCCACTGTATTCATCTTTTCAAAATTGAGTTCATGATGGTGAATAAACTTGCTGTCCATGGCGGTGAGGCCTTGATCCAATTGTAACCTAAGTCGGGATGTGTTGCCATAGCTACCTGAAACTGCTTGCCAAATATTTGCAGTGTTTAAAGTTGCTGAACTGCGGTATCCCCCCCCCTCCAGGCGTCTGTATCTCACACAGCTGGCTTCTTTTCAGGGAAAGGAAGTACAGATAGCAAGGGAAGTGGGCCGATCATCGGTTGGGAAGTTGACTCTGTATATGTTTAAACCTGTGAAAGTGAGTTCTCTCGTCCTGGTCGCCTCCATCCCACCACTTTCTCCAATCCGCCCTCCTCTCTTTCTTTATCTTTACTCTTTATCCACACTCACCCACCGCCTTTATTTTCCTTCCTCTCTAATGTTTAACTCGCTGGTAGTAATCTAGGCTGCATATTGGTGCTTGTGTGTGCGGACATGCTTTCATGTGAATCACCGGTGTGATCATGTCACCTGATATACTATGATACACTCTGGGAAAGAGGAGCAAAAAGAAACGCTGAATTGTAGTTAAATATGTAGCTGTGGTCACATGAGATGGCTTTATTGCATGCTGTTTAGATGCCTCTGAACATAGTGTTACTAACACAGAGTACAATACTATTGTAGCAGCATTGCTTTACCACGAATTGAGGCTTTCTGTTCCACTTCCTTCATGGTATTTTCTAATGGGCCACAGGGTTTCCCCACAGTGTACTACACGCCTGGTGGGCCGCCATTCTTACTTTGCCTCCTCACCTGGCTCAGATATCAGCACAAGGAATGGAGGAAACTGTAACAGGACTAGCATGGCTTCCTCTGCAGCACACGGAGTCTTTAAATCCCTTGTCAGATTTTAGCATCGCATTAACACAAGTCCTGATGGAGTGTTTGGGCTTCTGTCACCACACTGCCGTAAATCTGACCCCAGGTCCCAGTCCTGCTGCTGTGATACTAGCAGCTCATTTTCTAAATCATCCCGTGGGAAAATTTGGTGCATAGGGCTACAACTAACAATTATTTATATTATTCCTAAATCTGCTGGATATTCTAATCTATGAAATATCAAATAACAGTGGAAAAAAACACAATAGTACAGTTTCCTAAAGCCCAAGATGCTGCCACCAAAGATATTTACTGAAATTAAGACTTGACTAAGAAAAGCTGAAACTCTGCAATGGTTGGCATTCTTGTTTGAAAAATTACTTAAATGATAAATCAGTTAACAAAATAACAGCTGATTATTTTGCCAAGTCAATGGACTTATTGACTAATGAACTGCAGCTCTCTAAAAGTGATGCTACATGTTATTTTTACTGTATGTAACAGCTTTTTCAACTCAGTTTAGCCTCTGTTCACCTTCTTTCTCAACCTCCAAGTAAAGTGCACTGGCCGGTACTGTTTCGTCATTTATGACCCTCGGAGACAAAGTCTGACAGTTAATCACCTCCTAGTTTCTTTAAGATGACGGAGTCACAGGAAAGGAAGCGCAGGAGGAGGCTGGACATTCACAGTGGCCGTGATTGGAGTCAGACTTGCTGGATAGTTTTGTACATGATAATAAGTTATGCAGGTCACAGGCAGTTATTGTGCCTGCAGCATGTATTATTATATTTGCTATATTTTCTATAATATGACACAGTGTTATCATCTGTGTGTTAAGAAAGCTAGTTGGGTTGTTGTGTTCGAGAGGATCACTGTGTTTCAGTGTTAAACCTCCGTCTAGTCCCTCGCCTTGTTGAGGGGACTTATGCAACATGACATATGGTGCTTTGTATGCAAAACAAGCATAATTCAGTTATTTCAGTAAAAGGAAAAGGCCGGCATCTAAGCATCCATAGCACATCAGTCACTCATGCACTCATATGCAGCATTTGTGCTATGTTTCTAATCTTGATGTCCAGTTGTTCAAATGTTATCCGATTTTGGTTAAAAAAAAAAGAGAGAGAGAAATCTCGTTTGCTGCTTCATGGTTCACTCTGTCAGTCAACATTTTGGCACAGTAGCACAGAGTGACATTAAATCTAGTTTGTTAGTAGGTTGTTTATTTAGCTTTCAGAAAATAATGATTAGAGGATGGCTGTTATTTTCAGCATTAGACACTATTGCAAGAAATGTTGTAAAATACTGGTTAGTGTGAATCTGTCTCTACAGTGAGTATGCCTTTCAAACATTAGATACCTCACACTTAATCTTTTTCAAAACCACAACTAATCATAAACGGTTGCACGGTGCATTAAACAACCTCCAGTCCCCATGTAATAAGTCAGAAACTATAAAAGCTGAATGTATTATGGATAATATTTTGATCTAGGCTGTGTTTGGCTCAAGTTTGTTCTCATGTCCTCTAACAGTGATAATTGTCTACATGTCGAGTCATAAGACGAGCAAGTGAGGGATGTAGGAAGTGAGTTTTCCTCACTGTTCAGATAAAGCCACTCACTCTGACTGCTACTGTCAGTATCTAACTGTTGTTGCATAGAAACAAGTGCTTGTGTGTGTGGTCCGTTTGGTGGGTTAAAGCATTTGCTGCACACGTTGGCCTCTTTCCTCTTATTTTGCTGAATGACAGAGATGCTGGAAGGAAGTGAGTGCTTGTTCTTATCTCTGTATTGCAGAAATGCTGTGTGAGGGAGCATAATGTGAGTGCCACAGCTGTACATTCGACAAATAACTCACTGAGAGACTAAAAACCAGGGGTGCATCAGCATGTGTGTCCGGGAAACTCTGTGGTCACAACTGTTGGTTGTTAAAGCAGCCCGAACCAAATAGGCTCTAGGCTACATTTGCAATTCAAATTGTAGATGAGGGGCAGAAGTTGAAAGACCAACTAAAACTCAGCATTTGAACGGAAACAATGACGTGTTGCTGTAGTAAATGTAAGTTCGCATCAGGGAATCTACTGATTGTTTTCTCAATCAATCATTTCATTTATAAGATGCCTGAAAATCAGTAACAGGCAAAGTTGATGTATTAAAATGGCTATTTTTTTATTCAACTACCAGTCCAAATATAAGGGAAAAGACAAAACACACTCAAAATACTCATATCTGAGAAGCTGGAGCGATTACATTTTGGTCAGTTTTGCTTAAAAATGACTAATGCCGTTAATCAATTATCAAATAGATGGCTGTCAACCGACTGCTTCATTAATGGACTAATTGTTGCACCTCCAGCTCCAAGTTCAGTTTAAAATTATTGTATTGTTCGTTGTGTAATCCAATAACAAACCAAGGAACTAACGTAGTTAGAGAGAGATCCTAGTGCCCCTTACATGAGGTGTAATATTGATGTTCACTGAGATCATTAGTTGAGATTGAGGCAGAGTCAGGTGATATGAGGGAGCAGGGAAGTCGACAGGTGTGTTGGCAAACTTTTTCCATACCGTAACTTTGATCTAGGCTGACTTTCTCCAGGAAAGTCAAGTGTCCAGACTTCAGACTCTAAGCCACCCTTTACAAAACAGAAACACAAACAACCACTGCAATCATTCAGCAACACTCTTCAGGTGCTTAGTGAGAACATATTTGTCTGAGAAAAAGCAGAAGTTTAAAGGGAGGGAACAGTGAGCTTTTTTCCCCCTCCACCTAACACCGTCACAGCGTCACAGCGTCACAGCATGGCCCTGTGATGTCTGTTTACACTGCACCTTAACTGTGGTTTCTTAAAGTCAGTTGAAAACAGGTTGAGTTCCTGGAGCCTGGCCCTAGTTCCACAGCGTGTAAATATTCACCGGCAGTGCTGAGGTCTTTGTGGCTAACCTGCGGCACTGCCCTCTGTTTGTTGACTGTCCCATGTGACATATTTATGACTTCAGCAGAGTGACGCTTTCTGATAAAAAATTTACTGGGTGTGGGCTGATTAGGGCCAGACCAATATTTCTGACTGGTGTCTCATTCTGACCTGATCACCAGGAGGCAATTTCATCAGTGAGTGATTGTTCATAGTCTAAATGTTGTTCTAAAGTCATGCAGTTCTGGGAAATCACTGAGTATTTTTGTAATGTAAATATTTCCACAGAATACTGGTCCATTCAATATTAGTGGAATAAAAAACATGTAGCATTTAAAAACTGTTTACTATTGAAAATGGGCATTTAATGATTCTTAGTTTTACTTACTTGTTCTTTGACTTTGCTTTGATTGTTTAATTTCCTGGTTTAGTCATAATTCTGCAGACAGAATAAAACAAAGTTTCATGTTGGAAAATATGATTATGCTCATTCTTGCTGAGAGTGAGAAGATTGATACCACTCTCATGCCTGAACGGTAAATATGAAGTCACAGCTAGTTATCTTAGCTTAGCATGAATAGGACTGACACAGTTAGCCTAACACTATACAAAGGTAACAAAATCCACCAGCACAGTTAAAGATCACTAACTAACAGCTTATATCTTTGTTTAATTTGCACTAAAAGCCGAGAGTGAAACCAACAGGTTGTCATTTTACGGGCAGTTGCGTGGAGGACAATTTAACTTCCTGGAGTCTCAGCTTCTAATGCAGTCAAGAAGTTGGAATCATTTAGTGATTATAAAAAAAACAGTTGTTGTGGAAAAACATGTTTATATAACCCAGAAAGTAACGTATAAAAAAATATACAGTTATCACTACCGAAACTTGTATCTTACACAGGCAGAGTTGCAAATGAGTTTGAAATGGAAATGGTTTTGGGAAGCATATTTTGGCCCCAGGTTAGTTTGCTTAGCAGGTGTCTTTGTAATTGCTACCAACAAAGGCTGTATTTATTCTGCATATTTATCCAGGTGGATGTGTTATAGAGCAAGACTAGTGGGTTTTGTTGAGCAGCTTTCAACAACCAGGCGATTTAAGTGCTGTACATCAAACCTAAAGAGGCATAATCACAAGAAAAGAAACACAATATGATATAAAAAGACACATAAGAAGGATTAATGAAGAGTTGAATAGAATAGAGGACGAATGATGAATAGTGGACATACATTGCCAGACAGACGTAGGGAGGTTTTTCTGCTTTTATTCCAGTGAACACAAAGAACATCGGAATGAACCTTAAATCCTGAGATTGAGTTGTTGATGAAATACTTCAGAAAAACATATAATATCCTTCGCACGCTCTCTTTGGCCGGCTGGGACCGCATGTACTACTCTGACAGCCTTTGCTTTTATCCTGCTAGACGTGTGATCAAGATGACGACGAGGTGGAGATTGCTGTGGACAACGCAGCCTTCATGGACGAGTTCTTCTGTCAGGTCAGTGCTGCTATCAGCGCTTTAGTGTTTGGGGTTTCTACATCCTTTACCTCTTCACTTGTACTCATGAGGGAAGATATATAGTGGTGTGTGTATGTGTGTGTTTCAGATTGAGGACATCAGGAACAGTATTGATAAAATCGATGAGAACGTGGCTGAAGTCAAAAAGCTTTACTCGGTCATCCTGTCTGCTCCCACATCAGACCAAAGTAAGACACCACTGCCAGCTTCTTCCTTTACCTGCCCGTTCGCTTCTCTCCTGCAAATGTATTCACTTCAGCCTGCTCACCTGGGGTCACAGTAAAGATGTTTTTCTTACCTAACCCCAACCCTTACTAAGTTTTTGGTGCTGCTTTCTTTTTGGGTCCCAAATTGAAATATATTGGACTTTTGGAAAGAGAAAAAGGCCACAGACTGTTTTCACATAGAACTAAATCAGTATGCTAAGTATTGTTGTAGTCATAAAGTCATAAAAAACAAAAAAGTATGTTAATTAATGCAGCTTCACTTGTCTAGAATATTTCAGAGAATCAAGGCATAGCATTCGTAAGATGGCAGCATCATTTAAATGTTAACTTGATTTGAGAATCAGTTGGGTTTTTTTATTAGCATTAAGTGTGTGTGTCCTCTCACAGTGATGCAACACACTCAGTTGTTTATTACCACACGTCTCTTCCTTCCCAGAAACACAGGATGACTTGGAGGCAATCACCAATGACATAAAGAAGATGGCCAACAATGCAAGAAACAAACTCAAGAGTGAGTCGCCTCCCACTACAACACACACGGCTCGTCAGTGAGAAGAATTGGGGATGTTTAATGGATTTAATGTGAAATGTTGACTGGAGAATTGAGCGATGCTGTGATGTGTAGTGTTGTTTTCTTAAGATGAATCATAAATCAGTAATCTGGATTGCTTCCCAGCAATCGAGAGGAATCTGGAGTCAGAGGAGCAGGAGAGGGTGTCAGCTGACATGCGGATACGTAAATCACAGGTAAATGATGTCTTCTTGAACTGTCAGGTGGTGTCCAGTTTATGCTGGTTTTAAAGGAACCCTCCTAAGATCTTATGTTTATGACCAAATTCGGATACAGTACAGCAAAAGCACAGTGTGAATACTAAAAATGTCCAATATATTCGAACTTTTAGAAAAATGTGTTTCTCTTTATACCCCCCTGCGGGTATACAAGAGTCAGTTCAAAGCAGGGTGTGAATGCTAGTTTGACCATGGAGCCATGTTTGGATTCTGAACCAGGAACTTGGAGGCTGCAGTGATGGAGGCAAAGCGTTGCCAGTCTCAGAGGAGAGTGTGGCAGCATTGGTGCAGCAGGGATCAGTGCAGGAGGGAGTCATATTTAAATGGCCCGCCTCGTTGTGAGAATGAGCTATGATTGGTGTGACTGATAAGAAACGCTGATTCAGTCAGTGGGCTGTCAGCTGACTACAGCTGGGCCATATGACTTCCATGTTTTGCATTAACTACTAGTTAATTCGTTTCAATTCATTTGTCATGAGTCTGACATTAATGCCTGATTTCAAGAAGACAAACTGTCAGTACATCTCTCAAGATCACGTATTTGCTGATATATTTTTTCCCAGCATGCAGTGCTGTCCAGGAAGTTTGTGGAGGTTATGACAAAGTATAATGAAGCCCAGGTGGACTTCAGGGAGAGGAGTAAAGGACGTATTCAGAGACAGCTAGAGATCAGTGAGTGACACCCACATACACTGCCATAAAGTCACGGTCACACACTCTTCCTCTTTGTCATTAACCTTTTCCTCTCCTCTCCTTTTTTTCCCTCTCCAGCTGGAAAAGCAACAACAGATGACGAACTGGAGGAGATGTTGGAGAGTGGCAACGCTGCTGTGTTTACTGCAGGGGTAAGTGTGCGGGTGCTCATGCATTCCACTGTTCTTAACAGCACTCTAACATTCACTTTGCCGCAACGCTAAAAATTATGTGGTTGAACTGAGAAACAGCCATGTTGTGGAGTTGCTCAGTCACACTCCAAACGCCTTGTATCAACCAGTTAAAGATTAGCTTTGCTTGGGATTTTGCCTTTTGGCCTCAAAGTTAGGTTGCTCTCTTGTGCCTTCTTAAGTGCTTAAAACCTCCTTTGACACACTATCTAACAGCTGTTGGGCAATTCTTTTAAAAAAAAAGAAAAAAAAGCAAATGCAAAGACGGAGAGATGAAGATCAGGAAAGTTTACCTTTCATGAGAGCACTGCAAATGTTCAGACACATCTTGAAAGAAAGTGCTGTGTTGTATTGCTTTGAGCTTTTTGCATCACAACCATGTGTGCACAAAGCACTCCGACCTGTGAGAAAAGAAAGCTTCTGTATGCCTACTTTGCTGAGAAGGTGGCTGTTTTCAGCACAGTTTGGGAAGAAAGTCTTGAACAGGGTTACATGAGTCAACTTGACATTTACAGATTTGATAACAGGTTTACATTGCCTTTCAAAACTGGCCAGACCAGAGCAAATCTGACCATAACTGTAAATATAAAGAGTAATTCATACTGATATAATCTTTAGAGTACAGTATCTTACTTGAGGACACCTTCACATGTGGACAAAAAGTGGAAGATGTTTCTTGGCTAGTGAGGAATGGCTGGTTGCCAGGTTTTATAAAATGAACTTTAGCTAGCCGCCTGTACAGCTAGGATGCAAAGCAAAACCACATCTTAGCCAATTGACAAAATATTAAACACAACCCAGAAACAAATCTTCCTTCAGACTCGGATGTGATGTGCATGTCTGTACTGACCATGAGTGGTGACAATAAACCTCTCCTCTCCACAGATTGTGGACTCTGGCATCTCTAAACAAGCCCTGAGTGAGATTGAAGCCAGACACAAAGACATTGTCCGTCTGGAGAGTAGCATCAAGGAGCTGCACGATATGTTTGTAGACATCGCCATGCTGGTGGAGAGCCAGGTACAGTCCTCTGCATCCACCTGGCCATCATTTCATCTCATCTACTTTATTCATTTATTCACTCTTTGCATTCATTCTTAACCTTTTCCCATGGCTTTCCAAACCTGACAGTATCCGACTCATTTTCTCCTGTTTTTCCCCTCTACCTGTCTCCACTGTGGTCTGACTATCAATCCACATCTGTCTCTGTTTCCTCTTTTCCAGCTCCCTGCCTTTCTTATACCTCTCTTTACTCTCCTCTGCCACCTCCATCTCATCACCCAACACCGATGGAAGCAACATGAACGCATTTAGTAAGATGCACGAGTGAAGCTCCATTGTACACTCCAGAGCAGATTCACACTAGAATGAATACAGAAACACATTGTTGATCACTCAGTCACTGTATGTATACATGTACAGAAGTCTAATCACACATTTCTTGCTGCTTGCACCATGCTTTCTGAGGGAAAAGCTTGTTTGAGGTAAGGGCCACACTCCTGCTGTTTGTTGTGTGATTAGCATAGATCTGACTGTGACTCCTTGTGGAATAATTACTGAGGCTGTAAGACCTTCAGTTGAATTAATGGCACAAGTTTTGACTTTATAATCACCAAGACTTCAAAATATTGGTCTGTGAATTTCTATTGCATCTGAAACCAGATATATTAAAGCCAGTGCACTATACTTTCCCTCTGTGCATTGCTCTGTATGTTAATGATTGTTGTTGTTTTTTCTTTTTTTAGGGTGATATAGTAGACAACATAGAGCAGAATGTATCCAAGTCAGAGGACCACATAACGGTAGCGAAGGAACAGACCAAAAAAGCTGTAAGGTACCAGACCAAAGCACGCAAGGTAATGTAATTTAGCCAAATGCTGCAACAGTCTGCTTGTGACTTCTTCCTGTTTTTCTTCCTTCCTAAACACATTATGCTTTTTGCACAGTGTGACACATTTGAACTACACCATTTGCATACAGATCACAGTCCCTCAGCCTGCAGACACATTGCCAAACACACACACTCATCTGTTGCTCTCTGTGTGCTTCACTCTTCGTTTCTCTCTCTTTCGCTGTTGTTTTATTTTCTCGCGTTGCACCGTGCCCCATGTTAGGGTGGGATGATTGAAAGGATTGAGAGCAACATGGACCAGTCAGTGGGCTTTGTGGAGCGGGCTGTAGCAGACACTAAGAAAGCTGCAAAGTTCCAGCAGGAGGCTCGCCGTGTGAGTGACTACAGTTAGGAAGAGCGGTCTGGTTTCCCAAAAGCAACGGAAATAATTTTATTTTATCATCAACAATAGAACAAAGGTGTCCCTGAGATCAATGCTACCAAATTTAAATACAATCCTATGGATGCTTTTGTTTGCTTTAACAGGCAGTATGAAAATGAGAGAGAGAATCAAAAGCACTACATTGGATACCACAGGACAAAGGTCGAGTCAGTTTCAAGTTCACAAGCCTGGCCTTGTATTAGAGTAGGATTAAATAATAATCCTCAACTTTTGCACAATGCAATGTGACATAATTTGATAAGGTGTTGTGTTGTCAAGCAAATGCATGCAAGCACATGTTCATGGTAGAGTACTTTGCTGTGTTAAAGACAGCTTGCTGTGCAGTGTTTTAGCATCTAATATGTCTTCAAGCTCATGGATCTGTTGATCAAATGGGCCGCCCCAGGTCGTATTTCACAGTGTTACCAGTTCCTACAACAGTGTGGAGTTAGTTTATGAAAAGTGGAAAGAAGTTCCTTTTTAACACAAAGATGCTTTTGGGAAACCTGCCTGACAACATGAGGACCATGCTCACCATTGAGACCCTGATCTCCACCTTGTTTCTCACCTGTGATGACTTGTGGTGAACCCCCCTACCTGCTATGCTCCTGAGCCTCCACCACCCTGTGACCCGTGGACACCTGTGCTTTGAAAACCACTGACCTGCCCAGCGCCAAGACCCAGAGCCAAGACCGACCTCTCCCACCTTCTTATACACACACACACACACACACACACACACACACTCACTGACGGCTTCCACACTCTTTTTTTTCTCTGTCGTCTCTCATCAACTTAACCTTAACTTTGTCTTTGTTCACAGATGGCTCATGACTGCTGCATTATTCTTTGGTTTTGTCTGTTTTTGAAGATATTGCTCATTAGCTTCAGGCTTCTACAGCTTGTGTGTAAAAAAAATAGCCTTTGTATTGACAGATTAATATAAAAACTGTTGTGCCAAGACAAAACTGGTTTATCACAGTCAAGCAAGACTGATGCACTGAGTCGGTGTGGTTACCAAGCTACAAAGAGAATCCATGATATTTGATAGGGCCATTGTTTCCTTATACCGTACATATTCCCTCATACAAAACTAATACAAATACAATATAAAATACAGTGGTAGAGCCCTTAATTGTTGCGCTTATGCATCAATTAAGGATATTCTTATTGTCGCTTCGCACTGAGCTTGTCCTAATAGTACGGTATGTACTTGGTTGTTCCCAACAGAAAGTGGTGATAATAGTGGTGGTTGTGCTGGTCTTGCTGGCCTTATTAGCTCTCATTATCGGCTTGTCAGTGGGACTGAAGACAAGCTGATGAGCTATTTGAATAAGAGGAGAGCTAAGGGTGAGTAAATCTGGAGCAAATAACCTTAAAGTGCCACAATGGGTGTGGGTATGAAGCATACTGTGGGAAATGGTTTGCATGCTCTTTTCCTCAGGCCGTATGTGTGTGTGTTTATTTTCTTTCTATCCAGAGGGCTTTCTTGAGGTGTGTTTGTGTGTATTTGAAGTTCTTGGGTGTGTGTGTGTGTGTGTGTTTTTTTATCTTCTTGCCTCTGGTTACTGCTGAACAAACAAAGCAGTGCTATTAGTGAGTTAGTAGAACACAGTTTCAGCTGGTTTTTGGTCTATGGGCTCACTTTCGTGCTCATGTTCCCCCTCATTAACGCTGTTCTCCCTTTGTCTCTGTCTCTGTATCTCCCTCTCTGCAGAAGATGATCATTATCGGTGTGGTCTGTGTTGTGGTTGTTCTCATCGTCATCACTATCATCCTCACTGAAACACTATAGCAGGACCGACATCAGTTTCAATTTCATCATCCACTCCATCTTATCCTCCATCAGCTGGCCCACCAAAGAAAGAACGGATGCTCTATGTGACTTCATATGGACATTATATTTAACCTGCAGATGCACAACTTGTCAAATTCAAAACAAAAAAAACCCCACACATACTGGGGGAAAAGATCGCAGAGACTTTTTGACCTTTGTCCAATCAGAACTGTCCTTCCTGGTCTGCAGGGGGCTGTTTGACACCCCTCTGGTGACATTTGGCTGCAAATGAGACTGAAGCTGGCGTGAGGTACATCACCTACTGAACCTCTGCACAAGAAAGGGAAAAGGGATGTGAAAAATAACTGATCATAACATCACTCCAGTGTCACTAAACATTTCACTCTTCAAAATTCAGTGCCAAGAAATCTACCTGGAAGTTTTTGTCCTCTAAGATTTCATTCAATGTCTCACCCTCGTGAAGTGCGCCCCCCCGCCTTATCATTATTTCTTGCCTGTTATGAGCCTCGACACATTTTGAGATTGAAAAGCTAGCTACTGTATGTTCACTGTATTGGGATTTTGTTGGTTTTTGGGAGTTCCAGCACTTTCACAATTCAAAATATGTCAAAAATATATCTGTGATTAAGATCACGTGATCATGTAAATAAGAGAATTGTTGTTTTGTGTGTTGTTGATGTCTAACTCAGTTCTTTATCTTGAAGAGGACTGGTGTGCTCACTTATGATCCTTCAATTTAGAGAGCCCAGCAGTCCTGATTTTAAATGTGAAGGATGGTGTTTATGGAAATGCATTTCATGGACAGGTGGAGCTAAGATTAGCAAACAAGCAAAAAAAAAGACAGGCTAAGGGGAGAGAGGGGATGCATTCCCTGCTTAAAGATTCATCAGAGCACTGCATCACCTGAGAAGCGTGCCTGAGTATTTGTGTCTTTGCTAGCCTTTTAAAATGTTAGCCTTTTAATTATAAAGACACGATTGTCTCTGCTGTTAAAATGCTGTAAAACATAATGTTTTAATGCCAAAGGCTATGAACAGAGAGACTGCTAGTAACACTAGCTTTTTGCCCATAAATGCTAGAACAGCCTTTGTATTTATTATACTTTTTGATGACGCGTTGCTAAGAAATTCGCACATACAGGACAAAGTTTAAATGGACACTTTAATATACAGTATGGTCTTCTCGATTGGGGGCTTTTTACGAGTGTTAGATGCTTTTTTCCTGGCATGTTTAGATCTCATGCACCTCAGTAATGCAATACTGCATTAGTTTTTGCTAGGTGTGCCTAATAAATTGCCAACTGATTTTAATACCGGTTGGCCACCATCATTTCATGTGGCCTTTTTTTCTTGTCAGAGGAAACGTGTCATGCCGACAGTTTATTTAACCACAGTGCACATATAGACATCCAGCGGCTTTAATAAGACAGTTAAAGCAGGTGACTCCCGCTGTGCATATTTCAGACACCGTTTCCAATCATAAAAGAGAAGAGCCAAGATGGTCCATTTTAATCAACAGCTATTGACCATATGTAGGAATATGAAATACAAAGACAACTTTGTAATTGTCCTGTGTATTATGAGGGCCACCATCACTGAGAGAAGTCCAGAGCCTGAATGGTGCTTCTGCTTGTGCAGGGAGCTCTTAAAAGTGAGACCCCTGCCCTCCCCAGCTTGGGTTTTTGATCCTGCAGTCTGCTGTCTTTAGCTTCTGTCCTCAACTATTCAATCTTAATGTTCCTATTCAGCCTTATTCTTCAGCCTGCAATAAGAGGAGGAGCAACTGAAGCTGCTGTACACCGTTTTAAATTAAGATGCCAATGATTTTAAAGGAAATTAAAGATTTTATGTTTTGTAATGATTGGTTGGCTGGCGTTTCCTTCCCTGTCCGCCCTGCTGCACTTTGTGACTGTCAGAGTGTGAAATTTCACACTTTTTGATGACTGCATGCTATTGAAGAGCTATGTGCATGCTTTTTATGGGATGGTGGCTGCTGTTGTCAGCAGTGTTGATACAGCTTGTTAACCACTGTGTGTGACAAAGTACAGCTTCTAAAGACTGGTGTCAAAGAGGAGGTAGGTGTGTGTTTTTTTTCTCCACCTTTCTTCTCTCTTTACACACAAACACACACACACACACACACCAACCTATGTGACCCGTTCTCCTTTTGCTCAATCATTTCCTCAATCCAGTGTGTCCATAAATGTGAATAACTGTGTTGTGTTTGTGTGTGGACTCATGAATCTAAGGCCAGTGTCTGCTGTGGTCTGACTCCTGTACCGTTTTTGATTAATTCGACAGAAAAAGATGATGATTACACTGTGCTGTGCCATCATTGGAATCGTTGGGTTCTCCTATCTCTACAGCTTCTTCTCATAAAAGCTCTTACACAGGTAAAACACCTGCATCAGCCTCTCACACTATAAAGTCTGTTCTTTCACACTACATGTTGAATTAATGCGATTATTCTGTCTTTGTTTTAGTGATTCTAGGAGAGAGGGTGTCGAGAAAAAAATATCCTGATGTCCGTTTTTTCTTTTTTTTTACCTTTAACAGTATTTAAATCTGTTTTAAAATCCAATAAATTACAAAAAATCTACAAATTGAACCATATCAGTCCTGTGCACTTACCCTTCAGTTAACCATTTTAATTTAGATTATGTTCTTGCTGTATGAAGTGTTTTAAAAACGTGTTAGAAATGTGTAGCTTTTTCTCAGTCTGCCTGTTCACAACCAGATGGCCTAACTTGTGACTTTGAATAGTTTTGGGTAGTCATACAATAGTCTGTCGCCTCCTGGTGGTGCACAGAGGGGATAATCATATTTAGAGAAACTATAATTATCAGGTAATTATTCACAATGATTCATTTAAACTAAGTGAAAATACATTCAAATGATTTTTGTGGTGTCTAGGCTCCAAAGGTCAATTGGAGCACATACATTTAATTATGCTCTGAACAGCTAGGTAGTGTTTTCTGACTTGTTTGTTGTCATAATTTGAATAAATTGTGTGTGATTTTGTTGTGTGTATGCGTCTGTGCCGCTGAAGCGCTTGTACTGATGGTCTTTTCTGTAACAGCGGCTGTCACCAGCTCACTGGCTGCGTGTCAGCCCAGTAAAGCCTGTTATGTAATAAAAGATTTCTGTGCGTTGTGCTGAGTGTCGGTGTGTGCTTCGTCTCTGGAGGTTTATGCATCAGCTGCTCGGCTTTTTGCGTGGAGGGATGACTGGATCTCTGCCACCAAACAACCTTTTACTCTCGGGCCATCGTCCATGTTATCTGTCCCGTGTTTAACGTATGTGAATGTGCGACATGACATCCGTGTATGAGGAGCTTCCGTGACCTCATTTTATCCCCCATCTCGCTGTTCCTCCCAACCAGAGCCAGGCCCGGCCCATCAACACCTCCGCGGGGCGGGGTCTGCACTGGGGTGCGTTCGTTTTTATGTGCAGAGAATAAGAGGAGGCGATGAGATAAATGTACTTATATTAATCCCCAGTAGGAAACAATTAAGCAATTAATGCAATAAGAAATAATGAAGCAATAATGGATGTATACAAATAATCAAGTGAGGCTAGTAAAGTTATTCACATTGTATCAACAGACCAGAGTGCACAAATTAAATCTACATGCAAAAGCTGCAGGTGCATATTCTGGGTGAAATGGTACATCTTACCATAGAATATATAATAATAATAATAATATAGAAAAATATCTATCTTTATCATGCATTTATGCTGTAATTTAAATTATGTGCAATGTGAACATAATGTATACATGAATATTGTATTAACCAATGTCTAAAGCACATTATTGATATGATATATACATATAAATTGAGCCGATTTGCATTATTAAGATAAGATAATATAATATAAGATAAGATGGACTTCATTGATCCCCCATCGGGAGAAATTTACATGTTACAGCAGCAACAAAGGCAGGGGCAAGATTAGCAATAATAGAAAAAAATAAGCAATAGTAGAAAAGTTATGCAGGACAAAAAGACATTACATCCATCACCTGATGATGTATGTAAAACAGCTATCAGGTAATAATATGGGAATGTAGCTTATATATTTTCATTATTATAGATATCTATAATGAAATGTTAATATGATATATAATATATATAAATTGAGTGGATTTTTACTTTTGTTACTATTATTTATGTCCATGTATAGAAAACAGAGGTGACAGTGATAATGTGGGAATAACAATGTAGGAATAATAAATAGCAGTATGGTATTCTGCTATACACAAAGTTAGTTAGGTATGCGTAATGACTGTTTTTAACAGATGAAGTACATGTTGTAGCAAATATTACAGTACTTGTGTATATTTTGAATGCAGGGCCTAGTGGTGGTGTTTGTTTCCTACTTGAGTGAAGTGAAGACAGCCGCCCTCCGTCCGTCTGACAGGGAAAGACAAACCGAGCCCATCTGAACATTAACATATTTAAATATAGTTTAAATAGCACATGTTGTGTCCAATGAGGGCGGCTCTATGGTAATTTGTCGGGGCTCAGGAGTAAATACGGGGGTGGGTCGTGAGCTTTTTTTTTTTTTTTTTTAGGTGTGTGTGTGTATGTGTGTGTGTGTGTTTTTTGACCAGCTGAAAATGGCGGCTCGAAGCGTCGAATCGTTCTAACTTTATCGCACAATAATAAACATAACAATATACACAGCTGTTATCACATAACATGGGGAGAAACTTTACAGAGAGGCCTCAGACGCTCTAGTCGGGAAACATTACTCTGACCACAACGACTAAAAGGAGTTAAAACGCAGAGGTAATGATAAAGAAGCATACAACTGCCGTACAGAGGCTAATGTCAGCTAGCTAGCTAGCTAGCGTCAACGCTAGCAGTCGACTTATGAAAGGGATTGTGAACTAAGCTAACGCTAGTTTACGCTAGCCTTTAACGACAGGTAAATAACGGTTGTTAAATGACACATTGGTTCATGGTATTCTTGGTTAACGGTCGCTGCTGCAGTCGGCACCAGTCTTCATATGGCGACGGAAGTTCAGCGTAAATGTTTGTAATTTTGTGTGTGTTGCTAACCATAGCTTGCAGGCTAAAGCGACACTGTTCGCTAACGTTAGCAGGGCTATCTAGCTAGACTCTAGTCAGATGTGTGTTTTTGTCCGACTGAATGTATAACATTATTGAAACATTTCAACACCGATGGGCCTTTTAATCGGTTTAACTTAACGCTACTCCCGAAACTTTGTGTCTCTTCTAGAGATTATGGAGGATCATCATACACGGTACAGCAAACGCCTGGTAAGCATCTAAACTAAACTATTAGCTCTCCGTAGCACCTGTTTTATGTTAACAACGCTATTGTTGTGTGTTTTTATTTTATCCAAGTTGTGTGTGTGTTGTTAGTCCTAATAATGTAATATATTAAAGTCCTTATGTGAATAAAAATCATAGTATGTGACTGCAGTGGCCCACTATCTCCTGGCACATTGTGTCATGGCAGTGGTCCCCTCTGTTTTTGTGTACCACCACAATAACGGTAATGAACCTGTCCAAGAGAGTTTGGGTTCAACAAAAGGTCAAGTTCACTGTTTAACCTCACTGCATCTCTGCCATGATCTTGCTTCACCTCCTCACAATCCAAATAATTAACTTAAAGCTTAAAAACTTTCCAGTGTGTACTATTATAAATATTGTTGGCACTGGTGGTTGGGAGGGATGAGATCAGAGAATAAATTAATTGAAATTTATGTAGTTAATGTCTTTTTCAGCTATTGTTGATAGGTTTGGAGAGCATGTCTAGGCTTGGTGAACACACCAAAACTTAGTGAAAATCGGCCAGTATGTAATTGTAATTCGTTGATTCCCTTTGTTGTTTGTATTAGTTTATGTGGAAACAACAGTGTGGGTTTCTTAGATATTATGAAATATTTTTAGTTGTAAATTAATAGCTGCTGTCCAGCATTCAGTTATGAAAGTGAGGTGCATCAGAGTTTAGACAATACCACATTTGTAGTAAAGGGATGGGGGTGGGGAGATCTGAGAGCGGGGTGTTGTGCTTGATCCATCTGTCTAGCCAAGCAGTTCTGCATAGGATGAATGGCAGGAGGGGAGTAAAAAGGGGGGGCAATGTGTGGAAGATTAACCCCTGCTATTGTAATGCTGTATTGTTTGGTGCCCACATGAACTAATTTGGTAGCTAGCTGGCTGATTGATAAGCTTGGATTCTTTTTATTGTCATTTAATCTTTGTCTTGATTGAAAGAATTAATTTTGTCAACTAAAGGCATTTTTAGATCCTTTTCACCACTGAGATATAAAGGACAGCTCCCTTCGGTGTTGCCTCATGTCTAAGTAATTAGACTCCAGTGACATTTTAAAAATACATTAAGGGACATTATTAATGAAGGGTTCATGGATTTTTGTGTCCAATGAGCTTGTTTTTGTTTGTGATGATTTTTCTCGACAGGGAGAGTGTAGTGAAACATCAAGTTTATCTCTCAAGTCTTTTTTTATTATGTAACTTTTTACATATGTGATCTGGACATCAGTCTGCCTGGTAGGCTACTATAACCCAGCTGTGTCATAGCCCTGAAATATCTCCAGGGCAGTAAAACGTCCCATGTTTTTCACTGCCAGTAATTTCAGCCTGCTCCTCCTGTCCTTTTGCTGTTGCTCACTAACCATCATATTGACCATGTCTGATGTGGAGGTTAACAGACACCCTCTTTTGTCCTCAGCGTACTGGTACACGGCGCCGCTACCAAGACGATGGAATCTCAGATGATGAAATCGAAGGGAAACGAATGTTCGACTTGGATGAAAAGTTGCAGTGCGTCAGGTTTAACTCTGACTTGATCAAACACATGGAGGGTAAAGGTGAGAGGTTCCAACAAGTACACTGAAACACAATATAGTATTATAATTCTTAGAAAAACATACCTGTACATAATGCCTTATAAAAGTAATTAAGGCTAGCTGTTTGATGTGTGCGCTGCTTTTGTTTTTTGGTGACTGTCACCGTGTCTGTTTCCTTTTTAGATTTCACATTTGAATACATCCAGAGAGAAGGGCTCAGGGACCCCATTATCTTTGAGACAGCTGATGGCCTTGGCATACAGTAAGTCAGAGATTGCTCTTTATTTTTTTTTTGTTGTTTAGTTGCTAATAATTTCAAACCAAATGTGAATAAACCTGTTTGAGTGTGTGTCTGGAGGGGAAAAAAATGTAAAAGAAACAACAAGGAATCGCTTTTCTCTCTTGCAGAATGCCAGACTCTGATTTCAGTGTGAGTGATGTCAAGTTGTTTGTTGGTAAGTTCATGTTTTCTGCCCTCTCAAGAGTTTATTGCTTTACTGTTAAAACTGATAAAACATCCAGGTCAATACATGGAACGATATTACCGTATTGCATAAATATTGTTTTAAGTGAATATGCTGGCTGATAAGTATCAGGAAATTGCAGGAGGGAAATGTTAAATTAGGTCTGAGGTAATTTAGGAACAGTTACAAGATGACATAGTTTATCCACCAGGGAGTCTGGCTATATTTGCTGGGCGTGTTAATCAGAAATAATACTTATTAGACACAATGAGTATTCAGTATATTTTAAGACAATGGCTTTGGGTTTAATTATTTTTGTCTCAGTTATTGAACCTCTTTTAATTCTCTTATAGGCAGTCGACGCATTGTAGATGTGATGGACGTGAACACCCAGAAGGGAATCGAGATGTCAATGGCTCAGTGGCGACGCTACTATGAGACGCCGCCATCAGAAAGGGAGAAACTCTACAATGTCATCAGCCTGGAGTTCAGCCACACCAGACTGGAGAATCTGGTCAAACGACCGGCTTCTGTGAGTGCACACGCTATTTTACACCTCAGAGTTTTTAACAAACCAAAGGTGCACATTGATAATGCAGTTTTAGAACTCTTACTGACTCATACCCATGAGCCACAAAAAGCTCAACATCAAGAAAATCACATTTAATACAGTGAAGAAAGACAAGCTAGCAAATAATTTGTCTGCTGCTTTGGTGGCTACAGAGCTTTGACTAGGTCCCAGAGTCATAAAATAATAAATTTATATACAGACGGTGGTGTCAGTCATTAGCAACAGAGTTTGGTACATCAGTTTGAATGTATGTTTTACACCATTTCCTCTTCTCTTCCTCTTATCCAGGTGGATCTTATTGACTGGGTGGATAACATGTGGCCACGCCATCTCAAGGAGAGGCAGAGAGATTCCACTAATGCCATCATAGACATGCATTATCCCAAAGTACAGAAGTGAGTACACCATGGGCCTCAGAAACTTAAAACATTTGCTGTGCTGTAGTTAAGGTACAATCTTTCTATTTCAACCTTTTGTCTTGTTTTTTGTTTTTTTTTAAATCTGAAATCCACATTGTGTTTTCCATCCTTCCTCCTCTCAGGTACTGTCTCATGAGCGTGCAGGGCTGCTTCACAGATTTTCACATTGACTTTGGAGGCACTTCCGTATGGTACCACATCCTGCGTGGAGGAAAGGTCAGTCTGGGTCTCAGCAACATACACACATAAGAACGATACATTTTAAGGTTTGGCTGCCTGCAATGACGCAGTGTCATAATGAGGGACAGCTGTTATTTTCAGTCACGGTGTTAGAATAAGAGTAAATGTTTGTGGACCATCACTCCATCTATGCATTTAACTTTTTGTCAATGCACATTAGCATAACTGAGTTCTTGTTTTGTATGTGTTGTATGTGGTTGAGCTCAGACCACATACATGACCTTTAACCTGTGACCCCCTGCAGGTGTTCTGGCTGATTCCACCCACACCACAGAACCTGGAGATGTATGAGAACTGGGTTTTATCAGGAAAGCAGGGAGACATCTTCTTGGGGGACAAGTGTCATGACTGTCAGAGGATAGAGCTCAAGCAGGGAAACACCTTCATAATCCCATCAGGTCTGTTACTGTTATACATTAGTGACGCATACAGACATGTTGTATACACAGTTACACACACTGTCTCTACCACCACGTGTCTCCAACATCTCATGTCTTGTATGTTGTAGGGTGGATCCATGCCGTGTACACCCCAGAGGACACGTTGGTGTTTGGGGGGAATTTCCTCCACAGCTTTAACATCCCCATGCAGCTCAACATCTACAGTATTGAGGATCGCACACGGGTGAGCAGCACCAAACAGTCACTGTAAACCTTTTGCTGTTGTTATTGTCTAACTGGCCTCTTCACACAAATGCATGATTGTGTCAGATTTTGTGATTATGCAAGGCATGATTCAGAGTCTTGTTCTGTGGAATTACTCACAATTAAAAGAAATGGTGAGACAATAATTTCTCAACAATATAACAACAGTTAGAGATGCACTGATATAAAGTTGTTGTTTTTTTGTCTCCTAATACTAATACCTGAAGTTGGGGTAACAACAATTTGACTATTAACAACATAAACAATTTGACAATTTGATGCAACTCTTGCATGTCAGCATGCAAACATGCTCTAGTAGGACCCCCAAATACAAGAAGGGGCCTGAAAATGAGCATGATGTGTCTTTCTCAAAGCAACGATAGTATGCACTATATTGTGTCACAGTGGCATTGGACTAAACAGGGTCATGAAGATGCAAAAATTATCAAGCAGTTTATTTCCTAATCTGTTTCTGTCCTCCTCATCTAGGTGCCACTAAAGTTTCGCTACCCATTCTACTATGAGATGTGCTGGTACGTCTTGGAGAGATACCACTACTGTCTGACCGATATCTCCCACCTCACTCCCGAGTTCCAAAAATACTCCCTGGGCATAGGTGAGGATGAATGAACTCAAGAAAACATTGCTGACCTAATTTTTTTTCTTTTTCTCACACAGACACACAAATGAATCCATCACTGACATGAACATCGACCACCATGTTCTATCTGTTTTCAGGGCTCACCCAGGCTGACCTTGAAAATTATGATCCTACCAAGAATGGCACCTCTAATGGGGTTGACATTAACAATGGAAATGAGGAGATGGAGTCCAAGAAAGAAGAGGTCAAAGAAGAGGAGGCAGCTCAAGTTACGACACCTCAGGCCATGCTGACTTCCTTTGAGCTGGAGGGACTGTCTAACCTTCTAGGGAAGCTGGAGGAGCTGCCACCCCACAAAAAGTGTGTCCCTGCAGGCATCAGGAATGCTGCTGCCCTGCTTGAAGACATGAGGGTGTGTGTTGTTTAAGTTCTTTGTGCAGTTCATCTCACAGTGCACTCACACCAACTACATTTAAACAGATATTATACAGATGGCTACTACTGCTTTTATGGTGCTATGCCATGGCAGATCCACAGATGTGTTTGCATAAATATGTTTATAACAAATAAATACATATTTTGTCTCAGAATTCCTTTTTTCTTCTCCACTTGTCCAGGCTGTCCTGAAGGCACATGCCAATGATGACCCCAAGCTGTCCTACACTGGAGAGCCCATTGTAAAGTGGCCCAAACGAGTGAGTTAGAGAACAAATGTTTAATAGACTTTCAGTATACTTGGAATACAGAGCGTACATACTTCTGTGAAGAGATGATGATGATATCTGTTTGTGAGCGAGAGCGATTGTGCCTCAATTAGTTTTATCCTCCTCTTTTTACTGCAAATATACTGTTTATTTTTCACATAATATTGTTATGATTGACTCTCCCCTCCCCTTTAAATCCAGTTACCAGCTGGTATATTTGTTCTGATCGTAACTGTAATGGCTCCGTCCACATTTTATATCTTGTAATTGTGTTAACTTACTATTGAGATCATTTTAGGATGTTTTGTTACATTGCTGTTTGTTTTTACTGTGTCTTGTAAGGTGTCCTTGAGTGCTTCGAAAGGAGCCTTTTAAAAAATGCATTATTACTATAAATAATTAAGCCGTGGATAACGGCTCATCAAACAAGGCCCCAGCCCTTTATGTATTTACTTTTAATATGCCATTTCTGTGTTTTCCTGCTCATGTTCCCCCATACAGCCATCATGGTACCAGCCCCCACCTCCTCCTCCCCCTGTCCTCTACCGTCCTCGCTTGGGCCCCAGCCTCCACAAGCCTCAAAGGCCCACCAAACGCTCCTCCATCTCTGCCCTGAGGCGTAGACGAGTGAGGTGCAAGCGCTGTGCCGCCTGCTGCAGGAAGGAGTGCGGCACGTGCCAGTACTGTCACGACATGAGGAAGTTCGGCGGGCCAGGGCGCATGAAGAAGAGCTGTATCATGAGACAGTGTCTAGCAGTGAGTTGTCATACCTGTCTTTGTATTTGTGGAACCAAGTAATTGCTGCCCCATTTTATATGTGTGCACCGCATATACAAGGAGAAGGTGTTGGACTGATACTCAAAATTGTGTTTAGTTACTGTTGTCAAGTGTCATTCTTTTCAACTCCACAACTCTTCGTGCTTAAATGCTGATTATCAAAGAATATTCAAGATAACCAATGCAACAAATTGTTTAGGTTAGCACAGAATTTCTAAACTATGCCTTAAAAATGTGCAGTATTTACTTGTGACTTCTTGTATATATTTTATATTAGCTTTCAGAATTGTAAATCACAATCTGTATCAGATCAGATCCAAAATTGATGATATTTTACCCGTAGTAACATTGATTAATAACGTTCATATATTGCTCCAGCCTGCCTTGCCCAACACAGCGCGATGCGCCATATGTGGAGAAGGGGAATCGGATGAATCAAATCCGAGCACTCACTCGCTCATGGAGTGCTCTGTCTGCTCGCAGATTGCCCATCGTCAATGCATTAAGGTAAACTGCTTCAGACATGGTGAAGGCCATAAGCCGAGTACATTACCCAATTATTGCATGGTTTGTTTTGCTGCCAACAAAGCTGCATTTGCAGGTCAGATCTGGTAGGTGGTGTTATAAACTTTTAACTGTTTTCATTTCAGGAGCCTGGTGAGGGGAAGATCAATAAAGACTTGCCCAGCTGCTGGGAATGTCCCAAATGTTACCAAGGCAAAGACACAGCATCCGAGGTATCAAATGCATAACTTCTCACTCCCATTTACCCTCTGTTTCTGTCTGTTCTCAGTTCATTAAATCTCCAGAGCAGCTTGTCCTTTCTTCCTTTCTCTTTAAAGTTTCATTTTTCAATAACTTTGACCCGTCATGTGGTGGTTGTTATTATTCAAAATGAACAATTACACCCTCTCTTCTTCAACCCCACCTGTCATCTCTTCCCGTTGTCCCACACCAGTCTTCCAGCGATGAGGAAAGTGAAGAGTCAGAGGGCTCCACCTCCTTGCCACCGTCCAAACTTGCGTATAGGGAAGGCATTGGTGTGGGTGACGGGGTGAGACGAGCAAGACGTAGCAGACCCCCATCCCGACCCACAGCACCACCACCTTCCCAGAAACTGCTACTGCAGCATCAACAGAACCGCAAAAGAGCAAATGCACTGGAGCTCAGACTTAAGAAGAGGGTAAAGTGTTTGGCCATGATTTCTTTTTTCACTTGTGTGAATTGTGTTTTTGTTTTTGGGTGGGGGCAGGGAATGTGCAGTTTCTTTATGCCTAAATTAACCAAATCTCTCACTTTTTCCCCGAAGAGTTTTTCAGATTAATTCATTTAATTCTTAAGTGATCGATCCTGCTATGTTTTCAACTTTTGCACCCCTAACCTGTTTGTATTCATGATCCTCACTGAGTTAAGATGCTTTAAAAAAAAAAAATGCACAGTGACAATCTGCACAATGGAGAAGATGTATTAATTTAACATGTGGACAATTCTACATATCCTAAAAACTGATCTGAAATTGGTTTGGCAGGTGCCATAGACGATGTGTGGCACCTCCTTAGACTTTTGGGTGTGGGTGTGTTTTGTTTTTTTTTTCTCTATTTGACATTTATCTCATTCCTCAACCCTGTTTCTGTTTGTTGCAGATAAAACTGGAGCGCAGCAAAATCTTAACGGTAAGCAATGCACTTATCTCTGTGATGTTTCTGTATTATATTTGAATAATACTACAGTGAATTTGGTTTCCCAAATGGATGTATTCATCCATGATGTTCATTGCAAAAAAACAGTACTGCTTTATTACACATCAGGGTAATTGAGATGTGGCACTTTTTTTGATGATTTTTGAAAAGCTTTTTCGGGAGCTGTATTTGAGTTTATCATTTGAAACATATGTTTTCTTATTGCCACTGGCCATTCGTTTTGTTCTTTCCCTCCCAACAGAAGCAGGCGTCTTTAGATCGTTCGCCCAGGCTGCTGAACTCCAGGGTGCTGTCCCGGCTACGCTCTCCAACCAGCAGACTATCTCAGGGCAGAGGCCGGGGCTCCACCTGGACAAGTGGCTCCCCTTACCAGACCTCTACAGGAGGAACTGGGTCCTTCCAGCAGCAGCAGCAGCAGCAGCAGCAGCAGCAGCAACAGCAGCAACAGCAGCAGTCTTCCCTCGGTCTGGTACTCGAGCCCAAGGGAGAGCCCCGCAGAGGGAGGGGAAGAGGGGTGAGGCTGCGTGGAGGAGGAGCAGGAAGAGGAATCAGAAGTGGTGCGAGCCACGGAGAGTTGGAGGAGAGCGAGAGCAGCAGCAGCAGCAGCAACAGCAGCAGCAGCGACGAAGAGGAGGAAGATGAGAGGGGGCAGAACAATGGGAGGGGGTTGGATAAAGAGAACCAGCCACAGTCAAAGCGAGGAGGACGGTTAGCCAAAGAAAGAGATGAGGAAGGCAGTGAGGTGGCCAACCAAAACGGTGCGGAGGAGGATGAGGAGGAGGAGATGGAACAGGACAGTCAAACGGGGGGTAAAGATGGCTCATATCTTAAAGTGACACTTCAAAGGCCAACCAGGGCCAAACGAGACGCATCAGCTATTGTCCCCAAATTGGAGGCTATCGCCCCTCAGACTGCCACTCCAACAGTACACAACCAGACCAGAGCCCTCGTCAGACCCCCCATTAGAAACCACGGCCCCTGTCCCGATCAACACTCCAATAGGCACACACCACCACACACTCGCAGTGGTCACACAGACACTCGCAGCTCCCACCCAGAGAGGCTGGAGGCCTCTAAAAGAACCAAGCTGAGCAGGCCCGCTAAACTCAGCAATGGCGCCTCCAGTTCTACATCCTCTGAGCTTCCTCATCTCCGCACCCCTCTGTCCGCCCTGCAGGAAGGAGGGGGCGAGGCCGACAGGGAGAACGGCGGGAGCGGGCCGGGCTGCGAGAGGGAGGTGTGGGTGTCCGTCTTCCGCTACTTAAGTCGAGCAGATCTCTGCGTCTGCATGGCTGTATGCAAGAACTGGTACAAATGGTAAGACAACTCAACTAATATATATGTTTTTTCGGGAGGGGGGGACACAAATCTCTCATAAAACCTTCAATCCCATCAACAGATAGACTGTGTTAATGTGCCAGTTAATTAACATTGAATATATAACACTGCTCATCTCATATTCAGGTTGAGAGCACTAAATAGGCTTCCACTACATACTGTAGTGTTTAAAAAAATAAGGTGATGAGACATCTTTGAATTGTAGTTATTTTACTTTTAGTTTCACGCTAAAAACCAAGAAGAGATTTAAAAGAGTTTGATAAAAATGGATGACTATGTCAATAATGAATGGATGTGTTCCTCATGAGCTCTGTGCTTGTCTGTAGGTGTTTAGACAAGCGGCTTTGGGCACGAATTGACCTGAGCATCAAACGCACCGTCACTCCTCAGGCCCTAACAGGCATCATAAAGAGACAGCCCGTCACGCTCGATCTCTCTTGGACCAACATCTCTAAAAAACAGCTCAACTGGCTTGTTAGCCGCCTGCCTGGTAGGTAAACACACACATACACACACTCTTTCATACTTCTTATTCTTATTTAATTAAAATATTCCCAATGTTGGATATGTAAATAAATGTGATATGAAACAAAGAAATCACATCAATAAATAGGGTAAAAATCCATTTGTTTCATTTATGGTCATTTATTTATTGATGAATCCCAGGGTTTTCAAATGAATTCTGAATTAGTTGCCCTCTAACACAAATTAAACATAAATCTTTTACAGGGCTGAAGGATCTGATGCTGGCAGGTTGTTCGTGGTCATCCATTTCAGCTCTCTGCTCCTCTGGCTGCCCTCTCTTGCGTTCTCTCGACCTGCGGTATGCAGACGGGGTCAAAGACTCTCAGATCAGGGATCTAGTCACCCCTCCAGGTGAGCAAAGAGGAGCCTCAGAGGCTACAGATTGATGGGCACAAAATCAGTCAATTTGTCCAGTAATTAACTCTTAGCGCATCTTATTTTATACGACTTTCATTTATTCATCATTTTCCTTCCATTTTGCAAACAAAAACAAAATTTTTTTTCCCCTCCTCTTCCCAAATTGCCTCTGTTCCAGGCTGTGACAACCGCAGTCAGTTGCGGACCATGCACTGTTTGCGACTAGCAGGCCTGGACATCAGTGACTCCACTCTGCGCCTGGTGATCCGACACATGCCCCATTTAACAAAACTGGACCTCTCCCACTGCAACAGCCTCACCGACCACTCCATCAACCTGCTGACTGCAGTGGGCTCGTCCACCCGAAACACGCTCACAGAACTCAACCTGGGAGGTGAGAGATTGATGTGCCCTGCCAATATGCGAAACACAGAACACATTTTTTGTACAAAGAACACACACACACACACTGGGTTTGTTTTACTTCACTAGTACTAATGTGTCTGTGAACCTGTCTCTTCCCCAGGCTGCAGTAAACTGACAGACACTTGTCTAAAGTATCTCCGCCGCCTCTCTTGCATCTCGCTGCTCGATCTGCGAGGCTGTAAAGGCGTCTCCCGCAAGGCCTGTGAGGCCTTCATCTCCGAGCTGTCCGTCAACACGCTCTACTGCCTATCAGATGAAAAACTGATCCAGCGGATATCCTAAGCACCTTCCTCCCCTGACTGCAGAGGTGATTCAATGTGTGAAAGGCAAGAGAGTGGATACTGATGTGAATCTGAGTTACACAAAGGACACAGACAGGGAAGTTCACATGCACCTGTGTCACATTAAAGGAGGGGTGGGGTCTAAACTGGGAGTGCTTACTCACTTATTGGTGTTGGTAAACGCATTTGTCACAGCTGGAACAGTGTTTCTTTTTAACATCATATATATATTTTCTTCCCTGTACCTAAAAAAGAGACTCAGGAGCTTTATTTTTTCTGTTGGTTCTTTTGGGAAGAGATGGACAGAGTTTGATGCTTGGGGTGTAACTGCATTGTTCTGGTTGGCTGAGAATCTTATTTATCATGTGACTAATTTTAACACATTTCATTTCACCTACATTCGGGTGCTCCATATAGATGGTTATTTTTTTGTCAGATTCAAGAGAGTGAACATTAAGTTGTTTGACGACTTTCGCTTTATGCACATCATCTATGCGTTGAGATTTTTTTTTTTTTTGGGCGCAACAGTGGTCCTGCAGTATGCTTGATAAGCATACATGGACATTGAGTGAATGTGGTTGTATATGAGGGTAAAAAAAGACAGTGTGAGAAGGCAATCGATATTGGAACAAGACCTCACCCCCCACCCCCAAAAAAAAGGGCAGGGTGCATTAAGTATATGGGGTAAGCCAAGGATTAGGTGTCAGATAAATGGTGCATCTTTAAACAGCCGTTAGACTTCAGGTGCTATTATTTCCAAACTTGCTTTGTTTTTGTACAGAGACGACATTTAGAGCAAAAGTGTTAATATTCTAGATGAAACTGCTCCCCACCCCTCTTTGATACACTTTTTGCTTTTCATGGATAAAGAAAATGTGAGTTTCTACTTGTCACTGAATTTCATGACCTTGTCCAAATCAATGTAGAGATGTATGATTTTGTTTGGGTGGGGTTGCTCATTTCTTTGTTCCCTTAAAGTGTAGTGGTTCTGTATCAAAGGTCTCCTCCCAGACTGCTTCTCCTGGCCATATCCCTTCAAATGAATATAAGTATATAAATATATACTTTTGTGTAAATGTGTTTTCCTCTTTTCGATTATAAAAACGGGAATCCTGTAGCATTGTAATTATTTTCAGAAGCCTTTTTCACTTTATGTTATTTGTGTTATTTTTCAAGAAAAATAAAAAATGATAAACAATGATTCAACTGTCTTCTTCTTAGTGAAAGTGGAGGAAATGCCCAACAGCTGCACTGCTAGTCCTGCTTGTTTTTCCTGTTAATACTGTATTTTATTTGTCCTGAGGGATCATATGAAGTATCAGCTGCTCCCTGGCTCCACCCAGCCTCTCTCCTTAACCTGGAAATAAAGCGACGCCTGAATAAAGGAAAATAAATAAATAAGTACGCTGCTGCAGCTGTTTAGACTCCTCATCTTAGCAAAGCTGCTGGGCAGCTATCAGACTTTGGCAGATGTGGTTTGGTTTGATGATCGTTATCCAGGCATCACCGCCTGTTATCGGCTGCAGCTGTCATCCACACCGGGTCGGATGAAGACCCCAACTCCAGTGACCTGGATGTGAAACTCGAGGGGGAAAAGGCCTCGCTTTATTTTGACAGACAGCAACACCCCTGCGATACAAACGGGGATGGTTGCAGCAGCAGCAACAGCAGCAGCAGCAGCAGCGGGGTAGCTAGCTAACTTCAGCCGGCGATTTCACCCGTATATTTCTCCTTAAGAACATATCCACTGTGGGGGGAAAGATGAACGGACTCTGGAGGTGTATTTGTGGCCGGATACAGTAGTTGTCCTGCACTGTGAGTCATGGAAAACAGGTGCCAAGAGGAGCTGGAAATAATGTTGTTATTAGCCAGTTAGCTAACGTTAGCTCAGCTAGCTGTTAGTTAACGTTAACTACATCAAATTAGTGGGCTGAGTTAGCCGAGCTAACTCAGCCCACTAATTTAAATAGGCACGCACAGTATAACAGTTTGTCTGCCTGCCGTTAGCTACTTTGACAGATTTGCTTAAGAAGCAGGTTTTTCAAGTGAAACGTGTCTTTGCTGTCAGTATTTACCTATTTTCTGCTGTCAACTAAGCTAGCTAGCTAACCAGCTGTACCGATCAGCGCTGAGCTACAGTCTGATGTGGTGTCACTGCAATCTGTTGGCTGCAGAAGTCATATTGCAAACATAGCTTCACTGCTGTTTAACTGTCAAGCGGACGACAACCATGGCTCAAGAAGCGTTTCCTCTGCATTTCCTGGTTTGGAACAATCAGTACCTGGAGCTTGATCGAGAGCTGCAGAAGAAAGAGGTGAGCGAGGAGGTTTATTTTGCAGCACACGTGTTTTTTTTAATTTTTATATACAGATGCGTTTGTCAGGTCGCACTGCATTGCGCTGATGCTGCTTGTGTGTTTGGCTCTGCAGCAAGATGTGGAGCGCCTGGATCCGAGGGGGCGCACCCCGCTGGAGCTGGCTGTGTGTCTGGGCCACCTGGAGTCGACCCGGGTGCTGCTCAGGCACTCTGTGGATCCCACACACTGCAACGTGCAGGGCTGGACCAGTGAGTGCTCTGCTGTGAACTGCTCCCAGCTGAACGCCCCCGAGGCTGCTGAGTGAACACAAGGAGCACCCACTGTCATTAAATGTGGATGTGTGTTTCAGTCTTGCAGGAGGCGGTGAGCACCGGGGACCCTGAGCTGGTTCAGCTGGTGCTTCAGTACAGAGACTTCAAGCGTGCCACTGAAAGACTGGCGGGCATCCCAGAGCTGCTCAGCAAACTAAGACAGGTAAAACCGCTTCACAGTCGGCCCCTTCGATTAAAAAGATTTAAGCCTTCAGGTCTTAAACTTTACCTGTTACCTCAACCCTGCCTCAGAGCTTAGGTAAATATTTGCTGAAAAGTTTTTTCTTTTAGTTCAAGGCTGCTGTGTCAATGCATCTTCTTCACAAGCTCAAGTGATCCACAAACATAAGAAGATGGATGTTTTGTTTTTTAATCTAAGTTTTGAAATAAAGTTTCCGCTGTCTCTTCCAGGCACGAGACTTCTATGTGGAGATGAAGTGGGAGTTCACCAGTTGGGGTGAGTGTGTCCCCCCTGAGGTGTTTTCACAGAGGTCAGTTTCAGCACCACACTGGTTGGACAGTCCCCCCCTCCGGCAGCAGCCATCGCTCAGCAGACTTTAAAAGACATGACTGTTTACACCAGTCCTCAAGGCGGGGGACGCTCGTTTCAAAACGTGACCCACTGCAAACCATCAGTACCCTGCCTGGAGCGCTATCTGTAATGTATCTGACAAGGCTGCTCAGTAATGTAATGTGGTTTCCTGTGTTTTGGTTACTTTGTTATTTATATTCTGCAGAAAATGCTCATGTAAACATTTTTGTCATCAGCCAGTGTTTATAGTGAAGATGCGTAATCTTTGTATCATTATAAATGGAGTACTTTGTCTTAAGAGTAATTTTAAGTCATCATGTTTTCTAAATTGTGCTTTTTAAGTATATGTTAAATCAATTCATCTTTAACGGAAATAATACTTTAGTTGCAGCACTATGTAACAAGCTCTATTTAGAAAGTTTTCAGGAGAACTTTTTGCCTCGCCGTCATGTAAATCTGCTTTTCCTTTTCTCTTTCTTTGGTGACCTCGCTCTCTTTGTACCCTGCTTCTAAAATGCTTCCCCTCTTCCTCACAGTGCCCTTGGTGTCGAAGGTGTGTCCCAGCGACGTCTACCGGGTGTGGAAGAGCGGCTCGTGCCTCCGTGTGGACACCACCCTCCTCGGCTTTGAGCACATGACATGGCTGAAAGGACGACGCAGCTATATCTTCAAAGGTGGAGGTGTGTATGCTCCTAGAACAGCATCAGTTGCTGATACAGATGGATGGGTGATGTTGTTATGAAAACTTGACTTGGACCAACACTCAAAAACTCTTTTTCCAATTAGTGAGGAGGCAGGAACATCGTGCTTCGAGTCTCTTATACCAACATTTTCTTGTGGCTAGACCTTAGTTTAGGTTGGTCCTCCCTCTGCCTTTTCTTTTAACCCATGTGCTCGTCTTCTTAGACGACGGGGCCGTGGTGATGGAGGTGGACCACGAGAAGCAAGTGGTGTACACAGAGCCACTCGTGTTGTCTCCCCGTGACGCGCCCTCCCTCCTGGCAGCCATGCAGCCGTCGCAGGAGAACACAGCCCAGAGACTCACGTCGCCCATTGTCTCCACGCACCTCAACACACGCAACATCGCCTTCGAACGGTAACAAACATGTATTGCATAGAGACATACAAACTTAAGTCATTGCATCAAGATTATATTTGAGGCTTTAACATAATTCTCTGTGCCGTGAGCCCTTACTTTGTCTCTTTGCTTGATAAGGAACAAGTCAGGAATCTGGGGCTGGCGTTCTGAGAAGAGTGAGGTGGTCAGTGGGTACGAAGCCAAGGTAAGGGACCGCTGAGCAAAACAAGGTCACATTCAGAAGCATCACAGCTGGCTCAAACCCATATTTCAGAACATTTTGAACTTAGTTTGGTATAATTTTCTGTAATCTAATTTGATCCAATTATCTGCTACCAAGTAGTAGGTTGAATTTTTCAAGAGATAGTTTTATAGTATTGAACAAAAAAGTGTGTGTCGTTATGTCCAGGTTTACAGTGCTACCAATGTGGAGCTGGTGACTCGGTCAAGAACAGAGCATCTATCAGACCAGGATAAGTCAAGGAGCAAAGGTGAACACACACACACACACACATTCTTTCTATAGTTGTGAGGACACATTGACATATTGCATTTCTTCATATACCCTAAGCCTGACCTCAACTTGACTCTAACCTAAACTTTAAAACCAAGTTTTAACCCCCTTACAGCCCTTTGAAGTTGTGAGGACCAGGCAAATTGTCCTCACTACAATCGTTTAAAACCAAATCTGTTCTCATAACTATACAAACACACACACGTCCAGAAACTGGACTGAACTTCTGTAAATTTAAGACTGGAAAATATGCTGTGAAAAAATAGATATAAACTAAGCACAATCGATCACTGTGTTGTTATGTTTGACCTTTGGTACATAGTTTTCTTCAGTGTATTATACTGCTCCAGTGCTCCAGTTGTATCTCCACCTTTTCATATACAGAAAAAACAGAATGAATTTGCCAAGCAGATTAATGATGATGATGTTGATGATGATGATGCATTATTGCCACTCAGGCTCCAAGACTCCTCTGCAATCCTTCCTGGGGATTGCTGAACAACATACAGCTCACAATGGGGTAAGAGTAAAAGCACACTCACTCACTCACTCACTCACACACACACCTCACCTGCCTCTTTCTTTAATGAACTCTGTCACTCTCTCTCTATCTGTTTTTGTCAGAGTAATGTGTCCCAGTGTGCCAGTCCTCACAACCCCACAGCCATCACAGCTGAGGAGTACTTCAACCCAGAGTTCAACCTGAACGGCCGGGACATCGGACGTCCCGTAGAGCTTACCAGCAAAGTCCAGAAGTATGGCGTTGTCATGGAAACATATTAATGTTTATCACTTAAAGCCTTCTTTAATGCAGTGCCCTTGTGACTCTCGTGGTAGAGTGTGTATCATGAAGGCTGAGTCATTCCTGCGGCAGCCTGTGTTTGAATCCAACCTTTGGTGCATGTCATCTCCCACTGGCCTATCAAATAAAGCAGAAAATGCCAAAAAATAATCTACAATAAATAAATGAAAAATATAGCTTGCTGTAAAGCAGAGTGAGGGTTATGCATCTCGTCTCCATCCTCTCCAGGTTTAAAGCGACACTGTGGTTGAGTGAGAGTCACCCTCTGTCCCTAGCCGAGCAGGTGACGCCCATCATCGACCTCATGGCCATCTCCAACGCCCACTTTGCCAAGCTGCGTGACTTTATCACCCTGCGCCTTCCGCCCGGCTTCCCTGTCAAGATAGGTGGGTGCGAGAGGCTTCATACCCACTGTCCACTGGTGCTACAGGAATAAGCAGTCATTTAATAAAACTGCCCGTCTGTCCTCCAGAGATCCCCCTGTTTCACGTGTTGAATGCCAGAGTGACATTCAGCAACCTGTGTGGCTGCGACGAGCCGGTCAGCTCTGTGACGGTTCACACACCCGAGGGCTCCGAGGAAGCTGGTAACTGTTGACTCACACATGCACAATATCATAGTGCAGAATATTGTAGTTACAATATGATTATGTCCTTTAGTTTTTTGGATTGAGAATAAATTGTGCTGCAAACTTCTTAAAAATATAAGGCAGGTACGGTTATTTCCATACCAAAACGCAGGCTTAAAAGTATTATTTGTAATTATACGCCTTTTATTTTGTTGTAACCCATCTTCACCCAGGTCAGTCTCCCCCTCCCTTCCACTGTGAAGTGGACCCCTCAGTTTTTGAGCCCCCCGCAGACTACACCACCCTCGGTCCAGGCCGCAGCGAGCCAATGAGGGACGAGGACGACAACCTGCTGCAGTTCGCCATCCAGCAGAGTCTGCTGGATGCTGGCACAGAGAGTGACCAGGTCAGAGCGAGGGAAATCCCAAAACTCTGATTAATCTCAGAGCTGCATGTCAGACGATGGAAACTGATTCTTCTCCTCTCATCTTTCTTGTCGTCTTGTACAGTGTAACACCTCTTAAGTTTATTAGCTGGCAGAATCAAATACAACCGCTCACTAACATTTTTAAAATTTGTGTTAAAATCAATGCTAGTTTTTAGCTGTGGCAGCAAAGTGTCCCTGTATGTTTCCTTTTCATCTAAAGCCAGTTGTAACACTTATGTGTGCTTTTTAGGTGACCATCTGGGAGGCCCTGACCAACAGCCGCCCGGTGCCCCAGTCTCCACTGTTTGAGGAAGACTCTCAACTGGAGAGGTGAGCTGATCATGTTTCGTTTATCGGCAGGCTTACGCTGCTAAAATTGTAGAGTTAAAAGTATATTAGTTATTTTTTACGCCTTTAACTATAACCTCCAAACCAGAGATTCACAGAAACAGGTAAATATTCTGTATAGATTTTTCAAATCTCTGATATGCAGTTTATCTGTTGAGTAAGTGATATGCCCAACAGGTTGGCCATTATCGGGAATCAATGGATGATGGGAAGGCCAAGAGCTGGTTGGCTCTGCGGAGTCCATCAGTTCCTGATTATGGACATCTCAAAGGGCGTTATCCCACTTACACTATGGTCACTGGCCAAGGAAAAATGAAGACCAACAATTTATAATTTCAGGTTTTGCAGTCAAATTCTTTTTTTTGCAACCAATAAAACATTTCCCTGCTAACACCTTAAGGGTTTGACTAATACCTGGAACAATCATTACCATACCATAAAGTTCTTATGCAATGAAAACATTGTTCACTACTCCAGTAAATAGGATGAACCTTAGACATGAAGTGGCAACTGGAGATATTTCTAGACCGCTCATAGATCCCTTTAGCTTAGCTGTTAGCCAGAGAGTTAGCGTTATGCTAGCTATTTCACAAACAAGCTAAAGGCCATGTGTACTGTTGGCTATAGCCTGAATTAGTGAGTTGAACAGCTTATAGGATGTGATATAATTGCTTCTGTGACACAAAGGCTCAGTGAGTTTAGAGGCTCAGTGCACTTCCATTAGCCTGTGTGTCCTGTGGCGCTCATAGGATGAGGACCTGAAGGAGGACACTGACTGTTGCATTAAACTGTAAACAGAAGATCTGACTGTGTCCCTGTTGCCATGGTCACTCATTTTAGGAACAGGCTAATACTATGTTCATACATTTGGAACAGCGGCAGTTTTACTGGAAGCACTTAATGGATCTCCTTTATCAAATGATGATGGACACCCTGCAGCCAATCAGAATTGAGTATTCACCCAGATTATGCTATAATATGTATTAATTAATTTCCTCATCAGTTCTTATAGTTATTTTCTAAATATTGTACTTTATAATTGAATCACAAATCCTAAATTTAGCAGAGCTTGAACCCAGCCAGGGTTTTTTTTTAAACTAATCTAGGAAATGGAAGGGTCTTTTACAGCTGTGACTGTTTGGCTCATGCCTATTTATTGTTCCGTCTCATTCAGGAAACCTCTGGCTTGTGAAGTAATTTAATTAAACATGTCTAAATCGAGTGCAGTAATTAGCTTTTTCTCTCCACCCTCTCATGGGAACATCAACTCCCCAGTCATCGTGTAATGAAGCCCAGCAGTGAAACCTTCCTGACGAGATGGCCTTCTTTTGTTTAATAATACTTCAGTGTAAGGCCGCATATCCTTATTTCTTTCTTTTCGCAGGGCAATCCAGGAGTCCCTGTCCATCTCACTGGCCAGCAGAGAGGGAGAAGACACGGCCGACCCCAGCCAGCCCTCCTCTGTCTCCCCGTTGGACCCCACCGCCAACTCCCCACTCCCCTACAGCACAGTGACCGATCCGCGGTTGTCGGGACACTTTGGTGTGGCGTCGAGCTTCGACGAGCAGCTGCGTATCGCCATGGAGCTGTCGTGCCGGGAGCAAGAGGAGATAGACAGGTGAGGTGGGAGGAGGAGGTTACGAGCAGCATGACATGTACTAGTTTATCTGAGGCAAAACAGTCCTGTTGGAATCAGCTCGACTTATCAACAAAAGCTTGTTTTAGAGGCCCAGAGGTGGCTTAGTTGAGCCACTTTAGACATCCAAACTTCAGAAGTTTGTTTGTGTCCTGTGGTGAGTAACGGGTGCAGAAATGTCTGTTCATCTGTTCTCCAAATTCCCCCTCTATTCTTCTTCTTCTTAATGTTTGTGCACACGTGGGGGCTGTTGCAGTCTGCTCCTCCATCTCAAACTCACAATAGGGTCTCTGTAGTGGTGTGTCAAAATCTCCCAAATCCAAGGAAAGAATGTCTCAGTGTAATCAGCTATGCCATTGCATTAATACAGAGATGGTGCAACAAAGACAGCTTTCAGACAAGGTTCTGTCATGTGAGTAGAACTTGGATACCTGATGTTTGACAGTCATGTAGTGGAAACCAACGTTGGTTCATCATTATTATTATTATTATCATTATTATTGGCTGCTTGAGAAGAGCTATTAGATTCACTTGTGTAGTTTTGGAAACTTGAAAATGATTTCCCCTCCCTACCAAAATATTGTCAAAACATCTTAGAAATGTGAAAGAATAACATTAAAAAATAGAATAAACCTTCTTTATTTGGAATGAAACTTCAGTTTTGCTGAAGAATCTGAGGTTTTCTGGGAAAGGGACGACATATTCCTGGAAGTAAGAAGTTTAAAGTCCTTGGACTCACTGTTCTGACTGCTTCATTTCTTGTTTTTGTCGTAGGAAGCAGAAGGAGGAAGAGGAGGAGCTGGAGAGGATCCTGCAGCTGTCACTCACCGAGAAGTAATGTCACAACAACAGCAATGGAGCAACGGTCTTCATTGGGGAACAATCTTCTTAATTTATTCAGTTCTATTTTTATTTTTTAAATCCTGAGATGTTAAGTTATTACAGATGTTTTTATTTGTCTTTCACACACGAAGGCTGCTAAAACAGAGTGTAAAGGACCAGAATATTAAAGGGTGAGTGAAACAGGTGGAGGAGGTGGAAACGGATACTCTGTAACACACTACAGTGAAGGAAGAGACAAAAGGGAGAGTCTTTGTTTTTCTTTTTTTTATTGAATATTTTTCATAGTCTTGCTGTCTTTATTGAGTGATGAATGATCCTTAAACTTTAAACCTATAAAATGATCCATGATAATGATGAAAAATAAGAAAATACAATCTTAATGGAATAACATATAAAAATATGATTATAACATTTGAAACATTTATGTTGTCTTACTCATGTGTGAAAAATAAAGAATAATGATCATCCTGGATTTTTTTTATTCAGTGGCTTTGAACAAAGGAACAAACATCAGACTCGCGCGTACGTTCAATTATGTATTTTACAGTTTGACCATTTTTTCATATCAAACATACAATAATCACAAGATGTACAATAAGTGGCTCATTTCTAAATTTTTAAACTATACTTATTGAGCACAAACAGAAAACATGATACAAACTGAGACAAAAAAAACATAGATATCACATGTAGTTGTTAGAGCTGCAATGATTAGAAAAAAAATGAATCTTAACTATTTTGGTAGTCGAATTGTCTTAAGTCTTTTTTTTTTTTTCAAGCAAAAGCACCAACCATTCACCTTCAAGTGAGGATTTACAGATTATCCTTGTCAATCCTTGGTTGGTTGTCAGCAAGTCATAAAGTCATCTGTATCAAAGAGCTCTTAAAGTGTGATTTCGCTTGTCAATTAGATTGGGATGCTAGTCATATGAAAAAATTAGGACACCCTATGAAGCAAGTTCACCCCGAGAGCAGGCCGCAAGATGCTCCAAAACCCCTAAAATGTCATCACGGGACCTACAGCAGGCTCTTGCTACTGTTGATGTGAACGTGCATGCCTCTACACTCAGAAAGAGACTGCGCAAGTTTAACTTTCATTGGAAACCTCTGCTCTCTACGAGAAACATGAAGGCCAGACTGAAGTTTGCCAGAGAGAACGTAGACCGAGACCAGGACTTCTGGAATAATGTTCTTTGGACAGATGAGTCTAAAATTGAATTATTTGGACACCAGAACAGAGGACATGTTTGGTATAAACCAAATACAGCATTCCAGGAAAATAACCTCATACCAACTGAAGCATGGAGGTGGAAGTGTCATGGTTTGGGGATGCTTTGCTGCAGCAGGACCTGGCCAGCTCACCATCATAGAATCCACCATGAATTCAACATGTGAGACCATCTGTAAAAAAATTAAAGCTGAAGCGGAACTTGACCCTGCAACATGTCAACGACCTAAAACATACCAGTAAATGAGATGCTGTGGGGTGTCTTGACACGGGTTGTACATGCAAGAAACCCCTCAAACATCTCATAGCTGAAAGAATTCTGCGTTGAGGAGTGGGGCGAACTTTCCTCAGACTGATGTCAGAGACTGGCAGATGGCTACAAGAAGTCTCACTGAAGTTATTTCAGCCAAAGGGGGTAAGACTAGCTATTAGGGGGTAGGGTGTCCTAACTTTTTCCTTAGTTAGAATATGCATTTTTGTATATCTTTTGTTTAATGAGTAAAACAAGGTAAATTTTTGTTGTTTACCTGCAATTAAATCACTTTCTTTTCCAGAGATAAATAAAAACAAGATTATCGAAAAACACATCGATATGTGAACATTTCTTAACAAAGAACTGAATATTTAATGGGGTGTCCTAAGTTTTTCACATGACTGTATCTCCCTTGTACACAATTAACATATCACTTACAGCTTCATGCATGGATTTGTAAACAATCTCTCATCACAAAAATGATAAAATAATCTTGTATTCTGTGTTAATGTTATACTGTAGCATGTTATCCTGTGAAGATCATGTGTATCCACATAGCAGGGGTCTCAAACTAACAGCTAGATTGCAGACTAAAATATCCTAATCTCATTGAGTTTTCATGAAATAATCTACAAATATTCATTCAAGTCCAATGGTTTTGGTGATCCCTGACTTTCCCTTTAGCAGCACCAAGAAATTGAAATAGAAATTTTTTATTGCGATATTTCATTAACTAGCCAAATGGATGGATTGACGAGACATTTGGGACAGACATTCATGCTCCCTGAAGGTTGAATCTTTACCATTTTGACTGACTTTTCATCCAGTACCATCACAGGGTCAAAATGTTAGATTGTACTAATAATACTGACTTGTGATCAGATATTAGCCAAAGTAATGACATTCCCATCAGCCTCTGCCGTCTTGGCTAATGTTAATTGGCTCATGTTAGCATCCCAACAAGGTAGCTAAACTAAGATGGTGAACCTGGTAAACAACAGCAAGTTGGAGTTAGCATGTTAGCCTTCTGACATTAGCATTCATCTCAAAATACACACCAGTAGCATGGCTGTACACTCTTTTCACATTCAACATGTAGGAAGCTTTATCTAACTCTGCAATATAAACACACAGAGCAGCATCAACAGTTTCTAGGGAGGTGGACAGCTAATTTATTTGTTTTGTTTATTTTTTTGTTGTTAAAACCCCCACATAGATACCAACCTGGCGAGAGCCCCCCCAGATAATTTGAGTTTGAGACTCCTGCTTTAAGAAATTAGAACATTTCTAAACTTGTCCGTTTGTCTGGTGTTTACCAAGCAGTGACAGAACATGTCTTATATTCACTGCATTATCCATCCATTGCATTTAGGTCACAGTGCTGCGCTTGAATGGGACTTACGACTTACTACTACTGATATGATTCTCATATGTGATGACTTCCTCTTCCTCCTTAGTTGCTTTGTCTGTGATTTCCCTCCGTATTTTTAAAACTTCCCGAAACTCTTCATCCAATTTAACTTAAACATACAAAAACATACAAACGTCACTCACTCATTTAGACCGACTTTACTTTCTCATACAAATATGTTGATACAAAACCAAAGCAGCTCTGTTAAGTAGTAATGTTAAGACAAATATTCACACTCATCCTCACCTAGCTTTATTTTGAGATCATGGGGACTGTCATCATCAGGACACAAGTATTCACCCTCCACTGGCTTGGCTGGAGGCGGCAGAAGCTCCTCTTTAGTCTGTGAGCGCAGCATGGGTGCCACTTGTGCCTTGGGTATTGTTTTAGGTGTAGGTGAGGTGATGCTGATGCACTTTGGAGCAGGTGGCACATCTGTTGAATACATACATAAACAGTATCTGTATCTGGTACTGAGCCTGAGGCCATTTGTGACAGCGGTGTCTCTCCTCACCAATGCGAGTGTCGTAGGGCTGAGATACCAAGTAGGGATGAAGACGGTACTCTGTCTTTTCAACAAAGTATTGAAGTACATCATTCAAGGTGGAGACTGTCACCTGGAGAGGAGAGGACACATGAGGAAAAGCAAAGAGGAAGACTGGCAAATGATGTTTGTCACATGTTGCTTGACTTGATTTAGATGTGGGTGGAAGGTTCAAGCATAATAAACGGATTCTGATCCTGATCCTGTTGTGTATTCCAGACAAATGATTACATAAATGTTGTGCCGTTTTAGCACCTTATGTAATCTCAGCACACTTGTCACATGACAACATTTGAATTTTCTTTCACTGTACGCCACAATTAAATGTTGTAAAGCCACAGGACTTACTGCTGTGTCCAGTTCGATGACAAACCCTTTTTTTGTGGGGGTCACTCTGAAGTTCTTCATGACATGCCCACTGACACCAGGAAGAGGATAAAGAACAAGAACTACATTTTATGATACATTTTATATATGAAATCAATCAATCAATCAATCTATCAATCTATCAATCAATATATCTATCTATCTATCTATCTATCTATCTATCTATCTATCTATCTATCTATCTATCTATCTATCTATCTATCTATCTATCTATCAGACCTGGGTGTCACTTGTCTGAGGGTCAGGGCGTAGTTGTTGGTCAGGGTGGATGGGCGGAGGATGATGCCTCCATACTCTGGATTTGCCTCCAACATCTGCTCAGCCTCCTGCCGAGTCACATTAAGGAAACACCTGCAGGAATCAGAGAGAAAATGAAAACTTGCTCATTCCCAGTGAAGGTGATAAAGGTGCAGGTTTGTTGTTTCAGATGTCAAGGGTTCCTGACTGACCTCTGACCCTTTATTAGTGATAAGTGATACTTGGCAGGCAGAAATAGCAGGAAGTGCTTGAGTTCGTCAGAGAGAGGAGGTAACGAGGAGGAGGAGGAGGAGGAAGAATCTGAAAAGGAAATTTTCAGGAGAGAGACTGTCCAACTCACGCAGGAATCTCAGGGGCTGTGGGATCAGGCTCCCCTTTGGCCGGTGGATGGGAAGGGGAGGGGGATGCTGAGAGCAGGAAGGATGGTCGGGGTGGGAGGGCTGGACGCTGCGTGGGCGCATTTCTTCTCCTCTCCTGAGCCAGAACCTCCTGCAGCAGCAACATCTGGCCAGGCAGCAGCTGCAGGTTACTGGGAATCTCTTTCTGCAGGTAAACAGAGCTCGTGTTTTACTCAGTGTTAATACCGCCAATTTGACACAGTTTGGTAACAGGTTAGAAAATACACCTTACTATGCTGTTTTATTTTCTCAGAAATCATGTGTCTGAAAGCCTCATGATCCAAAGTCTGGCCTAATTATTAACCAGGAAACACTTTTTTAATGTTTGTTGCATTTGGCTTTGTGTGCCAAATGGGTGAGGTATTATACACAGCAATGAATTATTTCCAAAAATGGTGCAAAAAACACACATTGATCTATATCCAGTTTTATGTATAGTTACATATATGTTCTTGGAGCTGGTTTGAATCCACACATTAAGGGTTATTTCTTTTTTACGAACTCAAAGCAATATTCGACCTGGTGTTAAGCTTATGTGTGTGTGTGTGTGTGTGTGTGTGTGTGTGTGTGTTTGTGTGTTTGCTTACTTTGATCACAGTCAGGATGTAACCCCTCCACTCCTCTCCTGTGTCAGGATTGTCCATCTGCACAGTCACACAAACAGCAGACAGTTTGGTTATGTGCTGCTTACAAAAAACACAATTTGGGGTCAATGTGATTTTAATTTACTCAAAATTCTGTCCATGTGATGTTTTGACTTTCTTTGTAAATTTGGAAGCTTTTGTGGATTCCTTCCAGTTTTTGGGCTGCGTGGATGTGAGGCTGACTTTTCCCTGAGGAACAGAAAAGAATCTGGGGCACACCTTCAGCTGCACCTCCTCTGTGGGCAGGGTGAGGGTGAAGATAGTTGGCGCCTTTTTCATATATGGACAATCTAACTCCATGGATTTCAGCTCCTCTAGTTCCAGCTTCTCTATGTACTGAAGCAAACAAACATACAAACAAACAAACAAAAAGGTGAGAATTCTCATGTTATCAGACACGAACATGTATTATTTGATCTAAAATAATATTTTTGCTTGTTTTTCTGTTATTATATGATTAACAGAAAAACAAATGTATGCATTTCTATTCTTGGGCAAGCAAAGTTTAATTAATCATGTAAAAATATATTCTTTTAAATCACAATTTTCCTATTAATAAAGTTAAGATAGACGAGCAGGTCAAACAGTTTCTTACTGTATCCTGTGTGTCATCTTTGTACAGAAAGAGCGTGGCTGCACGGAGCTCTCCGTAGTAATTCTTGAAATCCTGAAAATCATAACAGTCATGTTGAATGTTGAACATGTTGAATTTCTGCACTTGACACAGCTATCACATTCAAACATTAAAAAGAGTCACCTTCTCACTGCTGTGTTTCTTCAGCAGGTGTCCAGAGTAGTAGAGAGGCAGAGCCGTGATAGTCGCCCTCCTTTTGTGGACAACTCTGGGGTGTGCAGACATCGTCCAGCTTCTCCTTGCCTGGTTTGGTTCAACTCAGTTGGGTCCTGAGAAAATTTTGTTCCTTGTTGTTTCCTCGTGCAGCTCTCAAAGCAGTGAGAGATTCTTGTTGAGTCTTAAGTATATCTATTACGATTACTGATCTATAAAGATGTGCTGATAAGCTTTCCTCTCCCTTCAGTGCTGTTTTGACCCCAATGAGGAAACACTGTAGTGATTTTTAAAGGAGGAAGCAGGTAGAATATCCCAAATGAAAAATCCACTCCTGTACTTTGAACCTGGGCATAAAGACAAGTTTACACCACACACTAAAAAGCAATGAGTCATGCAAGAATGCATCTGCACAACCCCCCCCCCCCCCCCCCCCCCCCCCCCCACACACACACACACACACACACACACACACACACAGTGCCATAAAAAGGTTCAGTTTGTATTTATTGTACTCTTGATGTGATTGTGGAGACATTAATAAAAGAAAATAGATGAAAGAATTAAATGAAATGAACATTACTGACAATAAATACATGAAGATAAAGTCTATAAAGTCAGCATGTATAAATCTGAAGCCTACATGAATAATTTCATGATTATTGTAAATTCTCCCTGCAAACATTTATAGATACAGTATGTATGTATTTATAAAAAGATGAAAGGGTGTTTTTAACACCTGACTAGTTAACTAGTTAATATTTCTCTATTTTATAGTGGTACCATGTAGTTTTTGTCACAAGTGACAGATATGTTAGTAGCTAAAACTTTTTAAACGTATTATTATTATTGTTGTTGTTGTTATTGTTATTCTTCTATTTTCTACACTGATATAGTTGTTCTGATGTATCCACATTTATAAATAGTAGCTGTAGGTTTATAGTAGACTGATATTAGTAATGGTACAGTCAGTCCAATCCCAGTTTAGTGTTTGTGGTTGATTCTTATTGGTCCTAAACCACCAAAAGGCTCACAATGATAATAACATCAGCTGAAGCATCTAAAAACTCTGTCAGATTATTAGTGTCAGCACCGCCCTCTGCTGCCTGCTCACACTCCCTGCAGATGCTGATGATGTGAGCCAGACGGTGGTGAACACATCTTGGGTGCTGGGTGATCAACACTGTGGAGAAAGATCATCAATTATGATGATGATGATGATGAAGCCCCTCTGGTTGTTGAGACAGCAGGCATTGTAATGTAATGACTGTGTGTCCTCTGGGTGCCCACAGTGAAACCCACTGATCAGAATTGTAATATTGATTGAAAGTAGCCAATGCACCTTTATTTACCTACAAACAGGAATAAAACACATAAAATAGGCCTGCATGTAAGTATTTAACAATATTGGATACGATGTTGGATTTACAGTATGTGTTCTTTCTCTTGTAATATTTCCCATAATGTATTGTAAAATAAAAGAGGGAAAACAGTGAGGCAAGATGGTTTACCAATTCATCTGTGTCCATAATTTTTAATGTTTGATGTTAACCTGCCTTTTAAGAATTCTACAAAATAGTTAGCAATGAAAACTGTTGACAGGTTGTTTTCATGTGTAACATTCATCGTTGCAACCAAAAACAGAATTTAAATGTGTTTTCTACCTGTGACATTGCATGTTAGTTTCAGATTTATTATACACTTTTTAATGCTCATGTTGAATCACAGAACACAACCTGAGGCCTTCGGTTGGCTCCCTGCTGACTTTGTTTTCAGGACTCTAGACCAAAAATAAGAGCTCTGTTTTGGGTTGCCTGGTTTTGCTCTGTGTCACTTTAATCCAGCAACCACGGCTTGTCTCGTGATGCCCACTGGAGAAGTGGCTGCACAAAACTAATGCCTAGAAACATCTCATTACTGGGAGACTGCTGCAGGGTGAGAAGCCGGTTAAGACTTGTTTGTAAAAGTGAATCAGAGTCATGTCTCCTGTGTTAACCAATTGTCCTCATGAGCTGCGGCTTGAAAGTTTCAGCTCTGTGCAAACTTGCTGATATTGTTGCCTATAACCAGGCAAGTGACTGCCCCCTACTGATACAGGCCTCTAATACATGTCCAGATTGTCATTCTCTGTCTCCATACTGTAATTTAACTCCTGCCACTTCTGTCTATTCTGTATATATGACACCTACTGCAGGTCTGTCCATCCTGGAAGAGGATTACCTCCTTTTGTTCATTTTATTTTATCATTAAAGTTTTTTCTCATTCAAATTTAGACTCGAGGGAGCAAGGGCGTTGTATGTTGAACAGACTGTCTGTGAAAAAAATGTAGATTTTGGGCTTCAGAGGAAAAATGATTTGACTTGACATGTGCGATAATGCGAGATAATCTGCGATAAATTATATCTCATATTTTATCGTATCATATCTTTGAATTTAAAGACAAATGCACACAGATTTTGTGCAAAACTGCTGAAATTTGAACATCTACAACACAAACAAATCCCAACAGTCGCCCACACAAGTACTTGTGAATGTACAACATGCATGCTGCTGTGTGTCTGTGGGTGTGTGCATGTGCTTCAAATGAAGAAACACAGTGAAAATATTTACCACCTCCTCTACATGCCTCCTTCAGACCGATGACCACCTCTGGCCACTTTCTCAGCTGTGTTCTCTGACCCTGCTGGTCCCTCTGGCATCTCCCATGTCCTCCTTTAATTCGTCACGCTGGAGCGCAGGCCAAGGGACACTCTCTGAGGAGAGCAAACATTCACTGTTCTCCATCATGAGGCGTCTAATGATGCTCCCTTAAACCAGTCTCAGCCACTGAGGACGACATGGCCACAGGGGTGATGGGGATGGGGGATAATATGTTGGACTGATGAAGCTCTGTTAAGCCCCTGAAACAGCAGCATGTCTGTGCTCTTTGACTCCAAAGTTATGTAAATAAAACATGAAGATATGAGGAGGGTGAGGTCATTTCAGTTTTATTTCAACATGTTTGTAATTATGATTTAGGTTAACTCGATGTCTGTCATGTTGTAATAATTACAATTACATCCAATCCGGTTTTGAAATCTTCTTCCTGTCTTTGGGACTTATTTTCTTTCTTCTGAGGGCTTTCAGCTGTAATGACACAGAGGCCCTAAAGAAGAGGACAGATGAGAGAAAATCCTTTGAGAAATGCATTAAAGCTGAGGTCACATTAGACATAAGTATTCTGATGCAGACTGACCGAGGAGGTCTGGATTATGGTTGGCTGGCAGGCCGGGGTAAAAGGCGAGTCTGGAGAGAGAGGTCAGACAGGGGTCAGACCATCCCCAGGCGTCATTACAGGGACACTGCTGGTCGTGGTAGACGCCACGGGAGACTTCCACTCCTGCAAAACAAAAGAGCTTCTGTCCAGATTCCCTTTTATTTCTCTTCCTCCCCTCACCCCCCTACTGAGATCGTCCCTTCTTCTAATTAGTAGAATGACAAAAAACATGCATGTGCATGCTGTAAGTATACACATCTGTCTGTGCAATCTCCCTCTCTAATGGTTGCAGTGATGGAAGAGTGGAGGTGTAAGTGGGCCTGTAATGAGAGGCTGAGGTGAGGGGGAGGTGTGGAGGAGCAGAGGGCCTGCTGGCTCAGAGGCCTGGGACGGCGAGGTGGGTCTCCTGCTGCGGAGGTTGTGTCAACCAGAGTAATATTAACACAGGACCACCAGCTTTACTCATCAGTCTGCTGTGTGGTCTGGTACCACAGAGAATCGACTGTAATCTCTGCTCTGTAATCTACACACCATGTTTTATCTAGTCTGGAGTCCTGCATTTGGTTTTGTTGCCAGTGGAGAAAGGTTATTTCTTTTTTGCAACAATTTGAAACAAATGGTTTCAGAAATGCTGTTGCATCAGTGCTTCATAATTTTCTTGATTTGAGTCGAGTGTTTTTTTGTGCTTTAGAAAATTCCTGAAAACAATGAAACAAAACACATGTAGAATCACTGACTTCACCCATAGGATTTCTGAGGTTTAGAAAATCGAATAAGATCGTATGAGTATAAAAAAGTATGAAGCTAACCTTTAAAGTCACAGTGAAGTGTCTTAAAGATCTTTTCCACTAGCCCCTACATGCCTGCTCTGAGAAAACTGTGCAGTAGTTGTGTCCAACATACTCATTTATTTTATCAACTTGAGTCAGTGCTGCGATCACACAAGAAATGTGACATGATTAATTATACCACACTCAAATATGTTTGTCTGTATAACAAATGTGCTTGATTTCACTAATCAGTATATGACAAATACAGAGGATCTGCAAGCAGCAGAAGAAAATTCAACCAAATTGTGGAAAAAGTAAAGACAACATGCAAAACAAACATGAATAAAGTGTTAAATCTCACTTTGTTAAATTTCCAAATTTGAAAGAGGCAGTAGCATTAAAGTCTCAGTTAGACTAACAATAGCATCTTTCTCTGTTACTACATAAAAATGAATTGGTTTGCTGTAATCCACTGTCCAAATACTATGAAGAAAAGTATATTTACATACTGTAAAAAAAATGGTAGCTGGTCATTGAGACAGAAGTTGTGGCTGCATTTAAGTTAATGGAACGATCTTTCTATTTACAAAACAGCTAAATGAAATTCAGCCTTCATTAATTTTATTATTTTACACCTGTGATTTTCCTACTGCTACATGTCAAGCTGAAACACACATACTCATACACACAGACACTGTCATTTAACATTTTCATGTAAACCTGAAAATAATCAGAAAGTTTGAGGATTCAGAAATATTTGAAAATAAGAGAAGATATTTAAGATTCCCTTCCCCTGAAGCAAGAACACTCACTCTGATCAACTTTCCCTTTTGTACAAAGGAGTTAAGTTGGTCAGTGGCACATATTTGCTCAAAAGTGAGAAATAGTTCAGAATGTGAAATATTTCTTCATTTTACATGTCATAAACGCCTTGTGTTTTTAAAAGTCTCTGAATCCTCAAACATTTGGATTATTTATTTCCAGCTTTCGGTGAAACTATGCACTAATCATGCCCACAGACCTTCTTTATCTTTGCTGCTGCATTTCCTGATTCCCAGAATTCCACTGATGGAATAGGTGGTCTCAGAGGAATAGGCTGTTCCCACGGCAACGGACGATGCTGGTGACACTGCAGGGTCAAAGGTCAGAGTCAAGGAAACAATAGAGAGGGACGGATGGATCAACAGAGAGTGAAAGGGACAGAAAATCTTACCAACTTTGCAAGAGTCCGACTGGACTTTGTTTCTGATGATCCTGTAAAGACAGAATTAACTCACTCAATGTTCAGTTTTCAGCCTCTGTGTCGCAACACACGAGTCCATCCGTACCTGTTGATGGAGCTGATGCTGGGCACGCTGTCCCGGTCACACACTCGCTCCAGCAGCAGCCTGTCTTGGATCTCCCAGGCGAACATGATGGGGTTGGTGTGTTTCAGATGCAGGATCGTTTGCACAACTCTGGGAGTGGCCACTTTGGGCTTAGAGCCCCCGATCACTCCTGGTCTGATGCTCCCTGTCTCATTGTACCTAAATTCACAACATTGATATCAGTCAGACTCAGGATGGCTGACATTCATAAAAGCTCAATAAATATACATATGTGAGTTGGAATAAAGAACTGCTATAGATTCCACTAGGTCTTCTTTTTAATTTACAGGGTTCACAAAAAGTTAGGGATATTCGACTTTCAGGTGAAATTTATGGAAAATGTAAAAAGTTAATGCTACAGTGATATTATATCATGAAAGTAGGACATTTAAGTATCAGCATGCAATGGTAGTTTCTTCATCTTAAACAGTTTATTGAAAGAAAATCTAACAACAGTGGAGGGTAAACGAGGGTAAACGTAAAATTGGGATGTGGCCAAAGGACGTCCACTCCTCTCCTTTCTGTGACTCTTCCAGTCTCTGTATCTCTGTTGCAACCTGCTGATGACACTCTGTGACCCTCTAAGCTCAGTGGACACTTCTGCCTGAGGACCTGTTTGAACCCTCCAGTGTTGAGATGCTGCTGATCAATAGTTAGGTGTCGTCTTGGTCTCATGATGTCAGAATGTGAACAGCACGATGAGGACTGTTAAAATACCAATTCTAACTGAACCAGGAAACGTATTGGTGGTGGTTCATCCTGAAATTTCACCTGAAAGCCGAATATCCCTAACTTTTTAAGTATTGTAAAAAAAAAGAAAAAAATACATTACATTCTGAATAACACATCCCAGGACGGCCATGAAAAGAAACATAATGCACTTTTAGGATGTGGGTGGTTTTCGTGTGTGAACATTGTACCACTTGTTGCTTTGTTTTGTCAAGTATTATACAATTATCAATTATATTATTATCAATTATAGTATATATCAATTATAGTATTATCATTATCATTACAAGCAGCACCACTGTCACCCAGAATCTGCTTCATGACAGACAGTTCTGTCTATGAGTTAATGAATTCGTAAATAGGCTAAATAAGTAACGAAGCAGGATCCCCTTACCTGGCTAGTATTTTGCTGACACAGCCGTGACTGACGCGCAGGCGGCGGGAGATCTCGCCGGGACGCACGCCCCGCTGAGCGAGCTCCACCATGCGCTGCCGCACCACCTGCGGCAGCGGGCGCCCGTTAATGAAGACACCGCCGAGCTGGTTCACCCCGCCGTGCCCTGCGCACCGGAGCGGATCAGTGAGACACGAACACGAAAAGGCTACACACACATGTAAGAATATAACTTACCGGTGGCACCTCATAGATTTAATGTGAGAAGAAACGTGGTTACTCACTGTGCGTAACGGTGAGCGGCACCTGTCCAAAGCGCACGTCCATCACAGACGGTCTGACTCTAAGACGTCTCCAGCCTCACTCGACTTCAGGACGGCACATTGCTCGCTCATTCAAGGTTTAAGAGAGCACTGTTCAGATTTTGTGCAGTGTGTTTTTGTCTAAGCAGTGGCTGCAGTCCGCGTTCAGCACCTGAGCCTGGTAGGCGGTATGAGCCTTTGGCAGGACGCGCACGCACGGGTGTACGCGCTCTATTACCTGTTTGCGTTAAAGCGTCAGAGCTGTGGCCACGACTTTAGAAATCAGAAAAAAAAAAAACAGAAGTAATGTTGAGCCCAGGTCATCTTATACAAGCGCCTCCAGACACCGCAAGTTTTCATTCAGTTGGCTGTTCAGTGATATACATTTGATTGTCCAATGTGATGGTCTACTAAGTCATCAATAAACTTAAATGTGTTAAAAGTTTGATGAGCATCTCTACTGTGGAAGCCCAGCACCATAGCCCTTTAAACCCATTTCACTTACGTCGTCGTAGTAATATAAATATAGTCTAAAAGGCTGGAATCGGCCCATAAAATATCCACCGTGCGTTAGGTTTTAAAATGCACAATATCATTTTGAAGTTCTTACATTTATTGAGTGATTCCATTTGTTTATATTGCCACATTATATACTTCAGAGTTAAATATCGTACTTTTCACTCCTCCATATTTATCTGACTGCTAAAGTTATCGATTAATTTGCTACCAGATTGGAAGTCGTTGCTATGGGAACAACAAGCTGTTGCCAGCAAACACAACAACAAAATAAACTTACACCGTGTCTTACAGCAAGTGAGCGAGACATTAATAATGGAAATATAACAAAACAGTGTACCATCTTATATTGCAAACGATAAAGTATATGCATTAACAATTCTAATCCAGGGCTTTCCAGAGTGTAATTATTACCAATCTCCATGTTTATCTAACTCCGGGGGCAGTTTTGGTTGTCCAACGTTTTAATTCCCGGAAACGCCGGGTAAAGTGCTGAAAGCCTGTAAACAAGAAGTAAAGTAACAACCATACAGCTAAATGGGGTGAAATTTTGTCTAGTGTGAAGTCACGACCGAGATATGGCGAACTAGAAACGGTGAGCGCCCTAAAAGTGCCATTATACATTTCACTTGGATGTGTTCGCTAAGTTAGCTGTTGAACTGCCGCAGCTACTACAGAGCTAACGTTAGCTAACGTTAGCATAGCATAGCATGTTAACCCACATGTCAGTATAGTTTTCATACCTACCTCATAATTACACACTTGTAGACAGAAATCCTATACCAGGGAGTTTTACTTCTGCCCGGCGCCAGTTATTAAGAAGTTAATGTGATAAATGAGCCATTAGCCGCCGGTGTTTGATAGCAGTGAGGTGAGCCGTCATTGGGTGTCGCTGTTCAGCTGCTGTTTTCGGGCCATACTATGGACTACAGTAAAGAAAATGACGACGATGATGGCGAAGAAGGCGGCAAAGACCCCCCTTTCTTTATTGAGGACTTAAGTAGTTCAGAAAGTGAAGGAGAGCTCAAGTGCAGCCAGCTGCAATATCACAGCAGCTGCAACCAAGCTGCGAGGCTCAGCGGGGAAAGCTCTCCCCCTCTCCTCCTGGCTTTCAACATCACCTCCAGACGGCCGCTGCAGGACAGCAGCCCGAGTCCTACCACCAGCTTGGATTTACAGGATGAGGAAGACAGTGACCAGCCCATTGAGGAGTGGATGATCCTGGGAAAAGAGGAGCAGGTGGGAGACTCAAGCATCCAGCTCAACCTGAGCTACTGGAACAACTCTGATGAAGATGAAGGTTTGACTATACACGATTATACTCTGGATTCACATTTGTTGCTGTCTCCCATTCTGCACGAGTAGTCTACCTCTGCAAGAAAACAGTTTTTATACCAGTTAAATATGCATTGTAGGGCTTGGAATAGTTACTGGAAGGAAATGCTGTCAGTAAAGTACAAGCAACATGTGCTGATGGTTCTGCTTTTGCTGTGTAATAATGATAAGAATTACAACAAGAATCAAATTCCACATCTTGACTGTAGCCTGTATTTAGTCTCACCTCTGAACGTGGAGGGTGTGTGTGTGTGTGTGTTGCATAAGAATATCCCTACTAATCTATGGGAATAGGTTGAGTTTCGTTTGAATATGATTTACATGTAAATGCGATGTAAACGAGGTGCTGCAGCCACTGTGCAAACTAACGTGCCTGTCAGTATGCGATTGTACAAATATTTTGCACTCAAGTAGGTGTATGTATGGGAATAACGATAATTAACAGCCGATAGTCTGTGGCTGTGGTGCGATCCCGAGGAGAAAACAATAAAAAAGAATCACCAAAAAAATCAACAAAGCAGGGCCCAGAATGTGTATTACCACTTTCTTATATTTAACAATATATATAGTAAATAACAATTGGAGTGGTTACAGATAAATCTGTTCTTTATTTAAAATAAGGTGATTTTAATTAAAGGAAGGATTTTAATAATTCTGATTATGATTTTAGTTGAAATGTGAGGACACAGCTCTGTCTATTTTGTTATTTTACCTGTGGGCACGTATTTCCTCTTGAGATGCAAAGTGATGTTGAATATACTTACAAACAAAACAGGCTATGCTAACGTTGCTATTTAGGTACTTTCAAATAAGATAAAGTTTTAAAGATTAAAATTTTTGGACAGCTGGTTTATTATCTTTTTTTTTTGACTGAGAAAAACAGTTTAAAAGATAACTCCATGATACATGGAGCATATACAGAAAAGTAAAGATGAGTTTAGATAGAAATACATTTCTGTAGATATAGTTTATGCAAAAACAGTCCATAGATACAGAGAGCTGCAGAGATTTCTGTAAATCTAGTGCAGTTTATTTTAAAACTCCTACAGAGACAGTTTGCTCAGCATGCACGCAGGTTTTCAGAGATGCTCCGCTTCACATTAATGAAAATGCTCATGTTCACACCAGGACGTTGCCCTGCACAACCACTCCATCTTGTCTTGCCCGCCAGCAGCTCCACTGGAGTGGAGAGGTTTTACATTTTTCCTTATACATCAACTGGGTGATAGTTATTTATGGGAAGGTCGAGTGTTTTTCATCAGTTTTCTAAGCCTAAGAGAGCTTTATAAGACAGAATACCTGGAAAAGGTAAAATTTATAAGGCTTGGGAAAAAGCCTTCCCAATCCATGATTTGTAAAATAGGTTTCCTGCCAGAGAATTATAACTATTTTCTACATTTATGTCTACAAAGAATAATGCTCTCCTCCTTGTCACTCTCTCCATCTCAGATCAAAATGTCAAATCAATCGAGGATATCTGGGCTGTATCAGAGAAAGACAAGGTAATTTTTAATATGTATTAATTTTCAGGAAAGCTAATTTATTCAAGGAAATCTACTGTTATTATCCAGATTTCAGTTACTATTAGTTGAATAGCAGGAAGTGCTGTTTTTATATTGCCAAACTTCAAAAGCAAATATTGTTCAAGTAAATTCAAATGTATGCATGCATGAAATGCCAACATGCAAACAAGCCATTGACATATAAGATGAAAAATTAGGGCTACTCCTCACAATGCTAAGGATATTTATTGTAAAGACTTAAACTGTAAAGCTCAGAGTAATAACATTTTCAGTATGGATTTAGAAAAATGTGGCAAAAGAAGGAAAGAAAATAGTTTTTGAAATTACAGTTGGGTGTGGTCTTTTAAATAATGTAATAATAATCATGTTTTTTTCCCTCTCGTATTATCTAGTGGGGAGCTGATCCATCTCTGGTCGGCCGTTATTTTCTGCCTGGCCGCTCTCTGATCTGTAACATCTGCAACAGAACAGGACACCTTGCTAAAAGCTGCTACTACCACAGGGTAAAGGAGCACACTCATCCACTATTTATCTTTTACGTACACATAATACTGTTTCACACTGTCATTAAATAGGCATAAAGCAGATATTACCGATTCAGGTTGAAATACCTAAACAGCTGCTCAGAACCCATTGGTCAACACTGTGGTTTAGTCTAGCTGCTATCCCCTTCTCATTTTCTATGTTTTCCACTGCTTGGCAAAATACTGAAATGGATGTCTTTTGGTCTATTCCCTGTTTTGACAACCATCCCTCATATTTTCAGCTATTTAAACATTAAATATGTGGCTGTGCTGCCACAAGGAATTATGCTGTGAAGTTGAAAAATAGATGATAGTGTGATATGTATGATAACACTTTTTCTTTAGATGTTTCTGATGATTTCTGCTCTAACTGACTAGCTTACCCAGTCTTTCGTGTTTCTGTCTGCTAAAAGTTGCACCAAAGGCAGAGTGAGACATAAGTTGAAGCAGTTCCACTCTCACCTGCACAGGTTGACTAAAAAGATCTTAACACCCATCCCTAACACATTATTTTGTCTCTCTGTCAGCAGAAATGTCCCATCTGTGTCCTTTGTGGGATCCAGGGCCACATCCAGAGGGACTGTCCGGGCCGCCCGTGCCCCAGCTGTGGACTGCCTTCACATGGCTTTAGGCCCTGTGAAAGGCCCCCGCTGTGGAGCCAACACTGCCAGCGCTGTGGGATGTCAGGACACCTCTTTGATGTGAGTTTGTCCTCCAGTGCCCAGGTCTGGCCCCTGTGAATGTTTGTGTTGGTGCGTTGAAGGAAACTTTGAAAGCATCTGTCAGTTGTGTGCTGACATATTTTGTAGCTTCAGGCATGCGTGGGCCCTATTTATGAACTTGTGCTTGATCTCAGCAAGCAGTTACTCAAAAGAGTAATTTTCTCTTTTGTTTTCTTTCCTCAGGCCTGCCCTGATACATGGAGACAATATCACTTGACAGTGAGTTTAAGTCTTAACTTTACTAAGCAGGATGCACAACACTTCTAACAATTATCTGTCTGGCTGACTGTATTAACAGCAGCAATTTCAGTTTTGAGTGATTTTGTCTAAAATTAGAGAATTAAAGTTATCCAAACAGGAAAGAGGTGACAAATGAGCATCTTAATCATGTGGTGAAATTTAAAGTTTGAATGCATGGATGTCTTTTGATAAAATGATAAAATAAATCAGCTGAAGTCCCTCTCCATGTTTAAAAAAAGTTTTTTGTTTGATCTTTTATTTTCAGATCCAGTTAGGGGCCCCACACAGGCCATGGACAATGCACACCCTCAAACATAAGAAAGCCCATTGTTACAACTGTTCTGAGAGGGGACATTATGGCTATGTGAGTAGCTGTTAAAAGAATCATTCTCTTACTTTTACCGTCTCTTTTCATTTTGGCTTGATCTTCACCTACCTTGACTTGTTATCCATCTCTTTCTCTGCTTTTTTCTTTAAACTGTCTAATTTCATCCTTTCGTTTTCCCTCTGTACAACGTACTATCCACCCTCTGTCTGTATCTTCTTTTGGACTAGACTTAACTGTACCTGCCCCTCTTTCATCCTTCACTTTCAATTCCATCTACGGTTTCTTCTCTCTCCCTCAATTACTTTTTTTTTTATAACAGCACCGTTCTCAACCATCCTGCATTATTGCTCACTTTTTCTCTTATTCTCCTCCCTGCATTTGTGTGTCTCTGCCTCTCTGTCGGAATCAGGAGTGTACTAAGAGGAGGATGGTCAATGGTGGTACTCTTCCTTCACTGCCTTATGTGTGCCACTACGACACCATGGAGGACATCATCCAACTTCGTACCACGATGCAGAAAAGACCCAAAGGTGACAAAACCTTAATTATAGTATAAACAGTATTATTTTTCATCCAATGATGTAAACATTTGTATAAATGTGTTTTATCTGTGAATACAATATATAAGGGAGGATTTTGGATTTAATCTTAGCTGATTGGGGAAAAAAAACATCTAGTTTTCTAAGGGTTCCCTTTTTTAGTGTACATACACCAGTTGGTGCTTTCTCCAGCTACCTATTAATGACAAAACTGTAGCCTTTAGTCAGGAGCAGATGTCCTCAGACACAACTTTCATGGTCTATTTCAACCCCAACCATGACACCCTCCAGTTGGTGGGTTGGCCAAATCACTGCCCATCTGCCCCTAACTTCCAGCTACTCTCGTCTCTCCAACTTCATATCCAGCAAGAGGCACTCTCTCCGCTTCCTGCCCCATCTGCCGAATTCTACCCCTCTTCCCCTTTCAGTTGACACCAAGAATAGTTGCCAAACAGGAGCTGCAGGGAAGCATCTACAGCCAACCTCAGCAGCGAACAGCCATGCTCTCCATCCTTTTATGTCTGCAGTCCTGCACTAGAGGTTGATTATTTTGAGGTTTTCGTCTCATGTGCTTCTTAACAACCCTGCTCTGTGGCACTCCGAGTTCCACCATTATCATTTTCTTGTCTTCTGAGGATCACAACACAATGACTTGATGTAGAGTGGTATTGACCACATCTGGACTTTGCAGCCACTGGTTCCCTTCTGAACAAAGGAGATAGGTCTAATTCTGTCACTGCCCACTTTAAGCACCTCTCCAATGTGTCAGCTAAGACCAACAAGACTTTATCAGGGTGCCACTTATACTGGCTTTCAGTTAGAGCTGCTTTGACACTTTTTACAGCTTTTACAGCTGGGGTCCTTTACGCCATCCTCTGTGTGTGCAAGCATGTTATACTGACCGCAGTAGGAGTGAGATATGGAAAGGTTCTAATCTCTACAACTTTACCAATGTTACCTCCCACTCAGTGGAGGACCCCGGAGCACAAGAAAATATCTTGTACTCTACATTGAGAAGGAGATCGTTCTGAACCATTTGTCCTCTTCCTTGCGTATAAAACACCCTCAGACCTTTTCCAGCTCCGTGGTATGGTGCCTTTGACCTAAACACTTCTCATAAGCTTCCTTAGTTGTTGGAGAAGCTTTCAGCTTCTTGTATACTTCATAAGGCATACTGCCGGGGCCTGGAACAGCAGATGATCTTGTTCTCCTAACAACGTCTTTGATCTTCCGTAGTGTTGGCTCCTTTGCAGCGAGTTCAAAAGACCATGTTTCCTGCAAGGGTCACTATGTTTCCTTCCAAGAACTCCTCTACAGCCTCGTTAAGGCTTATCAGGGTGCCTGATGGGTCCTTCTGTCACCTTTTGATTTTTCTGATGTTCTGCTCTTTTGAGTCTGCACAATTGTTATACCAGGTCTTTGATGCTGTCTCCCTCTTTGACAGAGCTCCTTTCATATCTCTTATTCAGGATCTTTGTCTCTCGTCTCAAAAGCTGCATTTGCCACTCTCTTCTATTTGGTTGCCATGCTGCTTGAAGCTGTCCCCTCCTCTCATCTTTGCCAAATAATTTGTGGGCTAGCTTGTATGTGATGAATGTCAGAGAGTCTATTTTCCTATGAACTGGCTCTGCTGGTTCACCCATCCTAGATGTGGTCAGAAGCGCGCTTTGTTGCAGTGGTAACAACACCCAACAGTGATGTCACAGGGTCCTGGAGTACACCTGTACATCACTGCAGCAAAGTCAGATGTTGAAACAGTGAAGGTCAGCAAAAATGCTCTCCACTCTATACTTTTTAGGCTTATTTGCCTTTACCACTTGCAGTGAGCAGAACAATACACATTATCCTTTTATATGGCTGTTATGGTGATCTTGTCAGCAGTTACCTATTAAGAGACAGAAGACAAAGTAACATTAGCATTCACCTATGCACTGGCCAATTAACAGTGCTAATTGCTTGTTTATTAGGTACACCTAGATAAAACAATGCAGTACAATATAAACCATGCCATAAATCCGGCCATCATGAAGGTTATAATAATAAAGTTGAAACTCCTTTAGAGAGGTCTTTATTCGTCTCAGTGATCATTTTGGAGGATATAGTTTGTGGTGCTGTACAACTGTGTTGCATTATACAGAGAAGTTTGTCATTTAGCCTACCCTGAATGATATAAATTGGGTGGCCAAAATAATAGAAACACCTATTAGACTTTAACACAATACAGTTATACAACACTACAAAATACAGCCTTCAAAATGACCATACAATTTAATTAATGTGTCTCAAACTGTTTCAATAAAAGCTGAACAGTATCACCTTCATGAAGGGAGGATTTATTGCAGGACTGCTGTATTTGACTGCACTTGTTTTAGGAAGAGGCACCTAATTAACTGTCAGATGAGTGTTAATCCAATATTCAGTGTCCTTCATGCTCTGTTTTATCTCGCTCTTGTGCTTTCTAACTTTTTCTGTCTGTCATTTCATGCTGGGAAGGTAGCGTATTTCGTTTTATCAGTTTTTTTCACTGAGAAAAAACTGCCTACTGTGGTTGAAAATGGGTGAGAGCAGTGAGAGTGAATCAAACTAGTAAAGTTTACAGGCTGTGAAACCAACATAATGAGCTGAAAGACGCTAAAACACTTTAAAGCTGAGGGTCGATTGATAACTGTGTGTTTTTGTCTCTGTGAGCAACCCCTCTCAGATTACACTTTTTAAAATATATATATATATTCTGCAACGATACAGACTAAGAGTGATTATCAAGTGAACTTTCTCTATCAATGCTGTGTTTTCAGAGCTTATGAGTGCTGGATCCCTGCCTCTCTCAGACCAGCAGGTGTCTGAACCAACAGGGGAGAGCGGTGAGGAGAGTCAGCCAGTCCAGGGGAGGAGCAGGTCAAAGGAGATGTCTAGCAGGGCAGGGAAGACGTGGCCAGAAAGGCGCAGAGAGAGACGGGAGGTGAAGAAGCTGAGGAGAGAGGCTCAAGCCAGACGAGAAGGAGGACTACTGATGAGATCCTTGGGGAACTTTGATGACGAAGTTTGTCCTGCAGATCCCTTCAGGTCCCCACTCCATGGTCACAAGCAGTCCACACCTCCACCACAGAAGAAGAGGGATGAGGCAGGTGGCAGAAGGAACAGGAAGGGAAGAGAAGCAGAGAGGTGGAAGAGGAGAGATGGGATAAAACGTGGGGATTTATATCCCCATGGTGACATGGACATCTGTAGTGAAAACCTTCTTTCCCCAAAACAAAGAGTAAGACACCGAAGGAGATAGAGTGTGGTTGTTTTTTGTTTTTATTTTTTACAGTACACAAATGTAACAGGATAACAAAAAAATATTTTGCATCCATCTGATTTAAAAAAAAAAAATAATAATAATAATAATTGAATACAAGGAACTGTAGAATAGCATATACAGTTGAAGGATGCTCATCTTCCGTGTAACTGGTATGAATGCACTTTTGTACTTTAACCTTGTTCTGCAAGTACATCTACTGCTATTTTTACTGGCTGTGCCCATACAGCAACATACAGTATTTTGGAAAATGTTTTTACACCCTATTACTGCTTTTTTGGCTCATGTGTCATGTTGTAGATTGAGGTTTGTTAAACCCATACATAAAATGCCAGTTTTACAATGACTGATTATTTTCTGCCATTAAAATATTTGAAATCAGATCAGAAGTATGTAACTTCGATCAGTCTTTGTAAAGGATGATATTTATACGAGAAAGACATCGACAATAAACATGAATGCCCAGATAACATCGCGTGTAATGCACGTCCACAGACAGAAGATTATTGTGTGGCGTCTAATACGCTGAAGCATAAGAATGGGGGTTTAGGTTTAAATTGCACATCGGAGGAGACTTTAAGCATCGGCGTATGTTGAGCTCATCTACCTAAACGCTGTTTGAAGCCACTTGGTTTCAAAGCGTCGTCTTATAGTATTTCTGGTATGAAGCTGCTGAATTATTAATGAACTGAGCAGCTGCCCGGGGTTTGCCAGACTAAAGTAGTCAACTCTGATAACGAGCTGCTAGTAAAACTCGACCTTGACCGCCGCTAATTAAACAAATCTCTCTCAGGTAGGTGTTGTACGATATTTAATGTCTCCTCACTTTGTTGTTTGAGTGATTTACTTCCAAGCATGTCACGTTTAATGCCTTATGTCGAGCTACAGCTCTCTGATCGATTGGATGTGACTTGGCGGTGATGTGAAACTCCCATTGATTGATCTTCACTACACTCCCCGCTGACCAGAGAAAACACTCGATAGCGAATGCGAGAGGGGATTTAAATTGGACAAATATTGTCCACCTCACTTGAGGGATAAGGTAGCTATCTGTTTTCGCATGCGGTCTGAGGTAATCCGGTATTAGCACTGTTTAAGGACTAGCCTAACCTCGACACAGTGCGACGTTAGCTAGCTTGTAATGTCGGCACTGTTGGACTTGTTTTCCCCTGTAGACTCCGCTTCCTGTTAGCCTTGGGCTAGCTGGAAAATCGAGATTATGCTAATGATCGAGCGGGTATAGTTAGCCAACGCAAAGAGGTGTAACTTTACTTCTTACATTAGGCGATTTAGTTGTAATTTATCTACGAACTTATGCTAATAACTTTGTTTCACAACCAGCTATCAGGGCAGCGGGTTTCCTTCAGTTTGCTAATGCTCGACAGCTAGCCATCTTGCTTGTGTTGAGGGGTTTAAGTATTTAACTTGACAAGCTTTTGGTGGCAGAGAGCGAGCGATATTAACTTCAGTTGCAGTTTGTTGTTAACATATGCGCCGGCAATGGGGTCACTCTTATAGGACCCAATTAGGTAGGATTAAGACCTTTAAAAATACTTTATTTTACTGTGGGAGAGCCTGACTGCTCCACTGTGAAGAGACAATAGAGAACCTGAGACTTGCTCAGCTGTTGTTCTGATGACGTTAACGACGAAAACCACTGATAACTAACTCAGAGGAAATAGTATTTTGATTATTGTTTTGTCATACCGCATGCTGATATATCTACAATATTTTTGCATACTTGTGTACGTTCAGAAGTGGTAAAATAAATAGGCGGGTTCCGTCGGAGTGGACGGGGTCGATGCAGATGGTGCTTGTGCGACATATGAGGGCTGTGCTTCCCTGAACCCGCTGCTCGCAGGTGTCTCATCTCATTACATTCAAACAGCAGCTTTAAATGCCTCAGAAAACACTCGCGGTAGCCGGTCGTCATCAGAGGTAACTAGGTGGATAGAGAGACGCGGTGTGAAGAGGGAGGCTCCTGCCCGTTTCTGGACGTCCATCTCTCCAGCTTACCTTCATCACGTCCATCCACCACCGCCCTCCTCATCCCCGGCAATGGACCCCCCGAGGACGCGTTCACGGTCTCGGTCTGGCTTCTATCATTTCGGCATGAACGGCAACATTGGGAGCAATGGCAGTGGCACCGCGGTGGGTAACGGGAGCATGATGAACGCCAGCGGAGGAGGGGTGAGCTACCCGCAGCAGAGCAACCCCGGCTGGGCTCCGCACCACGGTGGTCGTAGCTACCCGGAGAGCCAGCAGCAGCAGCACACCCAGGGGAGCTACCTGTCCGCAGGGGCGCAGCGCCACTCTTCACACGGAGCTCACAGACACCCCGGGGCCGGTAAGCAGTCTTCAGTAAACAGGGCCTGCAGCCCGGCTAGATGCATCATTACACACACACAGTCACACTCAAACAGGATACACCCCCTGAGGGATGCAGGCAGACCACTAGCAGCTAAACACGCTTTGAGACATTTAACTAAAAGGCTTGGTGCCTTCAGTGCTAGCTGTTGCTTGAAAGGCCAGTTATATGTCATGTCAGGTGTGTTAGTGGAGGCTCTGCAATGGGGGTTGGAATAGCATTTACTCAGGTAAATGGGGCAAACCAGGTTCCTGAACTTTGCCTTTATGTCTTTGCCTGGCTCTATACTCAGTGGGTATTTATGCACTGCAGGATTTACCTGATTGATTGTCCAGGCATGGTGGTGCTGAGGACCTGCAAGATGTATTATGTTACTCCTCTTGGTAGGAAATATAGTAATTAATTAACTACTAAGAATTACAGTTATATGTACATTACATGTACATACATTCATGACAGTGTGGACACTGAATAAAACAGATCTATGTGCTGGTATGTTAGTGGAAATTCCGTGGATTCAAACAGTAATATTAATGATTAGAAAGCAGTGTGTGTTCATTTATCATCAGATCAGACACAGATGTGTTTGTCTAATGGCTTCTTCGGCCTTTTTTTATACCTATGTATGAGAGGAGTCTGATTAAAAGAGCCGTGAAACAAGCCTTGAAATTGTTTGAAATGAAATCCCTTTATTGATAGTGATTTTATCGTTTTGTTTCAGATTACTCACTGCTGTGATACAGGCTGGCATTGTACAGTATTCCTTGTAATTCACTGCCAGCACTTTCATCATAAAGCTTAATGCATTTCAACTCAGATCTTGGTATCTTCAAAGCTCTATATTGTCCTAAAACAGTCAAACATTTCATTTAGTGGGTTCAGGGTAGAGATTGTTAAGGTGTTGTGGTTTCAAAGCAGTGGCGTCGTCCAGTATTGGTCACACAGTTATGAAATAAGCTTTTCATAACAGCAATGGTTCCTAACCCAACCCAAACTCATTAAGAAAACAATAAAAAAAACTCCCCAAAACCTTTAAGGAAAAAGGAGAAGAAACAAATGAAGCTGCCAGAGAGGAAATTCTAGGTGAGACTACACCTCAGCCCCCTTTCTCACGTTGACACAGTGTCCGTTCAGTCTTTAGCAGGTTTCTATTGCTGACCATTGGAAAGTGACTGGAGAAACCTTCTGTAATACCAGATTGGATTCCCTCAGAGGCAAAAAAAAGTGCAGTGAATGAATGAAAGCGGGCTTTTAATGGGCCTCTGTAGTATTAGCAAACTGTTGCCAAACACCCAAAATAACCCACACAGAGGGGACGCACACAAAAACACATGCTTCTCAAATGGAATGACTACAGAGGGTCTTATGTGAATGACTTAAGCAGTGTATCTCCCAGCTGTGGGATCTGCCTCCTTCTTAAAAGCTGCACATGGCTCCTCTTAGATGGCTGAAGACTGTGTGCATTCGCGTGTGTGTGTATAATGTGTTAGAGAAACAAGGGTGTGTGTGTTTTAAGTGCATTACAGATTTCCTGTTTGTCTGTGCTTGTTTGTTTTTACACATGTCATTGTGTAACACCTCTTGGCATCATTTTATGCAGAATGTGTTAGGGTTGGATTTGGGGTGTTGAAAAATGTGTCCCTCTGTCTTACCTCTTTTTTTTTCTGTCTCTTTCTCCTCTCCTTTCACTCCTTCAGTGTCAAGCATGTTAGCACCATTGTAGCTTTAATAGTTAGTGTTGCATCTCACTGCCTGACAACATTTCTACTTAATAGCAGCCGCTTTTTACAGATCTTTATTAATACCGTTATCACCTGAGATCTCTACAGGTTAGGATGATAAAATAGATTGTTTCTCTATTTTTGGCTGGACTCTTTTAAGTAGTGGTTCAAGACTTTGTAATCTCAGCTAGAGAACAGGAGCAAATTGCTACTTGATGACAGCTGATACTCTTAAGTTCATTATCCTGCCTGCCTGACTTGATTGTCTGTCGTGAAAGAAATGGTGTCAGTCTTCCCCAGAAGCCACGCTCTGAGGAAACAAGGTCGTGTCTGCTCGCCTAAAGACTCCGTCCAGTCTGGCTCACCATCCACTCTTCTATGGCCCTTGGGGTGAATCAGCGTTAACAGACCCAGTTCTTCTCAAGACACAAGGGTGGCCGAGGCCCAGGACCCTATGCGGTCTGAAGAAAAAGCGATGATAGATGAAGAAAGATGTAAGCCAGTGTGTTGGCCCTACTGTTGGTTAGTCAGTCAACCGACCATCCCTCTGTTCTCCGCAGCCACTAGCAGGGCGTCTTTGAGCTGTCACTATTGGCAGACTTCACATGGCTCTGGATTGGCGTCGCAAAGACAAGAAAAGGGGGTGGAGGAAGGGGGGAGTTGGTTGCTTTCAGATCTGTTGTTTCTGAGGAGACGGAAGGGGCTGTTTGGATGACGGAGGCATAAAGGGAGAAATGGAAAGATGAGGGAAGGAGACTTTTTCTCCCCCTCTCTTTGGTGATTAAAGGTTTTTGGGGGGCTGCTCAGAGGAAACTCTTGTCTGCTGAGTTCAAGGACATCCTTCTTAAGCTGCTGAAATGTCTGTGCACATGCTGCATCCAGATTGCACATGTGGACTGCCAGATAAACAGCTGGGAGAGCATTGTGTTCTTCTGAGATTATGTTTATGGTATTATCGCTTTATTCATGTGATTTTTCTTTTTTTTTTTTATATTTCAGTTTTTTGGACATTCTAATCTCATTTTTTTGTGATGGTCTATTGATACTCTGAGAGCGATTTTTATCGTTTGTTCAACACAAGGAAATAAGAGAAAAATGGGGGGAAAACATGGTACTTAGCTGTTGTTGTAGAGCTAATATTGGTTCACTGGCTTGCTCAGGGACGCTTCAGCAAAACAGATGCTTGTCTCACACATACTTGAAGACAGGCTTTCTGGTAACGGTTATCTTTCTAGAGGGACTACTCTCCAGTTTATAGCATAGTACTTGGGCTGCAACCAATGATTATTTTCATTATTGATAAATCTTTCTATTTTTTTAAATGAAGTGATAAAAATGGCTGTAGAATATCAGAAAACAGTAAAAGAAACTCCTTTTCCAATTTGGTAAAACCTAAGATGAAGTCTCAAAATTCATTTCTTTGTCAACTGTCTCAAATTAAGAGATATTCAATTAACAGTGATTTAAAACAGAGCAGCAGCACGTTTGAGAAGCTAAAATCGGGTAATGTTTGCCATTTTTGCCTGATAAAAGACTTCATGACATCACTTAATTAATGAAACATTTCACCTTTTGATGTCCTATGATTTGATTTGATATGGTAACTTGGTGAAAAGCGACGGGGACGGTGAGCTGATGACTGGAGACAAAAGTCATTATCAGCACTCAAACGGTGTTACATGTGCAAAGCCAACAAGACGCTCCAGTGTGTTGTACACGTTTGATGAGTGGACGTCTGTGTGTCTGTGTTTTTGTGAGTGTGCGCCGTCTTTTCATGGTAGATCAGAGGGAGTGATTTGTCTGAGAGAGCCAAAGAGGATGAGTCCTGTGTGACATCTTCCAGAGATGGCTTCCTCTCATGTCTGCTAGCTTAAAGCAGGGAATTCAAAAGCCTGTTTGGAGGACGGACCCTCGCTGAGGACAGTAACTCTGTTTCTGAAACAAGATGTGGGATGCACAGTTGGAGATTGTAGTTTTAAGTCTGTTCAAGCAAATCAGCCAGGCCTCATCAAGATAACGACTTTTTTGGCATCCAGTTGGGTCTTAAAATGGAAAAGAAAATCAAAGGCAACCAGCTGCCTGTGTGTTGTTGGTGGTGTTGTATTTCTGTTGGCATTGCAAGTTTATGTCCATGTGTCTTGTGATGTCGATGTTTTTCTCAGCTCTATCTTATCTGATTATGCTTTTTTCCCCCTCTGTGGCCTGCAGGAGGAGTGCTACATTTTCATCCAGATAATGTGTGCAGCGAGGATCGAGACAAAGTAAGTATGAAACATGACCACTGCCTGTTGCCTCTGCTTTGCTCCTCATTTGAATAGGATTTGTATGTCATTGTTTTGCTTTCTTATTCATTCTCCCCTTTTGTGTGCCGTGTTTTTGTTTTTTCCCGACCAACCATGCGCCTGGTTCCTCCTCCTCCTTTACCTCTGTGTGCAGATGGAAGACAGCCCGAGCCCGAAAAGGCAGCGTCTTTCCCAGCAGTCCATGTTGGATCTAAACTCCGCCCCTCCCTCTACCCCCTCCTCTCCCATTCGCCCCTGGGAGCTGCCTCCCAGTCGCAGACCACACCCCCACTACATGCCAGAGAGATGCCACACGCCTCTTCGCAACCGACGCAGGTAAGTATGTGTAGGTGTGTGACACAAATACATATAACCATAATCTTTATTATTGATTTGGTAATTGGTCAGCCTATAACGTGTCAATAAGAATAACAAATATCATCGCAAGCTATAAGATCCCCAAGTATATATCTTATTTATTCTGTCTGATCAACAGTCATGTGTTCAGTTAAAAATTACTTCTCAAAGTATTTGAGAAACTTTTACTGCTTTTAAGTCATTCATGCTAAAATGCTAAACACGGTCTAGATCTAGATCCTCAAATTTGAGGATTCGCTGATTTTTCTCATGTTTTATATCATTATAAAATGAATATCTTTGGGTTTTGAGCTATTGGTCTGACAAAAGACATCAGCTTGGGATTTAGAGAATTATGACAGGTATTTTCAATATTATAAATATATAATATTAATATCATAAAATTAATTGAGATTTAAAATAATCGTGAGTTACAGTCATACATTGAATGTATGCTGTGATTCAGTCTTCAACCAGATGAGCTAACGCAAAAATAAAAGGCACGACTATATCAGTGTATCAATAAAAAATGATTCAAAAAGTGTAGTAATATTTGGTGATGCATGATTGAGTCTGCTACTGCCTGTTAAGGTTTATTTTATTAAGGCTGTGGAAGGATTTTAATGCTTGAATGTAAGTTAACTGTCAAAAATCCCAATAACTCCAGTCTTAGCCTGCCTGTCAAGCAATATCGATACACCTGTTTGCGGCGAACGCATCCACGGCTTTGACTCCAGAGACTGATTATCTCGGTCTCTTTCTAGCCTGCTGTTTTTTCTCAGCACACACACAGTGTATTTGACAGGTCGGGTTTTTAAACTTAAAGGGGAACGCTACTGATTTAACACGTCAAAGTTTGTTTACCTGTTTTGGGGAGTATCACTGCATATGCAAAGAAAATTATATGAAGTCTTTTTTTGGCTCCAGAGGGAGCTGTGTGAAATCTAATAAATTGCCTCAAGTGATGTCACTCGAGTTGCTGTCCTTTGGCGCTGAAGACTATAGATTTGATAATAAAATGATAATCTGGGGTTGTGGAGTTAGAAAGAAGTGAGCTACCACACCAGACATTTGTTGCCCACTTCTCATCTCTGCTTGAAGTTTGAGATTATCCGCTACCAGCATAAACACACCTCCAATTGTTGGCAGTCAAGTTGCACTGTGGGTAATGTAGGCTCTAGGTTTTGACACAGAAGAAGAATGTGCGGAATAATAGTTGGACTGTTGTTTCTGTTCCATCAATCATGATCATATTTGTTCATTCTTGAGTCAGACAGGGTTACAGGAGTCCAGTGCTAAACTGGCTGAATACTTTGCTGTTGGTGATACAAATGACAACCTTTTGCCTCTGCTTTAATTTTCTCTTCTTTCTTCCACCTAAGCCCTCCAATGAGACGCCAGCGTGGCCGGAGAGACCGTCTCACCCGCCACCACCACCACGCCCACAACAACCACCACCACTATAACAGCAACAACAACCATCACCACCACCATCACCATCCCAACACTCACCATCATCACCACCACCTACACTCCCATCATGGCCCGTCGCCAGGCCACCAAGACGAGAACTACCGTCACCCGGCCCCCCCTCAGGGCTACCCACCCTACAGCCAGCAGCCGCCCCGAGGGCCGGGGCCTGAAGAGCGCCCAGGTCACCATCCCCCAAACCCCTCCCCAAGGCCCCTCCACCAGTCACCGAACCTGTCTCCCAGGCTGCTGCACCCTGCGGCTCATCCGCAGCACCCGCACCCACACGCCCACCCATCCCAGCAACAGAGCAGTGTGGTGCTCGACCTTCATGAGCAGGTGACTTTATAAGATGATGTGGCCTTGTTGGTGGGATGTATTGCAAAGAAAAACCATACACACAGTTTCAGTAGACCTCTGAAATGTTTATGACTGATTCTCAAAGGAAGTCTTGTTCTTGTCTCCTTCTCATGCTGCACAAAAATGAGACACAGAAAAATATTTTTTGGACACTTCTTCTGAAAACAATGCAATCAGCAGGGCGTATGTTAACTTATTTGCAGTAGAAGATGTTAACTACAGAGGGTGTGACTGTCACACCATCTGTTGTCACCATGTAGGTGAATGATTCGGTTGGTTAATGTGGCCCTGCCTATTAACCTGTCTGGCTTGTATGACATTTTTCCAGAGGTGGATGATTCCGTAAAATATAGCAGATAATGTAATATATGTAATGTAATATAATGTGGACTAAAGCTTGTAACTCCAGTTGCTCAGCTTTAAATCATGGCCTGCGTATGTAAAATTGAGAACCTTACCCCGTTGATCTCCATATCTAGGGTTCAGCTCCAGTATCGTATCCTGTGTCTCCTCCGGGAGCGCCACCGGGCCTGCAGCCCCGCTCTGCCCCTCAGCAGATCCCAGCATGCTCAGTAGTCTTCAGTGGACAGCACTATCCTGTCTGCAGTGTCCCTCCTCCTGTGAGTGTGTCTTTGTTTCTGCAAGCGATTAATTCCAGCTGTTCACATAGTCGAGTTGCACATCGTCTGTTACTGATGAATTTTCATTATTGGATGTTTTCACAGTAATGTTTGCAACACCCATTACTAAATGAAATCTTGTTGTTTTCCTTTTTTCTCTCTAGGTCCTTCAGACTTGTTCTGTGCAACACTTACCCATGCCTTACCCGTTCCCATCCCTGCTGTCCAGTGACCCGGCCTTCCTGCTTCCCCCTCCTCACCTCCCTCATCCCCCAACACACCTCTCCCACCACCCACCCCACCTGCCTCAGCCTGGACAGTTTGGACCATATCCAACCCAGCAAGCACGATCAGTGAGTAGGAATTCATATGCCATGCTTTTTGAAGCTTTTGTGAATATTATGAAATATGGCATTTAAGTTAAAGTCAAAGATTTTTTGCTTAATCAAAGCAGCAGTAATGATAATGAGGTCACTGTTGGTATTGCAGTTGGTTAAAGTGACAATAGAAAATATTGGTTATGTGCAAAAATGTCAATATTGTGCATCTCTAATGTTAAAATAATTTGTGTGCTAAAGTTTTTCTATATACTTAGATTTTCCACATATTTCTTTCCCACCTTCCCAGCCGTTACAGAGGATAGAGAACGACGTAGAGCTGCTTGGAGAGCATCTGTCTTTGGGTGCTGGGCTACACTATCCTCCCGCCACCCACCCTGCCCTCACACCACACTCCACACAGCTTCACTTCCTCTCCCATGATCCTCTGCCACAGGAGTTCTTCGGAGTGGTGAGCAATAAGAATAATTCAGTAAACATTTTATTTCCCTGAAGAAGTGTTTTATTTCACCTTTTCAGAGCTAGGAAAAATAAAAATCCAAGCAAATGATTTGTCATGTATGTGTCAATCGCCATTCTAGTCCTATCCAAACTTTATTCCTCGACGTCTCCCGGGGCGACGGTACCGCTCGCAACAGCCACTGCCACCTTCGCCTTACCACCCCAGCCTCCTGCCTTACTTCCTGTAAGTAGATCAGTATGTCAACTTACTAAGATAAGACAGTTAAGAAGAAAAGGTTGTATTTTTTTCTTTCTTCTTAATTTGTATTTGCCAAGTATATATTTATTTTTAAGAATTAATATCAGTAGAGTTAAATAACTTTATTTTGTTGAAACTTTCAGTATTGAAAACTTTACATGGACACGGGTAATTAAAGTTTTCTCCAAGACATAGAATTTTTTAAAGATCTTTAATAATTTAGATCTTAGTTAAATCTGGAAAAGAAAGATAAATAAGTTATTCAACAAAGGATTACACTACTAATTAACTTGAATATGCATGCTGTCTGAGCTTGTTTTTGTAAATTGTTGAGTGAAAGTTAACTATCTTCTACAAAGCTTAGTTGCTTTTATTTCCTAGTTGCTGAGTTGCTTGATAAATTTCTCTGTTAAATTTCTCCCTCTGTAGTTCAATGCTGCCAGTCCAGCCCACAGGGCCTGCGATCAGTCTAGAGCTGGATGTAGACGACGGAGAAGTGGAGAATTATGAGGTTCGTCTTAATCTGCTTTCTCCTTTTGGTCTGTTAGTTTGCTGGATGCAAATTCTGATCATTATGTTTGTTGCTGATTTGTTTTTTTTCCTCCACAGGCCCTCTTGAACCTCGCTGAGCGTCTGGGAGAGGCCAAACTCCGAGGACTGACCAAGGGAGATATTGAACAACTTCCTTCCTATCGGTTCAATCCAAATAACCATCAGTCTGAACAAACACTGTGAGTGCTGCCCTTTTACAATGACCAGGTCATCACTTGTTGAATGGGTGAATTCATCTTGTGTTTTTTTTTTTTTTTTTTTTTTTTCTAATAGCTCTTCAGGATCACTAAAACTATGGATTTTTGTAGATTTACAACATTAATGTTTATTAGCATACTGGTGAAAAAACAAATATCATCCCTGTCTATGTTTGGGCATTGAGAGAATAATGTTCTAACTCCTCATGGACATATTTCTATTAGTGTACATCCAAAAGCAACCTGAGTTCTTACCTTTGCCATACTTTTCCCAAATGCTGTAACCCAATTGAGACCCTGAACCTGCTTGGATGCCCAGTGTTTCATGTAAAATATGTGTTAAACAGCAGGTTTCTTGTGTTGCCGTACTTTTACAAGGTAGTATCTGTTGCAGGTGTGTGGTGTGTATGAGTGATTTTGAGTCCCGCCAACTGCTGCGAGTCCTGCCCTGTAGCCACGAGTTCCACGGGAAGTGTGTCGACAAGTGGCTGAGGGTACGTACCCACCACATGGATAATACACACACACACAGCCTTTAAGTTCATCAAAGTCTTTACAGAAAAGTGTGATGGTCTGATCACTAATCACTGACCTGGCAATGCTGCGTTTAGAGACTTAAGAGAAAACCTTGTGTTTTGTTTAATGACACAAATACAGTCTCGGTCCAGGTACATGTTCAATTAAGTGACTCAGGCACCTTTTAATAATAGAGGTGTGGTGAGAATCTCGCTTTTTGAGAAATCTGTGGGGTAACAGAAACAAGCATCTTATTTCTCAATGTTCCTAAATTCAGCAAAGAAGAGTCAGTAAAATCTGTAAACCACACTAAACGCCAGGACAGGAACATTTTGTACACAAACCTCAACGCATGATTTTCCCACTGAAGTTCAGCACTTGAGCACCTCGTTTGTGTTTAAGCATAACACAGTCTTATGATTTAGACGCATAAGGCATTGCTCAAAGCCCCAGTGTGAATTGGGTGCTACGGGAATTACAAATCAATACAAAACAAATAAAGAAAACACCATAATATGAAATCCATAGCAAAAATCTTTTATGGGGGGAGGGGTAGTGGTGCGTTCAGTTACTGTCCAAATGTACAGTTTTAGGACTGACTAAAAATATGAACTGCCTCTAAAAACTGGATCATTTTCCTTTCCCCTCTCCGTCCTCAGGCCAACAGGACGTGTCCCATTTGTCGGGCCGACGCCTCAGAGGTCCAGAGGGACTCAGAGTGACCACATGAGGGAGCCAGACACTCTGAATTGTCTGTCAAACACCTTCAGCACTACCTGCTCCTGATATAATGATACACATGCACATGCTTACACACGCACAGACACACAGACACACACACACACACACACACACACACACACACACCACTCCCTTGTCTTTTTGTGCAGAAATTCCTGCTTGTTATTCTTTCAGTCTTTATTCCTTCTATCTTGCATTTCATCTGATTTCCACCAGATTACCCATCTATCAGTCTTTCTTCTCTACACGAAAGCAGGCCTTCACATCTTAACCCTACCTGACCACTATCCTGCTGTGTGTGCGTGTGTACGTCTGTCTGTGTGTGTGTGTGTGTGTGTGTGTGTACATGTACATGTACATGTACATGTGCATGTGTTGTTTGGTCAGCCCTCTAATGCCGGGCTGTGGTACAAGACTGTGCGTGTGTGTGTGTGAGAGAGACATTTTTAGATGTCCTGGCGCATGCCTGATTTTCTGTTGTGTATCGGACATGAGTAACGACATTGGAGAGTTTTTGCTCTCATGAGTGACTGACTTTACTTCCAGTTTATACGTTTATGCACTGTCTGTCTGTATGCATACTATGTGTGTATGTATGTTATAGACTTAAATCCTTTTCTCTAGTTTGACACTAAGGGTCCATGTTGCCACTATACTTCTTGGTTGCCTATTTGATCCATTTATTTCAGTAGATTATTATTATTATTATTATTATTATTATTATTGTTGATGTTATTACTCAACCATTATAAGTGATTGTTTTCCTGCCTGGCAGTTACCTCATCATTCCGGTTTTGGTCATTGTTCATTACAAGCGCTTCACGGCACTACTTTGAAATTAAGCACATTATATATTTTTCTTTTCCTTTTTTCTTAGTAAAAATTAGTTTGTCTGTGACTTTGCAGTGGCACATGTGTTACATATATACATATATCTATATATACTGTATAAATCTATGAATATCTGTATACCAAATAAAAGGCTTGATATGAACTTTTTAAACTTAGCATTTTGTATTTATCTTTTGGGTTTTTATCCCATGCAGCAAATTATGACCTGAAATAAATCAGGTTTGATTGTGCTAAGTTTCTCTGTGCTAGTTTTGAAGTAGTGCTCAGTGTCATTTGCTGAACAAGCCCACGTCCAGGTGGGCCTGTCTTTTCAGATTTTGACCTGGAGCTGCAGAGACTTCAATATGCCACTAGGAGGTGTTACTGCTCTTCTAAAATACCATCATTTCAAATCTGTGGTCCTTGTGTTTTGCTTCCCCTAACACAAACAGGTTGGTTTCATGGTAAACTGTAGATAAGGAGTACTATTTCACTGCAGATTGTCATGTTTGTTAAACAAAATGGACATCAAGGCAACACACCTAATATCACTCTCTTTGGCTTCCTATCAGAGGCTTGACTCATTACATTAATAGTCCTCTTTACAAATAATAATTACTGCAGTCATAATATGATAATAATCTAACAATTCCAACTAGAAATACAACATAAATGAGTAAGTAGATTAAGCTAAACCAAGACCTAATGAGTGCAGTCACTAAGGATAAAATTGAGTCTGAAAGTGAGAGAACAAATTCATACAAGGTATTAAAACCATGCATCTGATTAAATAAACACCACAGTGGACAAGTTAATGAACTGAGAATCTGTTATCAGTGAAATGCCCCTTAACTTTAAAACCTACTGTCCAGTTTAAATAAATGTGTACACACAGTTGGTTCACAGATAGGCAGCCAGGCCGTCCACCTCCCCTTGTAGCGCACGTCTGTTTCCCTGACTGCACACAGCTGTTTCCCCAGCAGCTCGCGCCTGTTGTCTGTGCCGTCTGTTGATTTAACAGAACTGAAACTGCGTTACTGTACATGCTTTTACAGTATCTACAGTTAAATTGAAAAGGCAGATGTCACCTCGAGGCTTTGCTGCACAAATGACTGTGTTTTTGCAAGCAATTTTCATGGGGCTGCTTGAGGCGCAGAGAACACAAATGCCATTGTTTTTTCACTGGAGATAATTCACGAGGCTTATTATTTAAGAAGAATGTGACAAAGAGGGCACCAGCACCTGGGGACAGCTTTCATTTTCTCTACACTGAGCCATTATCACTGACTAGCAGTCAGTCCTAAAATGACTCCTGAAAGAGCCAATGGAGACAATGATAATGATGATAAATGATAAAGATAATGATTTTATGGGTGTAGTAGTAAGATCATGTGTCATTTCTGGATTCACTCATTATGGTTACAGAAGGCTACAATTACTAAATTGCTAAAGGCTAAAAAAAAAACACTGTTTGGTGTAGTATCCAAAGAAATTTAAATTACTAATTCCTAATCATCCTAATTTGCATTTCCCGTGCTGCTTTTTTGTACTGTATTTATTTTCTCCTTTTATTCCTCTGCTGTCCTTGCACAACTCCAATCTGCTATCTACACTAAAAATGTGTGCATATTTGCTGTGGAGGGTGGGTTGAACAGGCAGATACATCAGCGTCAGTATGCCAAATAAGGATAACATCTTAATGAACGGCTTGATCGTGTCTGAACGTAAGTTTGTTCAGGTCATTCAATCCTGATGTGTTGGTGTCACTTTGATTTCTAAACTAAAAACCAGTCGTCAAACCACATGAGGTTATGCAGGTTCAAGCCATCTAAAACTTGAAGAAAATCAGATAATTGCTTCCGTTTCAGAGACAGAGAGGATTTATATATATTTTGAGTTCATGTTTAATTAAATAAAAATCCTCTTGGCTGAGGCCTGATGATGCACTCTCATCCCTTCCCTGTTCTTCACCCTGTCTGTTTGATTCCTTCCTCCCTTTTTTTGTTCCTCATCTTTCACCTTTTTCACTATTTCTCTGCTTCACCCTCCTTTTCTTTTATGCACCCCCTACTACCCCATCATCTCCCTTTTTTTTTTTTTTTTTTAGCTCTCCTATCTTTTCCTTCAGTGACTTTGTTCCTCACTTTTCTCCTGTCCTCCTCATACACTGTCCTCTGTTTACTCCATCCTCTCTTTTTCTGTTCTCTACTGTCTCGCCTCTCTGTTTTTCCTCTCCTCTTGTCTCTTTACTTATGCATCTTCTCTTCCACCCTCCTCGTCTCCCTCTTTGCTTCTGCTGTAATCACCACCCACTCCTTTAACCCGCTTCCGCTGCACAGCAGTGAAGTGGAAGTGATGGGGGATTTCTGCCTAAAACTGTCTGTCTAGTTACTCAACTCAGGGAACAAACAATATTTGTCTTGTCTTTTTTTTCTCTTGCCCACTTCCCCGTCTTCCATTTCCTGACCAGGGTTGTGTGAGGCCAGTAACTGCCCAGTTTTAGATGGCTGTTGTTTTGCACAAATTTACCCAAACACTTTTTGTCACTGTAGCTGCTGAGGAGGAACCCACTGGTAAAACTTCTAGCTTCAATGTCTTCCTCTTTGGCTGATTATTTGAACTCTAGTCATTCATGTGCATTGGCTGCCCTGTCCTCAGGCTGTGCCTGGACTGGTGACATGTTCCGGGCCGCTTGTCCTACACTGACTGGGAAGAAAAGTTGCTGGTCAAAGAGAGGGGAAGAAGAAGAAAACTTGCAAGCAGATAAACAAGAAGAGTCATGACAATTAATATTTTTCAGGCATCCTACTCTAAAGCTGAGGATCATTATACTGCATTTGTAGCCATGTTTGCTCTTAATATCTGTTTTTGCATGTACAATAGATGAGGTTGCATGTGAGTATGCATTCAGTTTCATTTTAAGCAGGAGAGTTTAGTGATTATCTACCATCTCTGGATGTAGCATCCACTCGCCTGGGAGGAGGCCCATCCCCAGAACACACAATGCTGGAGGGCGCCGGATGAGGAAAGGCCTGCAGCCAGAGCTTCCTTGATGATTTATGTGATACTCAGTGGAGGAGGTGGAGTTGTCCATTCTTAATAGGATATGTTCCAGGAAGTTCCACCATGGCCACACATGTTCTCACCCTTCCAAGGGCGCTTCCACACACCCCTCACTATCCTTCCTTCCCAGACTGCTCCCCAACCTGTCAGGCAGGCCTCTATAGACACTCCTGTGCTTTGTGATGAATTTCTGCCCAGAGGGACTCCATGAGTTAAAAGGGACCTGTTTTCCAAGGATGCAATGCCTGAGAACACAAATGTGTCACCAGCAGCTTCACCCGTCTGCTTGGTTTTGGATCAGGATTGAAGGTGTTCAGCCATCTCTGCAGTGGTCAAGCCCTGAGAAAACCCAAAGGGACCATCGTCACTGCCGCCACACACACCAACCTCTGAAACAGGGCCATTACCAGCTGCCTTGCCAAGGGTGACCCTCGATGGGGTGAGGGAAGCTGACACAGGGAGGGAGTTCAGGCACAGATCTCCAAACATTGAGGTTGTTTTTTTTCCCATAGTTACCTTGAACCCCAAGGCTTTGTGAGAGCGATCACCCTGCGTAACACAGAACTGAAGGAGTGCAAGTAGGGGCGCAGATCAGCCAGTTGCCAGATAAAGCAGGATTCTTCAAGCCACACATTTGCAGGGCGGACAGCTGCAGCTGCACCTGGTGAACACTCTTGGTGAGAGAGAAAGGTCAAATGGAAGGACCTTGAACTGTTAAGCCTATTCCTGGAAAGTAACAGAGTAAACAGAGTAACGGTCTGTGGTCTGGGCAGATGGGTACATGAAAATATGCATCCTTTAAATCTAGGGAAGTGCTGTTCTCTATGAACTCCACAATCTGTTTGGTGGCCACCATCTTGAAAGGGAGCATTTTCACCAAGGAGCTTAGTTGCTTTAAGTCTAACATGGGATGCAGGCTCTCATCTTTTTTTGAAATGAGAAAATAGGTGGAGAAGAACACAATGTGCTGTTCGCTGGAGTCAACTCTCATGCTATCAATGCGAATGCTGTGTTGAATGCATTCCTTTGTGCGGAGGAAACTCGGCCAGGCACACCACAGAACCTGTTGAGGTCTTTCTTCATGTTTTCCAGTTGGGAGGTCTGTGCCAGCCAAATCTGCATACAAGACAGTGTGGCTGATGACATGGATGACCCTTGTGAGCTGAACATGTGCTGCAGGAGCAGAGTCAAACAGGCACATGGTGTCCTGGTTCTCAGAATTGGTAGTCATCCTAATAGCTGCCAGAAAAAATAACCAATGTATTGCCCTACCAGACCACACGTTTTGGCCTCAGAGATGTCAGGGACGCCAGTTCTCTTTCAACAGGTGGCATTTATCGTGTCCTATCTGTCAGTGTAGGCAGGCACCAACACTGACCCACTGAATAAATCAAAACAAAGCCAACCCACTGCAGACACGACACCACAAGACCAATTTTTGTATTTTTGTCATCAAATAACTCAAATGTTTAACTATTTCAAGTAGCAAAACAAATGCCTCCTAAGATCAGTCACATGACGTTGTTGATTTAGGTTTCAAGGATAGATAGAAGGATGACATCATTCAAGGTGAGGACAGTTGTGAGTCTGAGCGAGGATGAACTTTTTTTTTTTTTTTTAATTCTTAAGAGGATGTTTAAAGCTGTGAGGACATAATGGCCTGTTCTCCACAGTGACTAAGTTGATGTTTGAGCTGTTTGTAGTTTAGATACATGGGAAGATTTAGGTTGACACTAAGAAAGAAGAAGGAAAGATAAGATAAGCTAGAGCTCACAAATGCTGCAGTGTCTGTGTGCATATGTACACACAGTCGCAAACTTTACCAGAAACTGCAAACAGATGAGTGTGTCTAGAGTTTAATTGCTGCTTATCCCAAATGTTTTCGTCCTCTGGGACAAAGCCAGTTCCCAGGTACCCTGCTCTTTTTATTCTGTAATTTTAAAAATGTCCAATTAAAGTAAGATTTTCTAAAGTTTTTTTTTTCCTCCTTCATTTTCACTCTGTCCTACCACTGATGGCTTAATGAAGAGAGCAGAGGCTTTTACACCTCTGCTGTCTCTACTGCTCTCCTCCATTCAGCCCGCACTTTTAATGTGCAAATGCAAGACTGTGTGTGTGTGTGTGTGTGTGAGTGGGAGCGTATGTGTGTTGTGCAGACGGTCCCAAGCTGACAGGGTACATGGATTCTCCATCCTGCTTGTATATAAAAAGAAAGTGAGGGCATCGAGCTCTGCCTGCTCCACTTATATTCACACTCATACACACACAAACGCACACTCATACGCGCATACATGCACACTTGCACGCACTGTATCTTTCTTTCTCACTTGTTTTTCTTCCTTGTTTGTTGTATCTTTCACCCTCCACAGACGTGCACTCAGCAGTGTGAGGGTTAAATGTGAACGCATCAGCACGGCAGGTTGTTCCCTGCCCATCTCTCTGACTGAAGTGTGTGTGATATTTATTTCATAGGGATTCCCCCCTCTGCATGCTGGGCGGCTGCCGGACATGTCATCATGTTCTGAGCTGTCAGCGGCCATCACTGTCACTCGTGGGACCTGAGGTCTGTGTGTGTGTGTGAGAGAGAGAGACAGAATGAGGAAGACAGACAGAACTGGGATGTGTGTGTAGTTGGAGAGGAGGCTCAGCGGGAGTGGCAGCGTCAGGTGAAGGCTTTCCATTTCACACATGTAGCTGGTGGGGAGAGGTGAACTTGGAGGCAGAGTGCATCACGTGTTTGTTATGTATAGACACTGTGATATACTGTACACACTGTACACGCACTGTACATACGGTACACACACACACACACACACACACACACACTACATGAGCAGCAGGACCCTCCAGTTGTCTTCCTGGTCTGTTGGATAATTTCCTCCTCAGGGAGTTGGTGTGAGCCATGTGGAAAGCAAAGTTCTTGAAGTGACTTGTGGAAGTCTAACTATTGTTGTTTAAGTAAAACTCACTCTATGAAACAGTTACTGTGTCTGTTATCTTAAGATTGTTTGTATGTATTTCAAGTATTGAAATTTTGTCACGTATCTTTCTATTCTAATTTTACATGACATCACATGACAAATGGTATGTTTAAAATGTCTAACTTTTGTCTCAGAAGCCTAAAAACTATAAAGATATGAGGGACTACATATGAGGGTACATGTTTTACCAATGATTTCATACTTTTTGTTGCAGCTGTGAAGATCATAAAATCTACAGATTTTCTGACTTTGAAGCATTATTTGAGAAGTATTGGCCTTCATTCATTCATTCGTGGGCTGAGTATAGTTGCATGCATGACACAATAATGAAGAAATTATCAAAATTAATGAATTAATTTGTAAGAATTAATTCATTAATTTAAGACTCATATTCCAGTTTACAGCTCTAATAATCTTGCTTCTAAATGTTTCAATAGATTCACACCCAGTTTTTAACCCAAATCCCTGACAATGAATTTTGTACTTATTAGGACTAACAAAAAGCATTTTACACTATATAGATATTCTGATTTTATATTGAAGTATAAAAGCACACAGACACAGAAAGTATAATTTTAGTTGCAATGAATGTGACTGATGTTCTAATGCTAGAATTATATTTTGATTTAGGCAGCACTGGCCATGTATGTCATCTCTGTATCCTGTTACCTTCTCTATCCCTTTGATTATCATTTTAAAGCCTTTATGATCATGGTGTTTCATCAGTTTTCTCCAATGATTTGATATTGTTAGAGAGTCTGGAAAGCATGATCTATGATTTTGTTCTGGGGTTTATGTTGGCCCATGCTGTATGGCAGATCAGGCCACAGAAATGCAATTTATTGCTGTATTGAGATCCAAGGTGTAGCTTCGAACCAATGAAAATGAAAAGATATTGTTTTCTGCATCAAGGAGGGTTGGAAAACAGGTCACAGCAGCAAATAGGCCAATATGAATCACATAAGTTACCATCTGATAGTGATGTGGTTACAGTTTATGCCATGACTTAACAGAGATCTGTGAGGTCTTGGTTGTTTTGGTGGAACAGACATAGCAAAATATATAGCTTTTTTGTATTTTCTGATGCAACAATGATACAAAATGCACATTCACAACTGCAGGGTGAGCTGTGGGTCATGAAAAGTAACAGGAAAAGGACAGATAGGCCAGATTTATTCAACATCCTTGTTGTACACTTAAATCAGGGCTGTTTACGACATAGGATCTAACACCATGATCAAAGAAGAATTCTTCAAATAAGAATTTTATTTACATCCAATGCAATTGAGATTCAAATTAATTAGAAAGTCTGGGTGTGGTTACAGGTTCAACAGAGCACACTCCCTCTGCATCTCACTGTTTAACAAGACTATGTTTAACAAGAGCTCAATATATCAATACTGCAAACAATGGTTGTTATTGCAGGGCAGTTTTGCCTTTATTGATAGTAGTTATATGAGAAAGACCCCCCCCCCCAGGCTACCAGGGCATCCCACAGTAAATGATTAGAATAATACAATAGATAATAAAGAAATATGTCATATTGGTTCTACACAAATCAGTGCTGGGAACAATCTGTGTTCACTTGTTACATGAGGAGAATATATCTACAATGTAAACAAACACTCGCTTTAGCCAGAGTCGTATCACACACACACAGACCAAAGGCAGGGAATATAATGGCTCCATATCCAAACATGGTTAGAAAAGAAAGCTATGAAAATGTGGAATTTGGGATTTAATGTAATTTGTGTATTTTTTAAGAAAGATTTTCTTTTTTCTTTTCAGCTTGTCACTGACATCCCCTTTACATGAATCCTTGAGACTGTGATTCCCACCCAGGATTAGAAGTACGAGTTTATTCATCCCCCTCTGGAAATAGAAGAACAAATTTACGTTTTTGTGTTTCCTTTGTGTGTCTGTTTATGCATTCGTCCCCACCTCTGCGTAAGTGGCGCATCTGTCTGTGTGTGCACTTGTACGTGCTTGTGTGTGTGTGATTGTCTTTGTGTGTTTGTGGACTTGTCAGGGCACAGCAGCAGCCTGATTCAGGCATGCTGAGGTCAGCCACTGAATGACTCATGGTGACATAAAACTATTCAGGGTCTAAACCTCTCAGTCGGAGCATTCACACACACACACCAACACACCCTCAACGACTCTCATTGGTCCTCACAAGTATTTTGGGAGTTTGTTATCGCCTTGCTGTCTGCTCACTGACTTGTGTTTGATTTGTTAGCAAAGGAGAACTAATTTGCCCTCAGTTGGTGTTTCCTTCAAGGGTTAGAGCTCCATCTCTGCTTGATGCTGCTGCTGTTTTTGTTTGTCACTCGTTCTACTGTGTGTGAATAAATTGGTAGTTAAACTATTTTCTTAGTGGAAGTCAAGTAAATTCAAATTCAATTTGTGTTGTAGTAATTTGTATTTTTTGTATCATATCTAATGTCACATATATTGATGTTTTATCAGCATCTGTGCATCTTGTGAGCAAACCAACACCATTTACTTTCCTTTTGCATTTTGTTCTTGAGACTGCACATCATTTAACTTCTTTAAAGAGTTTTCTTGAAGTGGGAAAAAAAGCTCTTCAAGCTAACAAGCCAACTGCTTGCCAAATGTCAGTTAGTAAGCTCGTTAGGTCAGCCACTAGTGGGACAACAAGTTCAAACATACTTGTACCATCATCTTCTGTCTCATAAGCTGTGGAGATTTAATACAAGTGGATCATGACACACAGCTATAAAGCTACAATCATTTCTTCCATTTAGGACTGTCTGGTTCTCTGTTTCGCAAAGGTCAGCACAGTCAGCGCTTGCTGCTGTTGAACTGCGTGAATTTTCTGGTTAAGTTAAACTGGTGCAAGAAAATTAAACAGATTCACTTTGCTAGTGTATCCACTGATACCACGGAAATTACTGCGATATTTGTATGTGCATCTGATCCTGAAGACTATTTTATTCAAAGTCCACTACCTTGACAGCACAATGGGGGCAACAGCCGGCTGATACAGTAAATATGAAATTCATACAAAGGGATAACCTCTTTATGGATCATCAACATTCCCGGTATCATAAAAAAACGCCTGAAGCAAAGCACCATAAGTCGGCCCTGCTGCGTTTGGACTGCAGCAGCAACCTTTTCATGCTCCAGCTCTGACCTATTCCATGGGGCTCATGTGTTCAACAACATACTGTACTCTCTGCCCCAGATAATTACTTCACATCCTGTTCTTTACGCTGTGGTGCAAGCTAGGTCCAACCTATGGGAACTGTACTCATTTATTTACATACATGGATCTGATAATGGGGTTGGAGGTTTTAACTAGGCCAGCGTGCTTCTGAACTTGTGCTTCATTCACCTCCTGTTCAATCAATTTGAGAAGTATCAAAGATAACCTTCAAACTGTTGATTACACCCACAGTGTAACTGGCAGTGATTACAAACAGTGGGATTACACAGTGGATTGGGTGAAGGGAGTTCTATTGAGGGTTGCAACAAATTTAACTACTTTATTCTACAAACGCAAACACCAGAAACTACATTTGAACTTCACAAAACAATCTCACCTTTATGTAAATTTATTAGCTGTCTTTCAATCATAGTAAATGGCAGATCCACCTGTTTTTAATGGAATTTTCAATTTGTGCATTGAAAAATGTAGGTGGAAATTAGAAAAGTCAAAATATCACAAAGAAATTTTGATGCATTGGGGCGGTGGAAAATCGCTAAAAAGAAAATGTGACAATGCAATGGAAACTTCCTCAAAACAATACATGAAACAAACATAAATGCAATATTTCCGTCATTGTTTTTCTAATTTTTTCCCATCATTTGAGATACATCTTGTGCTCTTTCAACTGTGGCATCTTATTGCAGCCTCTTTTTCTACAATGATATAACAGCACCTGGGCATTAGCAGCCAACATCCTAACATACCCCTGATATTTGTGTAGTAGTAAATTCACACTTTCTTTTGCTGATTCCCTGAAAAATTGGTTAAAATTCATACTATATACTATATAATATATATACTATATAATAATATATATAGATCGGCGACTGCATGCTCATGGTTAAGGATTCCGGTCTGAAAATGATGGGTGGACAGACAGACGATAAAGCCCTGAAGATCTGCTCCTACCTGATGTCCGATAACATAATGGCTTACATGCAGTGGTCCGTATTTGGCATGATCTTGAACATGCTGCCCTGTCACGCAAACAGTGACTTCACTTAGACTATAATGACTACCATCAAGAGTTCTATGAACATGTTCTCGTATGCGGTCCGTCACCAGAGCACGAACCTGATGACAGAGCTGAGTAGAATGACAAACAGCTGCCTGTACACCACTGGGGTAGGGTTAGCTGGGCAGGATAAGTGGACCGTTGTCTACTTTGGTAAAGTTTTCACGGTCTCCAATGACAAGAGACCCTCTCCGAATCAGGGAAGGCAGGGGGACTTCACCTCAGTGACGTTGGGGATTGCGTACAACACGGTGATGAACGCTATGCTGACTATTGCCCTGAAACAAGACTCTCGCGCAATCAGAATAGCAGTTTACATAGTATGCTGTCTACAGGGTACAAGCCTGTGGTGATGTCGTGCATGAGGATATTCTCGAACAACAAGAACAGCTACGGCTCTGTCAAGCTGTATTGGCAGGGTTGCTACTACCCTGTGAAGTTCTTTAGCAACAGGTGTGTTGACACAAAGCTGCACAGTTCCCAAGGGGGTAACAACCTCAGCCGTCTCACCGGTGAGAAAAAGACCACGATTGATGAGATGGTCGAGAGGATCAACAGAGGGGTGTCCTGCGTTTTGCCCAGGATAGACGTGAACCGTATCAAGATGATGACCACTGAGCTGAATGAAAAGGAGTTTGGCTTACTAGTGTCCGCTGTTAAGAATAATAACATCAAGGTGATTGGACAAGAGGAATCTTATTCTTCTTCAGCTTCTTGTTCTACATCATCAGAAGGGAACAGCTGTGTTTCGCCTGACCATTGGCTCAGTATGAAACGAGCTAGAGAGGAACTTGACCAGAGAAGAAGAAGATCAAGGTTGATAGCGAACTGACGTTATTTGACTCTGATTGGACTTTGGGTTTGACGACTCTGACTGAGGGTTACGTTTGTGTGCTGCACATGTACCAAGTCATTGTTTGCTGTATCTACCCTATGTGTACTACTATTGGTGTGTTGCAGGAATGAAATAAAGAAATGTCAAACAGAAACATTGTCTAGTTTGTGCTCTTTATTTGTTTCTTTATTACACATATACAAGTTCCCAGCGAGTTCACAGGAAGGAGCACACGAGCCCGCACTTTAGGAATATATGAAATGAAGCATGTTTAGGTGTAACATTTCAACTATAACCATCATCTGCCTGTAAGCGCATCAGAGGGTGTGCAAGTCCTCTCTCACGGTGAAAATGAATGGATTCTCCATGCTGCTGATTGTACTCCCCAAGTTCCCCTTGTACACTCTCGGTACTCTCATTTTACACCGAGAATCAAGTCTAGTGAACTCCTCGGCAGCCCTGTGGTAGTCAGACTCTCCACAGTGAGTGAGCTGTAGCTCCCCGTGTTCTACCCGGGCGCTGATGAGTGGATTGAGTATCCCGCTGACTGAAATGAGTCTATGAGAGTTGGAGTTAGAGTTGTTCTCGGGACAGGTAATCTTGGTAAACTTGCAACTAAGAGGCTCCCCCTTCTGGTGTGAAATCCTCGTCACGTTGGGTGGGTCGAAGGAACACATTCCGTATATGTTCTTGAAGTCATAGGAGGTGGAGGCCGTGCTCAGCTTTTTCACGTGCTCTCTCACCAGACACTTTATGTCTGAGAGCAATTTATTCCTCAGTTCACAGTATTGTCGTTTGTACTCTGCACTGACAGAGTCTTTCCATTCGTTCTGTAACTTGGGTCTCTTTTTGAGTGAAGGCTTGTCGTCCCGCGACCGCGCTGTCTGCTCGGTCGATTCCTCCCAACAAGGTAGTTTCCCATAACACGCTTTAAATGCTGACCAGCTTTTGCTGCTTCACAATCCAAGCATTGAAAATGGAAGGTGAAAATGTTGCTTTGAGCCATTTGAATCCTATCATCTTTAATTAGCAATGAGTGAGTAACCAATCCACAGACAGTCAGGTCCACCTCTAGTGTACTTTGGTTCACTGCTATCGAAGCAGTCGAGTGCTGAGAGGGCAAAGAGTCATTCCAGGAGAGGAGTTGCAGTATGGAACACTTTATTATTTACGACTGTTCATGTTCATGTGAGTGCACCTGGAAATATGGAATGTAAAGCCACACCTGCATCTCAACGCAACTATGAGTATATAGATAGATTCAAACACACACATGCACACACAAACAGCTAAGACAGTATGCATGCAAATATGCGCACACAGGGCTCAAGGCATTTGTGTGCCAGTATTCACATTTAATTCTACAGGTTTTAAATTCTAAATATGTATTTAAAGTAATTTTATGTTTTTCCGTACTAGTCTTATTTTGTGACACATGCTAAAAGTTCAGTCTGCACCTTGGAGCCTTCCAGTGCGTTTTCAGAGTGGAGACCAAAGGTGACTGGAAGGAGCTGTGTGTGATGGGAACTTTCCATAAAATTCATAGTCATCATAATGTGATTCAGTTCACTGCCATCCCAAGTGTTTTTTCTCCTAAAATCAATGAACAAAACGAAAAAAGTTTGCTATTCAAACACATAGTGATAAAACACCAACTTTAAATGTGCAATTTCTTTGGAAAATATGCTATAATATAGCAATTATGCTTTTGTAAAATTCTTCACCAACTGCTTTCCCCTCAAGTCTCCTCCTCTTCGTCTTCCTTGCTTGCCTCTGAGCAGGGAACGTGACTGTGTCACAAGAACATGCTTGATTGTATAATGCTGTCATATTTCTTCAGCAGTGCATGTGTGTGTGTGGGGTCCAAATCTGTCATATTGCTGTTGCCTCTGGATTATGTGCAGTGCTGAATCTTCTTGGCCTGCAGTAAAGATGACATGAGAGGCTTTATGTGGAGGAGGGCTGCCATAGAGGCAGCGCAGCCATGCATGTATACACCACCCTGCACACCCTGAGCCCTATAAGACCGCTTTAAAATTTGATCAACCTACATACTTGCATTTGTATGGCTGAAATGATTTGCTCTGAGGTGGATTTTCACCAGACGTTGTGCAGCATCTAATGGTTTCCAATACAAACACTAAACCCAAAAGTATTCAGAGAAGGACAGTATACTGAATATGAAATCCTGATGATTACAGCACTGTCGCCCACTGGACATTTCCTAGACTTCCAAAAGTTTTGGGGGCAACATTTTGGCTCTCACAGAAACCCACCTTCGTTTCTAATAGCACAGATAACCAAATCAGTCAGGATGTAGCAGAGCAGCAGGGACACTCCATGGAGACATACTCTGAGGCTTCGGGCTCCGTCAGAACATTTAATTGAGTTCAGCCGTGATAAGATTCGTGCAATTTTTTCAACATTTTTCTCCCACCCACTGGGAGCTCAGCAGGGGTTTATAGGCCTGTTTGCTTGAAGAGAGATGAGAGGAGAGCGACAGGGTACGTAGAGGACTCAGGAAGAAAGAGCAAAAGTAAGAAGAGCAGCACTGAGAGGAGATTAGAGGAGGGGAAAAGGGGAACAGGCACATGAACGGAACAAAAGGCATCGATGGAGAGGAACACAGAGCAGCAACAGGAAGCTTAGAAGACGATAAAGATAGATGATGAGATGCATTCATCGCTACTCATCCGGGAGGTCCCATCATACTGATTCTGCCCCACCGGAGCAGGACAGTGACCAGTTGTGACAGCCTACCAGTCTGGAATTTAGAGAGCCACATCTCACGCTGTCAGTCCAAGACACAAATGTCCCCTAGTGATATGAATTTATGATAACATTTATGCAGTGGGGGACTCAGCCACTTCACCGGGGCACACTGTCTCTGACTAGGCTGCCTGGAGGCAAACAAACACAGATGAGAGGGATGCTGGTGAGGAGGCTCTTTGGAGAGGAGTAAACTAAACAAATTTAATCCACTCAAATGATATACAACATGATGATGTAGATGTTGGGAGTTTGCTGTAACCCCAAGGATTGTGTGGAGGAGGCGACACAGGGTTTAGAGTGTGTGTTTGTGTGTTAGCGTACAGAGGGTACATAGACATATGGCGCTGTGTACATTTACGTGGTTAATTAGATTATAATGACAGAGTGCTTTGGCTCTTGTAGATATCAGACGATTATCATTGCTGTAGGAAGTGAATTGATGAATGGTTATACAATTATTAAACACTTTTAAAGACGTTGATCACCGGACTGAACCATTTCATGAGGAACAAATATGACAAAATGACAAAAATCTTCTTAAGTGAAGCTTCTTGAGAGTTTTTATGTATCATATTTTTTGTATGTTTCATTTTCCATTTTCATTTCATCTATCAGGAGACTACTGTTTTCATCAATACAAGTATCAGAGTAAGCTCCATTTGTAGACACTTGTTTCTAATGATAGAGGGTGTCGTATGCTCTACAGATTATATAGCTGCTTGAGGGAAATTAGTGATGTGTTTTCACTTAAAGCTGATTGGACCTCTGATCAGGTTGAAGTGTGGTAGAGGAAGCAGGTGAGATCTCTAACACTGATGCCACACTCATGTCATGCTGGATGGACAGTAGAGATGGGAAAGATTTTGTTTTCAAAACTTTGAGCATTCATGTTACCAGACAAGACCACAAGACAAACATCAAACATCGTGTGAGGCTTTAAGCTACTGTGTGTAAACAATGCAGCGCCACGTCCATTAAATTTGTGTTCAGTTACTGTGAATAATACTGTACAATATAACTTTTTTATTACCATGTATACTTCTTCCTCATCAAAACCTGACATCTACAGTACTGTGCAAAAGTCTTGGGCATTTGTGAACAAATGCTGGAAAGTAAGCAGGCCCCTGATTTCATCATCATTGAGTCTGTCTGGGATTTCAGGAAGAGACAGAAAACAATTGTTTTGATGCTATTTTGAAGGCAAGGGGTGGTCTCACCAAATATTGATTTGATTTCTTCTGTTTGCTCACTTTGCATTTTGTAAATTAATAAAAATACACAGATACATTTTATATTCATATTTATATTTTTTATATGTATTCTTACTTTACAGCACACCTTTCTTCTTTCTTCACACCTGCCTAAAACTTTTGCAGATTACTGTACATTACCCACAATGCAGCTTGACGGCCAGCGGTTTTGTCAGAGATGCAAGTGTGCTATTGTAGCCTCAAGTAAGTACTAAACTTACAACTAAGTAAGTAAATACTAATCAGGCTAAATAAATTAACACTTGTGCACCTTTTTTTCCCCCAGTTGTATCATTTTTGTCCCAATACAAAAAAACAACAAACAACAAAAAATTTCCATGGATGCAGTTTTATATAACATCCATCTCTCAAAACCTATATGTCAGTGTCTGTTATTGTTAGTGAATGTAGTATTGCTAATATTCAGAGACCAGAGTGTTCATAAATATTATCCTGTAATTGTGTGTGTGTGTGTTTGCTGGCTGGTTCTTTAGAGCCCCTGCAGACCCCACAGCGAGCTCTAAGTAGCTCTGATTAAATTTGGCCTCCCTCTGCTCCTCTCCACTGCTTTTAGGATGCAGAGATAATGCTCATTAGGAGAGACGGGTGGGGACTTTGGGAGGCGGATGCTCACATGTTGCTAAAGTGTGGCTGTAATGGGGAGCGATAGGAGGGTAATACAATTTGGTTGCATTTGGAGCTGTGACTAGGGGTTAATTTTATGGAGTGTGTGTGCGTGAACATATGAACCGTAAAATGCCTCCGTTGTATGAGGAAAGGAATGAGGCCAAAGTTCAGGTGAGAGTTAGAAACTGTGTTCCTGCATCTTCTCTTGAATGTACGTGTTAGAAGAGTCACATGTTGCTCATTCCTCCAACTCTATGGAGCATTTTCTGTGTGAGGCCTGTAGGAATGGTTTGAAACTTTGGGAAATATGCTTATTTGCTTTCTTGCTGAGAGACAGATGACAAACATCTATGTTTACATTCAAGTATCAAAGCTCTCTTGTAGTAATACTGACAGGAGCAGAGGGGGAAGTATTTTGATATTATCATAGAATGACAAAGTTTATGTAGCGTGGGTGGATGGATGGGTCAACTAAACTGCTGACGTCTCTAATTAATACTACAGAAGTACTACAACGATTTTCAGAAACCTCCCAGAAGCGTCTCTCTGCTCTGCTCCAATCAAAATACCTCTGTAGTTTATTGTTCGTGGAAATCAGGGACTGGTTGCATCTCACAGCATATGAGCCAGACAGGAAGTCAGACACAGAAATGATCAATGCAGTTAATTTCCAAAATAAAAAATCCTGTGCAGACTCACACAGAATCACTAAATCAATGTTAGGATAGAGGTCAACCAGTCAAGGGGATTTCTAACACCATGGACGATAAGTCCATGCATATAAATCCTACTGCTTACCTAAATATCACTTTCTTTTTTTTTTTTTTTTATGGATTCAGGAAATTAGCTGGTAGGACTCATGACAAGTTTGAACTCAAATCTGTCCTCTTCTTCATAATTCTTGATGGGCAACCTTATTTTTACTATACAGTATATTACCTATATTACTTTTATTTGTACTTTTACTTTTTCCTTTGCTTCCTGTCCTCCTCCTTTCTGTCCATGCAGTGAAATAATTAGCTGGAGTCATTTTGTGAGCTACATTTCAGGCCATGCCTTCCTCTCCTCTCCTCTGCTCACATCACCAAAGGGACCTCTGGGGTAGTTATACCGCATTGACGTGTGCAGACTGAGGAAGCCTGCAGCCTTTCCACACACACACACACACACACACACGCACGCACACACACACACACACTATTCCTCTGTAATGTCTGATCAGACCCATGACCCACCAGCTGAGGCTGCTTCACCACATCATGAGCATGCAATAAAAAGTATGGCCTGTCACTGTCCCCCTGTTGATCTATGCTACAGTCTGACTCTCTGTAACCTCACATGAGGCTCATATGGAGTGAAGAGGGAAATACATTTGACCTGCTGCAGCAAGACCTAAATTAGTTAGGAAAAACCAGACTTGCCCTTAAAGATAAGCGGTATGGATAATGAATTAACTCAGATTTCATTATATTATAGTTGCACTGTAGTTGTCCTGCAGCTGACCTGGACCTTTGACCCTCCTGTGGTGATGATAGATGGGAGTGGTCGATTGCACCATAGGGATCAATAAAATATTGCATAAAGTGGATCATTTTTATTTCAAATGTTGGGCTGCAAAGACCTAAAGGTTTTCCTGCTCCCTGTAGGAAACGTCACGACCCCCCACACCAACCCACACACCCTCATCCTTCCCAGCCTCAGTGAGGGAACAAGCAGCTGAACCACAATGTGCTTAATGCAGATAACAAGGTCTTTACTGACTCGCTGCCAAAGACCTGCTCCACACAACTTCACTCTCTGGGTTCAGTGATTTTATTTTCTCCATCAGTTAACAGATTGCATAATTATAAGAGATAAAGTTTTCTTTTTGTAGTTTTAGCCAGAAACGCGTTGGTTTCCTGTAGCCGCTCCCTTCTGAGCGTCATAAAAGTGGTTTTAATTAACTTCAAGTCAAATTTCAGTGAAAGGGATTCTCTTTTGATTGGAGGTTCGTTTCAATGGCTGCTGGGTGTTAAATGTCTTCCCTGGGGGGGATTTCTGACTGTTATCGCTTCCTGTTTGTTGTCATGTCAAACTGTGTCGATCAAGACGGCAGAGAGTGAAACTGACGCCCGACGGGGGAGCGCACTGAGCGGGCAGGGCGATGTGAGGACTGGGGCGCTTAAATCTTTTATCTGAAGAATGGCCGCTTCGGCGATAACAGGATTGTCGTACCCCCAGTAGCTCCCGACCCATATTTCCGAGGAAAACGTTGTTTGCAGCGCTCTAGAAGAATTAAGGGGGGACTCTGCGCTCTTCAGCCGGTTTCCGCTGCGCGCAATCACAGCTCCAGGACCAGCGGTGCGCTCTGGCAGAAAGCATCCAGCCTCCTCATCTCCGGGCTCAGACCGCAGTCAGCGCTCCTCTCCATGCCTCCGAGCCTCAGCTACCGCTCCTTATTCACGGAATCCCCTGCAATGAAACCGCTGTAATCCAGCCTGGCTTTTTTCCCCCTTTCCTTTTTGTTTTACTCTTTACTTACTTCACATTAAGGGCAGAAAAGGGGAAAACCGGAGCGAGAAACACTCCAAGTTTTCGCGTGTCTGTCGCACTGGAGGGGAGGAAGCGATGGCAGTCCCGGTGAAAGCAGCCTTGGCTCTCCTGGTCCTCACCGTGGCAAGTGAGTAATCCCCTGAAATCCTCCCGGAACGGGACAGGGGGGCTTTTACTTTGCGTGTGGGGCTTTAATCACACAGTCTTGGGCTGTTGGTTGTAAAACAGTCCCCTCTCTGTGGGCTCTGTGCATGCCAATTAGAGGTCAGGGAAGTCTGTCTTATTCAATGAGATTAGAAATGACATTTAAATAGCACATGTGCTTCATAGTTAAAGCACCACAACTCCTCTCCTATACGCCTGCTCTTTGCTCTTTGTGAGTATTTGCGTTTTGGGGAAATGTTTAAGCTACATTTTTACTTTACAGACAGCACGTGATACCGGAAAGCAGGCCGGTGGGGAAAATAGTGGCATTTCCTTGCGTCAGACAGTTTAGCACGTGATTTTTCAGTACGCCTCAATAAACTAACTTGCTCCTCTTTAAACAAAAAAACCCACGGAGTCATAATGGGATCGATTTATATGGGCGTGGGGTGTGATGTTTGATATGGGCGCGTTGCTTTTTGCACACATTTTTCCTGTAGTCCGAGGCTGTAATTTAAACAACAAATCCAATAACAATTTTAAACCATTGGGCGTCCTCTCGTGACTCACTAAGAAGCTGGATGCTCTAATTGAACACACACATGGGAATTTCTATCTACTTGATGAAATCTCATCGTGGCCCCCCACTGTGCCTAATGGCCTGCAGGCTATGCCAAGGCCCTCTGATTCCAATAACGGGGATCTAACCTTTTACCTTAGTGTGCCTCTATCAGATGATGTACAGTAGAGATCCTCTATTTTGTTTCTACCAAACCCTCACGAGGAACTGTCTGTGGTCCCGAATCCGGCAGTAAGGGGGAATCCCACACAGGAGATGTCCATGGTGCTGAAATGAGATCTCAACGTGTCAGTGCATAATCTGCTGCAGCACTGAGCAGGACAAACCCCAGTACCCACTGTGTCTGCTTCCTCAAATTCACTGAGCGTGATTAAATTAATAGATTTATTAGATGTCATAATATGGGCATGTTTTCATTGGAATAAAGGCATGCTGTGTGCAGATACTAGAAATATGAATTCACATGTGGGAATACCTGAGGTTAGTTGCATTTCTAATAGAAACTTCAAGGCTAAAATGACCCAGTCAGTTCAAAAGAAAGACACTCTCATTTGGGATTATTCTGTGCAACTTTGTTATTTTGGAAAAATTAGATCTGAAAACAAAGTGGGTAATTACTGTACAGAAAGAAAACGTGTCCATATTAATATATAATGAGTTAGGTGTGTTTATTTAAAACAGTATAAACATGCTGAAGTTCATTTGGGGGACATTATGCAGATGAACTTTTTTCTTCTTTTTATTTTCTTGTCCTTATGACCTTTCAGTTCTCTTTTTCATTCCTTTCCTCGAAACGTACCTTAGTTATGCACCTGAATCTTGCATTTCTTGTGAAACTTGATCTTTGGAGCCAATTTGCTCTGCTGCTGAGTGTGGGCCTTTTGCAATCTATACATTTATTAAGTTTAGTAAGTCTTGCCACCCCTTTTTTCCTTCCACACTTTCCCCTTTCAGATCCAACTTGGTCTTTTTTCTATCACACCTGTGCTCTGACTGCAGCTGAGGCATTGCATGACGGTGGCTCTGTCACTCCTATCAAACTTCACTGTGGCTGCTACAGTAAAATGAGTAACCCCAGGCAGCCACTTTGTTGGGATGTATTTGCTCTCTATCGCCTGTTGTTCCTCTGTCCTTCTCACTCTTTGTCCCCCTCCCTGTCTCTACCTGCATGCTACATTTCTTCCTATATTTCATCTTACATTTTTCCACTCATGCCGTAATCTATCTGACATTGAGGTCCTCATCACACACCCCTCTGTCTCCTGTCCCTCCGTCACAGCAAGCTGCATACTGTATTAAATGTGCCAATGTGTGCTACAGCTACCCTTGATTAGATGTTTTGGCCATTAAAAGCTTGCACAATACCTAGTAGGGCAAGAGGATAGCGTGTGATTCCCCCCTCACACAACCCTGACTCTGCTTCTCGGTAGCCTCTGGGTGAAGCTTTCTATGTGGGTGGGCAGAAGCATGCAGCTCTAAGTTTTGTCCTGGGGTTATTCCAAGGCTGTTGTTTTTCATGAGTTTAAAAACTGCTTTCTCATAACTGCAGATGTGTGTTTGATGAAGAGCGCCCCGGCATCAGTGAGTCAACACTTCATAGTAAACTATTAGTCACTGTGTTGGCACACTTGCTTGGACGTTGCTCCTTGAATGACAGACAGAGGCGGATGAAGAGAGGGATCAAAGTGGGTTCCAAGCATGAGAGAGAGCTGCATCAGATGCACTGAGAAGAAACTGGTGCAAACCTAAGCAGCAGTTGTGACATTGAGGGAACTCAGAACAGCAGACAGACACTTTTCGCCGACGGAAAGACATGAGGGAGAGATAGAGGACAGATTAAAAAAAAATCAATGTACTAACAGAACAGTTATCCACAATTTTAGGACAAACAACCAACAGAAATCCCATAGGATACTAGAAAACACAAAAAAATCTCTCGGGCAGTGCTGTGAGCAATATGAAACATATAGTTGGAACTTAACCATGTGGCTACAGATGTGTATGAACGGCACGTGGGTGACTTTTACAATATGACTGATAGGGGCAACGTACTGAGCACAGCCAAAGACAGCTGAAGCCTAATTTGTTTTGGCCTCAGCAAGGCCACCCCAGATGGCAAGGCACTGAATAATTCACTATCCTAAAAAAGAACCTAAAGGATTCAGAATTTTGAGGCTTTTTCTCTCTGTACACTGGACAGATGACGTAGCCTGTCCATCCATCTGCATCACCTAAACGCAGCCGTGTGTCTGACTGTTTTCTGTTACGATTTCACATGTACTTTATGCTGTAATAGAGATTATCTGTTGATTTTATCTGGTTGAAAAAGTCTCAGAGAATAATCTTTGATTGCGGTTCAGATTCTGCTTGTGAGATGATGGCATTTTTATTTTAGCGGCGATGAATTATTGAGGTGTGGAGAGTGCAGCGAGCCGGACAGGAGTGTGTATGTGTGTGTGCATACATGTGTGATGAGACCTCCTGGTAGACTCCCTAATGCTCCGTCTCTACTTACATCAACCTCATACACATCTCATTTTAGCCTCATCTACCTTTTTAGCATTTACTGTCAAGCCCCGTACATTACATCATTCTATACTGCCCATACTACTGTTTCTCTAACATCCGCAGTCCTCTCCACTGGTCCCATAAAGTCATTTGTCTTTCACAGTTTAGTAATTTTTTTTGTGCTGAGTTTATTTTTATGCCAGAACCTTTACATTTTTTAGGCATTGTGACATCTCCTGTTTTTCTCAGGCAGAAATCAGAGAGCAGCCAGAGAAAAGCGAAAGCTGAGGCCACAGAAGTAAACACCACACACAGGTCAAACTACTATAAAGATGTGTATCTGAATTGTAAATTGGATCTATATACCTAGCAATCCTTCAGTCCTATTAATAATCATAATTGATCAAAATCCTGTATGTAAAAGGGCTAAACATGTATATGTGTTTTAATTATGTCTACAGCCACTGACATCTTAGTTTCACTCCATGAAATGCATTTCTGGACATCACTGATGGTTCTGGTTCATGAAAATTCTGTACCAGAGAGACGCAGGATGTACGGAAATAAATGCTTCAGTTTAATCTAAGAACAATCATAAGAAAAGTAATGACTCTGAATGCTATTGTTTTTTTTTTTTATTGAAAACTTAGATTAATTAATAAGGATAACTAATAAGGATTTGATAAGTTGTGATGTTAAACACTTTTTGTGCTTAGTTTTTCTAAATAAAACCAAACAACCTAGCAGCCTCCTGTATATGTCATATGCTAATATCAAAGAGTTACTCCAATGATTTAGCATAGAACTATCATGAAGGTGACAAAATTGATGCAGCAGAGGCTGAGATATCCTGATTTTTAGCACCCAGTATGGGTCAAGCTCCAAGAAACACTGGATCCCACATTTTGTCATTGAATAAAATACAACAGAGGTTTCTGACAATTCTGTAAATTTTATGGCCCCTCACCAGTTTTCCACTGCTTGGCGGTTGAGCAGCTCTTGCTTTTTAACGAGGCTTTAATCCAATTAAGAAACTGTGACAAATAAAGCTGTTTAGCAAACAATGAGCAAGACCAACAGGATTTATACAAAGTGTGGTCTCAACTCCCAGGTTGCCAAAATCTCAAATCACACCAGTTTCTTTTAATTACTACAAGAAATCTGCAGCAGTTTGCACCCTTATTGGATAAAAGCAATTATTGTCAGGCTGTCAACCCCATCAAGCAAACTAATGAATCACTGTGATTTCCCATGAATCACCGTAATACATCATGATCCTATTTCATTTTATCAGATAATTATACTAATCTGGGAATTGTTTTGGCTCACAATCCTTGCTGTTGTTCGTTGTGTCTGTGTATGTGTGTGTCTGTCTCTTTTCTGTGTACTACCCTGGCAGACGGAGCTCTGTGTTTCAGAGCTCTCTGAAGGCGTTTGCCCTCGAGGCTCAGTGTAACGTCATAGCTGCTCAGACTTTGGACACTTCTGCAGATGGAGGCCTGCTGGAGGTTAATGTGGACTGACCACATGGAGAATATATCTCCCCTTGCTGCACCTGTCTTTAAAGCTCAGTGCCTCTTCTTTTAACTTTCATCCTGACATGTCTCAGAAAACATTTTTATCTTGAACATATATTGATATGACAGCTGATACCATTTCTGAAAACCAGTGCAAGTAAAATGCCAAGATAAACAACATTCACAGTTGTCCGAAGCTGCTAACTGCAGAGTTTTGAGATGTCTAGAAACAAATATATTGCTGATGTCAGATCAGAAGTGTTTGCACAGCTGTTTCAATATGAATGCTTGTCTAAATCACAATATATAACCCTGAAAATGGTGTGCTCTTTGTTGCTGAAATTAAATCTTTAAGCCATCCTAAGTAAGAGGATGAACTGGCAGAGTTCTTAAAATCACCTCCAAAATCAAATATGTTTTTTGGTTGGTTCAAGGCAAAACTTCTGTGGCCCGTTAATGGCAGACCACAATTTTCTCTGTTCTCGCTGGCAAGGCCACAGATACCCCAATGTAAAACACTTAATGGAGGACTGACAGTTCTGAACTCAACTGAGATGAACTGAATTCAGTCTGAACTGAATGAGACAGCAAAATATTTTTATCTAAAACACAATCCTGTGGTTTTAGACTTCTTTTCAGTTTGATTTGATTCCTTTCCATTCAAATCTAAGGACAGAAAGTTTCCAATGGTGTACAGTTTTTAAAGCCCCTTGAAGCAAATATGTGATTTGCGATGTTGGACTATAATAGATAAAACTGACATGACATTTGTAACAACTCCTTTAAGGTGTGGACTCAAATGTGTGACTCACAGAGAAAACAGACAGAATAACAGCCTGTTAACAGTTTAACAGGCTGAATGATCTAAGCCTGACAGGCAGTCAGAACAGGCAAAGAAGTCTAAAGGGTCATAAGGAGGTAGGAAAAAGTCCACAAGAGGAGGACAAAGAAGCAGGTGCTCAAATACGTTTGATAGTCTAACTAACTGCTGGACAGGGAGATAATGGCAGGCAATATAAATGACTGGGAGACTGACAACAGAGGGAAAAATGCAGCTATTGGCATTTACCATGAGACATGTGGTGTTTGGTGTTTTGGGCTGAGATATACACAGTATTGACCTCATAAGTAATCCACCGCTTCCTCTTATGTTTCTTGTCAGTTGTTTATACTGTCCTGTAAGCAGGGAAGCCATAGCATAACAGTCATGTCAAGCAAAGTTAATTTATGAAACACAAACAAGGCGGTCAACATAAGCCCCCCAACATAAAGTGCTTGTATGGGAGAAAACCAAGTTGTCTAGATTGCAGAAGAAAGCTAAGCAAGACAACTGTGCAGGGATAAATCCATCTTAATAAACCTGGATTTCAACAGAAGAACTGCAGAAATGAAGACGTAAAAAGGGGAAATCAGAGCTTTTTTGAGTGTCAGTTGTTCTGCTGACTCCTTCACACTCAGTTCTGATTAAAAATGTTAATTTAAGAAAGCAGGCTTTCTTTTTTAAACAAACCAAAAAAATCTATATAAAAGAAGAAACTCCACATCTTTTTCACAAGTTTAAAAAGTCTGAAAGTCTGGCAACATCCGTGTTTCAAACCATCCACTATCACTGAAGCTCTGTGACCCAGTCAGACATTGTTCTTAAATGATTACAAGGGTGAAATCAGCCCTGGGGCGGCTCAATGAGTGTGTGTGTGTGTGTGTGTGTGTGTGTTGAAATGTGACTCATTATTGTCATATGGACTGCAGATTGCATGCATTGTTACTCTCATTACACAGTCATTACATCTGAGGACATGCAGCATGCTACAGCACTGCAGCTTCTAATTGGTGAGACCTGACAGCACGAGCTTTAAACATCGCTTCACCAACTACTGCTCTGGGCCTGTTTGACTGTGTTTGTGTGTGCGTCTGTTATTGTGGGTTTTCTCATTATACCCTGTTCAGCTATATGGATAATCAAGAGTAGGTCAGCAATGATCAGGGAGCTCAGAAAGAAGTCAGTATAGAGAAGAGTTTTGATAATAAAGTCAGGCTTTGTGGCACTTCAATTTCTTTTCAAGGACTTTAATTGATAGACTGAGGAAGAAGCTCTTTAAAAAAAAAAACACTGCTAAACTCCACTTAACTTTCACTTCTAACTTTAGTCCTCAACCATCAGTAAGATGCCCACTATGCTATTGTCCAATTTATTTTGACTTCAGAGTCACATGTCACCTGTTCACTCTCACTCACAAGAGAAAAACAAAAACTGGTACATCACTCTGTACCTCTTTAAGGTATGATCCATCCCAGCAGACTGTAGAACTGGAGAGTTGAATGTTAGCTTGCCGGAAATGTAAACAACCACTCTGACACAGACTTACCTACGTACCCACACACATCTGTAAGAGTCAATCAGATATCACCCTGTGCATGTGGCCCCAGGTGTCCAGTCATCATACCTAATCGTTGTAACACATGCACACACACACATTATTCAATATAACCCTCAACACACAATACTTACTCCTCTGAGATGATGAAATTAAGGGCGTCAAGGTGTCAAACAGAATGTGGTTATATAACCAGAAGATTATTTAGCATTAATCAAATAGAATACATTGCAAAAGCTCCAATGAGGATTTGACAGAGGTTGGAATTGTTATGGGATATGCTGTTGTTTTATGCTAACAAAATTAGCATTTTCCTTTGATCTTTACTAGCAGAACAGAGGTTATACCACAGGAAGGGGTCAACACATCTGGTTTTTATAGCGCACCTACAGAAGCTGACCTGTAATATACATTTAGCATCATAGTGTAAGCTAATGTGAGGTATGGTAGGATGCTAATGATGACTGGAATTTAACACCATCACTGGCCTTGTAGTCACACCAAATAGATGGAAATGAATTACCCCAAGAGCTACAAAGTGCAAGTGTGACTAATTTTAAATAACATCTGGAAAGCTAAAAGCTGATTTGTGCATTTATATGAAACTCATCTTGTGTGAGGGCAGCACGGTGGTGCCTCACAGCCAGAAGGTTCCAGGTTCAAATCTGCTGGGCCGGCAGGTTTGTGGTTTCTCCCCGTGTTTGCGTGGCTTCTCTCTGGATACTCTGGCTTCCTTCCATTGTCCATGCAGGTTTGGTTAATTGCTCATATGTGAGTGTGAATGGTTGTCTGTCTCTACCCTGCCTCTCACCCAGTGTCAGCTGGGATTGGCTCCAACCCCCCCGGGGGCCTTAAGGATAAGTGGTATAGACAATGGATAGATCTTGTGTGCATACTCTCATTTGATCCCAAACCTAAACATAATAGTACATGATACACGTCCTGACCTGGTCCATGTAGCTGCTTTCCAACTCTTCTTCTTCTTCTCCAACTTTTTTTCTGTGTGTGTGTGCAGCTGCCTTGTGTGCGGAGGTGGAGGAGCGGCTGGTGAGTCACCTGTTGTCACCGGAGCGCTACAACAAGCTGATCAGACCAGCTGTCAACAATAGCCAGCAGGTCACTATTTACATCCAGGTGTCTCTAGCCCAGCTTATCAACGTGGTGAGGAAACACACACACACACACAAATTCAAATCCACATATGCTATAATATGCTACTGTAGAGACATATCCTACTAATTTAAGATCACTCAAGAACACAGATGGTGGACATTACTCCTTTTAGGAGTGAGTTCAGCCGCCGCCTAAATACTGCAGCCATATTGTCAGCTATTCACAAACTTTTCTGCCTGTCTGTGTTTCAGAATGAGAGGGAGCAGATTATGACCACCAACTGTTGGCTCAGTCAGGTTTGTGTCGTTACTTGTGTTTCTCCTTTCTATGTAAATGTGTGTTTGTGTGTGTGGGGTCACGATTTGTACAAACTCTACATCTTAGGCACAACGATTTGCCTGATTCATATTGATTATAGAAAAACACACACGCAGACACACAACACCATCACATGTCTGTTTGTGGTGGATTCATTGGGTTTGTCAGCTCATGACACGAAGGACAAATATGTCAGTCAACAACTATTTAAAATGCATTTTTGCGAGAACGGGGCTGACTGAACCGATGTGTGTGTTGGTATGAAGAACCTGATATGTTTATGTATGTTTCTGGCTCCATGACTTAAATTAATTTGAATCAATTTCTTTCCTTGTGTACATGTATGTGTGTGGACTCAGGTATGGAATGACTACAGATTAATGTGGAACCCTGAAGAGTACGAGGGAATCAAGAAAATTCGCCTCCCGTCACAACACATCTGGCTGCCAGACATCGTCCTCTACAACAAGTATGTGCAATTTGTGTCTAGACTGTCTCGTGTCTCGTGATGATGATAAGTTAGCAGACAGAGACAGACAGGGACATATTTAAATGATAAAATCTTCATCATCACATTTGGTCTTTGATGACACATCAAGTAATCACATCCCACAGCATGTGGCCTACAACTTATAGCAAACAGGCAGAAATTCTCCTGAAGTCTATACACACTATTCTGTATTCTACATCTTTTGCTTTGTAATGATTCAATTTAATTTTTTGATGAACAGGATTCAGTATTTATGATATTTAAGCAGCAATATGATTTAATACTTGACATTTGTTAAGTGTGATAAGACTCCTTCCATGTCTTTTGGACTTTCTCCCTCCTTGAGAATCGGTTCCAAAATATTTCAGCTGAATTTCATAACATGAATTATGATATTTACATCAGTGCAATCAAATCATAGCCTTTACAATCAAAGTGCCGAGAGAAATCATTATACTTCACATCCAAACTTACCAGCGTGTTTCCTGTGGAAAACAGAACAACATCTCTGTGCATTATTGTGTGTTTTTGCATGTAAAGAAGGAGTTCACACAACGTTAATGTAAGAATATTTCAACATTGTGTGCACATCTACAAATCAGCTTGCAGCTGTACAAAACAGCTGCAAGGGGAAATCAATACTTAAGAATGTCGATGCTGTAATGAAATCATTCAAGGAGAAATTAGCCCTCTGCCTCTATCCACTGGAGTGTTAGCGGACAGACACGAAGGCTTTTGGGCCTCACCTCATCTGTCACACATGTAGGTCAACACCTGGGTCTTTTTCAGCTGCTTGTTCCTTGTTTAACAGTAACTAACTTTCACCATAAACATTCAGTAAATATAGGAGTCCTTGCACTGTTGTCTCAAACCACATCACTGTCACCAATGAACTTTGATGTTTGAGGGGTTTTTTTCTGAGATGATACATATCTAATATTATCAGTGGATATTCATTTTTTAACTTACTTTCCAACTTTATAGCGTAGTCAGACTGACACTGTATTTCTTGGTTGTCAGTTGTGGCTTTTTTATTTTCCCTTTGGTAGACATAACAAAAAAAAACAAAAAAAAATGATGTACTACTACAGCCTGCAAAAATGTGTACGAATACAGCAGTAAAATACAGAGAAAAGCAGGGTTTGAAATGTAGCTTCAATTTCCACATGATTTCAGAAACATGGTGATTTGATTTGTCTGTTTGCTTGAATAGATTGTGGTTGATAGAATGTTAATCAGGAAAGGTTAATCATCCATTAACTTTACTTACTGTGTATACATAATTCTGTCTAATTATGAACATCGTGTTTTGAAATTTAAGGTTTAGAGAGATCTTTGTTCTTACCAAGAAAATTACCATACAAAAGTCAAAAGTCTCCATAACTCATAATGAAATAGAAAAAAACGTAACATATTTGGCTGAATTGATTTAGATTCATCTTAATTTTAATTTTTAAACTGTTACTTTAAACAGTGACACTATGAAAGTCTGCTGTGACCACAAGTGACAATTATAGATGATGAGAATGCTAAAGGCTGAACCACTCTTTAGACCACTGGGGTTAGGGTTGTTTGAATTCAGCTAAAATTCTAAGCTATTGGAAATGTTGCACAATTTGAGAAGAGTTGTATTGTCAGAAGTAGTAATGTGCGTTATAGCCACCATAAGCTAATGGTCATTACAGACTAAGGCTGTAGCAGCAAGACTTCTCTGAAACTTTCAATCATACCATCACATGATTCTCATCAGTAAATGGAGTTTCAAGAATGAACTTTGACCCTCAACCTCTAAGTCAACATGGATGAGAAGCCCTTAAAGTGCATCTACAGTTTGAACATCTACAAATCCATGGAAACTGAGCCAAACTGAGCCAACCGAAGATTGTAATACAATCAAAAGTTCTAGAAAATATGGTGATTGTTTTCTCAGCTACTGCATCCAAGGTCAAGAATGAACAATGAATCTGAGACTGAGATAGTCTGACAGGCTGACAGTTGTGTAGCTTTAGTGTTTTCGTCAGCAGTATTACTCCACCGTTTATAGTGGACTGGCTGAGGAATTAAACTTTTACAAACACAGATTGCTGGTCAGCTGAAGATCACATAAAGAGCATAATGGCTTAAAAGAAAAAATGATAGGAGATGATCAGCACTACTTTACGACACGATGAGGTCAAGATCTCTTGCCAACTCTAGCTGACCAAAGGCTGCAGTAAGCAGGTGGGAGCTCTGCATTTTTAATTCGTCTGCATATTCACAGCAGCCCCAAAGCATTAGAGACCGAGTGTGATGGTTGGATTCCTGACCTACTTTATAATTGATAGGCCACTTATCTATAATGCATCACCTGCAGCCTTGGTGAGATGAGGAAAAAAGTCAGTCTCAGCAAATTTGAGGTGTGCGGGGGGCAGTTGTTGTCATGTTGCTGAGTGTCCCAGGTTGAGCTCCTCCCTTGAGATACTAAAGACATCCTTTAATTTTCAGCACACACAACTGTTGCATGTGTCTGCAGACACACGGTACCAGTCATGAAATCGTTTTCTCAGCGCGCCATCAGTCAACACAGTAAATTGATGCACTCAAGTAAACCTTTTGCCTCTCGGTCATACTGCAGCAATACTAATTCTGTTGTTAATCCGTACTCTGTTTCACTAATAGCTTTAGCCAGCTTTCACCATCACTGACTTGGTTACCAGCTTCCTCCACCATCTTAACCTTCTCCTTACCTCTTTGTATTATTGATTTAATCACACCTTAGTGGGGAATTAGTTTCACTCTGTGTTTTCAGATAACTTACCCAAATAAAACGAATATACTAATACTAACTAATATAACAAGAGATTGTTAATTGTAGATTGTTGATACTGATGCATCTAGAGGTTTGGCCCAAAAGGAAATCACTCTTCGGTGGAACTGCTAACAATTTGCAGACATCAACTAACTAACCCCAACTAAACTAACTAAACCCAACTAAACTACACAAAAAGACGCTTGAACATCATCTCACAAGGAGGTGTCCAGGGGGAATCCTTATATTCAAACCAGTGCGAAGGAGCAGCAGTTCTACTCCAACCCCCCCACCTGGTTCCTACAAGTTTAGGTACATGTACGTGCATCATGTGTGGAGACGGTAGAGATGTGTTTGTATGAGTGAGAGGTCTCTGAATATGATTTGCGAAGATCCCTCCAGTAATCAGTTTCTTTTTGAGTGCCTTGACTTTATCTGTCTCCTGTCTTTTGCTTATCTCCTTCCATTTCCTCCTCTCAGTGCTGATGGGACCTATGAAGTCTCATTCTACTCTAATGCCTTGGTCTCCAACAACGGCGAGGTGGCCTGGCTCCCACCAGCTATCTACAAGTCAGCCTGCAAAATCGAAGTCCGTGATTTCCCTTTTGACCAGCAGAACTGCACCCTCAAATTTCGCTCCTGGACATACGACCACACTGAGATCGATCTTATCCTCCTCAGCGATTTTGCCTCACGTGATGACTTCAAACCCAGCGGTGAGTGGGATATTGTTTCACTGCCTGGACGTAAGAACGAAGACCCTAATGACATCAGGTACCTGGATATCACCTATGACTTTATTATCAAGAGAAAACCTCTGTTCTACACCATCAACCTGATCATTCCCTGCATCCTGATCACATCGCTGGCTATTCTGGTCTTCTACCTCCCATCAGACTGTGGTGAGAAGATGACTCTCTGTATCTCTGTCCTCTTGGCCCTGACTGTGTTTTTACTCCTTATCTCAAAGATTGTGCCACCCACGTCTTTAGCAGTGCCTCTGATTGGGAAGTACCTGATGTTTACAATGGTGCTGGTCACCTTCTCCATCGTCACCAGTGTTTGTGTGCTTAACGTGCACCATCGGTCCCCCAGTACGCACACCATGCCTACTTGGGTTAAGCGTGTCTTCCTGTACAGGCTCCCCTCTTACCTCTTCATGCGGAGACCCGGTAGCTCCAACATCCGCGAGAAGTTCCGGAAAAAACACCAGCACCGATCGTACTCTGACCAGAAGCTGCGTGGAGCGGACGGAGGGACTGGAAGCCCTGCAGGAATGGCAGATTCCTCCTCATCCTTCTTTGTGAACGAGGAGTCAGCCAAACGCTACGGCTGGAAGATCAGCGACTTGTCCGAGAACACAGAGTTCAGGAAGAGGATGACGCTCAAGTGCAACATTGACGTGGAGGATGCGGTGGATGGTGTACGCTACATTGCTGAGAAGATGAAGAGCGAGGATGATGATGAAGGGGTAGGCGGGTGTCCATGTGCATGTGTATCATAAGTCTAAATATGTGCAGCATGCTTCACAGGTTTTATGTTCATCTGTTGGTTTGTCCAGCACTTTGGTCTGACTGAAATATCTCAGCAAGTATTAGATGGATTGTCATGAACTTTTGTGCGGACAGCTGAGGTTCCCAGAAGTTGAATCCCACTGCTTTTTGCAATGACATGATTTTTCCTCTGGTGCGACCTTGAGGTTGATATTTGTTTTTCTGAGAGAAATATCTTGACAACTATTGCATTTCATGGTGCCCAGAGGATAAATCCTCATGACTTTCAAAACACGTCAAATCTTTCATGTATAAAGTGAAATTTCTTAACATTTACATGATGGATTGGCTCAAAACATGATAAACCTGATACCTGCTAAACATCACCATTGTCATTGCGAGCATGTTAGCATGTTTAGATAAGCATTTGGCTCAAAGCCCCCACTATGAGTCTTGAGGTCTTTATATAAAAGTTTCATAATAATTTGTTTTACTGATTCATAATGACAGGGGTTTATTCTGTTAAAATAAATACTGTACATTCTTACCTGTTTTAAAACTGCAAGGACACTGTTCGAACAAACTTTCTGTGCCATTATGCTATTTGATAACTTTATCTTGTGTTTTATGAATGATTGTGTTTGGAGAGTGTGCCTGTCTGCGGGTAGCTTAGTTAAAGACTTTATTATTGTGCTTTTCTTTAGTAATTACACCAAAATGTTGGTGGTGATTCATTTGCACTAAGTTGCATGTGATTTGATACTTGATTTATTACTTTACAGAGCATAAAGATTAGCCAAAACATTGACAAAGCCCAAAGCAGCTACGATACAAAGTGCCTGCCCCCAGAGCAAATCCACCAACGGCTTAAATCAGTGATTTATGAATTTTAACCATTTAATATCATGTCATAGTAGCATCACAGCAGCAGCGTCGTTTAGTCAATTAATAATCACAGCTGTTGACAAAAAATAATATGCAAGGATATAGAAATAGGAATAGAATTGAGTTCAATTCAGTTCACTTTAGATCAGAACAAGAAACACTACAGTGGTGATATTTATCATAATATCCCTCTCTCTGCAGATCATTGAAGACTGGAAATACGTGGCCATGGTGATCGACCGCCTCTTCCTGTGGATCTTTGTGTTTGTTTGTGTGGTTGGGACTGTGGGCCTCTTCATGCAGCCTCTGTTCCAAAGTTACAACACCCCCATTATTGATGACATGGACCATAACTGAAATTTGAAACCTGAACTTTGATCTCAACATGACCCAGAGATGAACTTTGAGTCCCCGCAGAAACAGAGCTCTGACAACATTTTAACACATGAACTCACATACTCACACACTCTCACACACACAGGGAAATGATAATGATGCACTTTAAGCCCTCCTCCACCACCTGCTCCTTTCACCCCTTGTCCTCTTCATCCTCCATATGTCCCGCCATCCTCAGCTCTACTCATCCGTCATTCGCAGAGGAACTTCGATCTCTTTATTTCAGTTCTGAATGAATGATTCTGGTTTATAACAACTTGGGTCAAATTCTCATAGTTGCGGCCATCATTCAGTAAAAAATAATGATTGAGATCGTACTGTTAACCTAAAATGTCTGCGATCACAGATCGACTTCCTGGTTCAACATTGACCTACCTTACTTTTGTTGTTGTACACATACACAGCAAATACTTTGGTGAGTTCAATGATATCATAATTAAAAGAAAAAATGGCCAAAACTACAAAAACAAGACCCAAGTTAAATATGAACAAGAATTGTCCTTTAATTTGATATGTGAAGTGGAACATCCTTCCAGCCATGATACTGATTCTTGGGGATCAGTACAGATATGCTGTTCTCCAAAACTGTAGCTTTATTTTGAAAATAAAACCGTTACCTGAAATGGTCAAATTAAAATAATGCTGACCCCAATCACAGTTCACATTTTTATCTTGCCAACAGCAACTCAGGACTTGATTTTTTTCATGTTTGTTTTTTTCTACCATCCGATCTTTCTGTGTCTAAATCAAATTCTAACATGCCCTAACTTGACATTGTGGGGGCTAGCATGCATACAACACTACTCTTCTTTGTTTTGAATTATTCCTCTATTTTGTCGACTCAAAGCGAGGAAGAGCCCAAAGATGAACAAAGCCACAAACTCATTTTGCAGGTATGGGCCTCACATCGACAACACATCGAAGAATCCCTTCTGTGTAGGTACATAGAGGAAGATCACCTCCCTGTTTCCTTTTGCCAATAACACACATACTGTATGAATTTCAAATATTTGCCTTGAAAAATGAGAGGGGACACCAAACAGCTAACGGTTGGACTACTGAAGTAATAATGGTGGGTGGGGTATGAGAGGGGGTGCCCAGCCTGTTTTTGCCCTAATGCACACCTCACTGTGTGGACTGAAGAAGGGACGCTACAATAGTGCTTAAAAATACAAAACTTAAAACCAATGACCATTAGGCTGTTGTTGCTCACCAAACTTCTTTTAAAGGTACAGTACGCTGGTTTCATCCAAGCAGTGCTCGTCAGCATCCATCACCAAGGAAACCAGCAGCAGTAATATTGTATGTTTTATACACACTGACCTGGGGCAAATTAGCCAAACAGTCTGGCTCTTCACTTGCTTTATCTTCCATCATACTGTATGCTTAATTACTGCAGTCTGTTCTCAGAGATGTTACTTGAAGCCGCGTCCAGTAAGAGGTAATATAACTCATCACTGTCATAATGCACTTGTCTGTAACTGCTACCAACGTTAGCCAAGGAAAAGGTGTACTGTACTAATCCAGCTGTATTGATTTCTTTCATCTTTGTTTTTTCAGTGAATGAAACATTTCTTCTTCTTGAGTTTTGTCTGTCCAGGCAATAAATGTTGAGAATAACAGAGAGGGACTGTGATGGGAACTGATGTCTTCCTAACTGGATCAATAAAGGGAAATAGCAGCAAGAAGCAGACTTGATTAATCAGTCCGTGTGAAGCAATAATAATTATGTGTTTCATGTTTGTCACACCACAGAAACATGTTATTAACCACCCGAATTCCAATGATCTAAAAAATTGCCAAGTATGTAAAATTAGTTTTCAAAATAAAAATATAAGCAGTGTTCTCTGCTTGTGCTGAAGGCACTGAAACCAGCAAGACATGTTTAGTTCTAACTGATCTTGGTTTTAAAGCCTGCTGCTGCCCTATTATCTTACCCTATAACCTAACCTAATGTTGGAATTTTCACTGGAATCAACCACCACCTCAATAACCAGTGTTACGATGGCTTGTGAAGAGATACCCTATCTCTTCTACAGAGATGTGTCATTGAGTTACAGCTGCTTCTATCTGTTAGCACTACATTAGAAATCACAGGCACTTCTGAGCCACAGGCTTGTTAGCAGGCCTGCTAGCACCGGCTTCGTCTCAAGGGCAGTTGATGAAGACTTTGTCCTTGTCCGATGGCGTGGGAAGGCGTGTGAGGACAAGTCCTCGGTCATCCCTCCAGACTGCAAAGTGGCCTTTAACCATTGCTAGCCTTGTTGTTTGTCCCAGTGGCCCATGGGTCTCCCCCACCCCCAGTGACAGGGTTAAACAATGTGTACTAGAGAAAGGGTGCAGCATTACCTATAACATCCAGTTAGCAAAGCCAGCCACTGTTTAGTATTTATGGTATTTTATAGTGTTATGGGAGAGGTCAAGCTACATATGGCCTCAGTACATCATCGAGCCATGATTTCAGGCCTGCCCAAAAAATCCTGGACACAAACATGGTGGAAAACAGTCTCCACAAGTCAGTACAATACCCTACAACAACGGAATTTCCCCTCGGGGATTAATAAAGTATATTGATTGATTGATTGATTGATTGATGTAGTTCATACTTTTAATGTGTTTTCAGCAATTATTTTATAAGAAGGATCAATTGTTTGGGTAGAAATCTCTGAATTTCCTTTGCAAGGACATTAATTGGTTGTTCTTTCCTGCAGTCTTTCATTCAACATTATAAACATGTCTGGGTTTATTAAGGTCTTTTGAGCTCTTTTACACTTTCTCCCCCAGCTCTTCCTCTCTTACTTGGGGTGTGTTTAACAGGTTATTTGAGTTTCATCTTATTAAGGATGAAACAAAGCTTAAACATCCTCCAGGCTCTTTTCTCCCACCTCACACAATTTCGGCTACATTGAGATAATTAAAAACTAAGCACAGTCTCCCTGCAGTTGGCATTTTGGACAGAAGTTTCTGGAGTGCATGTGTATGTGCTCTTTGTGTATATGTGCGTGTGTGAACTATCCAAGGCCAGGGCTAAATGTTAGTCAGCTGACTAAGGCTTCATTAGTCTTGTATCCCTGGGGTTTGTAACTTCGCCTTCTGTTAGCTTAAGATGGCAGTGAGGCAGTATGACTGCTAAAGGGACACAGGATGTGAATGAATGAATACACACATGCACATAATCACAAATCTGGAAGATCTTATGTGTTATGTAGCTTCTCTCTCTTTAGCAGATATATGAGCTGCTTCCTGAAAAGTGGTGTGGATGTAAAAAGGAGCCAGAAGCACCAGCTAAGCCAAAGTATTTATTGGTTACATGCCAGTGATAATCATATTAAGTAATAATCACTTCAAATTTAAAGTTTGCAGGTTAGTTGTTTTAGCAGTTATTTTATTAGTTGTGTCCATTATCGGTGTAGTTACAAATAATGACAGGTAATTAGAAATTCATGAACATAATCTCCAACAATAGCAGTATTTGGTAAAAAATATGTAATCACAATTTTCCAAATTGGATATAAGCGCACTTTCCATTAGTGTCTGCATGAGCTTCTGTTCTGCTGATGCCTCCAGCAAAGATACCAATGCATCTTAATTTTCCAGCTAACTTCACATCAGTCCCACACACACATACACACACGCACGCGCACACACACACACACACACACACACACACACACACAGATAGACAAACTGCGAACATGGAAGACACGGGAGGTGACACAGCATAACACAAGGGAAAGAAAGAGGCACGGCCGTGACTGTGACAATTACAGCTCATAGTTGTAACCTGATCCTCCCCTCATGTGGCACATAAATTAGACACTTGACATCTGCATCAATTTCTATGAATTGAGTGACTACATGAGGGTGGGGAGGATTAGAAGGACTGAGGGGTGGTGTTGTGTTCTTTTAAACACTGAATTTTCTTAAAAGCGAATCCAGTCATTTACATCCTTAGGCAGTATTTATGTGCTGCCATTTACTATTGAGTTGCTCTATTATCCTTTATCCCATTATAATTTCGTGCTTTTTTTGTTTGTGTTATTCAAATTGGTCTCCCAGATTTTATATGTCCAATGCTCCAATGCAGTCGCTGCTGCTGCTGCTAACTTCCTCTGTCGGTCTGGAGGCAGTAGATTTCAGCAAGGAACTTCATCAGTAAAGCATATGCCTATAAGAAGAACTTGCACAAATGTTTTTACTGACAGGAGTGAGCTTTGATAGGAAAACTTGAGTGCTGACATTTATCTTTGTCCTTCAAAAAAAGATTTTGAATATGCACACTTCACCTACTGAATGAGGGTGTCTCAGACTGAAGTCAATATTTTGATGTGGCAAACTCAAGTAATAACTTCCCTTGACTACCATTTTGAGGGTTTAAAGAAGATTTCAGCAGTGCAAATTACAAATTATTTATAAACAACTATAGATGATGACTATACCACTGAGGAAAGTCAGAGAGAGAGAGAGAGAGTTGGTGTTAAGGTCTCCAGGTCTGATCATGAAGTGTGACGGAGATGAAACTGGATGGGTGATGAAGGAGGGCGACAAGTGGGCTGGGAGAGAAGGAGATAGAGGTATGATAGAGGGAGACAGGGATGATAAAGGTTGGCCATAAACAGGAGACACAAGATTTCTGCAGTCTGTTTGGCCAGCAGAGGAGCCGACATTAAAGACAGATTAGCTTCATGCTGTAGTCAGAGATCAATAAGCATTTAATCTTTGCAAGACAAATCCACATACATGTAGGTTCATAATGCACGTACATGCAAACATACACACACAAGCATAAAGGCAGTCAGATGCACAAGCAGTCATATGCAATAGAAATATATACCATTGTATATTTTATTAAAGTAAGTATTAAAATGTGAATTTTTGAATAGGATTATGCGGATAAAATTGGATAGACTAAATTAAGTAAACCTTTATGTTGCTGTTTTTTTATCATGTTTTTGACATCATAAAAGTACAAGTACATAAACAAGAAACTTTATCTGGGAGGGAATGAGATGAGGAAATGTCTGAAAAGTTATATTCCATGTAGTGTGTTTTAAACAGTACGCTGACTATTTTGAAAAGGAGTGATCTGGAGTAATCAGTAGGTCAAAGGCCATTTACAAACACACAATCTAAAATACTCTTACTGCATTGGCATGCTTCTATTCTATTCTCTCTGTAATCAGACTCTTGATGCTCAGATGCAGCACGGTGAATGTCAGCAGTTTGATCTGTTTCCTGTAGTCGGCCATTGCCCTCAGTCTCCCCCATTATCCTCCCCTGGACATTCCTTCAGGATTTATACCTGCCATTTCGGCTCTCTGGTCAATATTTATGAACTACATTACTGCATTAGAGAATGTGTAGCTGTCGAGTAGTAGAGTCAGGGGGCCATTGATCCTCCCCTCTGAGCTGCTGAGCCACTGAGCTCAAGGGACAGACACAGAGCTCTGGTCCAAACCCTTAAGAAGGCTTTAAACTGGGCTCAGAGGTCCCTCTGTAATGTTCCTGCTGGAGCAATAAATATCTCCTCAAGTCTGCTACCTGCTGACAGATCAGTGTGCTGGCTGCTGCTCACTAGTGGTCAAAAGAGACACTGCAGAGTTCTGTATCTCAGCAACGGTAGTAGGAGTAAAGACAGTCCTGTCACTATTTATTGGTGATGACATTGCAATAAATAAGCAGATTTTTGAAAGTATATTCTTTTTTTGTGTATGTTAAAGTCACAAACTACATATGTCACACATGCATCATTTCTACACATCAAGATATTATTTGAAGTTAGTAAAGCAAATTTTGAAGTTGTCTTTACAGTCTGGATCCTGATTTAACTTAGCATAGCATGAAATCATCATCTTAAGGACCATGCCTATATTTTAAGTCTATGTGGTTGAGGTTCCCCTCTAAAAGCTGAACTTCTCTGGCAACTGATTTTTTTTGTTTTCAATTTTGGTGTTGATTTTTTTTGACTTTACATGAATGTTTTAGCCTGAAATTTTACTAGCTGAAATTGAGCAACTTGAATATATATATATAGCCTACATTTATTTCTAGTATTGGACATGTTTGTGAACTTTGAAAGTTTTCAAAATTTCACCACTTCAAACAATGCCAAGGTGCTCAGTTCACACACATGCTCTTTGATGCTTTTCAGAGTAAAATACTTCAATAATGTAAATAAATTTGCACTTCATTTCAGTAACTGAATTTCACAATTAGACCCTCAAATGCCTTTAATATTCAAATGATTTTGACTGTGTTTGGCTCTTGTTTGAATGTAAAAGTTGATCAAATGTACATTTTAAGGCCTAGAGATAAACTATGTTGAATATAAGGAAAACACAGCTACATCTGTTCATTATGAATCACATCAAAGTGATTCTAACGAGCAACAGCTTCTGAAAAAAATGTCACCAGATATCTTGCAATATTCTGATTAGAGTCATAACAAGAACAGGATGACATATTCCCATTGGACACTTGCCCCAAAGCCACCAATGAGGACAATTATCGAACATATGTGAATATGTTAAAAATAACTTGAAGCTACAATGAACATGTCATCTATGATGGGAAGAAGAGGGTCAGACAATCATTCAGATTTCATTTTAGCACAAACATGAGTGAACCAGATAATGAGTAAGCTTTGCGTGGGTCCTCGGGCCCCCTCGGGCTGCAGTCATTTAATGTAAATGACACTGCTGGTTATGCAGAAAACAACACGGACATGAGAGACATGAAATGAGTTGTAAACAAATTGTCACAATATATTATATTAACATTAAAATTATTAATCTATATTTGGGAGAGTGTGGGGTGATGGGTTTGTGGGAAAAACAAAAAACAGTACAGAGATATGACAGTTTAATTAGCAGCAAAGGGCTTTAATCAGATAACTGTGATTCAAACATTGAAGGGACTTTAATTAATTGCTGGTGGCTGCAACAGGCCACAGCATGACCAAACAGACAGCATATAGTGGACACTCACTGTGTGGTGTTAATGGGTCTTGAGTGAGAGAGAGGATGAGAAGGGAGCAGTGAGAGCAGAGGTGGAGGGAGCGGGGAGGGGAGGGTTTGAGGATGTGAATACTGGAGGGTTGAGCAGGGTCACAGAGTGTAGCGTGACTGGCAGAACAGGACGAGCTGTGGGAGGAAAGGGGATGCTGAGAGCTTTTAAAAAGGGGTTGACGGAGGGTGGTGACAGCGGAGTGGTGGGACTAGACAGAGCAGACGGAAGAAGGGGATCAAGGGAAAAAGGCTAAACTGTTTAGATGGGGTTAAAGGGTAAGGAAAGAAAGATGGCGAGAGGTCAGGAGTACACATCTCCTCAGTTATGAACTGTGAGATTTTAGATGTATCTCATTACCAAAATTTAAATGCTAATCAATTCTTTTTTAAATACTGCATTAATTGAAACTGATATGTTGTGGTTAAAATGTTAATGTTGTGTCCCTGTCGAGCATATATTGTATTGCAAGATTTGACATTTTACTGGAAAACAAGTCAACATTTTACTGATATGTGCAACATTTCTTCATCATAGAAAGTAACTAAGCATTAAGTTTCCTTCAACACATATTTGCTGTTGCAAATTAGTTGTAAACATCATTTCTAGAGGACAGGCTTGCACCAATTGCTACTGGTGTCTCTTTGCTGTTTGGTGCCAGTACCAATACAAGAAGAAAGGTCAGAATGAACCAGTAAAAACAACCACAAAACTGTTGTAGCCAGTTTTGGGCCATAAAAACTCAAACACTGAGCTGATTAACGCTAAAAGCTCAGCAAAATTGAAAGGACCTGCAGGGTCAGGTCTAAAACTACAGCTTTAAATGTATTCATGGGGGAAAAACGAAGTCAACTGTGTATCGAGGGGTTCAACTGATGCTAAATTCTCCAGACACAACCTGTTAAATTATACAAGTTACTGATCAGACTTGCTGCAACATCAGACGACAGAGTAATGAGGTGCGACTGTGACCAGTTGAGAGGAAGAAGAAGATAACAATGCGCTTAATTAGGAAAGGATGCTCAGACTCACTTATGCTCTCTTCTCTTGTTGCCTCCAGCTTTAAACTCTCCTGAGAGATCGCTTCTAGACCCTTTTTTCCACAGCAGGCAGATACTTTGACTTGTCTTTACAGGAAAAACTCAGATGGAACTGATTACATTAAAGAAGTATTTCACTGCTGGAAAAATTGTGTTTTCATAAAACCAGGCTGTGTATGCAGTGGAGAGTGTAATTATTTTTGAAATTTGTGCTACATGACCAGAGAAAACAGAGAAAAAGAGCTTTGGTATTCCCCTCTGGAGCTTGACTCTTGACGCCGTGATTCCTCTGCACTGTATTCTGGCTCATATAAGGAGGCCTGGATGTCTGATTCCAGCATTAAACTATTGAAATACTACCCATGTTGTGATGATACAAGGACATTTGATAATTGGCATAGCATCCTTTTAATAATTAATGCAATTAACACATCCGTTAGTGAGATTATCAGATTATCTGTTACACCTGTGTTGACAAGTTAAACTTCATGCTGTGATGAGGGTCTACTATACAAAGCATTGCTTAAATTGCTTCAGTTGACGAGAGGAGAGAAACAAAAACAGGTGACAGGGAATGTGAACAAGAGACTCCAAGGCCAGGAAAATGGTCATATACAGAGACAGGCATGTAAACATGAAAGTGATGGAGGAAGGTGGAAAGAGGAAAACAGAGAGCTAATAAGCAAATAGATTCAGCAGAGGAGAGAGAGAAAGTGTGCAAGGTTGATGTGGATGAGCTGGGACAGTCCTGTCTGACATACACTGTTGCAACTACACTTGCCCTTTTCCTCTTCCTTTGCTGTCTCCATCAGGCCCTCCAGGTCTTTCTACTTTGTCTGAGCTGTCTGACCAGATGCCTGCTATTATTTAAATGTGTGTCTGGCTGTGTGATCGCACAGGGAGAGAAACAGGACAACAGACCAGAAAGAGAAAGAGAAAGAGAAAGAAGAGTAACAAAGGAGGAAAAAGGCTGGTATGAAGCAGGAGAGTATAAGAGTGTTTTCCTCTGTTTGCCTGCCCTGCTGGAGAGTAAACAGTGCCGGGATGTTACCTCAGCTGGAGATGGTCTGAAACACCAGCCGGCTGATTGTGACACTGCAGGGCAAAATTCATCTTGTGTGAACCTGGCTAATTCCTGCATACTTTCATGTACAATGCTTTGTTTATATTTTAAAAGAGAGTTATTATGCTTCATACAGAGAGATAATGATTGGCTCATAGTGACTGAGAGGCTTTACTGATGACTGGGTTTACAGTGATATGAGTGCACTCAATATTTGTGAACACAGGTGCAGCCATTATCCCTTTTTACTTCCCTAAAAAGATCAAAACTAATCACAAAAAAAGAAATGCAAACAAGCAGATGAGGTGAACAGAGGGACTTTAAGAAAACTATTTTGTACATTCAGTATATACCTCAGACACAATATCAGACATTGTAAATGCTCTCTGTGTGTACCCTAGTGACTCCATCCCTATAATGTGAGGTAATTACGAAGGAAGATATTCAATAAATAACAAAGGTCACAGGTTGACCTTTGGGCTTTAGAGCTCAAAGCCAAATCTCCAAATGTTTGCTTTTTGGCATTGAATGCAAAGAGGGGCTGTTTAAATGTCCATCACTATTTGTCCCTGTGCCACTGGGAATGGATTTAGTGTTCTTGGTTGACGGTGAAAAAAGAGGATAGTGCTGCAGGAATAAACACAGGACAAACTCATTAAGACTGGTGGCAGAAAATGAAGAACAACAACAGTGTGAATTAAATAAAAAAAGAAAAAATCCCCACTCCAGGCCGTTGGGTGGAGACTCTTCCTCAGCTTCTCTTTGCATCTTGCTGAATAAAAAAAAAAAAAACACTTCTGCAAACTATCTTTGTCTTCCACTGTCTTCCCTGTGTGCATTTATGTAAATGCATGTCCACACAGATAAACTGTAAGTCAGCGTGCGTGTGTCCATGTATGTGTGTAAACTCATATAAACTAAACTTTAGAAGAAGATACATTAATAGTTTTTGTGCCAGGTGGGTTAAGAGGAGTAAATACGTGGCGAGGAAGGTACAAATACATCTTATACTGCTGCATACTGTATGCGCACATACACTTACAGTTTCATGAAATATTGACGAACAATTTAACGGAAAGCTATTTCTGTCCATCCTGTTTTTATTGTTGCCTTATAAGATGTTTTTACAGTTTTACAAAAGATTAATTTAGGTAATTTGCACAAACAAAAATAGATACTTTGCTGGGGTTAAAATATTTTTTTATGAGATTGAAAGTAAATGATTATAAAACTAATGCTACTGAGTTGTATGATAGTCAAAACCCATTACTGCTGCATTTTTTCCTTTAAATATGATATAGTAGTCAGTCTGGACTTGCATGCTCGACTGTGCAATTCCATGTAGTGCTGCTATGCATTAATAGCTTTCCATTATTTGAATTTGGCACACTCTGCAGCCTTCAACACTCTATTATAGAGCAGCTAATGCTTTAAGCTGCCTGTGCATTGTTATGCGTACAAAATCAATTAAGTGACTAAATAGGTCATTTATAGCTCAGCAGTGCAAATATGTGATCTTATTGTGTGCATGTGCTGCATCTTTCACCGGAACTATGTTGAGTAGATGTGCAGATAAATCTTAGATAGAGATATTAGAGATATTTTATTTTAACTTTCAGGGAAAATGTTGACAAATTTACACAAATCTACATTATTCAAACTATGGTCATACAGACAAATACAGTTGATAGATAGATAGATAGATGCTGTTTCAACAAGACATGTAGAAATGCTGTAAAAATACATTTTAATGGTAACAGGATTACAAGGCTGAGATAAAATGCTAAATTAGACATTTGTGCAGGCAGACCTCTGGAGCTCTGGCGGTCCTAGAGCCATATTTGAAAACCATTTCATTATTCCAAACTTATCACCTGTGAGTCACTGTGAGTCAGGTCGCTAGGTTTGGCCCTTGGCTGAGTGGGTGGGTGTGAGGGGGACGGAGGGACGCACAGAGGGGGAGGGCGGGACGTGCAGAAGTTGTTCATGTCGGGAGAGCGCACCGCGAGTCCAACCTCTCCACGCTCGGGAGCGCAAAGCAAAAATGTTTCTCTAATCTCAGGGCTTCGCAAACGTCTGTGGCAGATTACTGACAAGACTTCAGCCATCGTTATGACATTTTATCCGCTGAAAGCTTCTTCACGCGCCGATGTATCGATGAATTTCTCCGGGAAACTCACAAACGTCGTCCTGCTGGTGCTCCTCGCAGCGCAAGGTAAGACAGCCCGCCGTGGATCGGTGCTGGGTTCGCAAAAAGTAGCTTTATACTCCCCATTTTAGGAATATTGGGGCTCATGTGAATGGTTTGTTGAACTGCACGTTACATTACTTTTAAGTTGTCTGTAGTCACCCCACACTTGAACTTACCTCTCCTGTGTGCGTCTGGGTGAAAGATGAATGAAAACAAACCGCGCTTATGCCCAATTCAGCGACTAAAAGCTTGGTGAAAGCAGTGGGGGATCACTCCATCCGGACTAAGCAGGCAAACTTCACCTCTGTTATTAACTAACATGGGTATAAATGAGCGTGATGATTACAAATACAATACAATACAAGTTTTACAGCTGCAGCTGCCAGTTTCTTTCAAATATTCAGCCTATATTCAGTATTTTAATGTAAGAGTGATGTGCGTCCTCTCTTGCGTCCGGCTTGCTGCTCCTTTAATAAACCATGCTCCACCTTTGAACGAGGGAGATGGCATTGCTTTTCCTACTCATCAAACCCACGTGCCTGTGAATTATAGCATCCTATACTGTCCAGAAACTTGTAAAGTCACTGTCACGTTTAAAGGAGGATCCCCTGGGACCAGTAATTCAAACAAGATACTCAAACAAACGTGCAGGGTTTAGTTTTCTTTTGGAGATGATGATCTGTGATCGTGACATGTCGCATTATGGCTGATATCTCAGCCCCTGGAGCTACTGAAGCAGCCACCCATGCACGAAGCGATCCAACACATGGATGACATACGTTTCTCCTGCAGCCGCTGTAAATGTTGATATCATCCCTGGATCCTCATATGGAGGGCTGTGGACTTCCTCCCCCCACAGAGGTCGGAGGTCACGCTAAGACCTAGGCTATGCCCTGTAGCTGTGAGGATTCAGTGTCTTGCACAAGGGCATTTCAGCAGGCAGACTGTTGTCAGTTGTACTTGAAGGATGATCTCAAGCACAAATACATCCTGGTGCCACAGCAACAAATTTAAGTGCAAACTTCTCATTTCCCCTGTGGTTTGATTTAACGTCTGTAGTTTGCGACATTAAATCACTGCTGGAGCGCTCTGTCAGGTTGTCTGTATTTTGTTTTCCTCTCTGTGTGATCCTTGTCTTTCTTTTCTCTTGTTTCCAAAATCACCTCCTCACACATTTTTTATTTTATTTTCTCTGGTTCATGTGAGGCTGCCAGTCTCCGGTGTGCTTAAAAACAGCAGATTTTGAAGTGGTGTCCTTGAGTGGCTCCCAGGGGACACAGAACAGAACAAAGAATAGATATATGCTTTAAAGCAAAACATTGTGCTGTATCTGAGTGGTTATTTTAATCCTGAATTTCATCCTCATTCACCTCTGCAAAGAGCACACAGATTGCAGGCTTGCTGAGAGATCGTCTTCACCCAAGATAGCAACAAGCATAATGTGTATCAGTTTATATGGAGGATAAAATAACTTGCTTTAAAGTGGTAATATACATTTTTTTTTTTGCCAGCATCTTCTAAGTGCTCACTGCTGTCAGTCACACAGTGTGGGATGTACTGTAATTACTTTCTTTGTAGGATTAGCGGTAGCTGAAGAGTTTCTGTACTGTCCTACAAAGGCAGAGAGTAGCAAGGAAAAAGCAGTGAAGATGGAAAAACAGGTTTACAAATTTGGAAAACTGCATAACAGAAAGTTTTTAATGCGTCCATTTTAAGTCTTATGGCTGATTATATTGCCGCCCTCACGAAATCATGGAATAGAACCAACATGAACAATGAAAATACTTTGATTATTTGCAGTCCATGTAGGCCTCCTTCATGAATTGAATGTGGACTGTCTCTGTTTTGCTATGTGTCTTCCCATCCTTCTACCAACCTATTAATATTTCAACTATATTACAATAGATGTAATGAATCAGTTATAATTTTACACCTTTAAATATGTAATTTAAAGATGTCTTTGTTACCACTGGCAGAAGTTCAGCTGGTTTTGTCATTGAACATTACCTATTATATGGAATAACAAACTAGCTCTCACTTGATGGAGTATTGGAAAGTTAAAAGGCAGTTTTCACAGAAACTATTCATTTTAATGGAATTTTTGTTTGTATATCATAAAATAAATGTAAAAAACTCACATTCACATTTTGCCTTTTTACGGTGGTGGCAGTCTTTTCTTGATTTTTTTTTTTTTGCAGCCATGTTTAGGTTGACCATATTTTCAAACCCCCAAACTTGGACATGTAAGTGTATTTTATGTTTATGCACACCCACAGGTGTGCGCTCACACACATGCACATGTATGTGTTCATGCATGCACCATAGGTGGATGGGGATGTCAGTACTCATCACACATGGATACCATGAATGCAGCATTTTTGTTGTTAGGGCCGTTATGAGTTTAGGCTCTTGAAACTCTGTAGAAAAGACCAACTCTCTCTTCTGTTTGGCAGCTAAGCATTAGCATACAGACAGGTTCTTTCAGAAAGGGCTGTGACCCTGACAAGGACACACACAGACCAGTCACATGGTGCAGTGTTTAAGTTTTTATAAGGGGTTAGGAAATAATGAGTGTGACAGAACATGGTACATGTCTATATAAGCGTTGAAAACAAGTGTACAAATATAATTATTAAATCTTCATTTTGTCTCATAAAATACAGTTTTTCCTGGGAACGACTCAATGTGTTTTGAACAGATTGTAAAAGTAATTATTCTGGCTATATGTTGAATCACTTCCATGTTATATGATTTTATTTTTTTACTTTAAAGCTCTGAGTGCTGCAGTGAGTTTATTCCAGATGTGGTTCCCAGAGTCTCCCAGTGGGAGCAGCACTAAGTGCCTTCGGATTGTCACGCTCCAGTCGTCAGTTAAGAAGACCTGGCTTCACACATCCTGTAACCTGATGCAGACTCAGAGTAGCAAGAAAGGATGTGTCTCTGTATGACACGTGGGATGGACTCTCTGTCATTCTCTTTAGCTGGAGAGATTTGCTACAGCTGACTGCTTTGCCGCTTTGCCCTTGAACTGGGCGAATTTCAAAAGGAACAAGAAAACTGTGGCGTGAAGGGATGACAGAGTCAATACTCTCACAGCAGAACAGATTTTGTTCAAGTGAGAGGAAATCTACTGTATCCTTGCTAGTTAGAGGAGGACAAAACCTTAGAAAAATTAATGGGTTTTAGCTTTACCTTCCTTTTCCCCCCGATTCTGTCCTCCACCTCTCCTCTGCTCCCTTCCTCAGTCCCTCATTGGCTGTGTGGGCTTTTGTATGATTCTGTACAGGCACTGTCTATGCAGATAAGTGCTCGGAAAAACACACATTGACACACACATACTCCCAGTGGGGGTCCGATTAGTGGGCTACAGAAGGTATTGTCTCCTGCCATCCAGGATCGGCTGATTTGTCCTCATAACAGAGGAACTGCTGATCCGGCAGTCCATGGGATTGGTGTATTTCAGTCAAAAATAGAATCTAGTTGGAGTAGCTTGGAGGTAAGTAGTGAATTAACTGTACAGCATGGGGCTGTTAGTTGGAGTTATGACATTCAAAATAAAGTCAGAGCCTGTGTGATAGATTGTAGTGCACATCACCATATTTTAGGTTTGAGATTGAGTGATTTAGAATTAGTGAAAGTGCATGATGAATTTCCCTGCAGTCTCTTTTCTGCGTCATCTCCAGTAGAAATAGCTGAGGGAGATGTCCAGAGATGCCTGCGTTATAATGATCTGATCCGCATTATGTTTCAGGCTCAACCCTTTATCTCACTTAACTGTGCATTTTAATAGGCTGCAGCTGCGTGTTGACAGTCTAAAGAGGATCTGCCTCTTCAAACAAGTTCTGCCTGAGAGAGAGCAGTAATTGCAGGCGGCTGATAGTTCTTAAAATGCTCAAATGGAAGACAAAAGTCTCTACAACTTGTGAATGTCTGAAATTAGTGGAGGGTGTATTGTGGACAACAAAGGGCAACAATCAAATGTTTTTTTTCTTTAATCAGCATTCAAATGGGCTTATATTAGGCCTCTTCTCTAAGTCTGCTTGCATCGTAGCAAGTTGTCTGCTTGCATCGTAGCATCATCAAGCATAGTTGTCCCTCTGCCAGACTTAAATGCTCTTCTGAGCTTGGGACTACAGAAAAGCTCTCTGGTTTCTCTCCCAGAAGCAATATAGTTGCATTAAAGTCTGACAGGCAGTCAGTGTGTATGTGTGTGTTACTGTACGTATGGCTTAAGGACTGTGTGGTTGCTTGAGGATCCTCTTAACACGATTGTCGTGTGATTATTGCAACCGAACCCCCTCCTCCTTCCCTCACACATATACGGTGTAACCATCACAGGCAGAGGCCTTATTCCACCACCCCCAATGGATTGGTTTATTCCTTCATACTCCCCTCCAACCACCATCAGAAGCTTTTACTCTTGCTTACACACACACACACACACACAGACATCCTCCTCCAGACAGCCCTGCTGCCTGTGTCCTTTGGGACATCCTGGTCTTCGGTGCTGGCGATGAACTGAGTCACGCTTTAGGATGGAGGGAGAGAGGGTGAGAAGTAGAAAGCAAGAGATGAGGTTGAACAGCACAACAGATGCCTCAGATGGAGGACAGGAATATTTGAACATTTTCGCCTCTACCTTTCTTCCCTTGTAGCTCTAGTGTCAAGCTGATACCACACACTGCAGGCAGCTACAGGTCGCAGCCTTGTATACAGTGGTCCCTCGTTTATTGTGGGGGTTACGTTCTAAAAATAACCTGCAATAGGCAAAATCCGCGAAGTAGTCAGCTTTATTTTTTACAATTATTCTATATATTTTAAGGCTGTAAAACCCCTCACCATACAGTTTAGACACTTTTCTCAGACAGGCATTAACATTTTCTCACATTTATCTCTTGTTTGACTTGTTTGTTTGTCTCGCAAACAGGCAGCACTTAAAAGTCACACTGCTAGCGATTGAACATTGATGTAAATTTGGCAAGCCGAACGCATTCTGTACTGTACAGAGACACGGCACGAAGGAGATTGATTGACATTGGTCAACAGCGAGGCCGCAAAAGGTGAACCGTGTTATAGCGAGGGACTACTGTACCTGACTTTATTTATTGCTGTATCTACTTTATCGCATAAATCAGGTCTTCAAAATATGATATGGCTTCAATTTGAGTCTTGTGTCTCATGTGTCGTTGTCTTTCTATCCCAAATCTGTTTATACACAAAATGGCCATTTTCAAGAGCTATAATGGTCTTGGTATTTCAATTGTCTGCAGTCATCTGGTCAAATTCTTCTTGCTGTTGGAACCTGATCTCACTGGTGTTAAAAGTACTCTGAGACATTGAAATCAGCCCAGCATCATCCACGTTAGGCTCACTTGCTGAGTGTTGAGGCCCTCAACGATTTCCTTCATGTATTCATCAAAGTCCTTGCTGGCGTTAACCTTCCTGGTTCCAACAAACTGCTCAAACATGATGGTGAAGAATGATTTCAGTTTGACACACAAAACATGAGATATTCCAGGATCCCCCATTCCAATGTTTGAGCTTCCTGCACAGAGTCCATCGGTCATACAACAGTGTGGTTCCGAAGTAAACCCTCCATCGATCCTTCCAGCCCTCATCCATTTTCTATTCACTTGCCCATGTCTGGGTCATGGAAAACAGGGCAGCCCAGCATCCTTTCTATAAATATTTCCTTCCTCTTAATGGATCCTGAGATTTTTTCAGGTCAATGTGGGACATGTAATCTCTCCAACTTGTCCTGGGTTTGCCCCAGAATCATCTTCCCCAATTGGTGGTACAACTCCAGAGGGAGGAAGCTGTTTGGCATCTTTATTGCCATCTTGAGTGACTCCTGTGATTATGGCAGAGCAGCAGCTCGACACTGAGAAGCTACTCCTGTCTCACTTCTTCACTCTGCCTTGAAGAATAACAGTTTATCAAGTCATTTAGTCCATTATCTCGTTGTTTCCCACTATTTGGGACTTGAGGCTATAGGTGAGGATCAGGCGGAAGATTAACTGGTTAATTTAACTTGAACTGCTACAGTGTCAACTCTTCAATAGAATGGCTGACCGTTGAATATTCACTGAACTGGAGTGCTGTGGCTTCTCTTTCCCTCCTGTCTACCTGCTTGTTTGGTGAGCTGCCAGAGTGTCAGGTCACCTCATCCTATCACTGCTGTGGATAAAGTCACTGAATGAGTTCAAATGGCATAAACAGTGTCTGTCTGTTATTGTCCCTGTTCTATCACATTACTTTTTTAGGGAAATTTCATAGGGAATTGTGTTGTTCAAACATCCCTTTGTTGTGTGTGTGACACACTGTATCATCAAAGTGAATGCGAGGGAAGTGTGGAATCAAACTACGCATTTTTTTTTCTTTCCAGCTGGTCACTGTGATATTAGGCAATCTAATACAGTCATACATTTTTGCAGTGACATGACCAAAAGATATGTCAGACTTGCTTGTGCTTGACCCACACCAATCATGGCTTGCCGTCTTTCAGAACCTGCATCATTTACAGTTGTCTGTGCTCCCACTGGTCAACCTCACAGAACATGTCGGAGAAGTTGTAACATCATGCCAACTATGTGAGAAAAAGCAAAACAATTCTGACATGCAAGCCTTTTTGGTGGCACGTTGGTATGCTTCAATGATGTTGTGCTGATTTTCTTCCATCGTGATTAGATAAAATGGTCAGTCGTTGCGTCTGAAGCTCATTTTCTTTCTCAAGACTTCAAGTGAGGCCATCATTAGGCTGATGTTTTGTAGCTTGATACTGGCATTAAAGGCTCCATTTGCTTAAATGTATAAACATTTGTAAAAATATGACTTTACTCACAATATCTTAAGATATGCAGATAATCTGACATCACAATTCCCCCATCTTCTCAGCTGAAAGCATGGAGGCAAGGAGCCATTGAATTTCATGCATCAGTGAAAACATCATATGCTTATCACAGTGAGTCAAATCAAAAGTGAGTGGACACACTGTACATAAATAGCAACATGTGCACACACTGTTACATATATGTACAGTATATATCGGTGAGCCCCCATAGATAGGTTAAAACATGCACCATAGTGTATCCTTAATGGGATGGTCACAGCACATGCTGTAATCCTCTTGTGCGTCATTCCGCATGTCACAGTCAGGCCATCAAAAACCCTGGAGAGTGAAGACACACTATCTAGCTTTTCTATTCTTGTTCTTGCTGTCACTTTTCTCCTCCTATCTCCTCTCTCTCTCTTTGTGCTTCTTTTCCATACACTCACACAGACTGTCAGAACTGTATTATTGGAGGGTAATTAGTTCCTTCAGTGTCCACCACTCGCTCCAAGGCTCATCCTGTTAAGCACATGGCTGATCAAAGAGCTTCCCACAGGCCACGGGTCTATCTACAGCTTTAGGCTCCTGAAGCCACCAGAGACAAGACAGACTCAATGTTTGGCTTGCTAATTCTAAATCAATGTGGCTATTTAAAGGTGAAATGCATGAGTGCTTAACTTGGCGTCATCCATGTCAGAACAAAACCTCATCACTTTGTTACCACACACAGGGGAGGGAAGAATTAATGAAACCTGATTGCCAAGCCGTTTTCGTGTGATTTTCATCATCAGAGGAAAACGAAGCTCTGTCTACAATTATTAACAACTTTTTTCTAATTGTTGAGACAAGTGATCCAATGCAAGACAAGACGCATTTGATTGATTATGACTTCTGGAGCAATTTCTGACACTCCTAATACACAGCAACGCTAACAAGTGGGATAGTGATTCCATATGAGATGTCTCAACAACTGTTGGATAGGTTTGTGTGTCTCTGTGTGTATCTGTCCTTTGAACAGCAATTCATCCGATTGTCTTCCCACCCGGTGGGTGTATTGGTGAGGACATGCACATGCCTATTTATTAGTAGTGTGTTACTCCTGCCAGAAGTACTCACTGTGTAGTGTATTGACAGGGGACCATTATTAACAGTTACACTACTACTATTAAAAGTTACACCACAGAACGGCATGCTGGGTAGAGCTTGCCCACTGTCGCTCACTACACTACTAACACAAGAAGGAGAGAGTGGAGAGACCGGAGATGTTACATATTAGCAAACTCAAACATTTCAAGCATCAGCAATGTACATTTTTGAATGAACGCTTTTGTTCCCTAAAAATAGCCTTGTCCCAAATAGCTATATATATAATTTATATAATATATACAGTTCCACAGTCGATTCAGTTGGAATAACGTGCTCTGGGTTTTAAATTTACCCCAATAAGAGAGACTTGTTTAAAGGGAGCTAGATCTGGATAAATCATCCTTAATCATACTGTAAATGTTTTATCACTCACTGCCTCATAAACGCTCTCTGTGCCACACAAATCCTTCAGTTCCTTACGCTAAATGCCAGGGAGTGTGGCAAGTATTAGGAGTAGGGTGCAGAATCAACTGAGGTGAAAGGGCAAAGGTTATAATTAACTCTCTTTATATTAAGGCTGCTTAAGATTATCAGTGGCTTAGCAAAGAAGAGAATTAGGGTAGTGACTGTGCCAACAGAGAAAAAAAAATATTGGCTTCATTTTTTTTGTCACAGTGAACAAAAGGCCCAATTAATTGACTGATTATGATTGCCCTGGTTTCCCCTCGTCCAATTAGAGACTTAAACAAGGTTCTGGGAGTGCAGCGAATCAGGGAGCAGTGGGCAGTTTTCAAGGCAGGTACGAAGAGCTAAAATTACCCAAGTGTCTCTAGAGAGAGGCCTTTTCATTAAGCTTATAAACTCAACTCGTCTCTGCCACTGACCTCAGAAAACTTATTGAGACTGTTGAAGCCACTATAGGGCAACTTCTTACGAATAGGGTATTGGAACTAGATCTGACAGGTTCAAATTTATTTTTAGTAAGTTTTATTTGCTAAGAAGTTAACTAACAACTTCACCAAAGTAAAATAAAAAAAGATGAAAATGGTTTAGGGATTAACATGCTAAGGAGGAAGCTGCGCCACTTGATTTTCATATAACACAGTGGACTTTAATAGCTTATGCCTCCACAGCTCTACACCCAGTGCAATGTGATTTATCTTAAATTTAGTGAGACTTGAGAAGTTTTTCCCAAGAAAAGTTGTTTGGCCAAGTGTGTATTTTGCTGGGGGTGCAGCGTGGGCCAGTGACAGACTGATTGCAGCATTAAGGTTGTGTCTTATAGTTTCTGTGATAATAGAATAACACTGAATCGCAGAAGTGAGAATTTTTAAAAGCTATAACACAGATTCCACAGGGCCCTACATTAAGTCAGTGCCTAAAGCTGACTGGGGATTTTAAACATATGATTATGTCGCATGTTGTTGTTATAATGAAGTAGTTTATTCAACACACATTTAAAGAAATCCACAACTAGATTTAATAGATATCACATTTAAGGTATCTATTAAAAATAACTGCGAGCCAAAAACAAAACATGTGGATATACAGTTTATTGAAATAACCAAAAACAGGTAGCATGACATGTTCTATCTTATATAGCTCTCTGCTATATTTATGGTCAATCATGTGTTTGGGGTTCCACCGAGTGACTCATTGCCATCACTTCCAGTATTTGGCCATCTGAAAAAACTCTTGGCTTTTACCTTTCCTCCTTGACATTAACCCTAAATGTCATAAAGGAAGTTGTGTTCTGTGTTACTGGCAGTTTGGCTTGCTAGCTAAGGGGGCTAGGTAATGCTAGCATGTGATGGTTGGAAGTGTTAGGTGTTCAGTGTCACTCAGAACACAATAAGGGTAAAGAACATGATCTCAGACCAGCTGTTTTCCTATAGCTCTTTCACATTTTAGCCAACAAATGCCACTGGTGAACTTTTCAAGCCACTGGACTTGCAATAGACCGGTAGAAACAATCTCACCATAAATTTAGGCACAAATTTCGACCTTTTTGTGGGACTAAATATTGTCTGGACTCATGTCATTGTTCAATGTGCACTAGATGTGATTACAAGAGTTTTTTATTTTTAGTTTGATCAGTTGTGAGGTTAAATTAAAATTGCTGTTTAAACCTGTAAAATGTAAAAAATGTAAGAACTGAGTTGACTGTGTTTATTAGATGACATCAGATTAATTTAGCCCCTCAAATGAATTATCAAAGGATAAACTTCAGATCCACTGTTATTTCCCTGGCTCTGGCAACTCTGATATTGTAAGGCAAATGAACAAATGAACAAGTCTCTCAAAATGAGAAAACAGACTGCAATCTGAGATGTCTGCAAGATATTCATCCATGTGTACTCCCAATGGAAATAAGTGGACAAACTGCTTTAGATATTATATATATATATTATATTTGTTTTAGCACCGTCCTTAGTGGTTTCCTCAAGTTCATTGCTTTTCTTGAGAATGTGTTGGGCACAATGTCTTATGGCACTGGGAGGTATGTGCATCACTAATACTAAAGAAGGGTACATTCCAGCAAAGTTAAAATCCATGGTTGTAAACAAGTTGCACATGCTTCTGGATTATAGAGAGTTAACTCACCTGCAGAGAAAAAACATGTCCCATTAAAGGACCATGTTTTATTTAGGTGTTGTCAAGGAAACAAACCTTTTCAGTGAATGTAGCTATTTGTGTGTATATGGATCGTGCCCCTTTTGCCCCCTTGGTGAAGCACATCTTTCTCCATCTCTAAATTGGTTCTCGCAGCTCGATAAGAGCAAGTTTGATGGTTTGGGACTACGTTGAATAATGGTGCATCACGTCTTTGCTTGGAAGCTATAATGGTGAGACGTTGGGCTATTCTTTTCAAAAACAATATTTTTTCATTTTGTATTTGCCACAGTGTTTGTGCCTGAACAAAATGAATCAGTTCAAAGTCATACAGTGGGACTGACGTCCAATGGTGTCCTGTGCTTAGTTACCCAGAAGAAAAAGGGTAACAGAGAAAGGAACATGACAAGAAAGGATGGAAGAGAACACAGAGGAAGTTAAAAGAAGAGAGATTCTGTGCCTTTCCATCTTATTCTATGGCAATGCATAGAAGATATGGAGCTCATTGAAGCCTCTGGCACTGTGTTCCCCAGATTGTGTTGGTGGTGCGAGTGTGTGCTGTCCCAAGTGAGGCAACATTTTCTGCTTGGACAGGCGTGGGTCTATGTGCCATCCCAGGCACGAGCGTTACTAGTGGCAGTTTTCCACAATATGACCTTCTGTCCAGCTTTACAAAGCGTGCACGCACACACACACACTGCTTCAGACACACTCTGGCCAACGGCACACATCTTGTGTTTGGTTTCTTGTATTTTCCGAAAGCTTGCATGCTTTGTCTTCCTGCAAGCAAACGTTTGAAATGCCTCTCTAAACGCTTCGATCTCTCACAGGGTTCTCTTTATCCAGAGCAAAAAGACATTGATTAAACAGTTAAAGGGTCATCTCACCTGAATCACAACAAAACATAGGTTTCATTTTCCCACTTACCTCAAGTTGAATTTAGATGTGCATTGATGTTGGACTTTATTTACCCTGGATATCCGCTGCCATGTCTTAAGTACAATGAAAGTGAATGGTATTTAGCATGTGGTGGTCAAAGTCAACAAACCACCACGATTGAAAATCCATTCACCTTTTTTATATCAGGGAGGTGTCAGGGGGAAATATCTCAAACCTTCAGGAAATGTCTGCATGAACAGATACTATTAGGAATGAGTAGGAAGATATGCTTTTTGTGATTTTGGTGAACCGATCCTTTATCAAAGACGTAGTTGTGTGTATTGATTGGTTTATCTGCAGTGAGGAAATGTTGAACCTCTTCTGTATCCAATGCCAATTCTGTGTGGCTGCTTCTGCCTGTGATTTTCATTCTCTCATTCTCTATTTCTCACTTTCTATTGAAAGACTGCAACATTTTTAAAGCCTTAAATTACCCCATGATAATGGTAAAAGATTTTTAGTGGTTTTTGTCTTCACGACACCCACATTTTAACACAGTAAATGCAAATCGACAACTCCCATCCTTTGACCATCAGACAAACACAGATAAACTTGTAACACCTGATTTGGGGTCCCTCCAGAGACATTAAGAGCTCTAGATACTGTGTGGCACAATCTTTCTTGCCTCCAATTTTCCCCTGTGGCTAACCAGATAGACTGCCACTGTAAATAAAAGACAAATCTTAAATCTGAGACACCAAGGACACCTAGAATGGCACTCAAGGTCATTTATTACTGATTAGATTATGAATAATTTAAGTCTAAAGATCTTATATTTGTAAAGTTCAGACTTGGTTGAACTGACCTTTAAGGAACGACGATTACTCAAATACGCTTTAAAAAAGGTGAAGTTAACATTGTGTTGAAAAAAGAACAAAGTTGGGACTTCCTGATTATAATCCAGTAGGAGACCTTTTTGTAGCCATCATGTAGCCAGTGTCAGTAAGGGAGCTACATCTGAAGTCACCTCTGCATTTGACTGATGATTCCTATATCAGTATTTCCCTTTCCTCAATGCTTTTATGTGTATTTAACATTAAGTGACTTTGTTACAAAACAAACCAAATATTTTTTAATATTTATGATTATAATACACTCTGAGAAGTTTTTAAGATTTTAAGATATGGCATAATCTGCATTATAGAAGTGCCAGGTTGCTAAAGACCAGAGGCACATAGGAATATTACACCCTTGTTTTTCAGGATTAAACTGTTCTTCATCTGCGTCTTCTTATTTTTTGTTTCTTTAGGCTGTTTTTCATCCAAAGGGGAGGACAGATTATTCCGGAGGTTGTTCAGGAGGTACAACCAGTTCATCCGACCGGTGGAGAATGTATCTGATCCAGTCACAGTGGAGTTTGAGGTCTCCATATCTCAACTGGTCAAAGTGGTAAGAGGAGAGAATGAACAACTGATTGTCACCAAATTAAATCACTGGTTTTATAGAAGCAAATCTGTTCATGAAAGTTCCCTGTCTGTCGCTGATTAATTTGCCCTTTTTTTGTCCGCACAGGACGAAGTGAATCAGATAATGGAAACCAATCTGTGGCTGAGACACGTGAGTGATGTTTATCTTTTATATGATACCGTTAATGATGCCACATTATTTGGACTCACTGAATTATGCAAAATCTTATCCTTTAGGTTTGGAATGACTACAAACTAAAATGGGCTCCTGTTGAGTACGATGGGATCGAATTCATACGAGTTCCATCCAATAAAATTTGGAGACCAGACATCGTTTTGTACAACAAGTAAGTTTTACAGTGGTGCACAAATACAAAAGGCGAGTGACATGCTGAGAAACACAACTATTTTTAAGCCGTCTTCAGTAATCTTATTTTTTGTTTCCTCGCATCCATTTTCTGTCCTCTCTTTTGGCTTTTAAATACACATCACCCATCACAGGCAGTCACATATGACTATGTATGTATATTATACATTTCTAAAAGATAATTTATGCATTAGCTGCCCATCAGATGGCTTTAGGTCATTTAACATCAGTATCATGATGTGGTCTTTGCCAGTGCGAATGCAGAGTTAGCCCTCTAGCTGCTACATGCTAATGTTATTTATTTATGTTCTCCATCTGCTGACCTTTTGAGCTAAATGTTGTAATGGCCTTTAAGTGAAATGGCATTTACCTTTCCTTGACAATGCTCTCTCACAGTGCTGTAGGTGACTTCCTTGTGGAAGACAAGACCAAGGCTCTGCTGAAGTTTGATGGCACCATCACCTGGGTTCCTCCGGCCATCTTCAAATCCTCCTGCCCCATGGACATCACCTACTTCCCCTTTGACTACCAGAACTGCTCCATGAAGTTTGGCTCCTGGACTTATGACAAGGCCAAGATCGACCTGGTGCTCATTGGCTCAAAGGTCAGAGGGAATCTCTAGGTCACAGGAAAATTATCGGTCACCGAGCAGCTGTGCAATGTTTACAACACAAAATGTTTTTATTTTTGCAGGAATGTTTCAGTACTGAGACTGAAACATCTTTTTTTATGTGCTGTAATCCTTTATTTAGAGAAAAAGGGAATCACTTCTATTAAATTCTTTTACTTCTATGACAGAAAACATTCAGTTGCAACTATGTATACATTAATCTCTTTAGTCTTTTAATTTTCATACACAGAAACTGCTGGTTTTAAAATGTTTTCCTCATTATAACATCCATTCGCTTCATTTACATCTCATCAGGTGAACCTGAAAGACTTCTGGGAAAGCGGAGAGTGGGAGATCATCGATGCACCAGGATACAAGCATGACATCAAGTACAACTGCTGCGAGGAGATCTACCCGGATATCACCTACTCCTTCTACATCCGCCGTCTGCCTCTCTTCTACACCATAAACCTCATCATCCCCTGCCTCCTCATCTCCTTCCTCACAGTCCTGGTTTTCTACCTCCCGTCTGACTGCGGCGAGAAGGTCACCCTGTGTATCTCCGTCCTCCTTTCCCTCACTGTGTTCCTGCTGGTCATCACTGAGACCATCCCTTCGACGTCGCTCGTCATCCCTCTGATCGGCGAGTACCTCCTCTTCACCATGATTTTTGTCACGCTCAGCATCGTCATCACTGTCTTCGTGCTGAATGTTCACTACCGCACCCCAATGACTCACACTATGCCGGAGTGGGTGAGGGCTGTGTTCCTTGGGGTGCTGCCCAGGGTGATGCTGATGAGGCGGCCCATTGACCAGGGCTGCTCCTCCCCCGCCAGTATCACAGGGGGGACGGGAGGAGGAGGAGGGAGCAGCAGGGGAAACAAGAAGAGAAAGAACAGCATAGGGGGAGGAAGTGGCTCGGGAAGTGTAAGTGTTGGGGGTATAACTGGGGGTGTAGCATGTCCACCGCTGGATGGTGGTGCAGGAGGAGGAGGAGGGGCCGCCTCAGCTGGCGGCTCCATGAACTGTGTGGAGTACAGTGAGATGAACCATGATATGAACAGGAGGTGCCCCTACAGAGGCAAGGAGGTACCGACTCCTGTCCCTCCCCCAATGGTGCCACCTCCCCCTCCCCAGGCACCCCAGACCCAGGGGCCCCAGGAGTCAGAGCTGCCCAAGCTGCCAAGGCCGCTGAATGCCCCTTCGCCTGTCAACGCTGTTGTTGCCTTTTCTGTGGTGTCGCCGGAGATCAAGCAGGCCATAGAGAGCGTGAAGTACATCGCAGAGAACATGAGGACTCGAAACAAAGCTAAAGAGGTACAAAATGAAAGCTTGAATCGTATGTGTTGCATAGCTAAAATGATTTGATGATTTCTTAATTGAAGTACACTGATAATCAATAATTCATTTAAGTAATTTTTAAACAAAAATGCCAAACATTCCTTATTTTGGACTCAAATATCCAAATATGTACTGATTTTTTTGTCATGTGTGATAGTAAACTGATCTTTTGGGTTGCTCCAACAAAACAAAAGATTTGAAGACCTCATTTTGGTCTTACTAAAAAAAAATAACATATGGACATTTATTGTTATTTTCTGGCATTTTACAACATTAGAAGATCAATCAATAATAATTAATCACCCTACTGTTTTATCATCTGCCAAAAATTATAAGTAAGATCTGCAAACAAGAGAATCACTTTTGTTGAATCAAAATATTATTTTGTAAACCGATCCAAAATTACCAGTGTGCTTAAAAGAATTGCATTTTTTTGTATCATGTGGCGTTGTTTGCGTAGAGATCTGCCTCACTCTGCACTGTTGGAGGATAGTGACAGTGACACTGCATTGAAAAAGCACGATACTGTTTCTAGATCCGTAGGTTTCTTTACATTAGTTTGCAAGAAAAATAACATTTAAACCCGAATATAAAAGTACATTTTGTAATAAAGCCAAAATCGACACTGTTTTGTAGTTAATACTTCACTGCTATTTTTACATGTAACCAACTATACTCATGAGGACATTGTACTGATTGAAATTAATTTGCTGTAGATTATCATGCTCCTAAGCAAAACAGAAAATAAATACACATGGTTGAAAGAACTCAAACAATTTATGATAAACTAATTTATTTACAAAAGTAGTAAAATATACTGACTAATTGTGTGAAATGACAGTAGATCAGTGGTGTTTGTCTCTGACTATGTGAATATGTGCTGCTATATGGGATAAATTAAAGACCAAAACCAAACCGAACCAAAAACTAATTAAAAGGAGGGTGAGATGGAGAGCCTGAGGAGGAGTGATATTGAATGCATTCCTGTGTGCAGCCACCAGGACCTAAGGGGGGGCCACAAGCACAAGATGAAGGACAAACAGCCCATGGCAGGGCTGGAGGGGCTTAGATGACTAACCCCAAACCTTACTTTAAAAATGTCCTAATGCTGACCATGAACCTAAAACCCAGTCCTAACCCTAAAATAAATGGTTAACCTGGAGGTGGTTCCAAGATTCACGTCCCCACAATGTACGCAGCACACAAATAAACATAAACACACAACACCAAGGCTACACTCTGTGTGCATTGTGTGTGTCTTATCTCTGCAGTGTGTGAATTTCTACCTAGCTTACTAAATGCTGCAGAAACCATTTAAACTGGGCTATAAAGGGAGTGTAAAGCTGCTTGTTTGTTGCAGATGGAGGGCTTTGCGTACGCCTCCTGCACTCTCTGGATGGCCCTGATATGTTTGTTGCTTCAGCTCCATCTTTTCTTAGCAAAGCTGGAATCTATCTTTGATGCATGCAAGCGTCATTCTGCCTCCTCTGTAGGCACACAATGGCATTGTGGTCAGTGGAGTCATGATCCTATTGTTCACACCTAAATGATTTAGGAGTACTCATATATATATATATATATATATATATATTTATGTATATGCATATACAAACTGCTCCAACAATAGCCAGATGCATACGCGTAAACAGTGGTGTTTCTTTCAGCCTCTCTTACGCAGAAACACACAAACTCACATTAACACACACACCCCTTATAGCTACACAGCTCTAGTGTTGACACAGGAAAATCAACTGAATGTGGCAGTTTGTGCCATTGCTAGAAATTCACAATCACCATTAAGCAAAGGTCACTGGGAGTGTTTTAGGGAGCAAGCGAGAGAGGCAGAGAGCGCAGTGCTATTGCATATGAAGGTTTGTGCTATAGATTTTCTATTTATTGTATTGAAGTTTTGTATTTATATTCACACCTAAATTCTCTTCCTTTTTCTCAGGTGGAGGATGACTGGAAGTACGTCGCCATGGTCATCGACAGGATCTTCCTCTGGGTTTTTGTGACAGTCTGTGTGCTGGGAACACTGGGACTCTTCCTCCAGCCAGTCATCAACTTCTTAAGATAAGATAAGATGATCCTTTATTGATCCCAGAGACGGGACAGTGGGGTTTTACAACAGCACAAAGAGATATAAGTGCACCTAAATAGACAAACTTAAGAAAACCGAAAATGTATAACTATATCAAATAAGCACAAGAGTAGAATAACATAGAAATTATAAAAGAGAAATCAAAGTCAAACTTAATTATAAGGAAAGGGCAATACATAAACAGTACCCCCAGTTAGTGTTGTACTTGAACTAATTGTGCAAAAATACCATCTCAAGTAAAGTGACAGTGAAAGCCGTTAAAATAAGAAACTCATCTTTGTCCTGTCTCTTTCTCTCTCTTTTTGTCTACTTCTGTCTGTCTCTGTGCCCCACTTGAATCACTTTGGGAATTATCCCTCCTGCAGCTCTTTCACATCAAACACTGGGCTGTCTTCTTTCTCCTTCTCCGGCTTTTTGTCTCTCCTCTTTTTGACTCATGCTCCTCTCTGGAACTCCCATCATCAGCCATCACTTCTAGCCCTCAGCTGTCTGTTTCCTCACATGACATATCCTGATTTCCTCATTTCTCCTTTGCCTTGCCCTGTCAGTGTGCATGCAGTGCTGTTATCCAGTCTCCTCCTCCCCATCACCGCTTCTGACATTATTATCACATCTGCTTTCCTTTCCTTTCCTCTCAGTTCCTCTCCTTTCCTCTGTTTTTTTCCCTCTCCCGTGCCATGTTTCGACCTGCTCCTGCCTCTAGCTTATCTCTTCATGGGCGTCCTCTGCCCTCAATTGTGTCCATTCTTCTCTGCATTTCCATTCTGTGTTTTTTACTGAAAATATCCTCTCAGTCATTGTTATTGTACACTCCTAAACGATGTTTTACAGTGTCAGGAAACTATTTAAGTAATTATCATTATAATGACTATAGAAGAACCCCTTAAGATACAGATTGCTGAGAAAGAAGAGCCCTGATATGTTCATGTGTTTTGCAGTAGCACTTTGTCATTGTAAGCCAGTGCAATGAAGTCAATACACTTTTGAGAAATGTGGTACAGTATGTCTGTCTGTAATTTCTAAGTTAAAGACAAATATAGGCTGTTTTTCTCTGCTATTAATCCTTGCAATCAACTGTGTTTCCCCTGTACATACGTTTGTAAAATACAAGTGAGTTATGCATGGCTTCTGAGAAGGAGGCTGGCTATGGCTGCACACACACAATGTGTTTTCCACATGTGGTCACACTAAGTAAAGTACATTGAATATAATTATGCATTGCACATGAATTCACGACATCACTGAAAAATGACAGTGTATAGACACTTTGAATTGCACAATGTAGATTAAACTGCATTATAAAAAAGGCCAAACTGTCTCAAGTCATTTCTGCTGTAATAATGAAGAAGGACCTGGACTGAAACTCTGTATGGAGTTTGTATTTGTGAAGGTTTCCTCTCATTCTCCAGTTTCCCACTACAGTTAACTGATAACCTGTCTCAGATGTATCCTGCCTTTTGATGAGACCACCCATAACAGGGTAAGGGGGTGTAGAAGGCTGACAGATGGATAAATGGACTGGATATAGAAAATGGGTAAAAAGAACACCTATAAAATATAGCCTATAAAATCTAGGAGGAAGACACGAGTTTCATGTCAAGTGTCAAGGACAATGTTTTATTTTGGCCAATCCTGGCTCTTCCAGCATTTCAGTATTGGCTAACCTATTATGTCATGACAATAAAACACAAAGAATATTGCAACAGATTTATGAATGTGAAGCCTTTCTGTTCAGTACAGTAACACACAATAAATAGAAGAACAGCTGCATTCTGCTCGAATCTTATTTTTCCTGTTTAGCAACTCAGACCAGGCCCACTCAACTGTATAATTATTGTGTCAATACACTGCAATTATAAGCCAGTACTATCAGCCAATATACACTGTTGCCCATAAAGTTGTAATAATTGTTCAATACCCCCAATTTTGTTAAAGCCTGAATACACAGTTTGCAAAGGTTAATTGTGGTTTAAGTTTCACTGTGATATGTTTGGAAGAGTTTGATCAATAAAGTTGAGAAGATGTACACTTTATTTATCAAGAATAAATCACATTGTCACAATCATTTCATGAGAAGAGGTAAAAAACATTTTATTCCAACTTTATGGGCAACAGTGTATAAGGACCTGGACCTTTTAATCTGTTCACCTACAGCACTAGTCTTTTCAAAGGACACCCCGTTTATCGCCTTTTCACATCAATTTGCCATTTTTAGCCATTCATGTAGAGCCTCTATAGCATTAAATTTTGTGTGCAAAAAAATGTGCATACCTGTACAGACTCCTATTGTTGACATGGAGGTGGACTGGCACTGTTAATTAACTTCACTACAACAGCCAAACATCTGTAGGTGACAAATGGATGCTGATTGTTTGAATCTCTATGAAAAAACTTCTGTTTTTTAGGTGAAGGTTTTGTTTACTGTAGCACCAGTGCGACTAACAGTGGAAACTCCTCTGAGAAAATGTGTGTGAGGAACTGAATGAATATTGCTCAATCACTCACACACAATACATCTTTGAGCAAGACCACCAACTTCTGCAGCTGGGTCTCACAATTACAAGACTGCACTCGTAGCAGGCAGGTGGTCATGATTTTGTATTAGGTATAACTCAATGAGTTTGAAGCCGCTGGTCACTAAGATAAGAGAAAGATGGTGAGACTAAAGAGTTGGACACTGTGGAGTAGAGCATAGAGAGATGAGAGGAAGGGGTGAGTTGATGGGGGAAGCCTGCCAACTGGCAAGGAACTGCCAGAGGTGTTTGTTTGGGTCCTGATATAAGTGCTTTTATTGATTATTAAATGTTGTTTTATATTAGTACTGTCTTACTTAACTCATTTTCTGTCATCTCTCTTAATTGTGAGACACATTTTGTTTGAAAAGTGATACATAAATAATATCATTGTGAAACAAAAAATAAACGTCTCTAGGAGTGGTCAGATGGCCTTGGGGTTAAGACTCTAACTGTGAAGCTCAACGTCCATAGTTGGTCTCTGGCCAGTGGCATCTCTCCATTGTCACCTTTCTAAAAAACATTTATAAAGATTCAGGGTGAGTTCAGGACACGCAGGAACTGTGGTGTGATGTGCTACAGCTTGAGGACAGGGTTTGGACACACAGTCACACATCCTGGTGAAGCAAAACTCAAAGTGGCCCAAACTGCATCTCCAAAGCGAAAGCACAGCAAAGCATTTTTCTTTGAAGCTCCCCTCTTTTTTTCTGGTTTATCCCTCTTTCTCTCCCTCTATCAAAGGTCACGGGTGAGTCTGAATGTGCCTGTCAGCACAGACACACACACACACACACATTCACAAACACACTCTGAAAGTTCAGGGTGGTGAAGGCACAGCCCTCTCCCCCTCCAGTCAGATTGGAGTCTGACTCTGGCTTTGAATTGGCTCACCCTGTGGCTGCGAACAACCGCTCACATTTAATCCTTACTTGTGAGTAGTGAATGAGCGAGTGCACGTGTGTGTGTGTGTGTTCAAGAGGGGAAGATGAAGATTACACGTCTCCTGAGGAAATGAGAGTGAGAAACAGAAAGCGAGAAAGAGAAAGAGAGAGAGTGTTTGCATGTTTATGTGAGTCCATATGTTCACTCGGCAGCATGGATCTTGCTACATGCGGATTATGGGATGGATGGAGTCTAGTTCTAAATATGGAGATGCAGCAGCGGCAGCTGTACAACAGCTTCAAATAGTATCCCATCAGTCTCAGTTTGCCGCCTGACAGGGTCACATCAGCGCCTGACTTCCACAGAATGAAGAGATCAGCCACATAAACCAGCCACTCCAGCTATATTTGGACAGTATTTGTGTGATGCATCCAATTTTACTCACTGGCTCTTCCCTAGATTATTGAGCTGCCCCTCAAACTTTTAACAGGGAATTAAATTGTAAACAAGCGTGACAATATGTTTTTGTTTCAATACTGCATTCTTTTCAAATATCTGCGAAAGCTCCTACTCCTCCCACAACAAAGTTCATTTCTCTTTGAGATTTCTGGATACCTTGTTGAGAAGGAGACACATTGGCGGCTTCTAGATGGATGCAGTCATTTGGATCTGAAATTGTTATGGTGTAAATTTGATAAATTAAAGCTATGGATCGTTCTTGAATGACTGGACTTCAAGTGCTTGATGGCAGTCGGAGCAAAGCGGAGCGCAGCAAAGCTCTGGGTGCTAAATTGAGGGATAATACATTATTAAGCTGGCCACATGGATGAATATTTTACATGATTCTTCACTGTTGACGCTGACTATCCAGCTCCTGGATAGCAGGAGCCCAAGAAGACGGATGTCTCGCAGCATGTTTGTCTGTAGTATCTCATCTCTTCATTAGTTTTTTTTGTGAATAAACCTTCTGAAAAATATATGATAATCTTGTTACATGCTTCACTAGTTTTACACTTGTATACACATTGTGTATGAAATAAAACTATTAGCTTATTCTTGCCCCTTGTGTCTTCCTTTCTGTCTTTCCTTCCCAACCCTCTTTTTACAGTAATTTCTGGGAACCCGTCTGCCAAGAAACAAGGCTGTGATGAGGGGACATCTGCAGTGGACCACTAGAGCATGCTGGGAAAAGTTAGTGTGGTTAGAGGGTGAGATGGGGGCATACTGCAGAAGGGTGGATGGTGAATTAGGGTAGTCTCTTGTGTCGTTGGGAGCAGAACGGTATGTGCCTCCGGCCAGTCGACCGTGGATAAGTAAAAGAGACTCTCCTCTAAATAATTCATTCCAATGGGAGTCTTCTAAACACATGCACACACATGCAGGGTCCTTTCATATACAGAAATGGCTGCTTCTCCATGTAGAATACTGCACGTACACACACCAAACACACACTTGCACACGTTCACAAAGAGCAGGCTTCTAATTTTACTCTCTAATGAATATTTATAGATGGATGAAGAAACATTGTCTTAGAATTAAGAAACAGTGTTTTGGGAGAGCAATGAAAAAAATGCTTATGGCACTTTTCCAGGCATTGAGAGCAAATATCACAGACATTTTATGTTAACTTTTAGAGAAACCTTGATAAATATATGAGCAATATGCATATCTCTGTTGCATTTTCATTTTCACTTAAGCGAAAGTATTTCTTGACATTTTTGCACTGTTTGTACAGGAACGGTGGGTGGTAGGGCACATGAATTTTCATTTTCTTATTGATCACTGTGATACAGTGTTATTCAATGCTGTTTGTGCTGTGGGAGATCAGTTAGTCCCATTGAAAATGTCCAGTATAGGTGTAGGAAGAAATACAACTTGACCTGTACAATGTAAACTGCTTTTTATGACTCTTCTACACTGTCACAGAAGCTACTCATGCAGAGCTAGAGCTAGAGAAACTACCCCCAGAGAGCTGCGCAAATAATACAGGCCATATTCGATACAAAGGAGAAACAATAGAGGGAGAAAAGGTGGGAAGAATAAAGACAGGCTGTAAGCACATGACACTGGTCTTAATTGGACTGTTTCTAGAATGACACAGCACAGGACATGGGATCCATGGTGCTTTGTAGGCAGAGGATCAGCACCTTGGACAGCAACAGCAGAGATGAGCCCTGCCAGTGCCGTCTCAGCACCAAAACTGACAAGCAGTGGGACACAGAACAGAGCAGAAGCCAGAACTCTCACATCACCTGTGAGTGCTGTGACACAACTGCTGCCTATCAGCAACAGAACCCTTGGATTATAAAAGAAGGTAGGAATAGCACTGCTTCTGCACAGCAGGAAAGTCTTCAATTCACACCTTCTGTTGAATCACTGGAGTGACATTTGTTAATACAACAACCCTGTGGGGTTTTTTGGCACAGCTGAGTCCTGAGTGTGTGTGTGAGTGTGTGTGTGTGTTTTGCCCTTCTGGTACTACACACCACAAAATAATGCAAACATGTTTCCTGGAATGATGCTCTATTTTCAAAGAATTATGTTAAAATGATACCTTAGCACATACTAAACAAGTTGTGTGCGTCTCAGGAGTGCCGGACGGGGGTGGGGGGCGCCACTCGGGGATGCAAAATAGTACCGGCTTGCAGCAGCGCCCCTCCAGCAGCTGGTGCTCTAGGCGACCGCCTATATGGCCTATGCCTAGAGCCGGCCCTGCTTCTTACAGTGCCTGGACACTAAGGCAAGACACATTTTTTCACATGTGTATTTATTTACATATAAGACTTTTTATAGATTAATTCAACAATACTTAGATTCCTTAAATGCTGGGTGAGCTATGGTGATGCTGGATGTAGTTTATCATGGTATGAAAGACAGAGAAAGTATACCTGTTAAAGCCTTTTCTAACCTGCTAGATGTTTACATGATGTGGTGGAGGAAAAAAGCAATGACTCATAATGAATGTGAAAACTGTAACAAAGGACACATTTTTACCGTAGTCCTACATTTACATTTTACAAGGAAATAAAAACAGGTGGAAATCCAGTGATTCCTTCATTGTCTTCATCTGAGCCACATGATTACCAGCAGTTGAACTGATTTTTTTCGAGGCCAGCAAATCTGTTTATTTTGTATTTGCCATTAATGTGAACAGCAATTACAATTTGGTGTCAGTCAAGATGAGATACTAAAGGCAAAAACATTCATTTCAAACATTTTTTCATGCACTCCAAATGTCCAAAATATAAATGCAGGTATTCTGCTACATCAACATACAAAAATTTTTTCACTGAGTGAGAAATCTCCATTTCAATAGCACTTATTATAAAAATTGCAGTACAAAAATTTTTCCTTAATATCAGTAATCTACTGGGTAGGTTTTGTGGTGATTAGTTAAAACTTTTATTACCTATTTACCTCTGGAGTCTTGCCTATAACTCATGATGCATGATGGGGATGTAAATATCATGGGAAGTATTCTTCAGGACTTTCTTAATGCCACTTCAGAGGCTTCATGTGAATGTGACACACTGCATATGTGAGTGTGTGACAGAAGGTGCCTCATTAGCTGTCTGTCTAGTCCAGAGGCGGTCGAAAGGTTACACAACATTTCTGTGACTCTAGATGAGAAATGGAGACTGATTTCTGCTGGGACAGCCAGCACTGTGAAATCCTCACGGGCAGTGACACACGGAGAGAGGCACAGACAGATGAAACACACACCCATCAGTCCTCTCTGTTGACACCCCAGGATGCAAAGCCCTGGGGAGTAAGTAACCACATCACTGGAGCACACATACATACATGTCTATATACAGATATGTCTAACTGCGCTCACACAGTCGGGCAGACACATGTGTACACAGCATGTGCAGGCCGGTAAAGCAACCAGACGTAAGCAGAAGCAAATATGCAAATACAGTTTCACATACATACACGTTTGCATATTGACCAAAACAGGTGGACAGTCACAACTTTGCAGATGTGCACAATACACAAGCGTGTGCACTCACACATTCACATACATGAAGACACTCATGCATCTACGCACAAATACAGATGAGACATACAAACAAACACACACAAGCACAGCTGACTCACATCTTATGACAACATCTTTGGTGTGCCAGAGTTCATTCGGTCTCTCCAAACTGGCTCTACACTAAGGTTTTCTGACACACACACACACACACACACACACACGCACACACACACTTGGAGTCCACAATATGTATCACAATACAAAAATATGGATCTGAAAATGGATGGCTTAAAAAACATGATCAATTCTGTCTCCTACTTAATTCATACATACGTCAATGTTGATTTAAAAAAGTATTTTTAGACACACACACACACCATAATTATTTTACATTGCTGTTGCATATGATTATTGCTCCTTAATCATTCCCACAGTGCGTTATCTGAAGGAGACAGAGCTGTAACTCTGTCTGGCAGGCTTGAGTTTCAAACAACCAGTGGCCTTTTCTTCTCATCACGTCAGTCAGACGAAAACAAAAGGAAAATCAGAGTGGGCTGTCTGGATTGAAGTATCATGTTAGAGGTCAATAAATATTTTGTGTGTGTGTGTGTGTCTGCAGTGCAGTGCGTGGCTGACATTGAACTCTGTTTTAATTAACACATGACCCTGAAAGTCATCTATCCCAGAATGCACTGGGTTGGGCTGGGTTTATCCATGTCCACTTTCTCCTAATCCCTCACTTTACTCTTCTTTCCATCTTTGTTTCCCCTCTGTAAGTTTTGACAAAATTTCCAGCGACTCTTCTCCTCTGATCCTGTCAGAGTCTTTCCATCTATTTTGCTCTTGGTACTTCATGATGATTAAAATATCAAATAACAGAACTCTTGCATTATTGACGAGAAAGGATTTTTTTCAACAGATCAGTTAAAGATTTGACTGATTCTAAGAAAGTTTGCCTCTGAAAGCTCCTTTTGCTTCCATCGATAAACCAAACCCTACGAGGTTATCTAGGTTTCACTTAAAGTGCTGGTGGTAGCATTAGTAGGCTAATAGTATTAACATGAGTGAGACCACTGACTTTGTGTTTTCCTTTGAAGCTTGCGTGAGATTTGATTCCCTTTGCTCTATCCCTGCCTTTATCACCATTAAAAAAAAAAAAAAATCCTTAGAATAACAAACAGATTAAGATTAAGCCTGCAGGCCTTAGGAGACAGGGCTGTTTCCTCTCATTTATTAAATATTTCTGCACCAAGCCAAATTATGCAGACTTTAATTATGAGCTCAACAACGGCTGAGAAAACAAAAACAACTCTCACACACACAAACAAGCTCTAAAATTGGGTAAATACGCACAGAGATGCAGCAAATGTTTTCTCCTTTCACTTTCTGCCTCCTCTCTCTCACTTTCTCTCTGTCTCACACACTAACTGACACACACACACACACATGCACACACACTGTGCAGCTGCCCACGGTCGTCTGGGAAGGGACCGGCAGGTTTCCAGCCCGCGAGAATTTATGTTTCCGAATGATTAGAGGCGAGGAGGACGGGACGATCTCAGAGGCAGCAGCTGCCCGCCCCACGGCTCCAAGTGGAGCAGAAAATCAGGATAATTTCATTGTGATAATCAGCCTCCCGTTATCCCCGTCACTTCAACTCATGGAGGAGGAGAGAGGAGCACGAGGGAGAGGGAGTGTGTGACAGGGAGGGAGAGAGAAAGGGAGCTGGGAGAGGAAGGAATAAAAATACAAAAGAGAAAATGTGTGCTTCATGCCTGGTTAGCTGCAGAATATATGCATGTGTGTGTGAGTGTGTGTAGGAGTCTGTGTCTATATTTTGTGTGCTGCGTGCTTATCTCAATATACTTGCGAGAACCTGCATTCACTCCCACATCCCTCCTCCAACCTCTTTACTGTCATTTCACGCAAATCACAAAATCCAGCGGTGTAGTCTTGCATTTATTCGTCCATGTTTTAAGATGTCAGTTGCTGAGGTTTCTGCCTGGAGTTTTGTGTTGTGGTGTCCAATCGAAAACTGTAATTTGTAAATTCTACAGCAGAAACAGTGTCCCAGTTACTCTGGATAATCCGCAAACCTCGCTGTTAACAGTTTTTACTGGAACTGGAACTAGAAAGTCCCAGTCAAAACTGTTCACAATGAACTCTCATAACCTGGAAATTACTCCTTTTCAGAGTTTTAAATTCATTTTTTAAGAAGCACAAACTTCATCCTCTTCAACTTCACTGTACTGGTGTGAGGCACAACTTTCAGACTTGGATTCTAAAGATGTCTGCACATAAAATTCAACCTCGATACTACTATGCAATTGTTATCACAAGGGCTAATTTTGACAACTGTTCCATCCATTGGCCAGATGGTACATTTGCCATTAAATTATTTGACATACAAGTGCATACATGTTTTTAGTGATGTCATCAGTGCAGTAACCCTAAATATCAACGTTTACATAAAACCTCAATCTAGAATTGTAGTTTTTCCTCATCAGTGTGTACTTGTTATCTTGCTAAATCAGTGTTATGTGTAGTTATTTTTTGAATATAGAAAGCTGCCAAGCTTGTAGACACTAAACAGTAAAGCCGTCTATCAACTGCTTAGTTCTCACCTCAACTAAATGTTATCCAGAGGTCATTTGGTAGCACAGCACAGATTTCTCAGCACACAACTTCTTCAGAAGTGTGAAGTTCTCAGCTGTGATTTATAAACCACCTCATCACCATCAGTGTGTTTGTGTGGGGGGATGTTAATGAGTTTATGCTGCTCTTAGCTCACTCTTTCCCACTCTTATTGCGTTTGTCTCTTCTTTTCTTTCTTCTTTCTTCTCTTCGCTCCTTCTTTGTATGCAAATCAGAACTTCTGTTCTCTTTTTCTTGTCCTTACAGACTGATACAGATACAGCTTGCTGGATGCAGTGGCACTCATGTTTAATCTGTTTGCTTTGTTAAATAATTGATTATTAATAATGATTTCTATCTAAACACAAAGTTTAGACAGATGCTCTGTATGTTTCTCTCTCTGCACCAGCAATGTAGCATTTGGTCACTGAACCTGGTGTCCCTCACAAATGGATACACTCTGGTCTTTGTTGATGCTCCCATGAGCCTGTGTGACCTGCTAGTCACCACTGTCTGTCTGATCTGTGTACAGATGCAGCACATGTACACAGACAAAGAAACACACCCTGGGTTAGACAGTGGCCTTATGGCTGACAGAGAGTTTGACACTGGAAACATGTGGCTGTGACACATGACAGAGTGGATGCTGTTTGAGTGTCCATTCAGACTAAGAAACTGTCAGTCGTGTCAGGTGATTCACTGATAGGTCATGACAAGCAGCACTACACTGAAAAACACCTACACAGAACTGGTGTGTGTGGAAATTTGTGGTTTTATGGTTTTACTGAGCTTTACAAAGCTAGCTCTAGCTAGCAGCATTGATGTTTCAGGTTTTATGGACTGAATGTATGCACCAAAAAAACAGGTTTTGCTTATTGTTACTTCATTTGGATGTTTGAGCTTCACTGTGCAGAGGATGCTGTTTTCACATTCAAGGGGGCAAATTTCTCTGTGATCACTGTAAGTTTAACATGTGTACAAACGGATATGAATTAGTGACATCAAAGCCAGATTAGAAGATAGCTATGGTACAATACACATCTTAAATCACCCACTCAACCTACACAGAATGGACTTTTCAGGGAGACATTTTGTGCCCAACTTTTGAAATAACCAACATTTGCACATGTATAGATTTTTCAATCTGGGAGAAGGAGCAGATGTAATTGTGAAAGATGTGATAGATTTCTTAACTAAAAAAAACATCTGTTTCTGGCTTAAAACACGTCTGGAGGCGATCCCTAAATACAGAATAGACGTTCAGATGATCTCTGATAACATAACATGATGTCCTGGGTTAGTTCTCCTATTAGCGCTCTCCAGTGGAGGCACAGAGACACTGATCACTGATCGCTGTGACACACAGCAGATCTCTCTACATCTGCCAATTTAATTGTGGCCTATTAGTGTGATACCCTACAGCCCTCTATGGGGAGCTGGGTACTGTAGCCTATATATAGCATAACATGCAGAAGTTGTAGAAAGTGCAGAGATTTTAAATTACAATTTACAGTCCCGATCAGGAATATTATCACAGCGTTCATATACACATCACTCCGTTTGTAATAAAAAGCCATTCCTGAGCAGACCAGCACCAGAACACTGGTAAAAATAAAACTTGCTTTCAAACTCCACGCCTCCGCCGCACCCGGGCATCCCTACTCCCTCATCCCTCACCCTGCCCCTCCCTCCGCCTTCCTCCTCCTCCTCCTCCTCCTCCTCCGGAGAGCCGCTCCGCTGACCGCCGCTCCCCGTGACGCCTCGACCGGAGTCACAGAAAACGGACACCGGCCACATGCGCCCTCTCACCGGGTCCACGCTCTTGGTGAAATTGCAGCAGAGGTCTTACTTCCCGCCTGATATTGAGGGCTACTGATGGGAGACTCGGTGCTCTGACATATCGGTGTGTGTGTGTGTGTGTGCTGTTCTCCTCCCCAGCTGAACAGCCGACAGTAACAGGAGGCTGCAGGAGCGCTCAGTCAGACCAGGAGGACACCACCATGAAGTTTGCGGTACACCTCCTCCTCCTCCTCCTCCTCCTGTGGGTGTCCTGCCCGCGGTCCTCCGCCGACATCCCCGGTAAGAAAACATTTCTGACTAACCTTTCCACTACAGTAATGTTTGTGTTTGAACGACAAGGCGACAACATCACCACAGACCACAGAGAATGTGGTGCAACATTCAAGTCTGAAGAAGCTTTAAATCACTCACTCATAACCCCTGATGACCTGGTCACCCAAAAAAGGACAACCTGCTCTCTGCTTATCCAAGAGTAGTTCATTGCTGTTAATTTAGCACCTTGTTACTGTTATTCTTACTTTGCTCCACAAAACCAAAAGGAGTAAAATGTTTCTACATGAAGAAAACATTTCCCCATTTCATCTCTATGATAAAAACTAATGAAATTGAGTGAAAGATTAAGATTTGAAGATTTAAAATCTGGAATTATAATTATAGTGGCAACAACAAAAATGCTATTTGGAACAAACACAAGTAATCAGATGTTATCAGTTATTTCACCCGGCTTCACTGAACTTCTGCTTCAAGCTGAGGAGATTATGAGCACCACATAGTATCAGTTCAACAATAACCTTCAGGGTTTAGCACTGTTTGTGCTGAAGTTCATGTGTTAGGGACACAAACAGGAACACAGGTGTCGGATGTCAGCGTCCAGCTCTCGGCACCTCTCACCGAGTCCTTGAAAGCACAGGCAGAGGTGATGCGATGGGATTAAAGCGCCCTGTAAGTGATTACAGTCGGTGGTTTAATGTTTGCTTGTACTTTGCTTTCGCCTGAGTCCAGTCAGATGATGTCAGACAGGTGTGCAGCCAGAGGAGAAACCAACAGCAGGTTAAAGGTCCAAACTCCTCCTCAACCCCACACACACCTTTTGCTAGATGTCCCCTGAGTCTGAAATTACAGCAGTCGCTTGTCAATATCACTGTCTCTGTCCCTCCAGAGGGAAGATCATATCACCTCAGACTGAGTGGGGCCCAGCATATGGATACAGATATATTATCTCTATCCCTTCCCTCCATTTGTAACTCTGTGCAGTGCTGTATCACTGCTGCCTCTCTCTACAGCTGGAGGCCTTTTGTTATGACCACTGGGGTTCTAATGGATTAAGATTAGCTGGATTTGGATTGAAGCGACTTTTTTTTAGTCAGTTTTGTGTGTTATGTATGTTCTTTTTGTGTTGTAGATATTCTGTTCACATGATCACATTAATGCCAGATTTGTTTATGCTGTTGGGCCAAATGTTTAATTATCAGAATACAGCAAACTAAACACTTTCCTATTTAGATTAGATTAGATGTAAAAAAATAGATATGTATTTATAAATAAGAGAAACAAAATAAGAATAACCAATGGAATTATCAGCAAACATACATACAGGAATTTCACAATAAAAAATATATGTTAAGACATTCTAATAATAAAATTTGTGCTAAACATGAATATTCCAGCTTTCCGCCTCAATGTTCGCCATACGCAACTTATTCAAATCAAACAAAAATTGAATATTTAAAAAAAAAAAGAAGTGAAAAACGGTCCGAATACAACAAAGAAAACAACACAAATCAAAAACACAACACAACTAATCACCCTCTCTGATCATCCATCCAATATCCATTCAATATGTTACTTTTACACTTTCAGGAGGGTTACTGACCAAGGCGCTGAAACATGTTGTAAAAGTTTTAACCCTGTTTTATTTACATGGAGGCTCTCGCAAAGGTCACCTCATCAGGAAAAAGAACTTTAAAGCAAATCTCATTTGTCTGTATTTATTCTCAAACTGCACCTTTCCCAAAGTAGCTGGAAATTTCTTCAAAGACCTACTTAAATGACAATAATGTCACTCTTATGTTTTATTAGGATGTTTTGAAACTGTTTTGAACAGTAATTAGAAGATAATCAGTTGTAACTGTCCTTTTTCAGGCCTGTCCAAGGTGAAGGTAGAGCATTTCTGTTGATTTTTTTGTATTGATTATTAATTGACAGGGTTCTGTAAGCCAAATTGCCCATTGGGGACATTAATGCTTTGCTCTATTCTACTTTATTCAGCAGTTAGTGCAAAGCATTGTAATGAAAAGTCGTTAATCCACATTCCCCATCTTTGTTCCAGCTCCAAGTGAGTTTGTGTCCTTGGCAGAGATGGAGGATGCCCTGCTGAAGAACCTTTTCCAAGGTTACCAGCGCTGGGTCAGGCCCATCCAACGCGCCAACGACACCATTAAAGTACGCTTCGGACTCAAGATCTCCCAGCTGGTTGATGTGGTGAGAACACACCTACAATAACAAACACATATCCAAGCACCTCTGCCCTTGTTGTCTGTATTTATTCCAAAGCAATTTCTCTAAAAGTGCCCACACAAGTGAACCTTTACCCTTACTTTACCTTAAACCAAATGGCCCCACGAGTCAAACTTCACATTTTTGAATTTAAGTTAAAAACATTGAGTGACATGCCATCCGCGTCATCATGTTTTAAATATTTAGCTGAATATACGCATGGTCCATCTTCAGTGACCAGATGTAAAATATGAATGTGACATACACAGCATGGAGAATGTTTTTATTGGTTTTGAAGCTACTTAAGGAGAACTGAGGTTAGAGATTAAAGAGTTAAAGCCAACACTTTAACCTGTATCCTAAATAAACACCTTAATCCTATACTTGACATCATCATCAGACAAACCAACAACAAATTGATTTTACTAGTCATTACTGTAGTCAAAGCCTGATATATTTTAGTCTTCAATGTAACACTGTAAGTTTTTCTCCAAAAATAGTTAAAACACATCGATGAACCACACTGTTGTGCAGGCTGACACTTTACTTCAATTCCATGATCATGGGCACTTTAGTGTATTTAGAGTCATTGTCTTGCTGTCAAATAACTTGTTAGTGCACTAAAACTACTGGGCTCAGCTGAGGAAATCACTAAGCTCTGAATTTAGAATTTAACTTTGATTTAATGAATGAATGCATTGCACAATATATGCGTGCATACGCAACCTGCTTTTGAAGATTTATTTCTTCTTAGGAATCAAAGAGAGACAATCACATACAAGTCAGACGGTATTTATGGATGGCCTAACTCACTCCACTGTTGCCCATAAAGTTGGAATAATTGTTTTATTTATCAAGAATAAATCACATTGTCACAATCATTTCACGAGAAGAGGTAAAAAACATTTTATTCCAACTTTATGGGCAACAGTGTATTTATGGAATTTGGTGACAAAAACAAAAATCAAAAAAAACAACAGCTTCATCATTGAACTGCAAAAGTCCCCTGTAAGCCTCAAGCCCTGTAGTCTCAGTCAAAATATGAGAAGTTAACACACAAGAAAATGTAACAAAAAGAAATTAAGGTTCTTAGTTAGATATGTTTTTTTTTTCTTGCGTCATTGTTTTGTGTCAGCAGAGGGGTGCCGCTGTCTGCGGTGCTGAAACCAAACAGGCCACTGTGTGTGTGGAGCTCTCCGTGGTCCTGAAATAGATGAGGAACACTCTCTTCATATCTACAATCACACTGTCTCTCTCTGGAGTGTTGCTTTAATATTTCAGAGGCTGCTGTGATAGGTTGAGATGGTTTAGGTGTTCAAGGGGAGAAAACGGAGGATGCTAATGGAGGGACCACTCCTTTTGGCTTGAAATATTTATCTTTAACTCTTCATCATTCCGCCTAACACGTGTGCTGGGCAAAGACAATCACTGATGAATTAAACAAAGTCCTGTTATTGCTCTGCAGAGAAGACAGATGTAGGTTGATGATATATTAGATTTTGGAAAAGACAGTGGGAAAGAGACACAACAGCTTGGCCACACTGTGGGTGTCCCCTGAGTCTCTCTAGCATGCTGCTGCATGGCTTTGTATTAGATTATGGTTCACCTCTGCTCTATGCCATCACCAAAACATCCAACTCAGTTTGACAGCTGGGGCCTGGTCTGGATACACGGCACAGCTACATCTTTGTATTTCTCTCAAGCCTTTTGCTTTTCCTCCATTTTTCAAACTTGGCTTCAGTGATGTGGAAATAAGCCTGTGTTAACCACTCTCCATCTCTCTATTTCTGTCTCCCTCTATTTACCTCTCACTGCATTTATATTGCTTCAGCTTGGTCCACTGCACCCACCTCTGGTTTCATGTTCCTTGTTCTTGTTTGCTAAGGAAGTGGCAGAGACAGGTGAAAGATATCCTGTCTGATTTTTTCTTTTAACCAAACTTTTCACTTAGTCCTCTAATCAAATGGCTTTCATAGTTTTGTTTTTCTTGGTCCATTAATTAAGTGATGGTAGATTTCAATCATGTGTTTTGAATTTTGGTGATGCGAATACCCTTTTGTTCGACTTTTGAGTTGTGTGCCTGTTATTTTGCTTTTGGGTTTCTTCCTCATTTCTAAGCATTACTCTTTTTTTGTTGTTGTTGTCTTTGTTTTAGGACGAGAAGAACCAGCTAATGACAACTAACGTTTGGCTGTGTCAGGTGAGCAAGACATGAAAAAGAACCAAGGCTATATGGTCACAATCTGTCTTACTGTAAGAACAAACAAGCCAATATTTATCCAAACTGCAGTTGTCTGTTAAGAAGAAACATTATAATATTGACATGGATTAGTGTACAGACACACAGATACAAATCTATATGCGCTTAATTTGGTTCAATGCAGCTTCTTGACAAACAGCTTTTTCTTTTCACTCTGACAAATAGAAATATAGTTGATTGTATAACATAGTAATGGATTTCAAATAGCATTAACCTGGCAGATACACAGTAGGGGAATATACAGCGGTTATTTCCTTCTAAACAAGCCCTATGAAGGCTTGTTTCATTTTAGTATTTCTTCTGATTTCTGTATAACAGGTTCACCAAGACCAAGAACTTATTAACAAGATCATTTTTGATGCCTATAAACGCAAACAAAAGGATAGTATTGTTAAATATTGTATATAGGTCTAATGATACTTCGTGCTGTGTCCTGTGTTAACGTTGATCAGGAGTGGATTGATTATAAGCTACGATGGAATCCGGAGAAATACGGAGGAATCACTTCTATCAGAGTTCCCTCTGAAAATATCTGGCTCCCAGACATCGTCCTCTATGAGAAGTAAGGCTGCTGTGATGTGCCAGGAACCAACCGACAGATAATTACCTTCATGTAAAACTTAAAAAAAGACACTCTGTCAATATGAAAAGCAATAAAAAAGTGAATGTTATTTTTTTTTTCTGGCTGTTGCTCCATGTTTCTTCAGTGCTGATGGGCGGTTTGAGGGCTCCCTGATGACCAAAGCCATTGTCAGGTACAACGGTGCCATCACCTGGACGCCACCTGCTAGTTACAAATCTGCCTGCACTATGGATGTCACCTTCTTCCCCTTCGACCGCCAGAACTGCACCATGAAGTTTGGCTCCTGGACATACGATGGCAACATGGTGGACCTGATTCTGATAGACAAACAGGTAGATCGGAAGGACTTCTTCGATAACGGGGAGTGGGAAATCCTCAGTGCCACTGGCGCCAGAGGGAACAGGAAGGACGGCTTGTATTCGTACCCCTTCATCACGTATTCCTTCATTCTGAAGAGGTTGCCATTGTTCTACACACTCTTCCTCATCATCCCTTGTTTGGGTTTGTCCTTCCTGACTGTTCTGGTCTTTTACCTTCCCTCAGATGAAGGAGAGAAGCTGTCACTCTCTACCTCTGTCCTTGTGTCACTCACTGTGTTCCTCCTGGTCATAGAAGAAATCATTCCCTCTTCCTCCAAGGTGATCCCGCTCATCGGAGAGTACTTGTTGTTCATCATGATCTTCGTCACACTCTCAATCATCGTCACAGTCTTTGTCATCAACGTGCACCACCGCTCCTCAGCCACCTACCACCCCATGTCGCCGTGGGTTCGTAATCTCTTCCTTCAGAAGCTGCCGAGGTTGCTCTGCATGCGCGGACACACCGACCGCTACCATTACCCAGAGCTGGCTCCTGAAAGCCCCGAGTTGAAGCCTCGCTCCGGAGGAAGGAGAGGAGGCCAGAAGGCGAACATCGGAGCCCATGGACAGACGGCTTCTGAGGGGAAGGAGGACGAGCCCTGGGCGACCATGCTGGACAAGGCTATTTACTCTGTGCGTTACATCAGCAGACATATCCGCAAGGAACACTTCATCCGCGAGGTGGGTCAAGAAAGATTTAAGTGATCATTATAAAGCTCGAAGGGTGTAATGTTTATACATCTCGCTGTAATATTATCTCCCATATCTTCTATTTCCCAGGTGGTACAAGACTGGAAGTTTGTGGCCCAGGTGTTAGACAGGATCTTCCTGTGGGCTTTCCTCACTGTCTCAATACTGGGCACGATCCTCATCTTCACTCCAGCTCTGCAGAAGTTTTTGAAAATCCCTCCTCCAACTGCAAGTGAGGATCCACCCTCAAATTAGTGGCAATAACACACCACTTTCACAGGCAACTAATAATCCACCTTCAAGAATTAACATTTACCACTGAGCAAAAGGAAGCCACAGCAAACGGCAAACATTGACTTTTGATTTTTAGTTAAGTTAGTTAACAATTGCTTTCTTCTCTAGATCCTCTGTGTAAAATATCCTGTATGTCATATCATTTTTCTTCACATTATATCATATTTCAAATTAGTATGATAGCATGTTATTGTTTATTGATAAATAAAACAATTTTAGTGAAAAACAATGCAACCTGTGCCGCTTTACAGCTGCAACACATTGTGGCTTTAAATAGCATGCAGCTAGCAGTATGATAGATAACACATGCCGGCCAATTTAGATAGAAAAAATAATAAAAGGAACAAGCAATTTCATTCAGTGTACGATTACACTGTAGATAAATTGAGTTTCTAATTGCCTTTAATTTGATATATGTAGTAGACTTATTATCATATAATTTTTTCCAGAATTCATCTTGAATTCTCAATGTGGAATTATCACTTCAATAATGTATCCCGCTTATACATAACAATTCTGTCACAGTAATAAGAGTGAGAAACCCTTGATCTTGTAATCACATACCTGAAGCACAAAATACCTCTTACTGTAATGACTTTTTAGGAGGGCTTAGTAAAAAAAGACGTGATTAAATCTTCCAAGGTGCCAACAACATTTAAACTACCTTACACGTTCATTAGAGAAGCAACCAACATGTTTGCATATTCTTTAATGATATAAGCTATATATAGATAGGTTAGGTCAGTAAAGACAGTAAGTGATTGGTCAGAGCTCTAATTTATGATGTATGTGAACAGATTGTACTGTTTTTTGTTAGATACTGTTTCTTTGTCTTTCTCACCTTCCTTAAATACAAAATTTGATTTATTTCAGTAACTGCAATTAGTAAAACCATCTTAAGCAGCACAATATAAAGTGTAATTTAATGGACATTTATTTATTTCCTCTTTAAGCCACACAGATCTCAGAAGTACTGTATTTGCATTGTTCAAATGCAATGCCCTTTATCACACTAATAAAGTTGTTTTAAATACACAATGCTTTATTTGTCCCAATCAATGCCATATTTACCTCTGCTCAATTTAATGAACATTTAAATTAATGATGGCCTATTATGTATAATGTTAATTGTCTAGTCACAAAAATGGCACAGAAAAGAAAAGGACTAAATATAGAGATGGAATGGGTGAAGTGACAGCTCCACCCAGTGGTAAACCAGAGAGATGAAGAAAACAACAAGTACAAAGCACCACCTCCCAACCACACCCACATAAAAATGATTATTTTCTCCTGTCTTGCATTTAGATAAAACGCCATTCCCAAAAGATATGAAACATGTAAGATTTGTTAAGGATAGATATGAATATATCATTATAAGACAATGTAACTATGAAAAGCACCATTTCACTTGCTTTGACTCTTTTCTTTATTGAGTAAAATGTTTGATTGCAGGCATCACACCTCTAATTCACACATTTTTTAAAATCTAAATATATATGAAATATACTAACCTGTAGCGTCTACACTACAGAATGATACAAAAACAATATAATTTTTTCTCCTTTTTTGACTTACACTGGCAAAAAGTGGCATATTTCATATTCCCTTGAGGACTCACTGTCAATAAAAGAATGTACATGTCATTTTCCATCCAAAAACTGTTTATGAATTGTTTTTGTTTTATATTCTATATATTTAAATGGACTATGGTCATTGGTCTACAATAGCAAGTATACAATCCTATGCACCCTTTTAACCATAACTATTTCAATCTCTAATATCACTTGTGCTTACCACTACACACATACAGTTGTAGTGTTTAAAAGCAAAACTAATACATCCCTTCATAAGATTAGTTCAGGCTTGAGGCTCAGAATATGTTAAAATGTATTCCTGGTTGACCTGTAAATTGCAGAGTAAATGTTTGAGCTTTAACCACAAAGGAAACACTATTATTGTTGTTTACAAAATGTCTTTTCATATCAGTTTTCTCCTTTGTATTTGTTATTTGTGTCTTTCTGTCTGGCTGTCCAGGTGAGCTCGTGCATTGCGCAGCATCTCCATATACAGCCTGTTGTTTTCCCTACGACATAAACAGATACAGAAAAACAATTACACTTTTAAAGAAATGTGATTAATTAGATCTGTTCAAAAGCATTTTAAGTTATGGATAGTACAGAGAGCGGTGGTCATTATTGCAAATCATTTTGCTTATCACACGGCAAACAACTACTAAACCAAACACTAATTTGACATAAAATACTGATTTTAAAATGATATTATTAATTTAAAAATGATTTTACTGCCTCTGCCTGCTATACAGAAATGAACGACTGTACTGTAATTGACTCTAGGGAAGTGGTACTGCTCTATTTGGTCACATTAGCACCTTCAAATGGAGATATATGTTCATAAAAAGAATACACTGACTCAGCAAATCTGTTATAACAATACAGAGTAATTAAGTAATTCACTTGATGGATACTCCCTAATGTCAGGAGGAACACAGCACTAAAACTGCCTTTTATGAAGTAATGAAACTGAGAAGTACTAAATAATGGACAAAAAATGCGTAACAACTGGCACTTGTTCTGCCGTCTCACTCACGTTGCCACAGAACGATCAAACATCAGGTTACTCATGTCCATGTAGTACTGAGCATCTGTTCGAAGGGCTGTCCAGTACTCGTTTGCCTGAAGAAGAAAGACAAGGCGTCATAGAAATGCATCTTTAATGGCTGAAAAAGTCTTGGTATTTATATATATATATATATATATATATATATATATATATATATGGTATTTGGTCTATAAATCATGGCTTATTCTACGTATTGATTTACCTGTTCCTGAATGGTGTAGCCCCACTGGTTCTGAGAGTGGTGTGGATCCCAGTATCCTGACTGTCTCTTCAGCCTGATGAATCCCTTTGCCTCCTCTTCCTTCACGAATGGGGCGGCAAAAACCCCTGAAAACAAATTGAAAAACGGACGAAATGACAAGAGTGACGGGTCAAATGATCAAAATTCTTTTTAACATTTAAAATAACAAAGACATCAGAGCAAAGTTAATATGATTGGATCACATTTTCACTTTGGTTATAAAAAGTGTTATTTGAAGAAGTTCTGTATTTTGCATCTTGAATTTTTGATAATGTTTTTAAATAAACTGAATCCATGGTTAATGAACATGCATTAATTAAACACAATTAATATTCAAAAACATGTAGTCATTCATGATATTGTTTGACATACCACTCAAAAGAGCAAACAGGATCACAAACTGCATATCTATAAAAAGTAAAGTTTTAAGTTAATACACACACACATATATACTGTATACATGAATGAAATTCTTTTTTAAGAGAGTTGACTTCCTTTTGCCACCTGTGTAAATCTTAGCTCAATATATAATCAATGTCTATAAAGAATCACAGAAGTGTTGAGACTTACCTGCAGTGTGAGCAGGGAGCCGTTGATCAGCTGAATGTCTGAGTGTCTTCAGAGCTCAGAATCTCCCGTCTGAATGTGAAAGAGTTTCACCTCAAAAATCTGTGAAAGAAACTCTTTCACAGATTTTTTTTTTTTTAACCAGGAACCAGAGAGGAATGAATGGAGTCAAGCATCAGGTTGGCCACTCAAGGTAACCACTTATCTTGGTGCCAGAGCTCTGACTGACCATCCAAAACCACACACACACACACACACAGACACACACACACACACACACTGGTGCTTCTCTACAGGAATAAAGACGACCCTGTCTGGACTAACAGTCTGATGGCAAACAAATACATTACATAACCCAATTTTCAGCATTTTCCAGTCAACATGTTTGCAGTGAAAGTCAAGACAGTAATATGGTGTATGTCATTAAATACTGTTCAGTAAAAGAATATTCTGAAACTATTTATGTACATTTTTAAGATGTATACATAAAGGCACATTTTTTTTCTTTTCATAATCATATATTTTGATGCATAATATAATATGCTTTTTAAATAAAATGCATCACTATCTACTTTCCTAATATAAACATATTGTTGTAGTGTTGTTTTTGTTGTGAACCCTCTCTTGACCTGCTCTCACTCACTGACACCATATTGCTGAATTATTTGCGTTTTCCTGCTCAGACACAGAAATATTTGTGGTCAATGAAAATCTTTAATACGCTTTTTATTAATATTCAATACTTTTATGCACATCAACATTTCTTCCACTGGGTGGAGTCCTAACCACAGTTTTAGCTGGTAAAAGATTCATCGTTCACTGTTTCTGCACCAGAAATTTGGCAAAGAAAATGTTTTTAGTTTTTCAGAATTTAAGGAAAACGGTGTCAATGGATTAAAAAGAATATAAAAGAAAGCAGACCTATTCAAAAGTAGATGTTTGCAAAATAATGATATGAATTTACTGTAAAACTGTCTTGTACTACTGTATTTATATTATGGATCTAACTGAAGGAGAAAACATATATGCATGACTTGGCATTACCAAGGGAAGGGAATTTAACGCCTGTTTCTGAGTAAAGAAACACAGTGGGCCTGAAAGCTCAAAGCCTCGCAACTTAACAAAACACATGCAAACAGATTTAACACAAGAAGATTCAGAAAACATCTTCATCAGTTCGACAACACACACAGCATTTTAAAATACACGCTACAAGCGCACAAACATGCTGCAAATTCAGAAAACATCTTCATCCACTAGTCCACACATGTGCAGCATTTAGAAAACACGCAGCAAGTGCAGGCAACACAAAGCGTTACAGAAAAGTGCTGCAAGTACAGGAAAAGACAACCCAGTGTTACCAGAAGACACCAGTGCTGAACATGTGGATAGGCTTGTTATTGCTACAGATTGTGACTCATGAATTTGCTAATTTAATTTGTGCTGTCTGTATTTGCAGCGAGTTTTCTAAATGCTACATGAGTGTTGTCACATTGATGAGAATATATATATATATCATATATAAATACTTTTTAATCTGCTTGTGTTTTTTCTACTTGCATGCGTTTGCTTTCAGCTCTCAGGGCCACCGTACTGAGAGGCTCACTAAGACCTCAAAAATTTCAAAGCAGCTCCCGGGAGTATTAATTTGTGTTACTGCTTATCAAGGTGCTGGATTAAAGCTCAGATCCTTTAAAGTATGAGTTGGAGGCTTCCCTTGATTTTCTCTGTGTAATGTAATATTAACGCTCTCGCTCAAATACTGATGCAGCCGCGCGAAAATGACCATCTAAAAGCTGAGATGAGTAGATGCACAACGACAATAACGGAAAGTCCAACAGAACAAAACTCATATATAATTTAAACTCTTTCTATTTATGAACCTAAGCATCTCTAAGTATGTGCGTATAAATGTGACTGTATTTCTCTGCATGTAATTTTATGAGCCCCTCTTTGAATTCTCTTTGAATTCACTTTGACACACACACACACACACACACACACAGAGCTTGTTGTCCACCCACACAATGCACAACTCAGTTTTGTCGTGTTTAGTTTGTGTTTTCCACGCTGTGTGCCTCTCTTTGTCTCTGCCTCACCCTTGTGTGCACTGCTGACCTTTTCCACAATAAACTCCTAAGTGTGTGTGAGAGGTCTGACCTTTCTTTGACATTCCATAATAAACTGAGTCGCCACCTGTGCTTTGTAACAAAGACAAATGGCCGGCTGGCAGCAGGACAACAGAGGTGGAGCTGTTACGGGAGGACCAAGATGCATTTCATCGTGTGGCCGAATATTCACAGATAGCTAACAGCAACATATATTAGAGTCCAGAAAAATCCTCACATTAATTGTTGCTTTTATATTTTTTTCCAAATATGTCTGGCTAAGAACCCGTCATGTGTGGATGTATTTCTGGAAAGACCCCAAATATTTTCAAAAGTATGAATGTGCAGTTGCAGACACACACAGACATGCACTCATACACACACCTTAGCTCTGGGACCCTTGTGCTCTCTGTCACAGCAAAAGCTTTGCGTCTTCCACACATCAAAGGTGGCGCCTCAAAACTAAAACTCATCTGACCCCATTCTATCACACACACACACACATGCACCCTGCTGGGATAGGCGAATATTTCAAATATTTAATTTAGTTTAACTGGGAAAGAGGGATGAGGAGGGTGTTTAACAAAATATAGGATTAAAAATTTCAGCAAGCTTTTGTCATTTTTGAAGGAGTGTTGATTGAGATAAGAAGACACGTCATTGTCACAGACTGTCTGTTTTCACTTTTGATTGTGTGATGGTGCATCCACGTATGAGCAACACAACAATTACGTGTTGGCTAATTTCCTTTTAAGTGGCAGAGGGAGACAAGAGAGATGTGAAGCAATAAAAGGCACTGAGAGAAGAAGGAAAGACGCAATGATTGCTCCACAACAGTTAAGTCCATTAGCAGAACACTTCTCATTTATAAAAGATAGAGAATTAACAGCCCCGTCTGGACTTCACACTGTTTCCTGTGCTTAGTCTTTCCTCTCTGCTACTGCTCACCCCCTATCAGTGGATCCGCGTAGTTAAAAATGTCAAAATATGATTCAGATTCCCCCATTGTCCTATCATGGAGAAAGGTGGACAAAGTGCAGGCTCAAAATCTCAACAGAATCAAAATCAAAGCTCAAAATCAGACTGGATTCAGATTCACAGACACAGGACTTTTGAAACATTAACTAAATCTACAAAAATTACACTTTCTTTTTGATCTGTGATGTTTAAACAAATATAGTTTGGCTGTCACCCGGGAGCCAAACCTCTGTGGTGCTTCTGAGGAGTGCTCTCGCTTTGTTGTGCTTTACCTGATAATCGTCAAACATGTGTTAAAAAGAATCAGGTTTAATTTAGTCTCTGTCTCTGTGTTGTTTGGCTGTACGACATCAGAGTCTGAGCTGTTAACAGTGAACTGGTGGCGAAACTCTATTATTTGAATGGGGAGATGTTTTTTCTTTTTTTTTTTTAAATATGTGTGTGCACTCTTTTCTCTGGTGTGTGACAGCATCTGTTAGCTGTTTGCAACCACTTCCCCCAAGAGGCAAAGTAATGTTGAGAGCTCAGGAGGAGGCAACACATGGGGAGAAAATATATCTTTACAGTGAAACAGATTCACAGACTCACTGCATAAACACACACACTAAAATGTTTGAATACTGTGTGTATATCCAGATGTACATCCTATAGGAGTTATATTGTTATGCCACAAACCTATAAACCTATGAGTGATCCATCTTCACACAATGTCAGCAGCTCTTCGCATGTCATGCTATCAGACTTTGGTGGTTTTTTCAGTTCTGAAATTGATTTGACATTGCTCTCATTGTACGTGTCATTTTGACATACATGGGAAAACAAATCACTTCTAATCCTGGGCTGCAAGATTAGATAAATTAAAGTTTATAATAAACCGGATTTCATGGTTAACAAACTATAAGCTGAGAGTTTTATCATACTGTGATGTTTGATTTCCATGTCAGTGTGTAAAAGTGTTTTTGTAAGTCCTGTGGTGGGTGCGTCACATCGTGTTCTAAAGTAGGAAAAATGTTTCATTTTGGATTTCTTTACATTATTTTTTATTTTTCTGATGACTTTGACGTTGTTTTACATTCAGCTATCACTGCTGGTGACGCAGAACAGTGCAGCTGGTGGTTTCAGCACTACGGACAGCTCTTCATTCAACTGCAGCAAAGTTATTGGCAGTTTTAACCAAACTTTTTTAGCTTTTAGTTCACAGTTGGCTCTGTGTGGTTCCCTTGGTAAAATGAGGATTAGTTTAATGTCACTGCCTCCTCGCCAACTAGAAGTTTGCCCAGTGAGAGAAAGTACAAGGATGAAGGTTGTGATCAGAGGTTTCAGCGAGCACACTGTGGCTGTCGGCCCACCTACAGCAAAGACAGATATGGGATTCTGTACCAAATCACATCCAAGAGCATAAATCTCCTCTGATGGGGCTCCAGACTTCGGAGACGTAGACACGTGGGGTATGAAAAATAGCAGGAACTGGTCTAATACCACAGACACAGGACTGCTTCTTAGATGATACGCCCCCTTTTCCATTGAGAGGAAGTGAGTGTGAAAAAGGGAGCCAGGCGGTGAGAACATTTGCAAAAATGTGCAGTGTTCCCGCTCATCGCCTGTTGGATCCTATTTCCGACTGGAATTATTTATGGACTGGAATAAATAGGTCATATGATTATGAGCCAAGCTGGCACAAAAAGGTGACAAATACGACCAAAATGCAGTTGATGAACCTCTTTGTAATGTTGAGAAGTGGGAAATTGCAGTGCGACACATCACATTCATAAATGATAGTCTACAGCTGTGGGAGAAGGAGAGTTGAGTGGTGATCTGTGCCAGGGCTCCAGGCCTGGTCGTGTCCAGCACTGGGAAAAACAGTGAGATGAACTGTGTCGTTTTTATTTCTAGCTATGTCTCCATGGCCTTGTGTTTAATTTAAACCAAGCAGCTCAACAAACTGTGAATACAACACTGACACTTAATATATTAAGTTGATAAGGCAAATGTGTTAGCAAACCATTACTTATTTGCATATCCAACAGACAGCATTAGCATTAGCATTAATTTGGAGTTGTGTCTTTGCCCACATGATGAATGTAAATCCAAAACAAACTCTCCTTTTGGTCCGTTTTCCTTTAAATGCTCCACTACATTCCAGCTCATCACTAAACTGTGTGTGTCTGCAGTTTGGTGCTGGGCAGGTAGTGAACAGGGAAAAGCTGAAAAGAACCACATGCTGTGGCAGGAAACAATACATATGGTAAATGTTCTGTATTTGTAAAGCGCCAGGAGGAAGCTAAGTTGGAGGATACTATTCTTTCACACACACACTCACTCCGTGTGTTATACCCAAGGACACTTCGACATGCAGACTTGGAGAAGCTCAGGATTGAACCGTTGATCTTCCAATTGATGGACGACCCACTCCACCCACCTCGGAGCCACAGCTGCACAGACAGTAAAATGATCTCTAGCGTTAAGGGGAACGGCAGAGCAGGTGATAGTTCTCTGTGGGTTCATCTGAAACAACTCTTCACGTTAAGGTCACAAGAGAAAAAGTTATTATAAAGATATTGATTAAAACAGAAAAAAAGACTTCACAGTGATTTAAAATATCCACATAAAGCAGAAAAACCACTACCCTGCTTTATTTCTTTCAAGCATGTTGCTCCTCTGGCCACGCCCTCATTTGTGATGTCACATCAGCTGTTGGGGGACTTGGGGGGAAAAAAGAAAAAGCAATTCTTGTTTTGACAACTTTGATATGCCAAAAATAAACACATAAACAACCAAATAAAGCTAGCAATAAATGGATTATCAACAAATCACACAGTGCAGTTGAATTTTGACGTGCACGCACACACACAGTCTTTGCGTCAAAGCTTTACGTCATACCCCCCTGCTGGATGACGTCTTTACTCACGTCAGACAGGTGAGGGCAAGACACAGAACATAAAGGACTCTACAAAGTTAGTACAGCATACTCAGACACTGTAGTCACCTGTTAATGTCAATATTGAACTAAAAATCTTTGAAAAGGTGATTTCAGGATTAAAATGTCACACCAAAAGGAAGCTTGGTCAGCGTGCAATTAGGAGGAAATTAATGCCAGTCAAGATACGGTCGTAATTAATTCACAATTGAATACTCTGCTACAGCTCTAACCGTAGTGACCGCCTTTGTCACATAGTCCTAAAATAACTTCACAGTAGTTAGTGTCATGGCTTGGTTCACCTGTGAAGTTACCTGCGGCCATTATTTCCGGCTCGGACGCACGTCCTCGTGCAGCTCCGTGTGAGGGAATGTGTTCCTGAAGTAGCGTGCACGCGCCAATCTGAACTCCACACTCATTCCGGTCCGCCAGTCTGTGTTATCACACCCCCTCTGCCTCCCTCCTCTCCGTCTCTCTCCAGCCTCATGTTCACACCACCGCCAAGCCGGAGCAGAAGCCCTGTCTAGCCGACGCTGAGAGCCCGCTGCCGGGGGCCGGCGGAGTCCACTGAGCGGTGCCAGGATGCGGTGCCACAAGTTTAGGGGACCGTGTTCGATTGGATTTTACATTTTTGTGGCCATACTTTTCAAAGGTATGTTCTTGTGTTCCGCACCTAATTAAGTTCCCTGACTTCCTCCAACTACTGAATGAGTTTAAGATAAATGAGGACTATGGGAAATAGGTGATCCTACTATTCGTGTAGGGGTTTGGTATGTGCTTTGGTTAATCTGGAGTTTGTATAGTCCTTTATCTTTTAAAGGGACTAATTAATTAAGGGGCTATCAGTTTTAATTAATAAGTAACTTGTACTTTTGCATTAGAAACTATTGGAATTAAAGCCAAGATTCAAATCTGAATTTAATTGGACGCAATTTATGCTGCTTTCGTGTGCTCACTAGACTGAATCTCTGTGATTTGTTTAATAGAATCACAAATGTGAAATTGAATATCACTGGCCTCTGTATCTTTGAAAGAAAAATGTGAATTAGTTAAAGAAAAATCCACCTCTATCTGCACCCAAACTGTTTCTCAGCAGGTTGGTTCCCTCCTTTTCTTTTCTGCAAAAAGGGTGATTTTTATTACACTAAAAGTTATATTTAAACACTGAGTGCATGTCCGTGTGTGTTTGTGTGTGTTTGATAAGAGTGTGTGCGCTAACGTTCGCTCATTCGTGTGCAGTGAGATGTGCATGCATGGCTCTAATTCTCTCTTAAGCCCCATCCCATGATCATCACCATCAGCATCATCATCTGTAACATCTGGGTTGTTTACTTACCAGTTTGTGACACAGCGGCTTTGCTGAAGATATGCTTTCAAACCCTCTATGCTTGTGTGTGTGCATACAGTTTGAGTGTGTCCACCATGTGCAAATGTCAAACTGGCCACCTTCCACTGTCCTCACCTCTCCATACTGATCCAGTCAAAAGTAATCTTGTTGGGAGGTATTGGGGGAGATAAAGAGGAAAAATTTGAGAGGTTGGTGTTCAGTATTTGTACTGCCCTGTCAACGGTGTGAAGGCACCGCAGAAGACAAACATAAAGCTAAGCAAGTCATGCAATGTAGCACTGAGTTTCAAAATCACAGGGGTTTTCTCTTTTAAACAATGCAAACTTCAGCCAACAAGGTGAGAAAGTTTCTGTATTTTTAAATGAACTCTCTTTTAAAGAAGATACAATGGAAATGGAAACAATACACTGTTTGATAGATTGAATTTAGTGTCATGCTGGGTAACGTTTGACTGTTGGCAGGAGAATAGTCTTGCTCATAAGTCTTTGGGCATGGGGGTCACCGAACCAGCTTGACATATGTAGGCGAAATATGTTCACATTCACTGTACCATCGATAAGCAGCTGCAGTCTGTCAAGGAAATACAATACAGGGAAGACAGAAGCCCAAAGAGGCAATTTAGTTTCCTTGAAACGGAAGCATAATTTGTATATATTACTTATAGCCCCATATTCAGGTGCATTCAGGTGCATCAGAAATACAGTACATATACTCTTTATTTTCCTGACCGTCACTCAGAGAATCAGACCGGTAAGAGTGAAGTTGCCTGGCACAGATGCTGTAATAATATCCGCTTGATTTCAGTGCAACGCCTCATCTCTCTCGATGTCTCCCTCTGTCTCTTTCATTTAGTCTCTTTGTCTCTTGCAGGCTCTTCCACAGTCTGCCTTCCTCTTATTTTTTCCATGGTCAGCAGTATATACCACTTTGCCAGACTCTACGCTATTTAATCATGAAGTTTATGAAGTTTTTATGTTCCTTTTTCAACATTTCAGTGTTGTGTTAAAGTGGTGTAAATGCTGCCAACGGCACTAATGTGGTTGACCGGTTGTGCTGCCTTCAAATGATTGCAAAAGTTCAAAAGTGTGGATATATAGATGCCCTAAATGAACATAACACTTCCATATCACCTGTGGAGCTTTCTTTAGTTTTAGTTCCTATAAAGATTTACAAGGCATGGTTGATTTAGTTCAACATGGTGTAGAAGTGTGGATGTGGTAGCCAAGCACTCAGCAGTGCAGCACGGCGAAGGTCTTAGCTCCTGGATTAGGATTAAACCTCCAGTGGTTTTAGGGCTCTTAGCCCTCGACCATAGATTATAAACCTCTCCTATATGAATTCATCCGTCCAAAACACTATTAACACACAACACCATACGCTCTGATCCTCGCTCACCACTGTAGATTGTCACATGATGCTGGAACCGATGTGTTAATGGATGGGTCCATGGGTCGGCAGTAGCTTTAAGCATCACACACACAGAATGGTAGTGAGCACGTGTACGTGCACATTGAAACCAATTTACTCATTGAGAAACGCACACAGAGACACAGAGTTGTACAGAAACATGAAAAGCGCCATGAGTCTGTTCTGGAAAGTGTAGATGGTTGAAATCATTTATTTAAAATTGATCTTTTCAGGCTTACTTTTGTCCCAGTGGTCTCCTTTACTTTCCCTCCTGTCACCATGACACCCACTTCCCCCCCACATCATTGCTGATTTTATACATTACTTCTCATCAGAGCTGCCCTTCTCTTGCCCTTCTGGCTATTTTAGTGGCTGCAGCTTTCAGATGCCTAAACTGAAGGCCAATTTTACAATGTTAATATTGCCAAATTTCAACTCTAAGTATATGTTAAAGGACGCAGAATAATTAAATAAGTTGTTTGATGTGTGAAGACTGTATTGATTTAATAGTCAGGGTGCTTGTGTACCAAACTGACAAACTGGTATTTGGTGCAAGAATTGAAATGAACAAACTGACACTACAGAAAAAAATACAAGATTTAGCTCTTGTGTTGTTACTTTGCAACCCTGCCTTGATGAAGTGTCACAAGATGTAAAAGTGTCTTAAGTTTTGCTAGCATAATTAAGTGTCATTAGAAAGCTGTTAAAGATGATTAAATGGAAAGTATTTTTGTTGCTTTATTGAATTTTTGTCATTTTAAGAACAAAAGGAAGCCCTGGGTTTCCTCCTAGTTCCACTATATTATCATCTCCCTCAAACCCTCTTCTCTTTCTCCTCCATGCCCTTCCTTTACATTCTGTCTCCCTCCTTTTAGTCCCTCCTGTAATACTCTGTCATCATCTCTCCTTTCTCTGACTCTCTCTCCCTCTCCATCTCTCTCTGTCTGTCTGTTTTTTAAACATGTTAGGCAATGAGCCAGCCACCTGGGTTAAGATGTAGATTTAAAGCTGCTGAACATCTGGATAATTCACTGCTGACCTCCCCTGACTCTCTCCCCTCCAAAATGATTGATAGTGAAATAATGAGGTGCAAGACCATTGCTAATGTAGAAGTGACCTTAATTTAAATCAATGCAGTTAATTTTAGAGGCAGAACTGTGTTTCAGCTACACTCACGTGTTAATCCATACACTGTAACAGTGCAGCCAATACCAGTATCCTTTTATGTTTTGTGTCTTTTGAAGGACAAGCATGAATATAAGATAATGTGCATTTTACACACATTTGCACACGCAGAGACAGACACACACACTTTGTTACAGGCCATCAGACACTTTAGAGTCCCATTATTTCTTCACCTTGGGGTGCTTTTCTTTGAGACAGTTAAATGACAGTTTTCAATGTCTTGGCCATAATCCAAAGGAGAGATAGATGGCCTCTTTTAAGGTGGACACCCATTTACAAGTTTGAGAAATGGAAGTGGGAGATTATACATTTGGCAGGAGTGTGTTGGCACACTAATGTGAGGTCATCCACAGTTGAAGTACCATCTGTATCAAATGGGCTTGATTGACTGTGAAATTTCAGTAATGCCAGTATGTGATGTATATTAGTGTTTCCAAGTTATTACTTGCTGCTCTTTTTAATTTAGTAAAAATCCAATGGAATAAAGATCAAAGTTAGTTGGGATTTTGTTCTATCATACGCCCACATGCTCTGTCAGGCATCTTTTCAAACAAGATTTACATACACAACTTTTTATGTGAATCTTAATTCATGTTGTAATGCCCTACCCCAGGTTCATCAGGATTGTTCTAATTGTGTGTGAGTGTTGCTCAAGCTTCAAGGTGTAAATTATATTGAGCAAATGTAACATAGCTTCAGGGTTTGACCTAAGCCATGTCTCCCCTTCCAATGGATGGTGTACATGCAGTGCTACTTATTATTCTCTTTTAGTTTCTCCCATGCACACTATACACATACACTAACACACGATTTTTGAATCAGCATGATTGTAGATGTGTAGCATTTGTCGTGGTGTCGACTGTCCAGGCCCTGAGGGAGTGGCGGTCTGTCAGCAGTTTCTTTGTGCAGCCCTATCCCCCCGCCAGGTTCATAACTCTGGTCTCTCTGTCCCAGAGCATTCTGGCATCAGAGCCCTGTTATACTCCAGACCGGATAATAGACTTGGCTCTTTGCATCAATCTTTGAGATTTATCAAGCATGTTTACCACTGTATGAAATAAGATTACTCCAAATAATGAGGGGTTTGTTCCACAATAGGGTGATAATTATGTTAGCATTTGATGTACTTCTTTTTTAGGGATAAGCCTCAAAAGAAATTACTTGTTGTCAGCATGTAAATTAATGTTAAGTTAAATTAAATTGAAATTAAGAGAATGGCATGTCTTTTTGAAAGCCTTTTACTTCTATTCTTATCTTCCTGACTCTTTTGTCGCCACAGCCCTTTAGTATTCTCGCTGTTTATTCATCAGGATTCATGTTACATCATTGGGAACCTCAGGAGCCCCAGCTACAGAGGCCAGAGGCCCCATGTTAACCCCGTCTACAGAGTTTGTCTAACGAGCAAGGTGTTGGTGTGGAAAAACAGTTTCTGAAGCCTTCAACAGCCTTGAACACTTCAGCTGTACATAAACATGGACACAGTATTTAATGTCACCCATGGATTCTGAAGGGGTCTTTCTCGACTTGCGACCACGATAGCTGTGATAGGCTGAGCCACCTGTCAGTCAAGCAGACACAGCTATCAACAACGTATCACCTACAAAAATCGTTTCAGTCATTTCCAAACCGTTATTTTACCATTAAAAGTTTGGTGATGATCATTTCTGGATTTTACCAAAGTATAATAGTAGTAAAACTGTTAGTAGTAATAAAACTTTCAATGATAATGGATTACCTTTAAGTGGGGTTTCCCTGGCAGAAAGAGAATAAGAAACAAAGCCATGATCATTCATCTGCATGTTTTCATCATACCAACTGAGTGTGTGTGTGTGTGTGTGTTGGATAGCGGCTCAGTCTGGATGAGTTTAGCTGGGCTCATCAGGGGCACTAAAACACCCTGATGTAAGAGGTGGTCATTTAGTGCTCTGCCTAAAATAGCTTTCCTGTTTGTCTTTTAGTTTTTTTGGGTGTGTGTCTTTGAGCTGTGCGTGTGTGTGAAAAAGAGAGAGGGAGAATGGGTCCCTCAGGCCATCTGTGTTTGGATAGCCTGTGTCTGATGAGCGTGTTTGGTAGCCTCATCTGAACGCATTGACCCAGTAAAAAATACTCAGATGGGACAGAATCGGCTAGCTGGATTTCTTGGTATATGTTTATGTGTGCGTGTGTTTCAGAGAGAGAAATAATTAATAATGTGCTTGAGTGTATTTACATGCTTTTGTATTTTCAGATGCCACCACAAACAAAAACCTATATTTTGGCTTCACAGTTCATACACATCAGTTTACACTGCTGAAAACACAGTAGCTCACCTTTTACCTGTTTTTTCGGCCTCGCCTGAAGGGGACTTTCTATTAAAATCATACCATTTTTCTGTTGATGATGTTAACTAATGATAATTAACTAACACCAATGATCACGACCGTGTTTTTTTTTCCAGCTTTGTGCTTATTTCCTCACAATCTAATCAGCTCTACAATGCCCTCATTCATTCCAAATGGGACCAAAAATGCTGAAAGCAGGGGAAAAAATCAATTCAATATAAGGCAAAGAGACTGAAGACTGATAGAGGTAACATGAGAGAGGTGTGTATAGAGAGAGGGATCAAAAGAGGGGATCTCACAAGAAGAAAGGCTTGTAAAGGGACAAAGCCACTGATAGAGGGAGAGAGGTGCTGTCAAAATGGAGAAGAATGAAAAATGTACTGTAGAATAGTAAGTGAGGGGGGAGACTGCAAAATTGGAGTGACTTTAACATGAGAAGGAAAGAAGGTGTGAAGAATGGAGATTAGATGTGGAAATCTTGAGAGGGAATGAGGGAGGAAGGATAGGAAGAATGGGCTCAGATGTTTCCATATATAGTCATTTACATTTGCATATGGTCTGTAAAACTGTGTTTAATCCCACAATCTCACTGCATTCTGTGTAGGTGTGAATATATAGAACTCTTCCTCCTGCTAACAGTCAGACTGTCCATCCGTCTGTTCATCCATCCATCCATTCATTATAGATGCAAAGGAAAGCGTCGCATTTTTTTCAGTTTAAAATTTACTTTTACGCAATCACGAGAAATCAGATTAACCCACAACTTTCTGACAATGAAAGGGAGCTAGAAAATACAGGAAGTATTAGATCACGCAGAATTATAACTTAAACGGAAGGATTTTAGATGCAAAAAGGTCTGTCTGTGAATTTAGTTTGATGCTTATTATCACAAAGCTTGTACAGTTTGCTTGTAAACTCCTATGTCTCTTTGCAGAGGGCAGCATACAAAACGTTAAGGATAGTGTAGCTGTCAAAAGTGTTTCAGTGCTCATGTGCTGAGTTGTAATTGTTGATAATATGGTTTGTCAAGCGCATATCACTGTCTTCTCAGTGGGATGAGTGCTCTGAAATGAACAACTGAAGCATAAAAGTTCAGTCTGGACCTTGAAAATAATAGTTTGACAGAAACTTTTAACTCTGTCCACCTACTGCAGGTTGCTCTTTCTGTAGTTTTCATCCTTTGATGAAGATCATAAAGACTGATATGCAGTTGAAAGCTGCGGAAAACAGTTTAAAGTTGAGTTGTTTAATGCAGACTACTGAATGGAATTAACCTTCATGCCCAGAAATTAAACTTTTAAGTGTGCAGTTCATAGCTTAAAAGCATCTGGATCTTTTCAACAAACGGGCTCAATGGTGCCACACAACCTTCTTGAACACAATGACAGTCTTCTTTTCTTCTTCCCAGCTTTCACATTTGTACAGAGCTGCCATGTGCTTGAAATTTGATTCTCCTCTTAACTTGCACTCGCTTGAATTGTTTGCTTTTAGCTGATGCTAAGCAAAATGATCCCTTCTTTTTATTCTAACAGATTCATGGCACCAGTTGTCCCGTCCTGACTCAGTGGTAGCCGCTGTTGTCCATATGAATTTTTCAAAACATCCCTCTTGCCCTGATGTCAATTCTTAATGTGTTCCTTCCAATCCTATACACAATAGTGAGTCCACTATTCTAAAAACACGGACATTATTTATGTCCTCAGTATTTGAATGGCTCTAAAACTTTACAACAGGGGCTGGAGCCTTGCCCAGTATAGGCTAATTGAAAGGGTGGCACATTCTTGGAATGTTTGCCTCACGACCACCGGGAACAAAGCATGTATAAATATATACACGCCAAATTTAACCTACGTCACAATCTGTTCCGCCTTTTTAATTTCCTCTCGATTCTCTTTCAGAATAATCTGCAAGATAGCTCTCTCATCCAATATTCTTCTAATAAAAGTTGATGCTGAGGAAACGCACAAAGAGAGAATTGGGTTTATCTCAAAGGAGACCCTGTGAACATGTGAAATGTATTAATATATTGTGGGGCTCTGCCAAGCTGAAATAAAAGGTCCCCTTGGATCCCTGAGGGATCTTTGAGGTGCCCTGAGGCAGCCTGGCTCTGCTTATTAAACCAGAACTAATTCTATATGCTGAGCTCAGGGGCAGCGTCATTGTGCTGGAGAGTGTGTTCAGTTAACATGTTACCACGTGCCATGAACACATGCAGAACAATGCTCCCTGTAACTTGTGTTACCCTCTTCTGTGGGACGTTTGTCTGAAGTTAAAATGAGCACAGAGGAGACAAAGAAAAGAGACAGTGAATTCTAAATGTGTTTGTGTTCGGTACATTGTGACCTTGAAATTATAAGGCTTTTTCTGCAGTCTGAGTGGATATGAGTTATTGCGTTTGAGTTTGACACCATAGATAGCAAAATGAATTCTGAAAGCTCATTTTCTGCCTCAAATTATACAGTTCCCTTTTGTAAGACCTAGCAAATGGAAACCCCTGACCTGAGTCTGTTGGGAAGTATCCAAACATTTTTTTTTTTCGTTTGCAGTTCAGGCATCAGCTGTTATATTCGCACTACACATCAGTTGCTCATTAACATCTGTGTGAGGGTTAACAAGTAATGTCCAATCACATCCATGCAGGTGAACAACTGGGACTCTGCTGATACGTTCAGGTCAACACTGCCTGCTGCTGCGGTTCTCCTCCATCTTATGTGATTTATTTTTAATAGTTTCGATTTAACTTAAAGTCATGTGTTTATCAAGGAGGAATTCATCCCATCAGCACAATTGTCATTGCCGCTTGGATTTTTTTGCACAGGTTTTAGTTTCAGATGACACCATCAGATAAGACATTCAGTCACACTGACTCTGAGCGTGCTTCCCTAAACTCACGGTTCTTTTTAGCTTCTTAAGATAATACCAATAAAGGGTTTGACCCCAATGTATTGAGATATTTATAAATAACGGACATGTTCACTTGTTTACTCATTATTGACAATTTCAGTAACTCCACTAATCTTCTCTTAGACCTGAAGAAGAGATACTGGTGACCCCTGACATTCCCCGTAATGACCGCCATGCTGTTAGACTGATGGAGTATTGATCAGCTTTAGTTGCTTATCATGAGCATGTCGCGCACACACACACACACACACAGCTGATATAGGCCCACACACTCATTTTCTTCTCTTTATCAAGGAAGTAGACCTAAGGTTAATAGTAGTGAAGTTTGGTGTGACCTTTTAGTGTTTGTCATCACAACTACATCTAATGACCTAATCACCAAATCTAATGAAGACTAAAGACAGTGATTCAGTTTAGTGTTCAAAAGGTCATCGAGTCAAGGGGTAAATAAATCATCAATGCTTTTTTTCTAAAGTTATTATTCAGTTTTCCTTTTTAAATGTTACATATTGTATATATGTTTTTTTTAATCCTGTGTTTAGCCTTAATTGGACATTCAAGTTCTCGTATTTGTGTATAATTAAATATTGTGTATTTAAACAATCACAATCAATAAGAATTCTGACACTGTGCTAAGTTATTGGCCTAAATCTGTTTAAAACAAGATCTTCTTCTTGACAATGGATTAACTTTCATCCTTGCTCAGAGGAACATGTCTCCAGAGGGTTTTCTATCCTACTCTTTAAATAAAAGGACAAAGGTGGAGAACAGGGAGATAAATAAAGAGGGTGCTGAACAAACGACAAATCTTCCAGCTCTGTCTAACGCACCCCCCACCCCCCCATTCTCATTCCCTCCCTCTGCTGCAGTTTGTTTGATGAGGCCTCTCGCTGTGTTCGAAAAATGATGTCTTCTTGCCAGCTTCTCATATCAGCTCATTAGTGAGATGATAAAAAAAAAAAAAATAATGGATGTATCCCTTCATCCCTGCCGTACGCTGTATACAATTGTTTGTGAATTAAAGTTGGCACAGTGGTTTATTTGATTTGATTATTTAATTCCTTCCAAACACGGTTTCTGAGACAAGCAGCAACAGAGATTGAGCTTTCAATTTTTCTTCACTGGTTTTATTAGCTTAGTTATGTTTGTTTGGACCTCAGTTCACAATTCACAGCAATAAAACACAGGAGAGACACGAGGGAGGAGGTTTGCAGGATTGCAGCTGACGATGAGGCTGTAGTTAAATTTGAGTGCATGTGTGTATGCAAATTACATGTTACATAGATGGACAGATTTATTACTTGGTGGTGCTGTGTATTGATTTACTGAGATTGTGATTTTGTCTTTGCAGAAACCATGTGAGCACAGCTGGTAAAGCTCTTGCTTGGGTGTCCATTCAGATGTTGTGTTTACAAACAGAAAAACAGTGCAAAAACGTGTCTTTATCCATGTCTGTAGGTGTGAACGTGTTTGACTGGTGTCTGCAGGAAAGCCACGGACCATTAATCAAGCTTCCAACATGGATGCATGGATTGAGAGAGCAAAATTCAGATGTATTTACCTGCCTCTGTGGATCTGTAGGAGCAGTGAAAGGGATTCTGTTGTGCTGAGCAGCTTCTCATAGCTCCGCTGTCTCTGACCTCAGGCTCAGCCCTGCCATAACTCTCCTCATTACAGCCTTAATGGGCCAATCAACACGGTGCCGGGCCATAGAGACACTCCTCTATTCTTCACAGCTGTACAGGACTGTGGAGCTCTCTCCCCTCTCTTCTCTGTAATCCCTTCTCCTTATTTCTCATCCACACACACTTGCTCTCTGCCTTCTAACATTTCTCAGTGTGTTGTCCACTGTATGTTTACATGAGGGAGTCATGAAACTGCCTCTGCATGGGGGTGACCTCTTGAGCATGTATTGTACAATAGCGAGTGAAGTGTTGTTTCATATCCATTATGTGTCTGCCTGTTGTCAACTATATTTGTAAATGTCTGTTCAAGGAAAGCTAATATAAAAATATGTGAATGTTATAAAAATCTGTGTGCTGTTTGTAAGTGTGTGTACTCCTGATCTATATGCCTGCCACTGACAATTTATATGGACAATATAATATCAGATCTATGATGTGAGAAAATTCTCAAAACTATCGGCCCTACAAAAAGCTTTTAAAACCCTTGCAGGGTGCAAAGAAATACAGAGCCAAAAAGATATTCTAGGACTATATTCACACTGCAGGTCATAATACTCAGTTCTGCTCCAAGTTTATTGCTTAAATGTTGTTTGTTGTTGTGGATAACATCCAATACCAATCAGACCTCCATGAACACACGTGCAATATTTAAAAATGTAACAACTGTTCACAGAGAGGACTGCAAAAATAAATGGAGACCTCACTGAATCAAGTCATTCTCTGGGGTGTCATTACACAGATCTACTCACTCATAGTTGGACATTTTAAGGCTCTCTGCTTTGATGCTGCAGTCCCCAATCATTAAAAAAGATCTGTGCCACATATGAAGGAAAGAAGCTGATTATGGCCTGTTTTACCTGGAACAAGATACCAGGAGCACATAACACCAAGCTAAGGTGCATGTGATGCTTTAGTACCTCAAATAACTTGTCAATATGAATGCTTTTTTTAATAAGAATGTTTCACTCTGCTGCATTTATGTCTTTTGTTTGTTTGTGCACTGTAGTGAAATCAGCCACTCCAAGGTCATTAACAAGGGTGTGTGTGTGTGTCTGCCTCTCTTTATTTTGGGACAAATGGACAGTGCTAAATGCGTGTGGAAGGTGAGGTAGAGAGGATCAATAATGGTGATGAGAGTCGGGCCAACAAACACATCATTTTAATCATTCTGGACCTCAAGACTACACCAACTCACAGTCCTGCCACTGTGTGTGTGTTACAGTCAGTGGATATATATGCTGATGTCAGCACATGTGTTTATTTATTAATTATTCATCAAAACTTTTAGCTCAACAACAGATCCTATACGTTGTTCATAGGAAAGGCAAGTTTACAAGATGTACCGTGGGAGTCAGCGACATCTTAACACCAACTGTGTAGAACCCTTAGGTACAGTATATGGCAGCATGTTTGAGACCAGGTAAATTGTTATCTGGCTGCAGGGTGGTGCCAGCAAAGGAAGGGTAAAAGGTTAGGAAGGACATTAAAGCTACTTTCTGGATTAAAATTCAGCCGCAGTACACAAGAATATGTTCCAAAGTACAATTTGCAGGAAAGGGATAGTCCAAGCCAAAACACTGATAGCATTTAAGTCCAGCTCAAAATCATTAATCCAGCGCTAGATTTATGGTTTGAACAACACTCCACGCCCTGTGTCTATAAATCAAGGAATGACCTTCAGAAACTATCTGTAGTGACTAGAAGGGTGTACCCTCTGAAATATGAGGCAACTGCTGGTTATGTGTAAAAACGTCAGATTCACTCCCTAGCTTTATCAGAGTAAGGACCTTTCAATTAGGATTATTTTGTCACACAAGCCATTACTTAATTTCAAGAATGAACATCCATGCTCAAATGCTGGTGCGTAGTTTTAAAACAACTTTTAGGGCAGATAATACTTTTGTATTCAAAGTAATTATCCCACAAGCTATGTTTCATCTTGGCTCCTTTGTTTTCCCTCAGGATCCCTGCAGGGAGAGCACCAGAGGAGGCTGTACAAGGAGCTGCTGGCTAACTACAACCGACTGGAGAGGCCTGTGGTCAATGACTCGGCCGCCATCCTGGTGGAGCTGGGCCTCACACTGCTGCAGATCATAGATGTGGTGAGGGAGACACCGTTCACTTATACTCTTTGTGTGTGTGGCATAGTGTTGAGTTTGGAAAGTGAAGAATGTAGGAACTGTGGCAAGATGTAAATTTTGTGAGTAGCTTGGCATACAGTATGTCATTTAATGGTGTGTGGGTGTGGTAATTTGCATAATTTACAATATACATTAACTGAGTATGGCATTCAGGGGGACTTTACACAATGGCCATTTTAAACGTAGATTAAAGTCCCACAATACAACCAGTGCAATTAAGTGGAGCATTTTCTAGATGCTAAAAATAACCCAGTCTCTTAGAAATGATAATATATGATGGAGAAATGTAGAGGGAACAATCAAATAAGACAAAATGCATGAAAAAGACAAGTAACAATGTAATTTGCATATGCAAAGAGAAACAAGTTTTTTTTAATTTTTTTTTTTGTTTCTTTTGTTTTTTATTGACCAAAGGTGACACGAGCTGTAAGAAGTGTTTTCTGTGTGTGTGTTTTAGTCTGATGTGAGTATGTATAAAGCTATAAGTATTTGTGGAATAAGTGACACATCCCAAAAACAAAAAAAAGCAAGGTTGTTGAGTAAAAATGTTGAACCTGGCACAACATTTCCTTGGACCCACTGCAGTTTGCGTACCACATCAATAGAGTCACAACCACAGATGATGCCATAAGCCACATCACCCACACTGCCCCGGCCCACCTGGACATTGGTTGGGGGAATAATGCTAAAAGGCTGTTTGTCGACTACAGCTCAGCTTTTAACACAATAATCCCCTCCAGACCCATCATGAAGCTTGAGGGTCTAAGACTCAACTCCACTCTGTGCAAATGGGATCTACAACCTCCTGATGCCTTGGCATTGCGGATGAGCAGCCAACCCTCTTCGCTCCTTACCATCAACACAGATGCCCCCGCAAGAATGTGTCCTGAGGCCCCTGCTGTACTCCCTGTGCACACATGACTGTGCAGTCATGTCTGACTCCACCACCATCATCAAATTGGGCCTGATCTCCAATAACAAAGAGAGAGCCTACCAAGAGGGTGGTCTCTGGAAGTACATCCCCTCAGGATCAATAGGGCTCTTGAAGAGAAGGTGGACAGCTTCAGTGTCATATTGACACCCTGGTGATGAAAGCCCGTCAGTGTCTCCACCACCTCAGACACCTTAGGGACTTCAGGCTGCCCCTCAAGGTGCTGAAGTCTTTCTACACCTGCACCATAGACAGCATCCTGGCAACTTGAAGGTCTGATTGGGGAGCACCAAGAGGGACCACCTGGCTCTGCAGAGGGTGGTGTGGTCAGCTGAACGCACCAACAGATGTAAACTCTGTAAACAGAGGGCTGAGAGGATAATAAAGGACCTCAACTACCCGAACAGCAGACTCTTCTCTCTGCTGCGGTCGGGAGAGAATTACCACTGCCTGAAGGCCAAATTGACCATATAACTCATCCTCAACATCCAGGCTGCTACTACTGATGTCATTATCACCACTTATAGCATGAATCATATGTGCTGGTTATATTGTTTAATTTTGATTCATCTGCAACTCATTACTGATCATATTCATTGTTTCATTCATTAAATTTGTTCATTTTTAGATTGTATTTTACATATTTCTTTTGAATTTAATCTATTAAGAGTAGTAGAGGTAAGATTCATGGCCTAATCTATTGTTATGCATCCTCATATTTTGTTTAGCTAACTGTTCACATTGTACATTGTGGTCGGAGCTAGGCATTCAAGAATTACACTATAGATTATATTGTGTGATTGTGTATATGGAAAAACTTGATTTGATTTTAAGAGTAGTTGCAAAGGGAATCATTGGCATTTCTTATTTACCTCCATCATCCACATTTTCTCATGTTATATAAACAGTAGAGGTTATGTAGACAATACAAGGTGTCAAACTCTCCCCGAGGGCCACTGGCCGAACAGTATTTTGTGTCACCAAGTTTGGCACTTTGGCAATTCATGAAAATTACCATTGGAGGACAGAGGAAGTTCTGCCCTCCAGGCCTTGACCCAGAAATTGGTGTCCACTATCTTTAATGACTTTTCAGATTGTGAAATTTGTTCTCAAGGTGACAGTAATCCTCAACTCATTAACCACCAGAAATGGACAAAAACCTGTGACACGTTGCATGCTTTAAGTATATTTGTCAGCCCGTCCGCAGAGAGACGGAGACAGTTTAGGAAAGTGTTGGCATGTTAAATGCACTGAGTTTCATACCAGCCAGATGTCTGCTCTCATTTGTCAGAACACACAAATATACTAGTTTTTCTGTGTGTCAGTGTGTTCTTCCCACAGGGCCTCATGCTTTCCACAGGGGGGCAATTTTAGGGTTGTTTGTCTTTGTTTTTGGTAGTTATTGTTGTCGCATCTGTCTGAGAGGAGCAGAATGGACGAGTGATGCATGTTTTCCTCAAATTCCCCAAAATGTCTCACAGAGCTAAGTCAGACGGGCAAGAAACCTAATTTACAAACTGTGGATATGTGGCCAGTATACTGTAAGATGGGTAACAAGTCGGGGCAGATGTTGGCACATCTCCTAAATTGTTGGAAAATGGCAGGAAGTGAAACGAAAGAATTTTACTGTCACTGATATTTTGAGCAAAGTACAAAAGCTTTGGTAGAATTCAGTCTTCACAGAAGTTTACATGCTTATACAGGGTAAGCTATATTTCTGGTGTAGATGCATGTAAGTGTTGGAACACAGCAAGGGTGCTTTGCCTGGCTGAATTCCAGTAAAAATACACCTTTCAATATACTTAAAAAATCTTTCAGTTAATCTCTTTTCACAAATGGCTTTTATGCTTCCCTGTAGCCTTCAGACAAGCTAATTTGTTGCTCAAAATTAGCACGCGATGATTTTTTTCATCAAAAAAAAAACAAACATAGAAAGATTTTTAATACGTTGTGTCAGTATGTGGGATTAATTCCATTATGTAGTCTTAATTGATGTGCTGAGACCCAGTGGTGTGCTAGTACTCTGCTAGTAGCCTAATTTTACCGTCATGGGATCACTGATGTTCATTCAACTCATTTATTCATCAGCATTAAAATAAACGGTGCTTACTGACTAATGCTCACATGTTTCTAGGTCAGGTTCCAGGTGTTTCTTGGTAAATTTGTCCATACCAAGACTCACAGAAACACAATATAAAAGGAGCGCACAAACACGCACACAAATATTCATGTTGAAATGAAAGACAAATGCCAAGAAAGTGGTGGAACAAAGGAACAAAAAGATGAAAAGGGGCTAAGACAGTTTGTCTGCATATTATTACAGCTGTCTCCTAAAAGTCAATGATTGGAGTCAACTCAGGAGGTCCTTTTATGTCAGTTTTACTTAAATATATGAGCAGAGTCTGTCAGCTTTAAGAAACTTTCCACCCCCCATTGAAAATCAATTGAACAAGAAGCACAGAGATACATTTCTCAAACCTAACCATCAGGAAAAACTGAAAACATACCCCCCCCTCCACACACACACACACACACACACACACACACACACACACACACACACACACACACACACACACACACACACACACATGCAAATCACTGGAGAATTCAAAATCTCTGAAGAGATGCACATTTCCAATTATTACTTTCAGCTGTGGCTTTTGCCTGATCATCTGGGTCATCTGATTTTCGGACGACACTTTATAGAAGCCATGGCATATGGCTTCTATAATGTGTTGTGCAACTCCAAATATTTTCAGTTCATTCTCAGACAAAGCACAGAAAAGAGAGATGCAGATAAGTGGATAAACAGACACAGTGTGCTGAAAAAGGGAGAGTTCTTTGATCCCATTCAGCCTTCCCCTTCTCTCCTTTCTACCAAAGAATCCATGCGGGCATTCCCGTCCTGACTTTTCTACTCTGCACTTGGAGCAGAATTTCTGAAGCTTGCAGAAATGCTAATTTCACCCTGCAGCTAGAATACGAGCAAAATAATTTCCCAAATGCTATATGTACACTTTAAAAACATTTCTGAAGTTTACTCTTTGGTTAAGACATAGGCTTCAATTTGCACCGTTTCCACATTTTAAAGCTTTATTTTCAATATGATAATACAATGCGTACAATAATACATTATTTATAAGCAGATACTAATAACCTTAGTAATTATATTACTGAATTGTATTTGTAAAGAGGATACTGTCTCACTGAATTACAAATCATACAATTCATACTTAAAAAAAGAAAAAAATAGTTACAATATTTGCCTTTATATTTTTTGCAGAGAATTCTTTGCCATTGCCGACTTGTGTGTGATTGTGTGTGGATGGTACAGCTAGGCTGTGTGCTCGTGCATGAGTGAGTCTACAAAATAAACACAGAACAGTGTTCTCAGTGTGATGCTTTTTGAGTGAATATGATTTGATTTGCCTTTTATTAAAGCCAGCATGGAATTTTACAGTTCATTGCCATTTTTTAAATCCACTAGGACCTACGGTATTTAGTTTTGTTTTAAAAGGGTTGTGTAATTTGTTAGATGGCTCCACTGTGAAACCATTCAACAGAGCGTCACTCGGTTATATAAAACCAGCTTTTACACAGTTTTACATAGTCTGGTTTGTCCTTCTTTGGATATGCAAAACAATTACACTGACTCGCTGATGACAAAGCTCTTTTCTATATCATTAAATATGAATTGGCCTTGGTCTTCTCTTATACAAAAGAAAACTTATCCCTTTTTCCTTCTCTTCTTTCCTTTTCTGTCCTCAGGATGAAAAGAACCAAGTGCTGATGACCAACGCCTGGCTGCAGCTGGTGAGTCTGAGTTTGAAAGGGGCACATTATCATCAACTTAATGTGCTTTAATTTTATTTCTGATTTTATTACACAATTATCTTATAAAGACACTGTGACTCTGTTTCTCAAATGACTAGCACCAATGCATTAAATGCTTATTGATGATATTGAATTTTAACTGTGCTCATCCGGAGATACAATTTATTTCCTGGAGGAAATCTTTGTACTTGCTCACAGTCTAAAAGAAATATTCAATTTCAGAGCTTACACTTTTGTATAACACTTTATGTCATAACCATTATCCTCGGTACTGGAACTCAGCCACCAGTTGTTGCTGACTGTGTGTCCGTGTGTGTGTGTGTGAGTGAGAATGCGAGAGAGTGAGAGACAGTGTGTTGGTGTGTGTCCATGTTCAATGCTGGCATCAGCATACTCAAGAAAACATCACTTCAGGCAGATTGTCAAGCAGAGAGTGAGACAGGGCGTGAGAGTAAGAAGAGGGAAGAAGACTTCAGCATATTTCAGTGGCCATCAAGTTGTTAATGGACTTGATGCTAACGGGCGAAAAAAATCCAGACAGTTTCACCGCCTCGAGCCAAATTTGTCTAGTAGAACCCAGTTTGCATGGTGCTCACTGTGTAGTGCAGCAGAAATCAAGTGTTGATGCTTTGGGAAGATGGGAAGGCTCAAAATACATAGACAAGTTTTCAAGAAGCAGAGAGAAGAACAGTCTCTTGCTCATTATTCAATAGTTTTGATAGTTACAGTTGTTCCTGCTTTTCAAATGAAAGCCCTACCTGTGCTCCACAGCAGCTACTTTACATTGAAAGAAGAAAATGGTTTTAGACTAACATTTTTGAAGCTCACTTACTTACTTTATTTGCTATCATTTTGTTTTTTTCTATTTATCTTTATTTAATGTCCTTGCTGACAAGATACAACCCTTTTTATTTCCATTTCCAAGTTCCACTTGACATGATATGTTTGGCAGAGTTATTCAGCTCTTTCAAATGAAAGATCATCTCAGAGTCTGTGGAAAAATCCCCCCCCCCCCTCTCTCTCTCTCAGTATTGGACAGACGTATACCTGAGCTGGAATCCTGAAAAATACCCCGGTGTCCAGAACCTGAGATTCCCTTCAGACCAGATCTGGACCCCTGACATCCTCCTTTACAACAGGTCAGAGCTGCTTTCTCCTCCTCATCACCACCTTTCTTAAAGCCGCTATAACCAATATTTTACACTAACGATGTATCAAATGACAATGTAGAAACAGTGTTACGATGTGAAATCCATTTTTAGTAAGGAACCTTCAAAGAATTATCACCTGAATCTGCAAATCCCCTCCGATTTCCGGAGCAACTTTCATCCTCATCTTTAGCTGTTATCTTTTTTGGTTCACTCTCACAGTGTTGTTTTTGGCTGCAGCAGGCAGCTGTTTTCAGGGAAAAGCCCTTTTTTCAGATTTAAACCTGGGTCTTACTTGGCTGCTTTTGTATACCAATATCATACTACAACAGAGACTGATAGAAGGACCAAAGATTTTTTATTTATTGTACTTACTGCTTTGAAGTATGCTTTTGTATTTCATTTTCATTTTCTCCCAAGTCTGTTTGACACCACCATGGTTGCAGCTGAAACAATAAAGCTACAATTGTCATACACGCCATAAGAAAACATTGAAGCAACATATTAATTTAATGGAATACACAAATTAGAATTATAGTCAGATCTACTCGTGCCTAATGATGATCCAGTGATATTATAAGCCTATTAACTTTCACATTCACATAGTCAGCAATTTTTTTTTTGCCAGCTGTCCTACCTGCATTTGGCAGACACAAATGTTTTTTTGTCCGGATTATGTGTTCAAATTGCCACTCTTCTGCCAGTAGACTTGTCCACAAGGTCATACTCAGGCATTGTCCTGCACGGAGTAATGTATTTCAATGGATTTCAAAGATATTTTTAATTGGAGTGTGTTTGTCTGCCTTTACATGCAGGGACAGCTGTTGCAACCCTGTTGGTTGCATAAGTCTTAAAGTGAAGCCAACTCAAGTTTTGCCATTTCTCTGGGTAGCTCACCATTCTCACACGTCATTGGTCACAAAGATTGTGAGTTCAGTCCTGAGTGGTGCAGAACAAACATCTCTTGGTGAATTAGAGACATGACTTCACGGTTTAATGATAATTTTGGCTCAAACTGTTCTGCTGATGAAGCCAATTGCATTTCTCATTTGTCTTCCTCCTCTTCCTATTTCTCATCTTCCTCCTCCTACTTCTTCATCATCAAAATGCCTGGCCCTGAGTTTTTTCTTTTCTTTGTAAATGTTGACCTCTTGTTTGACTTAAGTATATATCTTTTTTGAACATGATGAAATAGGTGTTGTAATTCACCATTGCAGCAGATAAACACACCTGTTTTCTAACCGCTTCTATTTTTGGGTAAGTGTGTTAGAGTGATTGAAATATCAGTATAATCCTTCTGATAAGCCGCCATTTTATGCAATTCTCTCTTTAATCTCCACAAACCAAAGCAGTATCAGGGTTACTTTAAGCCAATGTGTTAAACAGTCACACCCAATCAAACACAAAACCCTGTGACACAGGTGGAGGAAGTTCTCCCAGTAAACAAACAGGAGGAGATTCTTCTGCATTCAATTACTATAAGTTCAATTACTATGAGCTGATGGACATTTGTTTTGATGGCTTTGTTCAAGGAAAGAAAAGTGGTGTATAAAAAGAACAACTCTTTAGATGCCTCTTAAAATTACAGTGTAAGTGCACTACTGCAGTATAGCGGCTGGCAGAGACAATAAATATACTAATAAATATACGAATGTCATAAAATGAAAGCTAAGAGCTAGTGATGTTAAAAGTTTGCAGGTCATTTTTCATTACATTAAAACAATAATGGCAGTTTTTATAAGAATTAAGGTGATATAAAAGCTGAGGTCAAAGTCCTTATTTTGCTAAATGAGGTTGAGCGAGCTCATTCTTTGATTCAGGTCAGACTGATTTGCTTATCCACTGTTCTTCACGCCTCTGAGCAAGGCTTTCTGAAGTCAATTAGAAATGTAGGCCAGTTGTTTTTCAGCAAAACAACTAATTGCATTGCGTTTGCATGCTTGAGCGAGAGATGGATGATGGGGTCTGAGACTTGGGGGAAGAAAGATGAAGAAATTGATAGATTCAGTGGCAAAATGGAAGACACAATAACAACATGTGGACAATAGTATAAGACAGAAGAATTGATAGATTTGAGCACATAATGTGTGGTTAAAAGAGACAGCAGCTGGTCATCATTGGTGTTATTGAGTGGGTGGAAAGAAGAGCCTCAGATGTTACTCTCCATGCACATATTTCCCTCTAACACACACGCACACACACATACACACACACATGCACATCTCGGGAATACCAGGACAAAACAAAGGTTTGGGGGTATTAACCCAAATTTTAAAAGCTCAGCTTTTAGACCTGCCAGGATTACCCATCTTAATCTCCCTGCCCTCACCCCTCTCGTTCCCCATCTCTGCCTTTTTACCCTCTACCTCCACTCCTCCCTCTGTCCCTCCATCATCCATCCCACCTTACCATCTCTCCTCTCATCTCATTCTATTTGTGTCTCCCTCTGTCTCTTTTTCATAACTCACTGTCTCACTATAATTCACTCTATTCAATCAGCTCTTTCTCTCCATATTTTATCGTTCCCAGCCCTCACCGACTCCTCTTTATAAATCATCCCATCTACCTGTCTCTGTCTGTCAAGGTGTCAGCATGTTAGTCTCTCCCTCTTCCCACAGTCTGCCTCTTTACGTTCTGCTAGTTTCTCGACTGCCTTCTGTGCTGCGTGTTGCTCTGCTACCAGCTCAAATCTGTTCACACATGAAAACAACAACTCTGTTTTCTACAAATGGTACTAATTTGCTTTGCCAAATATGTATCAGAGATTATATCTAATCTGGGAAATGCATACCGCACAGAAGTCATAGAGAGGATGTCATAGTGGAATGTTGTATGTACAAAACAGAGGACTGAGACAGGAGACAATGGTTTGTGTGGGGAAAGTTTGTTATTTTGGTAAAATACTCAGTAAGACTAAGAGTCTACATCCATGCCAGTTGCTCCGTGGAGCTGTACTTAGCGACAGCAGTGCTGTGAGCTGGATGCTAACGTCAGCATGCTTGCATCCTCACAATGACAATGGTAACACGCTGATGTTTAGGGGGCGCAATGTTTACCATGTTTGCTATCTTAGTTTAACTTGTCACTATGCTATATTTTCTATTTAGCACTAAACACAAAGTAAAGCTAAGCAGTTGCCATTAGTTTTGCAGGTATTTGGTCAAAAAAAGTATTGGACTAATTAAAATGTCATCTGATGACGGTGCTTGCAGAAGAATTAAGGGATCACCAATGTTATTTCAGTTCATCCTGAGAGCAACCTGCGTATCTGTATTTTGTGCCAATGTACCCAGAAGATTTGAAGTATTTTCTGTAGTTAGAGGATCACCAAAGTCATTTCATGGCTTTCCACAAAAAGTTAGTACATTTTGATAAATTGGCCTATATTTCCATCCTTAGAGTCACATCACTAGTGTGGCTTTTAGATGCAGCATCCCTTATTGTGCTTCAAATCACGATTGCCTTTTTCCATATTTTACCAAGACTACACCTTTCCCTGACCAATTCCTCTGAGCTTCCTAAACATTACTGTAAAACATTATTCATGACTCGTGGTCAGCTTTCTGTTTCCTATTTGCTATAGAAATTGATTGTATATGAACGTATTTTTTAGAAGACGGGGTTGGAAAAACAAAAGTACTCATAACCTGTTGAAAACAACCATACATGTTTATCTCAGTTTGGGCGATTGAAACAAACAGTGCTGATGTTGCTGGTTTTCAGCCTAATACTATCGCTTACGTTATTGAAGTTGGAAATGATGAACAGTGAAGTGAAGCTGAGGGCAAAGATTCAGTCGAGCTGAAGGTTTACATACCCCCTGAGGAGAGATGAAAATTTACAGTTTTCAGCAATAATATGGATCGCTGCTGGAAACACACACACATGCAAACCTAACTAATTACACCACACACCTCTAAGCTCCCAGCTCACTAATCCAAACTAAATATCCACGCACACAAGCTGCAAACAGACACGTGAAAATAACGGTATATAGGCAACACACTCTTCACCAGCCCACCACGCACACACACACACACACACACACACACACAGAGACTCTGTCACACAATTATAGACAGTAATGGCACAACACAGGCCATTACACAGTGGGCCATCAGCGCACAGCCAATAACACGCTAGTCTTACCGTGTTGAATAGCAGATGCATTCAGGCTTATTAGCATGCTGCTCAGATGAGAGCTCCCCATAAATTCATTCATTTATTTCTGTTGTTTTAATATGAAGTTAATGATGTTTAGGAGTGCAGAGGTCAGATGCCAACACAATATGCAAAGAAGAAAAGAAGAGTTAGATAGTCTATGGTGAGTCATTCAGCTCATATTATCCTAGTGTGAAATCTGTTATATTACTTTTCACATTTTCAGATCATTGCTCACAGTGTCGCACAATGATGTTTCACGCATGGATAATCTATACTGTGAGTCATGGATTTAACATCCTGACCACATCCATGCATACTGCCTGGGGAAGACATTCACCATATTTGCTAAGATTTTATATTGCGATTGATAACTGCCATAGTGTAGTGTAGTGTATTTAGAGAAAATGATTTTTTTAATATTCAGTGACAGAAGGACAAGTGCACATGTCCTTAACTGAGATGCATGTTTACAATAAAGCTCTTCCACTTTATTAGTGAGAACCGACTGTAAACTTTATGCTGGCTCCAGCTTGTCTGCCATAACAGCCGGTGTGTGTGTGTGTTGCTGCTTTTTATGCATATATATGTGTGTGTCAGACGAGCACACACTGGTGCGCGTGCGTGTGTGATTGTGTTTGTATAAAGAATGTCCAGATCTGAAACAGCTATGTAAGCTGTTGACCTCCTCTCATTAGAGGGAAAAGTCAATGGTCTCACTTGACTGGGGATCGATGAGGCACATGAAGGACGTCCAACTCAGGTAAACCACAGACAGAATCCTAATTCTGTCGACGGGAAAGGTAGATATACCACACAGACAGAGCACTGTGACAGGCCATAAAGATGAAAGGGGAATAAAAATGGATAGTTGGAGGGATTTGTTTTTTGTTTTGTTTTGTTTTTGTAGATGAATGGATGATGGACAGATTTTTCTGTGATCACTGTGAAATTCTGCACTGTTTTTAGGACTGATGTGCCTGTTTTAAAAGTGCATTTTGGTTTGTAAAGATGTGTGCGACAAACATTTTTCATCAAGTCAAATTTTTCTATAAAATCAGTTTGAATTGGAAACAAATTGGCCACATGGTTAGTAAGAGCCTGCACTATTTGTGTTTGCGTGTATGCCCACAAAGCTACTAAAATGCAGAGAGAGTCCTATGGATATTATTCTTACTTGTAAAATTGAGCACCCAGGAGCCAAAAAGTCAAGGCTTTTAGATTTCATCAGGCCTTACAGAAACCGTGCTAACCAACAGTAACAAAGCTCCCATGTTACACTAGAGTTTCTACATATAGTCAATAACATATTTATGCTCCGTTGTACTAAATAAAAAGCATTTAGATTTACAAAAAATATGATTTTTTTTTTCCTGCAGCTTCCTTGACCGGCTAGTTAACCACAGAGCCTTGAGGCTGTTAAACAGAAAGCATAACGTTAGGACCCCCTTAAGCTCTTTAGCTGAATGCTATATTTCCTGGTATAAAACATATTGCACATGGATGGATAGGTTAATGCAGTCTGAGTAGGCACTGACTGCATGTAGCTCACAGTTGAGCATGGCTAAAAGCTACTGGGAAGGTGTTTCTCTCTAAAGCAATACATGTTCTTTAGCTTTCTTTAATTCTAATCTTTCTGATATGATAGATTTAGATACACTTGCGATGTTGCTGTAAAAAAAAAAAGGTATTCTACATATTTTTAACACTGCTGTTAATTTAACCCTCCCCATGACTCCCTTTCTGCCTCAGGAACACTGTTTTTTGTGGCTTCCTTTTTTTTTTTCATTGGTGTGTGTGTTCGAACTCCTGTGTGAGGACAGCAGCAGGTGTTGAGTGAGTGAGAGGAAAGCCTGGTGACTCATGTCCCATGGTGCAGGAACCTGTCACTGCCACCATTGTCATTGTCGGTCAGTCTCTGTTTCAATCTTGCCTCACTCTCACATGTCCACAGTACTCTTTCACCAGTGTGTATGTGTGTGTACATCCACTTCCCTTTCTCCCAGGGCTATCACTTGTCCATTTGCATACATACTTAATGCTTAAAATGTGTACATTGTGTCCATCATTCCAAAATGTTCGATAATTTGCACACACATAGCAACACATAGGACATAGGACATACTTGCCACCAGTACGTTTCTATCTTGAAGCAAGCAACAATAAAGTAGAAAACAGTTTGCCTCACTCATTATTTCACATTTCTGCCTTAATATACTTGATCTAAAGTATTGTAACAACTCGTATTGTTCTGCACATCTCTCCTTTTCTGCATAAACTGTTGTACAGCTGTGCAGTGTGCACTCTAATACACACACACTTACACACACTGAGTCCAGGACATACTCATCTGTGATATGTAAACGCTGATTGCAGGAAAGCGCACACCTTCAGATAAAGTAGGACCAAAGCTTGAATAATTCATCGCATTGCTCCGCCTTGGCCAACCCACACATCTTTGGCCCGACACCCTGAGCCACAGCTGATAGCAACCCACACACAGAGGAGAAATAAATGGCAACACTTAACCCCCAGAAAAAAAGGTAAATCAGTCAATCTGAGCAAAGGCAGGGAAAAATAATGGGCCCATCCATGAATTCTGTTAAGATGCACGCTATGCTCTTTTGTCAGGGCTGAGTGAAGCTCCAAGATGTTTCAGACACACTGGCGTTATCTCTCTTGCTGGGGTTTGTATTGTGTGTGTTGATTTGTGTGTGCATGTATAAGTGTGTGTGTGTGTGTGTGTGTGGGTGTGTCTTTATACTGTATATTTATGTAGAGTTCAGTGTAAGGGTTGGAGGTCTGAGTTGGTGTGGACTGCAACGTGAAAAGGACTGTCAGCTCTACAATGGGCTTTTGCGTGGCCTACAATGATGAAATGCAGGACTTTGCTTATAGGAATGTGTGTGTATGTTACGGACATTTCATGTGATGAATAAAAGCTCTGCACTACTTTACACTTTAAACTGTTATTCGTTCTGACTGCTTAAAACGGTCTATGCTTTTTCCTCTGTCTCTTTATGCAGTGTTTGTGTAGAGTTGGCATTTTGCTCTACAGCTAACATTTACGAACGAACCTTCACTTAGTCGTTTTCTGTTCAAAACTGCTGATCAAAACACAGATTTAACATCCCTCAAATTTCTCAGGTTGGTTTGCACAGTTTACTGCAGAACAACTCATTTTGTCGGTTTGAAACAGACAATCACAATTCTGGAAAGTGAAAATTAAAGTGACATCTCCTCTTCCTTCTCTTCCCACTCTACGCACAATTCCCACAAAGAAGTCCGAAGGTGCCTCCACAACGACTTCACTGAGAGCAGCTGTCAATCACAGCTGTTAATCATGACTTGTATCATGACATACACCGTTTTTATAGCATCAAATAACTGAATAAATCTAAATTCATCAGAAAAAATAATCCTTGATCAGCATGAGAATGACCTATAACTACTGAAATCATAACTTATTTGTACTTTCATTAGTTTGTCCTGTCCATGTCTCATTCTCATTGTCCATATTTATATCAGTGTATGGTTTTTGTTCAATTACCTCCAGACTGTCAACATGTGAGAATCCACAAAAAAATCTGCTATCAGTAAATTGAGAGAAAAAACGGAGAGAAAATTCAAAATGCACTGTCAAGAGAAACTGGTTATGTAACAGTAAATGGGGGCATGCAAATCCAGATTTTAACCAAGACACTCAATTAAAGCACAAGCTTCTCTGTAAGAGGACAAAGGATAATCTAAAACAAAAATAACACAACAACAAATTGTATTTTCTATATTTTGCTTTCATAGTTTTTCAGGTTTGTGTAATTAACTCTGGTCAAAGCTGACTACAACTCTTGTTTTAGCTGCCTGCAGGTTATAATAAAAAGTAGCAATGAGGAGGAGGAGAGGGGATATTTTTCCTCCAGCTTGTTGCTATATTGTGGACAATCAATCAGTTTTTATGTGAACACAATGTTGGCCTTGTACTGCACAAGGAAACAAAACAAAAGACACAACCCAAATTCTGTAAAAGTTCAGACTTCGCCCCACACTCTTGCAGTAGATCTAAGGTTAGGTGTCTAGGCTGTATCTTTCCCCAGAGGTATCCTAGTGTTTGGTACTCCAAGACTTTCAGAGAACGCAGATTGTGCTTTGTTCAATGGATTGACTTTAGATGCTATTTGAGTCTGGCAGATGTACCTCAAACCTTAAATATTTGAAACTTAGCTTAAGCATCACCTGGCTGCCCTTATGTCATCAGCTTGAGAGTTGCAGAGCCTTGAAGGAAGTGGTGTTTTCTCATGACACTGTTTTTGTTCCTGTTACAATATATGTGGCATTGTGATAGAAGTGAATATTTACTTTTACTGCACCATGGATTTCACCTGGGTTTTAACTGTGTGTATGTAGGTTGAAGGATGTCTGAGTAGACGTATCACTTCACTGCTCGCTACTGTAGCAGGTTAGGCTGAATAGCACAGAGATTGGCATACTGAAACAGGAATAGAAAGACCTAATGGGTTGACTTATTGGCTTTGTTTTTATTTTTGTATGAAACAACTGACCATAAAGTGGCTACAATCTATAATTTTATAGTAACAGCGAATGAAATGACAATATGAAAACAATGTGACAATGTAAAAGGGATCCCTCATATTGATGAAAACTACAGAGAATTATTACAATGAATCTGCAGATCTCCTCGGCCTTACAGAGCTCTATGGAACGTGTCAGCTCATCATTTAGCTGCTCATGTCTGCAACGTTACCATGTTGGTTCACAGCTCTCATCACGTTGTTGTCTGCTTAGCACCAAACAGCAGGTTTATGACCAGCTGGTGAACATAGTGGAGCATGCAGCAGCAAAAGAGCCTCATGTTTGTCTCAGGAGTCGGTGGAGATCAAAAACGGAGCTAAAAGAGCATATTGGACGGGACAGCACATTCATCACGTGGACACAAAGACTGAAATGAAACACTAATGTTACTCTGTAACTACTGGATGTGCAAATAAGCAACTGCTTGCTAACATGTTTTGCCAAATCAGCTTAAAAGGAGATTATATGCCAATATTGTGTTCAAAACGTGTTATTGCAGGTTTAAAAATGCAATTCTATTACCGTTCTTCAAATTAAAGCCTTATCAATCTAACTTATCAACAAAGTTTCCCTCCTGCGACTTCTTTTATCACAGACTACATTAATTCACAAGATTATTTTATCGTGACTCCTCCTCAGTCAAAATGAAATAGCCCATTTTGAAGTAATTGCTGTTTTATCCAAGCATTGTCAAAATCAATTAAGCAAGCAATCAGCAAGATGGGTCTTTAGCTCATAGCGAGATAATGAAATGTTTTAAAAGTGCACACATACACTTTGTCTCCTTAGTGCGGATGAGCGGTTCGACGCCACCTTCCACACCAACGTGCTGGTGAATGCGTCAGGTTACTGCCAGTACATCCCCCCTGGCATCTTGAAGAGCACCTGCTACATCGACGTGCGTTGGTTCCCCTTTGACGTGCAAAAGTGTGACTTGAAGTTTGGATCCTGGACGCACAACGGCTGGCTGCTGGACCTCCAGATGCTGGATGTGGACACATCCACCTACATACCCAACGGGGAGTGGGACCTTGTGGGTAAGAGACTCTCTGTGAATCCAGAGTAATTCTATAATTCAACAAATATATTTTGAATATATAACCCTTTTCTGTGGCTGCGTCCTAAGATTTCTCCGTCCTAAGATGTGATGAAAACAAACTTATAACATAATTCTTTTATTGGGGTAAAACAAAATGCTGCTCAACAATCTGTTCAGCAGTCAGTTTATGCAAGGAAGTGAATAATCCATCTCAAGTTTCCCTAAGTCAATATTTTCCATTATTTTAAAATATTTGACAAAGCTGAATATTCAGACATAACTAACAAACACTCTCTGCCTTTGTGCTGCTCCCTTATAATATCGGATATTGGATATAATATCAGAGCAGCAGCAGATCCCAATGCCTGTGCTCCCAGGGTAATGGTTAGCTGGAAGTGGGTGTCAGACAGCGCCATATGGCATACAATAGGAATGTTTGACACATTGGAGGGTGTGTAGCCAGGCCATATGTGAGAACAGCACACCGGATTCCCAGAGTTGGAGTTCAAGGTGAGATTGTTTAATTATCAAAAATCCCAAATGATTCAGCTCTTTTCTTTCCTCTTCTCTTTTTGACTTGCTTGACATTTTTACTTGACATAAAGGCAGAGCAAAGTTCCAGGCCTGGTCTGACTCACATTCACTCCAATGGCACGTGTCAGGGTAGAGGAAATAAAAATCCAGTTTGTGTGAATCCTGGAATTGTTTTTTCCATGAAATATTTAGACACATCTTCAATCTTTCCATTCTTCTCTTCATATATTTATGAAGGCTACATGGAGAGATAGAATCATTAGTTAATTACAGTGATTGCTTTGATGGTTCTCACACAGTAAAAGCTATTAAAATCTGAAGTTTGAATCAAATCTGTTCAAATCTACCTGACCTGTATGTGTGTGCTTGTTTTAGGTGTCCCAGCCAAGCGCAATGAGCTGTACTACGAGTGCTGTAAGGAGCCCTACCCTGATGTGACATTCACTGTCACAATGCGCCGCAGGACGCTATATTATGGCCTCAATTTGCTCATCCCCTGTGTGCTGATCTCCGGCTTGGCTCTGCTGGTATTCTTGCTACCTGCAGACTCTGGAGAAAAGATTTCTCTAGGTGAGGAGGGCTTAAACACATAAACACACATTCTTGAGATGAAATGACTACTGAAATGGTAAATGGTCTGTATTTGTATAGTGCCTTTCTAGTTATTTCAACTACTAAAAGCGCTTTACATGACGTCCTCATTCACCCATTCACACATCATTCATACAGGAAGAATGTAATTTGGAGGAGACTATTCTTTCATACTTGCCATGCTTCAGGAGCAAGTTGGGGTTCAGTGTCTTGCCCAAGGACACTTCGACATGTTGACCCATAGGAGCTGGGGATCGAACCTCCGACCTTCAGATTGAGGGACGACCCACTCTACCACAGCCGCCCCTGAAATGACTTTGTTTAGCCAAATATTCTGAAAATGTCTCATTGATTTATTGATGAAATACAGTAAGTAAAGAAAAAGCAATCTCATCTTGGAGTAACAAGGTTTTCAAACACATCCACAGAATTGTGTGAAAATGTTGAGGTTTATACAAATACAGGCCCAGGGTAGCAGGAATCCAGAGGAGGGGACCCAAATGCAGACAACAGAGGCAGCGTGGATGCAGTTCAATGATTTTAACACAAAAGAGAAGTACAAAAAAGCTCATGGGGTGGTGAGACAGGCAGAAATCCTAAATCCTTAAAAAAACATGAGGCAAAGACCAAAGCAGGCAGATAGCACATCTTGGGTCCAACATATAACAGAATACGAATGTAAATGCTAGCAAGCCAAGACACAAAGCACATGGTACCATGAACAGCAATCTGACGGGGAACAAAGGAAGTGAACTGATGTGTGAAATGGAGGCTGATTAGGGAATAAGGTGGAGAGATGGGCGGGGAAGCTCGAGTGACTGCAGTGCTGATGAGAAGTGGGAACAGGTGTGTGGATGGGTGGGGCAGTCAGGTGATGAGGAAAGAATGAAAAGGCCAAGGGCAGATGGAGAATGGCAGGTCTGGGTAGTTGGGGAAAAGTCTGTAAGCAGGGAGGGAGAGCAGTGCAGATGGTGACACGTACACCGCTACATAAAGACATTAAAGCACACATATTTGTATATGCATATTTGTCTACAAACATGACCTTATGAATAGTGACAGCAAACCATGAATACGTGCAGTCACCTTGGAATAACTGAATATCAAAATACGAGACTTACCACTAAATCCATTTTGGATTTCTATCAGTGCCAGTGAGTTTTGATGAATAGCTGTCTCTGGACGAGCAGTCACCTGTTACAAAGTCAGAGTGTTTGAGGGATTTCTGGAGCTGTAACCTACCTTGAACACGTCACAGGAGCCAGCAGCTGATAAATGGTTGTAGTCACAAGAACATAACTGATTACATACATAAGTAATTACAGGAATTTCACACACCAATGACCCTGATATGTATTTGCTCATTTTATCTCTCTCTCTCTCTCCCCGTGTGTGTGTGTCTCTACCGATCTCTGTGTCAAGGCATCACTGTGCTTCTTTCGCTAACTGTCTTCATGCTCCTGGTAGCTGAGATCATGCCTGCCACGTCCGACTCCGTTCCTCTCATCGGTGGGTCACGTTCATGTTTGTATGCGTTGATATGCAACAAGTGCAACACTGACATGCTTAAGTAGGAAAGTCATCGTTACAGATAGAAAAGTTTTCCAGACATTAATTCTTAAACAGAAACAGTATATCCCACCAGACCTCTACATGGTGCTGCATTGCTGGTTGTGCATGTTTACCTCTTGCCAAAAGCTTCACTAAACAGAAGAAAAACTGTTTCTTAGTGATGATTGATTCAGAACACGCAGACATTCAGACATTGCTGACTGGTCCACCGTAACAACTTAACTGTCCCTCTTTAAATGTCATGCACTTCCAGTAAACACCAGTAATATAAAACATGCATTACTTATTGAGTGTTTTCAATATAGGCAATTGCCTGGCCTCTCCATATACTCTATATGGTCTCCTGAAAAAATAATGGAAGAAAGCCCATGTTGGTATGTGGCTGTGCTTAGGATTATGTAGCCTAAAGGCATCTATCCATCACTCACTGTGCCCCTGGACGGTGTGTAGAGTAAATTGGGTGGCCAGAACTAAAGCTGTCAGCAACATTAAGAGGATATGATTTTCCAATTGGGAGGCAAGAAAGGAAAAGAGAGTAGAGGGAGAAATAATGGATGAGGGGCGGAAGAGGCCAAGAGAGAGGGGAAAAGACGGGTAACCTTTGGGGCTAAACTCCTAATTCAGCTGTCATCAGTGAGAACTCACCACGCCAAGAGGAAATGTGTTATTTTGTCTTGTGTGTGTGTGTGTGTGTGTGAGAGTGTGTTTGCATGCTTTGAATTATAGCTGCAGTCCTGTATATCATGTGTCAAAGAAAATATATTGTACATATCTACAATACATAGTGTGAGTATTGATGTAAGTAGTGTTTGGTCATGCTGAATCTTGATAGATACTTCATCAATAGAGTGATTAATCTGTTATTTTTCATTCCCCATGACCTCAGCACAAGGCCAACTGGGACTCTTTTAATAGCCTTGTTAAAATGACTCATGCCTCTTTACAACACAGTGACTGAATGTGGATAAGAGTTATTGTAGCTGTTTGCACTCAACTGTAAATATGTAAATCAAGTGTTCAACACTGCTTCCACAACCAGGTCATATGTCTTTTATCATCAGCCCTTAATCACCAGATAAGCACAGCGTGTTTATTGCATTTGAGCTAATTTAGTTGAACCTGTCTTATCTGTTTCAAGACAATTTAGCTCAGTTCATTTTAATTCCTGTTTGGTTCAAATTCATTTTTAAATTAGTTAGGTCAACCGTGTGGTTCATGACTGAAGGCCCTGCAAAATACGTTTTGAATTATTTTACATCATATCAGTCTTCCTCTTGCCCTTCTTACATAAAGAAAACCAAAGTGATTAGTTATTGACCATAAAGCTGTCACGATACAGCAAATGTCCTTCCACCTCACATTAACACATCCTTTCACACAATTTTCTGTGTCCAGGCCCTTATTTTTTCCGTCATCTCTCTTCACACTTCTTTGATTTATCTTCTGCTTTACCTCTCTTTTGATCTACTCCTCTTTCTTAACAACCCCTCCCTGTTTCCTTCCATCTTTGTTAATGGAGAAATGTCTTGGGACCAACTAGCAGTATCTTAGGTTTAGGTTTTAGGTCTAGTTTTTAGTGGTATAGGGTCTTTGGTTAGTCTTGGTTATTTTGTAGGTCGTAAATGTTATTGTGAAATATATGCACCTTTCTTAAAATGTGTTAGTAAAATAAATTCTTGAATATAAATAATAAATGTCTGTCTAGTGTCCCGATCCCTATTCTCAAGCTCCAGATTGCTTATTAGGGTGTCACATTATTTCATATGTGATTATATTTGTTTTTTAATTGTTATGGTTTGTAAAGAAACTGAAATTAAACTCTCCATGATACTAAAATATGAGGTCATAACCCCTGATCTCAAGAGGTCACATGAAGTTTGACTTTGCTGGCACTGCAGTAGCTGTAGTCGTGTTTGGCTGTGTAGCTGTGGGCTCTTCTTTTTTCACAGTCACTAGCAAACAAGAGAAAGGAGGGCAGGCCCTCAGATATACTGTGTGTGTGTGTGTGTGTCCATGCTCCCCTTCTCTTACCTCATGTGGGTGAAAACATCCCACCAGCACTAATCTTTCTCTCTTTTTCCCTCTCTCTTACTCTCTTTCTTCTTCTCCATCCCCCCCCCCCAATTGTTTCTGGGTTGTTTACCCCCACTCTCTGTTTTGTCACATTTTTTTGCCAAGACTTTATTTCCCCTGTTTGAGCGCAAGTGTTCATCTTTTCCCTTTGGCGATGTAAGTTATTGCACAGATTGATCAGATTTGCTTTCCTTTAATGTTAGAGTGTGAAATCAACCTATTTCTGGATTGAGTTCGAGCTTAATATTTTACCTGTCAGTAAATGTGCATGCAGTGTGAATGAAAAGTATCTCTGAGCAAAAAACTAAAAGCATGTTAATGCTGATGTTTTTTATGTACTTGCAGCCCAGTACTTTGCCAGCACCATGATGATTGTGGGAATGTCTGTTGTGGTGACAGTTATAGTCCTGCAGTTTCACCATCATGACCCTCAGGGAGGCAAGATGCCCAAGTGGGTGAGTGACTGAAACTATTTATCGATAACATTTAACACAAATGCCAGGGTTTGTATGACGCTGTCACTGTGTGTGTATGCCACTGACACTCTCTCCTTTCAGGTTCGGGTGGTTCTGTTGAATTGGTGCGCCTGGTTTCTCCGCATGAAACAACCTGGCGATGAGCGCAAGCGGCCCGGTTACAAGTACCGTCAGGCTTCCCAGCACCACTCCAGCACCAGCTCCATAGAGATGGGCACTGTGCCGAGCCTCACTGTGCCACTCTCACAGACATCCTGCCCTCCTTGCCCTACAGGCACCTCCAACGGTTCCATGAGCCTGTACTTCGGCAGCTACCACCCCATAGAGAGCTCACACTGCCCGCCTTCTAGCGACTCCGGGGTAGCACTAGGGGGACGTGCCCACGGTTCTCCCAGTGATGAAACTGAGCCACCTGGGGGAGTTGGCAGTGGTGTTGGAAGCCTGGGGATGGGAGTTGGAGCTGGGATGGGAGTCGGCATTCCCCCACCAGAGATCCAGCGCATCTTGGAGGAAGTGTCGTACATAGCCCAGCGGTTCCGGGACCAGGACGAGGCTGAGGCCATCTGCAGCGAGTGGAAGTTTGCAGCGGCGGTGGTGGACCGGCTGTGCCTGGTGGCCTTCTCTCTCTTCTCTATCATCTGCACCTTCACCATCCTCATGTCAGCACCCAACTTCATAGAGGCTGTTTCCAAAGACTTCACATAGCTTGTTGCAGCAGCAGAGAGAGGGAAGAAAGACAGTGCAGATTAGGGATGAAGAAGAGAGATAAAAAGGATAGGGGGAGGAAACGATGAAGAGTTACATATGTGGTCCTCAATCTACAGTCTGGGCACCCCTTTAGAAAGGAAGCGTGCCACACAGTGTTTTATGAGACAAATTATGATATATCTGGAAACTCAAGAACGTGAATAGAGCCGAGCAGCTCTACAATTGAACAAATGAGGAAACAAAATATTTGTAATTGATGAACAAGTAATTACAAAGACTTTACTTTGTAATTACTGTTGCATTAGCACATTTTCAATTAAGAAAAGAAACATAAAATCATTGTCTCACTCTTTCCTGATGTCAGAGAAATTGCTTATATTTAGAAGAATGCAGACTTGGGAGCCTATGGGAGAAGGTTGGGGATCACTCGGACAGTAGAGGAGAGCACTGCATATATTTTCTTTTTACATTGAGTAAGATATCAATAAGAGGAAGATAATAATTGTCATCATCCTGAAAACAGTGTAAATATAATTGTTTTGTCTGCAGTATTTGTTTAAAAAGCAGCTTAATTTACTGTACAGTGACACACTACCACAGTCCACCTCACTGTGTCTTCACTAGTTCATTTCGATCATCCAACTATTGTTGTCATGTATGTACAAATCCACACAAATATATGTACAAATATTACTTCAGTCTAAACTCATACACCAACTGTTCACCTCCTGAACTCTTAATAAGGAAGTTAGACCTTTTCTGATGGTGTACCATCCCTGTAATGATGTTTGGTTAGTTACTAAAATGAGATGTTTCACTGTGAATTTTACTGTTTTTGCTTTTGCTTTGATCAACAGACCACTGGCCACAATGTGATTGCTTTGACACAAGTGTAGAGACATTTTCTTCTCTCATCAGAGTTGGAATGCTTATTTAAGATCACTTCCCACTCTACCTTGCCTGTTTCATTTAGCCAGTAGAATCTGTAATGTAATAATAACAGTTTGGGACAGTGTAGTGATGAATTATCCAGTATATTGTATCGAACAGCAATGTGTTGACTGGTTTATACTGGTGTTGACCAGTAATACAAAATGCAAATGTGTCTTTCTATAAAGAGCAGTCAAATACTGTATGTTGAACTGTGTACAACTGTGAACTCTGTGAACTGTAGGAAACGGGTCATGTAACAGTTGTCTAACTGCTGTAAAAATACTCATATTCATATACCTTAAAAAGGAGGTTTGTACTTGTTGGACTAAACTGTGCATTCATGTTGACTTAAGACAAAGATCGGTTTGAACCTCTGATGACACAGACAGTGGTCAGAGGCTCGGCAGCAAGAGGAAAACGTCACAACCCCATCGACCACTGTATCACTGGAGAATATACTGTAGATTTATAAAAGGTCCCAGTGTCAGTAAGTTTTGTCTGTGTTTTGTAGGAGGAGTCGAGTGACTGATTCACACAAACAAAGTTGTTAATGTGTTAAGTTCCACCTCCCACCTCCACCTCTTTGTCGTAGCTACTGTCAATGGCCTCTTTTTCTCTTTCTGTTATTCCAAGTGTGATTTCTTTTGCTCTCTATGTCAATAAAAGTTAATTTATTCTCAGTATAACAGTCTCTGGATACATCTGTGGGGATAGAACGTGGAGGCAGGGGAGCGCTTGGTTGACATATACTGACACAGTGACTACATACGATTAAGTATAATAATGATTAAGCCTTATAGGTTCACTGTGATGATAAAAAATAAAATCAGTGTTATGTTGTGGCATTCATAGAATTATCCCAAACATAAAATGATAGCAATAACAGCTGAAACCTGTGCTTTCTGTACTAAAATCAACCACAGACTTGCAGCTAGTTTCAAATCTATTAAACATCCACAAGTTACAAGTTCAGTCAGTTGATGTTGCTTTACTGCGAGCAAGAAGATGTCACAGAGGACTCTTTATCTCCATCTTTTATCACTATGATATATTCCCTATGATGTCATGTTAATGTGACGGGGTGTTTTACTTTTGATGGGTGGGCAAAAAAGCCATCAGCTCAACCAGGAGTCATTTTCATGAGCCTCAACAATTTTAGACAGGTCAAACAGTCAAAGAACCGAATCTGGACAAGACAAATATTTGAAAATTCCCTTCATATCATTGAAGCTCTGGTCTCCTTAGTGGTAGAATTATCTTTGGTTTCAGATAAGGAAGGGAAATAAAAAATTGAATGGGAGAGGAAATCAGACAGAAATCTTAGCTGAAATATGCCAAAAACAGCATGCAAAATAAAGAATGTGGGGCATGTTTTCTTTTTTTGTGTGGCCAACAAAGGCGTCCTCTCAATGTTTGATGTTATGTGGATGAACTCCAATCAGTAAGACGGTGCCCACATTTTAATCGAGATCTATCAAAAACCCTGAAAAAGCCATTTGAGCAAGACAGGAATCCTGTCTTTTACTTGGCATGAGATATGTCACTGTGCAATCTATAAACTCAGTCTTTACTTGCAGTAGAATTTATTAGTCCTAGAAAATACTGAATAAACATTTCAACAGGTTAAGACTGAAAAATACCGGTCAGTCCATCATGATGCAGTCGGTGCTCCCTGATGTGTATGTGCGTGTTTGTGCTGGTGTGAGTGTAACACTTAAGTGCTGAGTTATGCCTCCTGCACTGTGTCAGTATTCTAATCATTTATTAAAGGGGAGAGGGAATAAAAATGAGTGAAACAGTCCATGACGGAGGCAGATGGAGGAACTGGAGCTCATAGACAGAGCAGCAGTTTGAACAAACCTTTTAAACAGAGACTTGGCTGAAAATTCTGAAACTACACATTGATCTATCAAACATCAAACTGTATGATCAGACAGAGGTTATAGTTGTTCCAGTTGTGATTTAGACTGACCATGCCGTAAACAGATGAGTGGATGCATTAGTTATGCAACAGTTCCTAGTGCATTTGCACCATTAAACAGGGATGCCGCTTTGACTCCACACTGTAGATAGACGCACTGTAATGTCTGACCCAGTTCTGCAGTTTTAGAGGGGAGGTGATGTGGAATTTTCGGTGGAGAAGATACGTTAATTGTGTGTAATTTATCTAAATAACTCCAATGTTGGAGTGACTGAGAAGTCAAAGAGAAAAGGAATAAACAAGTAAAAGATTTCAGGAGGCGGACAACAGCAATGGCAAATAGTAAAGAACAAAAACCAAATATGCATTCCTTCAGATGAACAGTGTGGAATAAATCATTTTGAAACAGAAACTGTGTGCAGTTTAAATGGTCTGTTTCAATGGGAAGAGAGGCAGGGAGAGAGAGATTGGACTGCAGGGTAGCAACCAGTCAGTAGGCCACACATAAAGAAGATTACATAACTGAGGATGAACAGAGAATCCCAGCTTCAAGGCTAGATTATACGTTAAGCATAGAAATGGAAAATTCATGATCAAAAGTGAACTCTGGCAGTCCATATGTTCATGTATTTGTGTGTGCGTGTGTGTGCATGTGTGTGTGCGTGTGTGTCTGGTGCCTGAGGGCTCTCAAGGCATTTTGGCTGAAGGACAAGCAGTCTCTCTCTCTGACAGGCCCTCCTGTGTTTTCTTCTGCTTACCTTACCTACACCCTTGAGGTTTTGAGCGTGTGTGTTTTGTGTGTAGAACAACAAACTCTATATGTATATGAACTCTGTATAAGATACTGGGCCAGAGCTGCAGAATTCCATAAACCTCTTATTTTAACAAAAAATGTTTGGAGACCTAGAATCTGTTTGTGGAGGATCTTCACTATGGTGGGTGCCATAATTTACTGTCCATCTTTTTTTTTATTTAAATCTGCTTTCAATTAAAACAGATGTAAAGGTAAATGGAAATGGAAAATTAGCTCCTTGGTGGAGGTAATAATATGTATCAAAAATAGCTCAGTGTATGTTAACTCCAATATGGTCAATCACCAACATTGTCATCAATGGAACAAAACAAGATGGAAAGACATATGTCCCATCTCAAGGAGGGAGGCAGCACTCTGAGTGAAAAATATATTGGTTATTATATTGGTTGGTCTATTGGTTGGTTGGTTGATTGGTATCTTTGACCCTAAAGATCCTATGGTGTCAAAAATATATTGTGTGCGTGTGAGCTTATGGAGCCAGTTTGGGCCCTTACTCCTCCAATATGATAACAGTATATCACTTGGTCAATGCAACTTACACATACAAACCACAAGAAGACCACAATAAACTAGAGTTGTGTAATTTATTCAAAATGAAACCACATTTTGCACCCTTATTTGAACTCGAATAAAATCCTAACAGAGTGATTTGCAAAAGTTGATTTCATTAATCAACAAACTGCTATTGTAAAAAGCAAAATTCTGCATTGCAGTCAGAATGTAAAAGCATGTACCGCATTTATTTTGTATGACTGTAGCAAACCTTGACACCATCGTGTTTGTCAGGAGGGGAAAGTCGGATATTCTAAATCAGTTTTAACTTTGTAATAATTCAGGAATTTGGGGAATACACAGCAGTGACTCAAGTTAAAGAAGTCAAATCACAGTTAAATCTGTTCACTGTTCTATTCCACTGAGATATGCGTGAGAATTTCTTCAGGGATCAGAGCACAACAGTGGTGAAGGAGAAGACACAGGCTCAGTGAACAGGACTTAAATATGTGCATGTGGGATATATACACACCCGACAGCACTACACCAAACAAACATCACGTCAATCACCAACATTAGCTCTTTATTCTCTCACCTTTGATAATGCACTCTGACATTACGGATTTACAACTTCAGTTACTATTGAAGTTACTGACACAGCTACGCAGTTCATACACTCTTAGAAATTCCCCCTGTTAAAAAACGGTTAACAACTGGCAGTAGGGTTGCCAGGAAATTACTGTAAAATTAACGGTATATTGCTGTTGCTGAAATTTACAGTTAACTACTGTTAGTATAAATACAGCAAAAAGCTGTTATTTTAAACCTTTACAGGAAAGTACTGTTGAAAAGATTAGCAGTTTATTACCGTTTATTTACACTTTTTCTTAAGACGTATATTTGCAGCTTTTAACTGTGAATTTCAGCAAAATACTACACCTTGTTGTTAATTCATTTCCTTCTAGCAAAATAGACAATATATTTATTTTTCTAAACCTAGTGATTTGATAAATTACTTCTTGCACGTCATGTTATAAACACCATGTTTTAATGTGATAAAGAAACATAGCCTTTGAAACTGCAACTTAAAATGCCAAGACAAATAATAAAACTTCAAAGTGTCTTCTCAAACCATGTCTCTTTATTGAAATTGAACAAAGTATCAACAAGAACAAGAACAAGTATTGCACTGCCTTGTGCAAAAAGGTCACCTTTTTAAGGTTAAACAAAAAGAGTTTGGTGGCTCTTAGGATTAACACACTTTCTCATAACATAGAGAATAACTTAAAACTTAAATTCTTCTTAAAACACTAAAATAACAAAAGTTGCTTGAGAACTGAGAACAGCAGCAACTAAGTGTGTGTCTGTGTGTCTGCGTGTCTGTGTGTCTGTTTGTCTGCGTGTGTGTGTGCATGTCTATGTGTGTCTATGTGTGTAACTGACTATATGAAGTCCCACTCAAAATCCATCAGTCTCTTCAGGAGACTTGAGACCGGAGGGCTGAAGGAGGGAGAAGCTCTCTTCTTGCCTTTCCCTTTGCCCCCTGCAGCCTTTGTGCCCCGATCAGGGTTGATCCCGATGAACCGCCTGAAAAACAAGAGTGTATGTTCAGAGTTGGTGTTGAAAAACATATACTGTAATTATATACATGTGTTTAATGTTCTTGATATTCCATATTGTAGTTGATTTACTAAGCCCAGCCAGGGTGTGAATTGAACCAATATTAATATGTCTCAAGGCATTGCATACCCATATAACAACCTCTACCAACATTTGAAATTATAAGAAAATGTTTTGTGGGGTTTTCCCCTTTAGCAACTGTTAAGATCGCGCTAGCTAGTTAGCTAGCAAAGAATTTACTCACGGTGTGCCTAGCTAATGCTAATCTTAAAAATGACTCCAACTTAAGTAAGTGATGGTTTTTGCCTGTTCTAATTAGCAAAGCAGTAAGAAACTCACCTGTTTGTTGTGGTGATGGAACTAGATAACAATTTGGCTTCAAACTCCACTCTCCAACGTGTCTCCTGCTCTCTCACCTTCTTGTTCCCAAAATGCATTGCAAAAAATACAAGAAATTACTGTTTTCTTTTCTTGAAGTAATAATACAGTAAAATAATGTTATAAACTGTTATTATACAGGGTAACCCTGTATTTAAACATAACAGGATCTTACTGTTGAAATTTCACCGTAAATTTACAGCAATTTGTAAAAAAGCAAAATACCTCGTGTAGGATTGCACGAGGTATTTTGTTTGTTTTTTGATAAAGTCATTGTTGTGGTAGTATGCCTGCTATAAATGTAAAATTTATTATATATAAATGTAAAATACTTTGCCAGGTTGAGGCCCTGAAAGAAAAGAAAAAAGATGTGGCAAAATCCAGAAAACCCTCGTGGAAAATCCTTTAATTTATGCTTATGTAATCAGGTGCAAGTAGCTTCCTTGTGTCCTATAATAGCTCAACACATCTAATACTATAGGTGGTTTCTTCAAATTCAACTCAATATGCCACTTTTAATGACGACTGCAGTTTTCAACCCCCTGAACAGAATCCCTCATAAGAGACTCATTTGCAGATCAGGTGTTGTCTCAAGAATGTCTGATGCAACCAATCAAGGGCCTCATTAACTGCATCAGGTGTGCCTCAGACAGAACCCATCAAACACTCGGACTGGCTAGAGGTTTGTTCACAGTGACATTTGGTTCCATGTTAGAAATATGAATAAGATGAGAGAATTAAGTAAATATTGCCCGTACACCTAATTTGCAATGGGGGTCGAATAATTTCAAATGCAACTGTATGTCTTACATTACGATCATTAGATAATATTCTGGAGGAAAATACACCATTGGAACAGATGTACTCCAATCTCATAAACACCGCCTGATATCCCTACGAATGGACTCCCTATGAGAAAGAAGAACAGCTCAGCTGCCACATTCCACTGCTAATCTTCAAATGCTTGAACTGTTCAGCCAGACCTCCACAGTCAAGATGCCTCTGAGATGACAACATGTAAACAAGTGTTGTTGTTGCACTTGTTATTGTTGTTGTTGTTTCATGTCAGGCCAACCACGGGAGGCTCTGATGTGCAGATTCGATGATATAGAGTCTAGGTGGTGACCAAAGTGCAAGACTGGGTGTCTGGATTGCCTCACATACACACGTACAAAATTGCAGCAGCCATTGCCAACCACACCCACCCACACATAAACACAAGCGTGCTTGTACACCATCAGCATAAGCACATTCACACACACACTGTGCCCAGCGGGGTCCTGAGCGAGACCAGATTGCATGTTCAGGGAGTGTCAAACGGTCAGACTGCTGAGCTCAGCGTGCAGCTGATGTATACTTCACAGGGAATCAAAAAGTTATGAACCAAAACAGAGATGCTTTCCTTTCCTCTTCCTCTGAGAACAGATTAAGACCTAATCTGTGATGGTTAATAATGCAACTACAGTAGATGATATAACGTCAGTAAAATATTTTGAAATCCACAGCATAAACAGGTCATGGCAGCTATAGGGCGAAGTGAGGAAAGTAATGAAAGCCATGAAAAAGTTATGGGTTGAAGCTCAATCTTATTACCATCCTATATGGCAATGACCTCTGCCTGCTGAACCGCTGGCCCAGCATTATTAGTTAAAAGAAAAATGAAGCTCTTGCAATGGGTTCATGTGTGCTGCAGGGAATTCTGTGTGCGTTTGTGGTTGATTGGTGGGTCTCGACGGCCAAATGACATTCCCTCCCCAACACCCACAGAAACACTTCTTCTCTGGAGCAAAGCCACCGGACATCACCCCCCAGCATTTACCTCCTCTCTTGTTCCCTCTGCACGTTTTCTCATTACAGTCCCAATATATCCACCACTCTCACAATCCCCTGGGGATTGCAGTTGAGAGACAACCCTGCTGGATGCTGCCGCCACACCAGATGATCATCTCTCCCCTTCTGGCCCTGTAAGTTGCCCAGCCACCTGTCTAGTCCTCAGGTCCAAACAGTCTCGCACCTTCACACACCGCCCAACTCCAAACGGTGACTTAGTGGTTAGATCACTCTCTGTTCTTATTGCATTCTGTTTTGCTGTTGCTCATTTGCTTTGCTTTGCTGTTTAGCCATGCTAGTGGTGTGGTTCTGTGGACGGCAATGTCAGTCTGTTGGTCGGTTGGTCAGTACACCACTTTGATTCAGACTGAAGTTGCTAAACAACTATTGAATTGATAAAATTAAAATGTCTGCACAAATAACATTTTGTACAGACATTCATGGTGCCCAGAGGATAACACGCTAAACTAAGTCGACGAACATGCTAAAGGTTCTGCACTGTCGTGTATGCCCTGTTTTTTTTCTTCTTCTTGTTTATTTGACGCTGTCTTTTGTCTCTACTTCTGTCTTGCTGTGTTTTCTTCTCTTATCATTTCCATTTTTTTTTTCTATTTTCTTTGCCATGTTATTCCATTTCAGTAATTCATTAAGGCATTATTTAATCAATTTTGTCATGACACTTTCATCACTGTAATAAGCTTTGATTCATTTCCGTGGGGGGGGGGGGGGAAAGAACAGCCTGAATGCTAATGTGATGCATGGCCAAATGAGAGAGCAACAGCAGGGTTGGCTGGACCATCAGTCTCCTCTCACTTCCCTCATTGTTTTCCTGACAGAGCAGAGCCTTTCCTCGTCTCCGTGGGCCAGAGGTCTGGATAACAGTTTGGTTGGCTCTGTCTGCAGTCTTGCAGTCTGGAACCAAAACGTGAATTTTTTTTCAGTAAGTGACGTGTAAATCCCCCTAAAGAGATATGGCAGCAATTAAATGAGTCAAATAATATTCATATTCATGGCACACACAAACAAATGAGCACAGCAATTGCGAATACGTACAACAGAGTCTGCCAAGTGATGATCTTGCCAAGTTTCAAGGACAACCACAGTGAAAGCAGACCCCTGAAATAGTTATTAAGAGTATTACAACCTAAATTCAAGCATAATCTGAAACCTAAACACTGTGGAAACAGAGAAAAAAAAAAAAGAAGGACGCCTTTGGACTTTAGGCTGGGAATGATGCCAAAACCAATCACATCACAGTGATTAAACAATCTTCTATTTAAAATTGAAGCCATTTGTTCCAGTGTGCTCAGGTGCTCAGAGGACAGGCTCCAGTTTTTTTTGACAGGACCTGAACTGCTCTGTCATTTTAAAATAAAATATTCTTTTAAAAAAAAGAAAAAGAAAAAGCAAGGGACGTGATGAACATACAGTGTTCACAGACAGACAAAAAAGTGGAAAGAAAGTATACACTACATTTCCCAAATACCTAGAAAACAAACAAGGATACACAAACAGAAATAGTGCTAGAATGAATCTCTCTCTCTCTCTTTCAGCAGCAAATATGAGATGATGCATGACCCATAATCCGCAGGCATGAAGTAATCTGAGTGGATGTGCATTTGGATTATCAGTCTGGAACAGTCTAATCTGAAACACTTCTCAAACTGGTTGATTGAAAGGTCATAAAAGAGCTTCAGCCACATGGAGATACAGTGTATCTGTATTTGCATCAGTGTTGTCAGGATGATCAGTAGAGGAGGATATCTTTAACACTGAGTTTACCTCTTCTATTGACAGATATCAAGCATGTAACTAGTTCATCCTCTCATTGGCTGCTATTTAGAGTCCCATTGGCTGCTGCTGCAACTTTTTCTGTGAATCAGTGTTACTTTTATCATCATGATGCTCTATCTGACAGCTGCTATGGCAGGTCTACCAGCACCCTGATCAGATTTAGGATCTGCAAATTTACTTCTCTTTTGTACCTGTATTTCCTCAATCTGTCAACTACAACTCATTGTCACCTGAGAACATTTTCACATGCAGATGTTAGTTTTAGCTCAAAACTAGTACAGCCTCACAGAGCTGCTAACATGGCTGTGGGCTCTCTGTCTCTGTCCATAAAAAGCATAACTCATGCCCCTGTCCCAAAATAAATTTCGTAGACATGAAAATCTAACATTTATTATGGATGGTTTTAATCAACGTATTGTTGCAACTTAACCGTATAGCCATCCAAAAATGACATGATCCCAGTGCCTACAATGTTTCCCTCTGCCATGCATATTCACCAGAAAGTGGTATACTGGTTTACAATGACTGCCTCTTTTCAAAGATGTGTTGCTTCATTGCAACTCGTCCTCTGTATCAAAACTGTGTGACTGATTGCATGTTCTATCTCAGATGTAAAGTCTGTAGAGAAAAAAAGGGACAGATAGCCGCTCAGTTACATGTGAAATTCCATCAAACCAAATTAATGCAAATGACCTCAGCTGCAAATGCTCACAGAACACGCACTCTCTCACACACACACACACACACACTTTGCTGGAGAATGTAAATCACTGGGGACACACATAATCGCAACAGTATGTGCATATGCAGACTTGCACACATGCATGCTTATGCACATTCTTAACAGAGAAGTTAATGGTCTCATCTTTGTGTCTCTCCATTTGCTAATGTCCCATATGTGCTTGCTTGATTTAGATTCCACCCTTATGCCTGTCTGCATTCTCTTCAATGAGTCACAAAGTGCGAGAGCATCCCTCGCGTGTAAATAGAGCATCTCAGTTTAAGGAAAAAGCCATCCTAAAATAGAACTCTTGATATAATGTGTTTGTCAGTCACATCTTATTATTTCCTGTTATTTTATAATTATGTGTAGTGGGCTTTTTATGCTTTGTCAAATTCTACTCAAGTCAGTGATTTTATTTCCCAGAGTCTTATTAATAACAAAGACAGAAATGGGTTTAGAAAGGTTTAACGTAGGAGGTTACTGGTTTTGGAACTGATGAGAGGGAATGAAATCAGGTGGCAGCAAGGGAGAAATTGAGATGGAGCAAGTTGGTAAGCAGGAGTACAGATTTGAAATGATGCACTCGGGTTAGAACAACAGTCTGGTTAAGATGGGTGAAGAGCTGGAGTAGATGTACTGGTAAGTTGATGAACTGATGGAAGGCAGGGTGGAGGAGCAGCAGCTGGAGAAGACAACGGGTTAAAGAAGACAGGTTTCAGCTGAGAAACATGAAACATGGGGTGAATTCCCATTTAAGGAGGTAGTTTGAGTCTGATTACAAGTCACTATCCTGTAGGGACCAACCTAAGGGGGTGTGAGTTTCTTTGAAGTAGTTTAAGGGGAGATCCTCCAAGGAGAGCCAAACTCTGATCTGGCAGGTAGTTGGGGGCTGGTGACCAATAACTATCTGTGATGCTTTGGTTGCGGTCAGCGGAGTGGAGTAAGGCAGTGTGGGCATCCTTCCAAACTTTATGGTGATGGAGAAGGTGGGCTTGGACTTAGGGGATAGAGATTTCATCCACCTGAGCTGGAAACAGAGGTGGTTGGAAACCCATGGCACGCACATACCCGAGGCTGCACTTGATAGGGAGTTGTGTGCATAATTGATCTACGTCAGGTGAATGTTCAAGGCAACAAAGGGCTCTTCCCAGGTCCTGGTTAGTTTGTTCCTTCTAACCGTCATGTGGCAGATAACTAGAGGATAAACTCAACGCAGCTCTGAAGGCTGGCAGAAGGCTTTCCAGATTTGGCATATAAACTGGGTACCACAGTTTGACACAATGTCTGTGGGAGTTCCACAGAGACAGAAAACATGGCACACCAGGAGAAGGGCTACGACCTGAACAGTTTTAGATAATCTGCCAATTTTGGTGAGTATAATGGTGTCACCTTGGGGAAGGGTCCAATAACAAAGTTGAGGGCTATGTGAGACCAATGATGGCCAGGAACAGGCAAGGGATGTGGTAGGCCGGTAGATGGTTGGGGTAAGGCCTTTCTGTGGGCACACAAGGTATAGGCAGCAACGAAAGCACAGGTGTCAGCAACCATGGAGTGCCACCAGAATCAGTGGCTTGAGGTTCCAGGAACCTGGAGGTGAGAGCAGCCATGCGTGATCCAAGACCACAAAGGCATGAGGAGAAGAGATGAGGTGGAACTGAATGTGCCCATGATGGTTCCAAGAGAGGATGAGATGCAGGCGTTTGGTGCAGTGAATGACTTTGAATGAAGAATTTGTCCTTGAGAGCAATAACATTCAGAGGAGTTGCTAGTGGTTTGTTGGTGATGCCGACTTGTGCTGTAAGATTGGTATTCATAAAATTTTCACCAGTTCCAGAGTTGACTGAGGAAAACAAGGGCAGGGGTTTTTGTGTCCAGCAGCACTCTGGGTTGGGGATCAAGGGGAGGGATAGCTCGGCTCACTAGAACCCCGCTGCTACTGGTGAGCTGTTTTTTTTTTCTTAGTGGAGAGGTAATGGCTGGCAGCAGATACACTCCCTTGCTTTCATTTTCAGCCAGCAAGAGATGAGCCCAGCTCAGTTGTGTGGGTTCCTTTTTCAGAGAAGTGTTGGAGCCAGTAAAGACATGGGAAACTGGGGAAGGAACTGATGAGGGGCCAGCTCTTGCGAGACGTGGAGGGGAGGAGTAAGAAGTAAGCAGGTGAAAGTGATGGCCTTTTTCTGACTTGATAGCTAGGGGAAGTTAAAGAATCAAGGCTAGTAGAGTCATCCCGGGCCGCTAACTCATCTTTAACTAATTCACTCAGCCCACTTAAAAAAGCCCGTGGAGTTCCTCATCATTCCATCCTGAGTCAGCAGCTACACTTCTAAACCCCACAGAGTATTCGGCTATGCTGCGGGAACACTGCTGGAGTGAGAGGAGGCATTTGGCAGCATCTATCCCCCGGACAGGGTAGTCAAACACTTTTTTCATTTTCTGAAACAAAGTCAACAAAAGACGAGTTAAGGCTAGGCTGACTCTCCCTCACTGCTGATGGCCAGTCTACAGAGTTTGCCCTAAGCAACCGCATGACATAGGCTATCTTGGGCTTATGTGTATTGTAAGTGAAGGGTTGCTATTCGAAAAACAGAGGACTGGATGGGGAAAGCCCTGTAGGTGCCCAGATTGCCAGAGTGGCACTTGGGTGAGGGAATGTTGGGCTGTCTGTGCTGTAGACCTGGAGAGGATACAGGACTGCGAGTCTGCATGACTTCAGAGGACCTGATCATGATTGCCTACAAGGGCACTTTGGTTTGCAAGAACCTGGTGGAAGCTGTCAGGGTCTGCTGGGTCCATGTTGACCAGATTGTTCTGTTATGAAGTTTTATGAATGCTGTTATGAATGCAGGACGAGGACAGAAAGATAGACAATCACACACAAGAGAACACTATGGAAACTGCAGAAATACGGCCACAGCCACAACAAAGTATATGTTTTCTATTCTGTCTGCATTAACTTCAGCTCAACTGATGATTTAAATAAATAGATGGCCAAAAAATTGTGTAACAAAACACCATGCTATCAAATAGAATACTGGGCTTAGAAATGCATGACAGATATATTACCAAATGAAAGATGATTTTTAGCTTTATTGATATGGGAGCAAATACTGCTAAATTCAAGAATGAAATATTAGTGTGAGACAATGTCTGAAGGTAATCTTTACTTTTAAAATACTAAAATGTTCTCACATACTAAAGGAATAATAGCATTTTGTATTTAAGAAAAACCATATTATTTTATTGCCTTGCAGCAGCCACTGTTTCTAATCCAATAAAAGCTTCCTATAATCTATTCGCTCTGCTTGCCATTCAAATGCCTGCTGCACCAACAGACCTAGAATTCAAACTGTGACAGCCGCTGGTTCTTATCTTGATTCCTGATACCTCATCTCTGCTTACACCACATCATTAATTTCTCACCTTGTGCCCATGAAAAAGCAAACTATAATCAGAACATAAGCACAATTTGAAAACTTTGATCATCACAAAATAAAGAGAAATGGCTGGACACACTCTTTGGAACAGAGCATCCCTCAAACATGTTTCCTTGAATTCATTTTCTCTACTTTAACTCTGACTCCTTCTCCTCTGCAAGTGTGAAAGAATGGAAGAGTTGTCTGACAACTCTCAAAGTTGTGTTAAATTGAAGTGGACATGTTTGCCTGAGCACCCAGTGGAGGCATAAAAGATGAGGCACTTCTTCCAAAAAACCCTCTTCTTGTTTCTCCTGAAGCTATGTGGGCTGACCTAGTCCTAACTATAGGGAGCATGGAGACTGTGCATAGAAACCAATAGATTCACATCAAAAAACACAGTGAATTACAGGAATAAAGTCAAATGTATGTTGCAGTGAAAGTTTGAAATGATACATTTTGTCAACTTGTAGTTATTTGAGGGAAAATGTCTATGTTTGAAACAGTTGTTATTTTACAAGAAGTGCATTGCTTATTCAAAACATGTCCGTTTGGAACAGGCCGTATGCTTGACCTCCTGTGTTGCTGCTTGCAGCTTTCTCAAGAACCACTTGTCCAAACATTTTCACACTCAACACTGCACTTCCTCATGTCTTGAGCAGCAATATACCTGTCATGGCATAGTCGTGTGAGTATATGGGTCTTTCGAGTGCAAAAGCCCACTCACAATTTTATGACCTTAAAGCTTCATTCAGTGTGGGGGTCTATAAACCCCAGATTTTACACACCTCAATAGTGCAACCTGAGGTGTTGTTGTTCCTCAGAGCAAGTAGGCAAAGTGCACCCAGAGTGCGTTTAGTGTTACCTAGTCATTACTAACAGCTACACAGTGTATGCTTATGGTGGTAGTAACACACTACGAATATACTGTATATGTCCCAAAGATCTCACAAGCTCAGACTGGATGAATGGTTGTCAAGAAAACCGAAGGACAGGCTCACATACATACAGGCAGGGACTTATTTAGATGACTGGCAACACATTTTCAAATTCTTAAAATATGATTCTGAAGATTTTGTCACATATTTACAGTCCCACGGGAGTCATGTGTCATTTTTTACACTGCACATTGACACTAGATAATGGCTCTTATGTGGTATGAGTGAACTGCTGTAAATTCCTGGGCCACACTCCAGTGAGAGGGCTGCTCAGATGAAGCATGTCTTATACCTGCTGCTGCTGCTCCTTAATTCACAGTAATACCCTACCTGGTGGACGTCAATAAATGATGACTACTTGACTGTTGTTCACCCATCTTTTTTCATCTGACCCACAACCTCACCATTCCTCTTACATAAAGCTAACTCTCTTCTCTTTCTCTCCAGCTCTCTAGTGCGCCCCATTTGACATGCGTGTATCATGACTTATTTCATTTGCCTCAGGAGAATAGTGACACAGTGCCAAGCCTCTCCAGACGTCCCACTAATTTTTTTGAGCAGGAATAAAATCTTATTGATTTGTCCATCAATGTTCTGATGGACTACAATAAGAAACGGGTCAAAGCCTCCACCTGAAAGCTGTTAACCTTGTTTTCATGTGATCAATCACCACTAACAGAAGATGTCAGAACTTGTCCTATTCTATTCCATTCTATTCTATTCTATTCTTGGCTTGTAGAATTACAAGATGAGTGACACCAGGCAGCCACAGACCATAAATTAGCTTTGTCTGGAGCCTGTTGTCTCCTTTTAATACTAATAGGAGACATGTGGGTCAGGAGGGTTGGTGCTTAATGAGGAACTGTAATAGTATATGAGCAGTATCTGAGATATATGACAGGGCAATAAGGACAGGACAGGACGGGGCAGGACAGGAGAAGCCCTGGGAGGAAACGACCTTTAATAACATCGATGGACTCGCTTTCACGCGATTTAACAATGTGTCTCAAATTCTGTCAGAGGACATCTATTGCATGTCTGTTTGTCCTGGGAGAAGGGATCCCTCCTCTGTTGCTTTTCCTGAGATTTCTTCCATTTTTCCCTGTTAAAATGGTTTATTTGAGGGAGTGTAAGGATAGAGAGTGTTGTATGCCGTACAAATTGTAAAGCCCCCCTGAGGGAAATTGAGATTTTGGACTATATAAATACATTTTGACTTGACTTCAGACTTTGAATTTCACTTGAGTGTGTTAGTACTTGACTGACAAACATACCACTGAAGTAAATATCCAGTATGAATGACTTTCAGATCATTACTCAGCATGTTAATACTGATACATCATTTTTGAGCCATGCACTAGAGCTCAATTCACAGTTGAACACAGTTTGCATAGGTGATCTCATTACAACTCAGTGTTTGTAACTCCAACATCATTCAAACATGCATAGCAAACTAAACCTTCTGGTGATGCCTGAAGTTATGTTTGAGTTGTACCACTTTATACAGCGGACAGCACAGGGACGTCAGCAATAAAAATAGGTTGCCAAAAAACAAACTACGGGAGAAAATGTTGTGTAGGACACAGAATTTAGATCGGGAACACTGGTTCATCATATCTCCAGTGAAAGAAACAAAAAGTAAATTACAGCTAATAATAGTAACCATCATATCTGATCCTGATCATGTCAGTGCATGAGCGCTCTAAAGAGGCATTTTCTTCTCTCTATACCGTTGTCTTGGCTAATGTGTCTCACATGTGACGGTCTTATAATATCACATTAATCTTATACCTTTGGTCTAGCAGTATGAATTTAAGCCATTCCAGTATGTGCATGGATGTGGTGCCACCTGGTGGTTATACACAGTACATGATTACCAGCAATGAACTTTGATACAACCAGGTGATTTATTATGAATAAAGAAGATAAAGAAAATCACTGTCTTCTTTTTGGTGAAAGCTAAGTGATAAAGTCAGAAAAATAAATGTCAAAACTTATTCATTAAGAAAAATATTTTTTATTCAAAAGATAAAGGAAATGCTTACAGAAGCAGCTGTCTGTTTTAAAACTTCAGCACACAAGTGGGAACAATGCTTGTGATTCATTTACACTCATGGTGGCAGAGACAGTGAGAACGCATTAAGCAACACATTATAACAAAGAGCACATTCAACTGGAGAACAAGGAAATAAATACAAACCCTACTTGTAGAAGTCAGACACAGAAAAAAAAGATGTCAACCCAACCAACAAACAGACAGGAAAGTACACATCTCACAAACTCTGATTGTCTGTCTCATGCTTCTTCAGCATCTAACTGAGCACAAGTTTTAAAGGCAACAATCATTCACCTACACTATAAATCTGGGTTATAAAGAAAACTCACACAGTGCTTGACTTTACGGGCTCAGGACATACGGACCAATTCCAGTGTTAATGTTCACGTTTATTTGTGGTCAGGTTGCACATTTGTTGATCTGATAGTGCATTTCATCATAGTAAGAAACATTTGATCGTTCAGATGAGAAAAAATGAAAAAAACAGAACCAACCCACTTTCATCTGCAGTGTGAACATAAAGTGTGACCTCGTCTGACCTCTGACAATCGCATCAGTAACATCACTCCTTTTTCCCTTGCCCTTTGTCTTTGCTCTTGTCTCGTGGTACACGGCCCATGTTATAAAATTCTAGGTTTGGCCTCATATCGGTGACATGGGCGAGCCGGTTGGACATGGCAAAGAAGGCAGCAATGGAAGCGATGTCCCAGGCATCCTCACGGTCAAAGCCCACTTCCTCCAATGACTGGAAATGCTGCTCTGTGATGGTGTCGCAGCGACACACAGCCATCGCAAAATCCAGCATGGCACGCTCCCGAGGTGACAGCTCTGCACTGTCATAGTTAACAGTCACCTGGGTGCAATCATGGACGGAGCTAATTAGACAGAGTGGGATTATTTTGCTCTCACTGATTAAATCAGAAAGAAACTGAAAACAAACATAAGATATGCAAACAAAACATATAAAGTATCAAAAAGAAGAGAAATGTAAGCATGTGAAATGGTGAATGATTGGAGTGCACTTGTTAATGCATCTTACAAAAAAAGGAACACAAAAAACCATACATACATATATACATGAAGTGTTCTAATAATGTGAACACATTTGTTAATCATTTTGATCAAAGACTAATGTGGCAAAAAGCCCAGTGATCTCAGGAACAGTGTGATCACTTAAGGAAATAATCTCAGTCTGGTGCCAATGAGCATTTAGTAAGTGGCAACTTCTTGTCCACTTACATCACATTCTGCATTTAACGATTTTCATACATCACATAATGAGATTTATGATTGAAATGACTAGTACAACTTTATTATGCTTATGTTGTGACTACAGTAATTGTGTGTTATAATAAGCGAAGCAGAGGCGAGTTCTGAAAATCAAGTTATACCTGATCGGAAAGAGTGGGCTTCTTCGAGTAGATGCGGTGCAGTGCACTGTGGGATACCACACAGTAAAGACACTTGTTGTGAATACTCGTTGCCACGACAATCAGCTCACGATCGGCCTTGGTTAATCTGCCTGGAAGACATTAAATTAATGTGAAATTAGGGAAAAAACAACACACATTCACACAACACATCAGAGCCGGCTGTGGCCTAAACACACGATGCTGTTGTTCACTGCAATTATCACTAAAAAGCACCCTAAAGGACATCATGCAGAGTTTAATGACAATGACAGCAGAGATAATCATACACCACTTAGCAAGATTGCTGTGTTTAGTTGTAAGTTGTAATTTAGCCTACTTTGAAAAGAGCTCTTAGTTAGGAAGGTGGACACGTTTTCACATACCCAAAGTCACAATGTGACAATAAGGAAGTACATTACTATTCCTTTTTTTTTTTTTTCCATCATTCTATGTTTGACTAGATTCTGGTCAATGTTTTAGTCGACGAAGTTATAAAGATAAATGAACAAGCCTGTTTCTTGGAATGGGTCCTACATTTTAAGGAGAGGCCACAATACCAAAAGCTCCTGCACAGTCCCGTGCAAAACAAACTCGTAATGTTCAGTTTAGTAGAGATGGCAGGAGGGGTTAATGGCAATATGGCAAGACACTCGTGACAAAAAGCCACAAAAAGTTATCCAATAACCACAAACAGGCAGCACAGGTGGGTTTGGTATAGTTTAGTTTTGTGAAGTAAAATATTAGTTAACTGAAGTGGAGTGGGCTGCCCCCAGGATCGCCTCTGTTCCACGTGATACATCGTACATCCCAAAAAAAACAGCAGCAAATAATCTCATTTGTCAGGCAGGTATAAATAACATTACTCTTGCTTTCTTATACTGGCAACACCAGAAAATAACTAACTAGCTTATTTGTGCAGTGCAGAGCGGTCTGACAGTTAGATTAAGTGACAGATAAATTGCAGCCTCTGCGATCGAGCCTGTTTGTCTGACCACCTTTCCACACTGGGTGCACACCAAAGCCCACAGCCCACGGTTAAAGGGCCATTCAGCAATGATGTGTGTGCTTTCCACTCCACACAAATTCTGCACACAAAACAGTGCATGTTTCTACTTTACTTGCGTACTTAGTGTTTAACTGTTACTGCCAGGCCGCTGTTCGATCATCAACTAAAATAGATTCATCATCACACCTGCCTCCTCATGTACCACCTCTGCTCCAAAAAGGTGTTTTCCATGCCTCTGCTGCCACTAAAAATGCAACACACAGGCAAAATACAATCCTGAAAAAAAGAGTGCAACATTTTGCTAACAAAGGTAGCTGCCTCGGTTTATTTAAGTGTTGGATGTTGTGTTGTCTGTGTGTGCAGCCACTGAGCAGGGGTGCAGAATAAGGAGTAAAGTGTGACTGAGTCACTGCACCCAGATTACAGGGGACCTGGAACATCTCAGTAATTAGATGTTCAGACTGTTTAAAAGGGCCCAGGCGCTGTCCTCGGGGTGCCCACAGTTTCTAGAACCACACAGAAACATAACCAGCACAGACACACACCTGTCTCTTTGTTCATGAGTTCATCGTAGTAAGCGAAGAAGGCTCTGAACTCTGCTGGTCTGTGAGAGAAGACTTTGAAGACATTCGGCAAAAAGCCTCCCTGAAAGGAGACGAGGAGTTTAGCAGGCCTGGAAATCAGACAGTGTTAATGTGCAGTACAGTTAAATGCCTCATATATTTAAGATCATACCTTTGACTCAACTTCCTCCATTAGTTCCACGATATCATAAGGAAGGTCCTTCTTGTAAGGAACTGGATAGCGGCTGATTTTCTCCGGAGGTGGATCACTGGAGAAACATCTGGTCCCCATCACCGCCTTCCCCTGAAACACGCAGCCCGACCGGACAGACGCCTGGACGGAGGAGAGGAGAGTCACAGGAGTCCTGATGAAACGGGACAACCGACGATGGGACAAAGTGGGAAAGTAGTCTGCTACTTACAAGCTGAGCGATCACAGGAGGACGAAACAACTTCGAGACCAAGCTCCTCGCCATGTCAGCAAGCTGAAAAACAGGGCGGAAAGTGCAGGAGATCAGTGTCAAGGCCAGCAATCAGCTCGGATAGTTTCCAGTCTGTCTTTCCACATTGATTAAGGAAGTCAGACAAATATTTCGAGCAACTTCCTGTTGCTACCGCAGTAAAGCCTATATGAGATGAAGGCTACTGTGTTAAAATCCTATGTGGGCTATTATTATAAAATGTATTAATCTTGACAGTGTTTACCTTGTGTCTGGTTGTTGTCGTGTTGTTGAAAATATTCGTAAATATGTCAGGTGTTGACAGTCCAGTTAACCTATCCAATCATAGAGCAGCACAGAGTCACGCCTGCTGTCTGTCCCCGCCCTCCTGCAGCGCTCCTCCTCGCCGCCAGGGGTCAGGCTGGGCGCGGACGGCAGAGTGTTTCCGGGGTCACCATTGGGACTTTATACCCGCTTTAAATTAACTTTACAGGCAACAACCCCCCACACATACGTGGTTTGATGTAATATTGAGTTGCATTGGCTTAGATTGCTGTGTTTCCCAATATTAACTAAAGATGTATTTATGTATTTATCCCATAGACAGCTCCGTGTAAGTGGACCGGACGCTGCCTGAGAGACGGAACCTAGAGCAGCAAAGGTTTCCCTTGTTGCTCCGGAAATTGTTTTATCCTGAATGAGCGACAGGTTTTCATTCATTAAGAGGAAAACGTTTTGCGTAATTTATCAAAACTAGAGCATTTATCGAGTACGGACTGAGAATTACCACAGAAATGTTTTACCACGTAAGTATACGTGTTATGCTCGGTGTTATTAGCCTGCTAGTAACATTGTTTGGGTCTGTTGTTTATCAATGCGTAGCTAGCATGATGCGATAGCACGGCTAATGCTGCTGAACAAAACTTTCCCCAATCCCACCGCAGTGGTTAGCGTTGTTGTTTGATACCAGTGGAGAAATACCGCCAAGTTTTTTCCCCTTGTGTTTGGTCACATACACTGAGGCAACACCGCAGGATCACAAAACAGTAAAATACCTGTTTTATCGTTGTCTGAAAATACACGTATTTTTCACAGATTTCTTTGGAGCATGAAATCTTACTACACCCGAGGTATTTCGGTCCTAACCTCCTCAACACCGTGAAGCAGAAGCTTTTCACAGAAGTGGAGGGTACCTGCACTGGCAAGTGAGTGGCTGCAAGACTGAGCTATGTGCAGTTACATTAAATAACTTGTTTTTGTTCTGAGCTTCTTAGTTAAATGGTAAGGAGGCTCTACTTTGAAGTAAAGTTACCAGTTTAGAACTTAATGACTCTAGTCAGTTTGAATCTTTTGGTTAATCTTATAGTTAATTATGACATGGCAATTTAAAAAACACATTGGAAGCAAATGCAAGTAGTTTTCCCCTTTTTACATCATCATGACAGTACAAACACGTATAACAGCTCATTTTGCGCTCATATTCTCTCATCGAAGCGCTTGACATATACGTGGTGTTGATGTATTTATATCTCTTCTTCAGGTATGGCTTCGTCATTGCTGTCACCACCATCGACAACATCGGCGCAGGTGTGATCCAGCCCGGTAGAGGGTTTGTCCTCTATCCAGTCAAGTACAAGGCCATTGTGTTCCGCCCATTTAAAGGAGAGGTGGTTGACGCTGTGGTCACTCAGGTTAACAAGGTGAGCGATAACACAGTGCAGGTTTTCTGTCCACTAGTGAGATTTATGAGGTGTAACAATCATCCAAGATATACCAATGTTTTAAATCGCATAATGCCGTAGTTTAATGAAATCCTTTACTGCTAAACCACACATCTTTTAAGTTTATTGCAGTAATCGTGCTTCCAGTAAAAAGTTTATGCCTCTGCAGTGGTCGAACCGTTGAATGTGAAGTGATTAATAATAATAGTGATAATCTAAATTACATTTTCTATTTCTTGCAGGTTGGATTGTTCACAGAAATTGGTCCCATGTCGTGTTTCATCTCTCGCCATGTGAGTCCCCTTAACGCGTGTAGTTCTTCACTGAATCGGGTGGCTGATATGCGCTTTTCGATTTATATCATCTTTATCAAACTTTTGTTTTTTTGCAGTCCATCCCCTCAGAAATGGAGTTTGACCCCAACTCTAACCCTCCTTGTTATAAGACAGTTGATGAGGTAAGAATATTTATTGTAATTTCTCATTAGCAGCTGCAGATAAGAAAAAAATCACAATATCTAGATAATTGTCCACATACCAAAATCCACATTCAGGTGAATATATTCACACTGGTGTTTAAAGAAAGTTAACTCAGGAAACATAAAAAGCAAGAGTGGAGCATGAATTTTGATGTCTTGCATTGACTGAGGTTTTATTCTCTTCTTTTCAAGGACATTGTAATCCAGCAAGATGATGAGATCCGGCTAAAGATTGTGGGAACAAGAGTGGACAAGAATGACATTGTATGTTTATTTATTTTCTTCTTCTTTTTTTTTAAATGAGGACCATATGTTATATTTCATCTCGCCATAGACGGAACTAACAAGAAAAGCTGTTTCACTACCCCTCTCAACACAGTAGTTTATAGAAGAGATGTATTGTTTCTTAATTCATTATGAGTTATGAACAAGCTTTTCCCTTGTTTTTCAGTTTGCAATTGGATCTCTCATGGATGATTATCTGGGTGAGTATTACACAGTGCATTGTCATTATAGGTGGTAGAAAATGTGGATTATAGCACGATAACAGATTTCCATTTCCTCAATTTGGTTATTGTAGTTGCAGTGGAACAATTTTAGCTATACTGTGTATCAACTCAGTCATAAAAATGTTTATTTTCTGATTTGTGATTAATCGATGAACCTGCCTTCTGTTCTGTTTTCCAGGTCTTGTGAGCTGATTCACCACAGAGGAAGCACATTTTCACATGCGACATTTTATATAGTAGCCTAGTTATGTTTTTGTTGAAATCAATATTTTTCTACATTGATCAATCAGGTGTATTGACAGGTGCTGAAGACCCACAGCTACATCATTTTATTATTATACTGTACAGTCTATAATGTCTAGGTTTTTATTGCCACATGTGTAAGATCAAAAGAAAATGTAGCCAGAAGAGTCGAGATAGAATGCAAGGCAGATATAGCTCATGTTATTAATTAGTTTCTTTCATGTAGATTTCATCATTTCCATCTCAACTACAAAGTGTTTTCATTTTCTTTTTTTGTATATGGACTGTAATAAAGTGTTTTATTGGTTCTTATATCTTGTGTAATTTCTGTGTTTTAAATGACAGTATGAAATTTGTAGTCAATAACAATGCATTTTAAAATGAGATCTCATGTTTGACTGTATGGCTAAACAGCAGCTGTATAGAGAGGCCCGTCGTAGACGCGTGAACGCGGTCATGTCACGGGCGCGCACGTCCTGTGGCCGTAAATACGTCAGAGGAGCGCGGCCTCGTTCTTTCTTTCTCTCGTCCTGAAGATGGCGGCAGGGGTGAGTAAGATGGAGAGATGGCCGGCTATGGAGTTTTTCATAGACTTTTCTATCACAATCCGCCTCAAATCATGACCATCTGCGCTCTCACTGAGCAGCTTTGTTCGTGAACAATGTTCTCTGCTTGTTTAGTAGCGTTTTTTGGGTTTATTTACAAAGAATTCCATTCAGTGTTGCTGTGACTGCCGGTTAGCTTTCGCTATACTTAGTGGTGCATTTCACTGAATGACGCCCCTCTCCTGGCCCAGCCGTGTGCCACGTTACCTTAGATATTTTCACACTGGAAAACCGCACTGCTGCATTTCTACATATTTTCACCTAACGTGTTTTATCATGTCGACTTCGCGTTGTCCTGAATTTTACTTAATTATTTAAGGCAATGCAAATAAATAACGGGTTATTTTACCGGCAGTGATAGCTAGTAGTGGTTAGCTAGCAATTAAAGCAAGCAACAAACTTGCTAATGTAACGTTGTTGTTAATAGTTGGTTAAAAAGGTACATTTTCGAGTTTTAACTACTCTCGAGCTTTACCCTGCTCCTTTTCCTGCCCTGTCCACTTTGAAATAGTTTAGCATCCGAATTTGGATGGCATCCTTCATTTCTGTCTCAAACACGAGATAAAAATTTACCTCCATTGTAACGGGATTTGTGGCATTATTTCCCCAAGTTGCCTTTCCCATGTAGTTGTTTTTAAAGAAATAGAGCTACATCAGTTGCATTGCATTGAATTGAATTTCCCCCCCCTTTGTTATAAATGGCTGAGAACATCCCTTAAGTTGATTTAACCTTTCACCAAAATTGATACTTATTCTTTTAAATGATTAAGTGTTTTTTTTTTTTTTTTTGTATAAATAACAGCAGTGTTGTCTCTCCTCTTTCTAGACTCTGTACACGTACCCAGAGAACTGGCGGGCCTTCAAGGCCCAGATTGCAGCCCAGTACAGTGGTGCTCGCCTCAAAGTTGCCAGCAGCCCCCCTGCCTTCACCTTCGGGCAGACAAACCGTTCTCCTGCCTTCCTAAACAACTTCCCTCTGGGCAAGGTTGGTTTTAGATTCCTCCCGTTGTGCTTGTATTGGAGGTCTTCTTTTTCTTCCCTCAATTGATCTTGTTTCAATGTCAATAATGAATGTGGCGACTCAGTTACACCACGTATTCATAAGTCCACTAACTGATTAAATGTGTGCATGTTCCATTGTTTGCAGGTACCCGCCTACCAGGGAGATGACGGCTTCTGTCTGTTTGAGAGTAATGCCATTGCTCACTACCGTAAGTCTCTCATTTACTAATCAAGTGCATAACGAGAATGTCTTGCGCACCATCAATTTGGATATGGAGGTGCTGCTGAGCAACAAATACTGAAACTGTATCACACACATTAAGGCTGTATTCTATTCATTTGAGATAAAGATGGTAAACTGCTTTCCATTTACATTTTGTTTACATTTTGCAGCAAGATGGCCTACTGTATAAAGCAAAAATACAATAAAATGGTAAAGCATGTCTAAACAAACAATGTTTGTTGATTGTTGCTGCATTTTTCTGCAGCTTGGACTTTCTCAATTGTGTTTGACATTGTGAAGCAGCATAGGGTTGTTGGCGCTATCTTCATTGTAAATCATCCACCATTGCCATTTTGTTTTTGGGTTAAGATTCTTTCAGTGACCATTGTTCAGGTGGTTTTACCAGAAGCAGAAGTATCCACAGATCTCTTCCTCCCCAAGAAAATCTAGCCGATAACTACAAACCCTCCAAAAACACAGAACAAAGCAGTTTTATACAAAAAATCAGTTTTGCTGACACTTTGAAGAGCTGTGAGCTGAGCTGCAAACGGTAGCCCAGCTTTTCTATTTTTTTGGTTAGGAATCCTTCTGTGTTCTTAGTTCACATGGCTTCAGTCAGGAACCGAATTATCTGCAGGTATTTCTTTCTCTTCAAAGCAAACACTGCAGGTAAAATTGGTAAACAATAAAGCACAATTACATAAGTCAGGTTCTCTGATGCCAGAGTGGACACAGGACACCTTGGGGTGGTGTGAGCTGATGTCTGCTCAGCTTGTTTCTTTATAAACTGAAGATGCAGGTGTCAAACTAAAATCTTCTGAGTCACGATGTAGTTAACTGACTAAAATGTGACGGTGATGCTTTAAAGTAAAAGTGGTCAACTGGAAATGTGTGAATGTCCAGTTGACACATGGAAATCTGAAAGTAGTTCAGTTTTTATTTGGATGTGGATGTAGGCCAAACCTGTGCAGCACACGGTCCCTACACAGCTAAATCAAATGCAACCATTCTTGGTGACAAGTGTTTGAATCGTCTGCTGTATACAGCAATGTGTCAGACTTTTTGCATTGTGTGTACTTACTGCTTTTGCTTTTCCACACATGCTCTTGAAGGGAATGCATTAATACTAAAATACAGAGATAATGGAATGAAAACCAACCTTCTGTTCGGCCTCGGTGCACAAAATGTAGTATGGTTGCAAATTGGCTGGATTGCTTATTGATTTCTCTCCATCTTTCAACTATAGTGAGCAATGAGGCCCTGCGTGGTGCCACTCCTCAGGCTGCAGCCCAGGTGCTGCAGTGGGTGAGCTTCGCCGACTCAGAGATCATCCCTCCAGCCAGCGCATGGGTTTTCCCCACTCTGGGAATCATGCAGTTCAACAAGCAGGTTTGCAGCTCAGCATTTTCTGGTCAAGATAAAGCTTTAAATGATTATTTGATAGCTGTGGTGGAAGGTGGGTGCCAATTACAGTTGGCCAGAGTGTATCACCCTGTAGTTAAGAGTTGACACTTAACCATGTATTAGTTTATATATTGTGTAATACTGCATAGTCATTTATCTGTCTGGATCTGTCCAGGCCACAGAGCAGGCCAAGGAGGATGTGAAGAAGGCCCTTACAATGCTGAACCAACATCTGAACACACGTACCTTCCTGGTGGGAGAGAGGGTCAGCCTTGCTGACATCTCTGTGGCTTGCTCCATGATCTGGCTCTACAAGCAGGTATGACATGCACACATCAACTCAAACACCCATTGTTCATTAAGTTTTACATTTCTTAAAGCAACACTTGATCTCTAATATTTGAGTCAAAGGCCCTTACACCTCTCTGTCCCCTGTAGGTCCTTGATCCTTCTTTCCGTCAGCCTTTCTCCAACGTGACCCGCTGGTTCGTCACCTGTGTCAACCAGCCTCAGTTCAAGGCTGTCCTCGGAGAGGTCAAGCTGTGTGAAAAGATGGCCCAGTTTGATGGTGAGTTACCCACAATGAGATCAGAAGGCTCGCATGGAGCTGGCCGCTTGAACATGTCATTTAAAGATGACGTGGGAATGCAATGCATTTACTGCCTGGTTTTTGGACAGTCGTTCCTGTCCAGAGTCACAATGAACTGATTAGTAAAACCAAAGTTCCCTGACAGACAAAATGTTTTAGATGATGGTCTCATCATCTCAGGGTTGGTGGACTGTTCCCCTGTCATTGGGCAAGGCAGTGTCCAGTCATGGCACCAAGTCTTAATCTGACAGGGGGAGAGAAACTTGAGACCATATTCATCCCAGTCATCTCTGTTTCAGTGAGTAAAAGGCTGGTTCATGCTATGGGCACAATTGCTATCTAAAATTTAAATTAATGTTTTGGATTGATGGGCGTCTGCACTGCTGTCATTTGCTAAATTCATATCGCATACTTGCCTTTTGTCACAGAATTCTTACTTCAGCTGACGTCCTGTAGCTGTGCAACAGCAGTTATTTTTGCACATATCCAGGCCTTTTGCAACACTTGTCTTCTGCATGCCCTAAAGTGTAAAAAAGTAAAATAGCTGCCATTTTCACTCACTTCTGAAAAGGCTGTATTTGATTTAAATGTAAATGTTCTTTTTAAATGTGCACAAGAAATCGTTGTGGTTTAATTAGTGCACTAAAATTAGATGTCCTTGAGAAACACTGGATTTACACAACTATTTACATATTTGTTGTTGTAAGTGTTTGAATAATTTGAATAAAATTCTCAATTACTTAAAAGAACAGAACATTCTCCTTTTAAACAAATGGCAAATTGCTTGCAATATTTCACAATTCATTTCCAAAGTCCTAGCCAAAGTGCAAAACCAATGACAGATAATGGAACATTTGACAGAAAACATGTTGTTTTTGTTGGTTTGTTCTTCTGCTTCAGCCAAGAAGTTTGCTGAAATGCAGCCGAAGAAAGAGACCCCTCCTAAGAAAGAGAAGGCAGGAAAAGAGGCAGCTAAGCCCCAGGAGAAAAAAGAAAAGAAAAAGGAGGAGAAGAAGCCAGCCCCAGAAGAGGAGATGGACGACTGTGATGCTGCTTTGGCTGCTGAGCCCAAAGCCAAGGACCCCTTTGCACACCTGCCAAAGAGGTAAAAAGATCACACCATGTGTTGTGCAGTAACAGGCTTGCACAATCAGGAAACGGCACTCTTTGGGGAAAAAGGGAGGTCCCCTGTCATTGGGCAAGGCAGTGTCCAGTCATGGCACCAAGTCTTAATCTGGCAGGGGAAGAGAAACTTGAGACCATATTCATCCCAGTCATCTCTGTTTCAGTGAGTAAAAGGCTGGTTCATGCTATGGGCACAAGCCAGACTGAACCTTAAGATCTAAAATTGACTTTAGGGTATGGCAAGATTGCTCTGTAGGATGGGTTGCGTAATGTAAACTGTCAGTAGCTGCAGTTGCTGCAGCTATGGTTTTTGCTGGGGTAATGAATGCATGATTAGACACTTGCATGTTTGGTTTAATTCTTTTGACAATGTCCTAGTTTCCACACTCTTTCCTTTCTCTCCAACCTACATGTGCAGACAGCAGATATGTGACCTAATCTTTGTCCCTTTTTCAGTGCATTTGTCATGGACGAGTTCAAGAGGAAGTATTCCAACGAGGACACCTTGACAGTAGCCATTCCCCACTTCTGGGAGCACTTTGACCGTGAGGGGTACTCAGTCTGGTACACCCAGTACAAATACCCTGAGGAGCTTACACTTACCTTCAAGAGCTGCAACCTTATCACAGGTGAGACTCAGCAACTGCAACTCTACCCAACACCTTGATCTGAAATGAGTGACAGAAGGGGTTATCTTGATTATTTAAGTTGCCTTTCTGAAGGCACATTTAATTCATCAGTCCACCTTATCTTGAGCAGTGTGGTTTCTCAGGAGTTGGAAAGGAAGTGATTTTAAGTTTGGCCTTGGTCCTTCATGTATTGGGGTTCTTAAAGTTTCTCCCAGAATGTGATCAGGAGTTTGCAGGCCTTGAAAGTAGATTAGCGTTAACTGTCAATGCAAGAGTAAGACTACAATGAGCAGTTATGTTGTTTAATAGTAGTTTAAACAGTGTTCTTTTGTTGTGAACACAATGGGAATTACTCCTTTCTGAAAGGTTGCATGCATTTCAATTTTAGAAAACTGACTGCACGTTTGGGCTTGAGTTATTTAGTCACATGTAAGCAAAAAATTAGGATTCTATAGCAAGACAGACCTGTGTTCTCTTCACCAGCTGGAGGGTTTTGGTCTATATTCAAATATAGCATAGCTTCTCACGGATCATGAATAGAGAATGTATAACTGAGGATAAGTGAACAATGTTTGTTCACTGCTCAAACCACTGTTTGTCATGGGAATAAATATTTTTTAAACCCCAGAAACTGCTTGTCTAATGTTGTTGGGGAGAAATGAGCATCTACTTAAAGCAGCAGAAAGCAGATGGTCCCCTGTCATTGGGCAAGGCAGTGTCCAGTCATGGCACCAAGTCTTAATCTGACAGGGGGAGAGAAACTTGAGACCATATTCATCCCAGTCATCTCTGTTTCAGTGAGTAAAAGGCTGGTTCATGCTATGGGCACAGAGACCGACCTTATGATACTGAAATGCCACTACATGAGACCAATCTGCTCTACGGGTGTTTAAGTTTGTGCTTCTTTTATTTGCCCACATCAGAAAAGGCAGACATGAAGTTCGTGTGCATCATTCAGAATTTTTTGGGGGGTCAAGTGTTTAAGTAATCTTTGAAAATGGGCACGTCGTCATTATCTGGCACAATTGATATGACACTGAATATTGTGACTGTTTCAAATGATGAACAAAATCCCTTCATTTCCTTCACAGGTATGTTCCAGCGCCTGGACAAACTCAGAAAGAATGCCTTCGCCAGTGTCATCTTGTTTGGCACAAACAACGACAGCAGCATCTCTGGCATCTGGGTCTTCAGAGGCCAGGACCTGGCCTTCACTGTAAGCATTTCAAATGGTTAAAGCACCCATTTAATGAAGCATTCACTGCCTTTTTTTTTTTTTTTTTACACAGACATTCCTGTGTATTGTCACTGTGAAATCCTTAGAACTGCATTTCAGCATTAAACTGAACTTTCCTGACATGATGCTTGTTTGGATGATGGTCTCATCTTGTGGTTGGACCTGTTCCCCTGTCATTGGGCAAGGCAGTGTCCAGTCATGGCACCAAGTCTTAATCTGACAGGGGGAAAGAAATTTTAGACCATATTCATCCCAGTCATCTCTGTTTCAGTGAGTAAAAGGCTGGTTCATGCTATGGGCACAACTGCTATCAAAGCTCAAGATCTAAACTTTATGTAAAATATTATATAATATTGGTTGATGGATGTCTGCACTACTGTAGTTTGGGCTTTTCTTTATTGGCCAAATGAGACTGCAGCTCAAATTAAAGTTACACTCTGCTGAGTAAATATGCTGAGACTTATTGCCAAGTGTTTTTTAGAATGTGACATTCTTTAGATTGTTAATGCATAGCTTTTAATCTGTCATCTGATAATCAGCTATTGGGTATTATCAATTCATCAAAGCTGAAAGGAATTTACTCACATTCAAGCAACATTGTTTGTGTTGCCCTCCTAGCTCTCTCAAGACTGGCAGATCGACTATGAATCATACGACTGGCGCAAGCTGGATCCAAACAGCGAGGAATGCAAGACCCTGGTAAAGGAGTACTTTGCGTGGGAGGGAGACTTCAAGCATGTGGGTAAAGCCTTCAACCAGGGCAAGATCTTCAAGTGAGAGGACACTGGGACAGTCTGAAGGAAAGCAATCTGCGCTTATGCTTTACTGCACTTCAAACCTATGGACTTTCAGCCACCACGTGCTTACTTTACTGCAAGAATGACAGCGTTTTGAAGAAAGTGAATTTTGTCTCAGTGGCCCCAAACTGGTTTTTTGTTTTGACCTGCGAAATAAAGCATTTTCCACAATGCCATCTATGGAATTTGATGTCTACGGTCTGACTTGTTTCTTTTTAAATTAGTGTTTTCAGTGGTAACTTATCTACAAATGCATTTTGTTTCGACATCTTTCAGTTGGTGCCAAAGGAAAAGCTGATGGTGAGCATGTATTTGGAGAGGGCTATGATCAATAAATGGACTGCTTTTTTGGAGCTCTTGTCAAAAGAAAAAGTAAACCTTGCTACACAGTTGGTTATAAAACTAACCGTTAAAGAAGTTTCTTCAGCACTTCACATCTGTCAGGTACAACAATGCACAGGTTAGACCGCACCCAATAGCTGCTGGGTGTGGTTGGACATGTATCAGTTAATTTCCAAACAGAAGACGTCACTGAAACGATGCCTTCGAGCTTGGTGTCAAATTGCAGTAATGTATGTGACTCAAAATAGATGTAAGACATGCTGATGAATGTGAATGGATTAGTGAATTTAGCACGCAAATCCTCTGGGAAACGTTTAAATGCTCCAGGCGAGCAGCTGTTTATCACTGTCACTGCTGAACTGTGGCCTGCTATTTTCTCTTATCCCTGTAGGGGGCAGGCGAAGACCGGTCAATGGAAAGCTTGTGCAGTAAGGCATGTCTAAAGAGAGAAAATTATTCAGCTGTGGTTTGCACAAACTAAAACAAGAATGTTGTCCTGTTTAAAACTAATTGTACTTGTCTTGATGTCATTTATGGTCCCCTAAGGACAGGAATTTCAAAACAAATCTTTATATAGAACATACCCTTGGATGCGCCTTAAAATGTCATCCACAAGGTTATGGGGCATTAACATAAAGACAAAACATTTAGCTCTGTTACATATTTGACCAAAACCATGTAAGTTAAATCCACTTACATATTTAATAATCATGTACATTGGAAATCACCAATTATGACATGAGACAAAGTATGTTATTTAAGTAGACATTGTTGCAATGTCAGTCAGATCTAGCCTCTTCTGTTCCCTGTTTTACTAAAGTAATCTCCTTGCAAATTTATTTAATGAATAAATGTACATAGTAGATGCATAGTATTTGATAATGAAATATATACTTGACAGGCAAATATAAAAATGTCCCAGTCATATGGTTTGACCACACCCCATTCAAATGCAGATGTGATTTGTTTCGGAGGCACTAAAGAAGAAATGAATGTCATGAAGACAGAGGGTCACTTCATAGTGTCCCATATTCTGTGTTAATCCACACAGACAAGACAACGCACTTGTTTTAAACGGACACACCCAACAATATGAAACTTTGTATAGTACTTTTGATCATTTGTTGTCTGTTCCCACACCTGCAGGCTGGCTTTTCCTTTCACTTCTGCTATAATTGTTTTCTTTGTTTAGAGCTTCATTGTGCATCATATACAGCTGCCAGTAAAATAGGCCACCGGGACCAGCTCATTTCATGAATTCAAATTATTTATATTCATGTTATGAATTCATATCTTTAAATACCAGTATTGAGTTTGTACAGAAATGTATTCAGCACAAATCGGCCCTAGTTTAATCAGTGAATTTGTTAAATTCTAAAGTTCAAAAGATCATGGGTGGATCTCTTTTTAATTTTGACAGTCACACACACACACACACACACACACACGCACACAAGATGCACAAGGAAGGAATCTCATGCAGGAGTGAGTCAGATGTGTCATTTTTTCCATCTTACTAAGTGTGATTCAAGATCATTTTGGCGCAACCATCTTCCACCATGGTGTTGATTCAGGGAGGCCATTTTAGTTTGTTCTTGGGTCTCATGGAAATCAGAAAATGGAAATGTTCCCACAACAGTGAAGCGCCAAAGTCCTTGAACACATGACTCACCCATCCTGTGGATCGTGGTGGAAGAGGGCTGTAACTTGAGCAAATAACTTCAGCTTCACCCACAGACTCTCTGCAGTTACAACACCGCCGATGGCTAACCCTTCGACTGCTGAAGGAGTGGTGTTACAAAAGCCTTTTCATCATGCAATCAAATATGAAATTTACTGTGGGGTGAACACACAGTTTTAAGGATCTTTAGGCAAGGCTCCTATGCTATGACTGCAATGTCAAGTCCATACAACATTCTCTATCTTATTTGTGTTTAGTAACTTTAGAGTTAAAAAGCTAAACTAAAGCAAGCCACAAGAACAATAAGCAGTCTTATGCCAACAGCAACATTTTCTCTTCCAGTCCTGCCAACCTTCCTCCCCTCTGGTCTTTATTTCTCTCTTGGCCACATACTCGCTACTTCTTTTTCCTTCCTCTCTCCCTGTCCTTGCTCTCTGGACATTTTTCGATGTCCGTGCATGAGGAGGAGGAGGAGGAGGAGGAGGAAGAGGGGGGGAGTAGGGGGGGTTCCTAAAAGCAGTTGCAGCAGTGAGGAGTGCTGGTGAGGGAGGAACACAGAGAGAGCCTGTATTGTTTCACCACACAAGGTCCCTGTGTGGCTGTCAGCCCCCTGCAGGGGCTTTGGGCATGGTATACATGTGCCGAGCATCTGGTGGTGCAACACATACATCTGGAAAAGAGTGAGGCGGTCGGCGGGGGGCTTGGAACAACGAGGTGAAGAGCTAACACTGGGGTGTCCGAGGCTGAAATCCAACACAGTTTTCTCTACAGAACCTCAATACATTGCAGATGCTATTGCTACAGATGTTCCTCTTCAGCGGGTTTAGTTTTTTGGTGACTCTAGAGTGAGACAGTTATGATTAGACAGTAGAAGGAGCAGACTTTTTTTAGGATGTAGCTGTGGCCACATAGTCCTTAAATAGATATGTTGTGCCCTTTTAGACATGTTTACAGCTCTGCTACAGTGCCTGGGCTTAATGGTTGATATAAGAGTGTGTAAGCACTGTCAGTCGGTTGTAGGGGCGTCTCTAGGCGGACAGAAACAACACTCAGACACCACAGAGTCCCACCCTCAGAGTTTTATGGAGTTTTCCTTAAACTCTAGTCTGGGGTTGGGCTTAAAATCTCACTTACACATGCACACTAAACTTCAGCAAAAGAAATGGGAGCAGGAAAATGGATCCTTACTCAGCACTTATGGGCTACTTCACCTTGAGCGTCCCCTCTTTGCATTTGAGGTGCAGCCAGGGACATGTCAATTCTAAGCAGGAATTTAAGCAAAAAGCGAGTAAGAGCTAAAACTATGGAAAATATGACTTCCAGTGGTGGTAGAAATGCATAACTGCATACATCCTGGTATATCTTTTCCTACTGGGGAGGAAAAGTGACCTTTGGATCTTAACCTCTGCTCCGGAGTGGGGGGCGTTTTTTACCATTCGTGCACTTAAAAGGGGCGTGAGATGCACTTTTCTCTGTGGCACTAAAACAGAGCATAGTAATTTAGTACTGGAATGGAATGAGGGAGGTCAAAAGTGAGTCTGCTGAAGGGAAATAGCTGAAGAAGGCAGGGAGAGACAAGATGGCACGATACAGTAACGAAGCAGGCACACATAACAATGCCTGCAAGCAACATGCTTTGAGACAGTCATTGTTTAGAGAAGTGATAATGAATTATTTTTTGGTGAGTTTGTGTTGCCCTGCAACAGAGGTTGCCAGTGTGAGAGTGGGGAGGAAAGTGCGTGACATGAGGGAAGAGAGGAGAGGTACAGCGGAGGGAAAACAGACAGCCCCTGTGCTTTTGGACATGAAACCCCAGAGTTGCTTGTGGCTCATATTACCAGAATCTGGAGGTTGGGCACAAGGAGTGATGTTGTCAAACTAAAGCAAAACTATAATGCGCACTACCATGACTACAAAGTGTACAAATTTTGATCACTGGTCCAGGAAAAATGAAATTAACTCAAAAAATAATATAAAATATAAATATAATAACGCTAGTTAATTCCCTCTCATCATACTAATCGTTGGAGCACTAATTACCAAAGGTATTCTGCTATGTATTTTTGGCAATTTTATATTTAAAAGATAGTTATAATAGAATTGCAACTGTTGTGTGCTTTAAGAATGTACTGAACCTTCAAACTTCATCTGGTTTCAGGCTATTGATGATCCCAAAGCTCATATATTAACTAATGCACATATTCATCTGTTCCTTATGCTACATAGGTAATTTGCATGTATGCAAACTACAATCGGCACTGTTCAGAGTAACTAACATTGTTCCAGTTCTTTTCAAGATGTTTAATAGACTCCCTCCTGCAGTGTTTGACAGAGAAAAAGGCAGTTTAGACCTAGAACCCCAACCCCTGCTTGTGGAAGGACTGATTGCCGTTTCATGTATTGACTTGCTGGTGGCTTATGGTTTATATCCCACCCAAAGAAAGAGTTAGAGTGTTGGAACGTTTACAGCTATGACCGGAATGTGCTGCTCGTGAAGGTATCTGCTTGTGTTGAAGCACAACAGATGGGTGGTGAGACACAGGGAGGGGAAACTCTTGCAAAACCCCTTATCACACCCATGGATCAATAATTAGAAGCAGTTAACAGTGAGCCATTGTGGGGCACTGTAGATAAATTGATCACACAGTAGGCTAATCAGATACAAACAGAGATACATGTATCTCCATGAATCTGTCAAATCTATGGAGTTGCTTCACTTTCTGAGAGATGTTATGTTGAAATAATTGCACATCAGTGATACACCCAAAGTACGTTTTTAGTAAATTACTCTGACTACACAATATGACGGTAGTAGCATGACTGAACCTGTGACAAGGAATTCCCTTCATCAGTCTGCTTAGATGAGTCTAGTGCGCAGATATAATAAGACCTCAAGGCTGCACTGAAAAAACAGGAAGGGTGGGAGATCATCTTCACTATAAAACAATTACAAACTTTGTGTAACAAAGTAGAGCAGAGTTCCTTACTATGTTACGGACTGCTTTGTGGCATGCGATATTTATCCATACACACACAGGGCATTGCTATGGAAACATCCCTGGAAGTACCTGCCCCTCTGCTTATTATGTTGCTATAGCAGCCATCCCAGAATAGTCTCTTTTTTTTCTCTCTCTGTACCTCCCTCGTGTTCGTGACTCACAACTTGCAGTGGAAACCACAATTCAATCTGTCTCTCATTCCCCTTTTTCCCTTTGCATTCTTCTGTACCAAAGGAACAGTTCGCCTTTCTGAATCATCAGTGTGTGTTTGTGCGTCTGTGTGTGTGTGAGGGAGCACGCGCTGTGGGGAATTCCAAAAAGATTACTAATGATGAGTTACTATGGTGATAGCAAATATCAGGCGGGGTGACCTGTGTGTTGCAAGATAGTGTATCTTGAGTACTGCACACTGTCATTAGCTGACTGTGATTTCTTTGTAGTTGTAATCTCTCCATGGATACACTTTGCTCTCAATGGTTACTTTAGGTCCACTTTGTTTTGAGAAGTCCCAGCTTGTGGCCTGCTTACTCACAGGGCTTCAGGCGCAGGACAGCGCAACATCACATGTATGGTTGCGTACAATGCAACAAATGATGCATTTGATGATGAAGTTGAGGGTAAACTTTTTGCTAACGTGGTGAACATTATCTCTGTTTCGTTTTAGTTCCATGGTCTAACTCATTTGTCAAGGAGATGAAGAAAATCCAATTATCAGTGCTAATTAGATTGAATTAAATTGGATTTTAAAAAGGGCTTCACTTCCAGCATTAGGCCATTCTTTAACTTTTACAGCAATTTAAAAGCCAGGCATTTTCTCAATTATATTAGGTGCTTCACTGGTCTCAGCATGAGCAAATAAAGAATGGAAGGAAAAAGTAGATTTTCTTAACCACATGAGTTGTCAAGTTAAAGGAGACATATTATGCAAAATGCACTTTTTAATGTCTCTTCAACATAAGTATTTATCTCTGGTGTGTCTAGAGACTCTCAAACTATGAGTAAAAGATTATCCTCTCTCTTTTTCTCCTGCTCCATGTTTTAGTAAATGTGTTTGGAAACGCTCTGTTTAGCAATGGCCATATTTGTGATGTCACACGCATGAATCTGTTGAACGTGACCTCCTTCAGCCCCTTAAGCAGGCCGACTGTCCTGCCAACTGAAAACCTGAATCCACGTTGCTGTTCGCCATTGTTATTATCTTGCCAATGATGCATCTGGTAATGAAATCAAAAGTATTAGCAAATCACACAAATTGTGTTGTTGTTGGCTGCAAAAACCCAGACAACTGTCTTCATGTCCTCCCAGCATTTGTGGAAGTGAAGACCCAGCAGAACTTTATTTTAGATGAACTTGTGAAGGAGATGTTCTCACAGCTACTGCAAAAAAAACAACTGTTGTACTGTCGTTTTAGTTGGGACTGCTTTCTTATCGAGGACTGTTGACGGTACAAGCTCAAGGATGGATTGATACCAGCTGTGCATGACCCAACTTCAGACATTGAAGCTGTAAGTTTTTGTCTTTAATGTCATTTTGTTTATTTGGCAGGTTACTCCGTCAAACTTGCCGTTAGTATGTTGCTTGGATAATGCTATTCCCCTTTGGTGGCGCCTGTTTAGCCCTGTTGGAGCTAACCAATTACAGCAGAGTGGGCTTTAGGATGGGGGCCTTAAAGAGACAGGGGCTAAAACGGAGCGTTCAGAAAGAGACTGAAAAGAGCAGTATGCAGTTAACATAGTATGCGAAAAAAGAATTACATGGCATTTTAAATTCAGTTTGAATATGTTCAGAAATTGTTACTCTCGAAATGGGTTAGCATTTTATTGTTACTGCAAGATAAATGTAGTAGAGTAACAAGTGTATTATTTTCCCTATTACTTGCTTAGACTATACAGTTTACTGAAAATATACTGTAAAAAAGGGTCATTCATTCCCTGTAATTGTATGGCTGTTCTGTCTTTTTTTTAATTCATATTCTATTGCAATGAAGTTGATACATTAAATATAGATAAAAGATAATAGTTTCAAAAAAATCAACTGATGTGTGTAGCTCAGTGTGTTTATATTAATCATACAAGATATAAAATATAAATGTTTATTAGAGATCTCATTTTTTATTAAAAAACTGGAAACAGTGGCAGAGACATATGACAGCTCTCTATTTGTATCCCTTAATTTTACAGCTCCTTTGACTCATCTTCAACAACAGTGCATTCATTCATTTATGAAGAGCACAAGCTGAATCTGTAGTACATTTCCTTTGGCATTCTTCAGCGCTGACAATGCCTCTTTGACAGTGTTTATCTGATTGTGTCTTCAGCAGCGGCTGGTGAGACACTTGTCACAATATTGACAATGTTGCATTGTGTAAAAGCTCGAATGAAGTTGCTATACAAAGAACTCTTTTTTCCCATAATGTGGTTTATGTAGTGAGTGCCTGCTTTTAACAGTGGTCTCTCCGGATTCAAGCTAGACTACTTGAAGACTTTTAAGTATGTCTACATATTCAGTTGACCACAAATGCAAACAAAATCAGTTGAAGTGAAAGGCACTTTGAATAGGTTTTCAGTTTATGTAAATCACTATTCTGTTTGGGATTACCGCCGTTGAAAGTTACACTCTGCTTTCACTTCAGAACAGAGTTGATAAAATAGTTCTACAGGTACCTTCTGAAAATGTGACACACACAGTTAGACAGTTATTGAAGTTACTGATTAAACATTACTTATAAAATACATTTTGAAGTAGCCACCGGTAGTAAAAATGCAAAAAAAAAAAAAAAAAAAAGGAAAGAAACAAAGAAATGAGCAGCAATCATTGAGTTACATTCTCAAATTTGTATTCTATTATGTCTCATGTTCCCACAAATTATCTTGATGAAACAGGCCATGTGCCAACTACACTGCTTGCATTGTATGAATTTAGGAAAGAATTTCTGTTGATAACTGTGACATTTTGCAGGTATAATACAAGAATGTCCTCTTTTGACCAGACCCTTATTAGCTATTTTGTAAATCCTTTGAGTTAAAAACTCTGTTGAAATGTGTCCAGACAGTTTGTATCTGACTGAACCTGGGTTACACAATCAAATGTGCAGCTCACACCCATCTGGCTCGTATGCCTGTGGTGGGTAGAACCAGACTGTTGCTCAAGTAAATCTGATCAAATAGCTAATGAAATATTCATTAAATCCAGGTGTGCTGTCACTTCTCTAAAACCATATCACAAGTTAGAGTTTTGCTTAGGCCAGTGCCATGTGACTTCCCTTATCCTGTGGGAGACATTAATCACATGTACCCACACACACACACACACACACACACGCATGCAAGCATGCGCAGACACACATTCACACACATTTTGTCCATCCCCATCTAATCCTCTGGTTTTCCTCTCATTTACAGTCTGAGCTGCCCTGTTTTCATTGTAGTCATGGACTGTGACTCATCGTGCGTCTGAGCCAAGCTATTTGCACTGGTTCACACTGGCTGACACACCTATAGGACCAGGAAACACACCCATTCCCACATATCCTTGTATTCAACTAGAATGGCCTGTCACAAAGCAGTGACAGTCAGAGGGGATTCAGTTTTTAAAAATGTGTACTGGATGTGCAAAATATTCAGTACGTGTCCCTAATGTTTAGTTTTATCCCTTTTGCTCAATCCACATTTTAGTTTTCTCAAAGTTCATTCTCGCAATCTTCTACTTATCTTTATCTGCTTATCTTGATTTCCAACACCTGCTGTGGATTGATTTGGATTTAATGCAGCTGAATCAATAAGGCTTTTATCTGGATTTACCTCATCAGTGACAGACTGAGCTGTTTAATAACAGTGAAAGTGTATGAACATAGTCATTCTGAGTAGTAAAAAACACGCAGCAGTGCGAGCATTTACTGTGGGGTTATGTGACCATAAACGTTTGAAACCTGCAGACAAATTGTTGACTAGCACACAGTTTGGACATGGATCCCGCTGTTTACATACTCACACATCATTTAGGAGTTATCTGTCTGGCCTCAGAGCAATTGCTTTTCAAAAGCAAAAACAGCCACACCTCAGTTGCAAAAAGTCAAACATGTACGGAGATGAACAAACAGGTACATTAGCAGAACACTTTGTCTGAAGAGGCAAATGATCCTTTTTACCGATTAAGCAACACAGTTTTGTAAGTGAATCCTTTAATACTGTAGAAAAGCACCAGAGAGACAACATCTGGACAATATAAATGATCTCTGCAGTCAATAAAATGATGTAATGCATGTTGTTTACATACTCATTCACAGAGTGTGTCTTCAGAACTTTCTGAGCCTTACAGTTGTGTGTTTTATATTAGGAACATTGTTACCGTCCTTCAGGATAGTTCTGCGAGTAAAGCAATACCACACTTCGTTTAGAGTTCTGTAGGGTCTCTGCTTATCTTGCGCATGGCTGGGATTGCGTCTTCACTTTTATCTCAACATTCACACAATTACAGACATATACACACACATGCGTACACAAAACACTGAGTCTTCTTTCTGTACAGCTGCACCCTGTTTTTAAGAGAAACAGAATCAGCTCTTTTGACTCATGGTGGTGTAATGTGGTAATATTCAATTATATGTACGCACATGTACAAGAGTGTGAGTGTGTGTGCCACACCCTGTTCGATCCCTACAAAGCCACGCAGTAACTTCCTCCGTGTTTGCTCTCCTCTTTGCATGTTGTTTGCTATTTCACCTCAGTGAGAATGGGTGTGGCAAGTGGACAAGAAGCCAGGAGGTGTTTCAAGGACACTGAACACTGGGGTGAGAGGTGAACAAGCAAACACACATGTTAACACACAGTACATACCACATCCCACATGACATCCCATCTGCAAAAATGGATCTGCACACATCCTAAATCAGTGATTCCCACCTAGGAGGACTTCTTCTGCAATTGTGAGGGAAAATGTGGAAAGATTACAGAGTAACTCAAGCAATTAAAAAAAAAATACAATTGAAATTATGGTATGCTGAGTCAGCTGAAACACTACATGAAATTGAGAGAAATAAACTAGTTAGGAGGCAGACAGAAAGATAATGGACAAATGGTTTAAATAGATAGCTTAAATAATAAATATATACACTGTTGAACTATACCTTCAAGTAATGACCAAGTTCTTGAAATAGCCACTCAAAAGTAATGGATACCATGGAATGGAACTATTGAAAATACAGGTAATTAAGGTCACTTCAGAGTCAGTGAGGGGGTACATCTGAGAGGGCTGTGGGGAGACATCAGAAACTCAGTATTCTAAAATATTGTTGCTTTTGCAGAACTCATGCTTTATCAGACAGTTTCATCTATAAGTCTGTAAGTTCTCATATTGCTGACCCAATATTATCCGTAATCCCAGGCTGAATGTGTCTGAGGCACCACCCAATATGACTCTGTCCCAACGGCTCATGTAGTTTCTTCTTTTATTTCTCCACCACACTGAACGTTGCCATTGTATAACTCTCGGTAATCATTTACAATGTTTTGAATCGTCTGAAACAAAAGTCACAATGTGTGGGATTTTTTTTGTAACACTGAAGATGAGTTTAGCAGAGCCTGGTTTGATTTGACTGGCCGTGCATTTGAGACAAAGCCTGTGTCTGTGGAGACTAAAACATCACTCAGGGCATCGTGTGATGTATTCTTAAAGTGCTTGAAATAACAATAGGCTGTAATAGGAACTGTGATGACTCAAAAAGGAGTTTCACTCTAAATAATTCTTTCATGTGACACTGGCTATTACAAAATTATACAGGAAAGAGAGTATGGTCTTCCTACTGACAATTACTCAGATTAGTAATTGCTATTTTCTGTTTATGAAATGGTGGAGCAAAATAACAAACTATGTGAAGCATGCTTTCCAAATCTTGAATACATCTCGAAATACAGAAACAGAAATAAACATATGTGACAAAAAACATGCAACTATTATAATTTAGTAGGCATTTTAAAAAGAGACCACTTGAGACAATCCCGCCTTATAAACACACTCTTTGCCTTTTGTTTGTAAGTAAAGGACTCACTCCTGAGTCATTTTGTTAATGATAACTTTGTGTCAGTTTGTGTGCAGTAATCTAAATTCTGTAATAACATGTTTATGTCATTGCCCATCACAGGATACCCATTTTATGGCTTGGTACTCTGTGTAGTTGATCCTTATTCTAAAATGTGAAGCAAAAACTGCTGAAAAATAATTCAAAACAGTACAATTGTTTGTTTTTTTGGTTTAAATGGACAACAAGTTGAGAAAATAGATAGATGACTTCTGTGCTGATCATTATGTAAGCATTTCTGCAGGGCAGTTAAAGGCTGCCTCTTGTGCATGGGTGTCAGTTGGGTATAGTGAGGTGCGTCACATGCCTTTAACTGTACAAATGTTATCAGTGTTGCCAGTTTTTTAATCATTATTATTATTGTTATTATTATTATTATCATCCATCCATTGTCTATACCGCTTATCCTTCAGGGTCGCGGGGGGAGCTGGAGCCAATCTCAGCTGACTTTTGGTGAGAGGCGGGGTACACCCTGGACCGGCCATCAGCCAACACATAGAGACAGACAACCATTCACACTCACGGGCAATTTAGAGTCACCAGTTAACCTAACCTGCATGTCTTTGGACTGTGGGGGGAAACTGGAGTACCTGGAGAAAACCCACGCAAGAGAACATGCAAACTCCACACAGAAAGACCCCAGGTTCAAACCTGGAACCTTCTTACTGTGAGGCAACAGTGCTAAAAAAGATAAAGAAAACTAGTATGAGTTTTTTTGCCTGATTAATATATAAAAAATATCCTCTCTGTCACAGCTCACTGCTCATACTTCAGTTTTAATATAACTGACAGCTGATATTTTTTGTGATAAAGTTACTTGGTCATTTCATTTATCTAGGAAGGAGCAACTTTTCCTGTTGCTTGTCATCGGACCCTCTACAGTATGTGAAGCAGTGGGTGGTCCCATGGCTGCTGGGAGCCACTCCCTTGCACCGGTCCCCTCCCCAGCATTCCCCTCCCTTTGCAAACCAGGAGCCCTACCCAGCTCCATGTTCAACCACTCTGCTCAGCCCAGAAGAGCAGCCACACAGAAAAAAAGAAGTTTAAATCAACTCAGAGAAGAGGAGGGAGGGAGAGTGGGGGGAGAAAACGCCCTGGAAACTTGGTGGATCGAGAAATAGGAAAAGAGTGACAGAATCCTAACAGACTGCAAGGTTGCGACTGGAAGAAGCGTTCATTCTTGGGTTGGGGAGAAGTGGAGAGGGCAAGTTTTCAAGGATGCTCAAGCTGGTGTGAGGCTTCTTGGGCGCAAAGACTGCGCACAGGTAAATACTTATTTCTTCTTCTCAGATTGAAGTGAATGCTTATTTTAAAAACTGTGTTTCTGAACTTTGTTGCCAGCTGTGCATCTCTTCAAATGTACAGCAAATCACTTGTATCAACTTTGCCAAAGTTTAAACAAGTAAGTTGCAGAAGAGTCCAAGTTATCTGCCCAACATTGCTGTATATAACCCAATGTGCACTTGTAGTGAGTGTGTACATCAGTGGTGAGATTACAGTAACTTTGTCCCACTTAATATATTTATCCTGTGGTATCCTATTGTTTTTTCCTGAAGAAAAGTTTTACTTTAGGGGAACTTTGTATGAAGAGAAAAAAATGTGCATTATCACTTAAGTGTTTTTCTGTAAAAGTGTAAAGCGACAGTGATTTTGTATGGACATCATTGTAGGTTTTAAATACTGATCCTAGTGCAGGACATGAGAAGTGGGTGTGTACCCACAGCCACCACATGAATGCAGAGGACTTGACTGGAGTTGCGCACTTCACTTTTCCTTTAACTGGTCACAAAGACTGTTATCCAAGGTGCATATGTGCTGAAGCTAGTTTTGTAGAGAGAATATAGGCTATCTTCATATGACTGCAATTCTTTAACAAATAAGAGGTAACACTCAAAGTCACTCTACTTGTGTAGTGATATTACTATTGTGTGATGTAGACGTCCTTTGCAGATACATAATTCCCAATTTTTCAGTATAAAAAACTTTTTTTCACTGGATTATTACAGATTAGGTGAAAATTGAATTGAAGAAGTGCCAGAAAGATAAAGGAGTCAGGTTGCTTGTGTTGATGTTAACACTCTGGTGTGTCCCTAATCAGTACAACGCCCTTTGCTGAGACTTGGAAGTTTAAAAAGTAAAGGTACTTCCCTATGAGAGCCAGCAGCAACAAGCTTGGGTGTGGATTCCTCTCTTTCACCTCCCTCCACCCCCTCCTTTTTTTCTCCCTCCCTTCTTGCTTTGCTGTCTCCTCACAGAGGCACACCCTTTACAGCCAAAAAAAAAAAAAAAAATCATACATGCTACAGACAGTCGTCGCAGTGAGTCCCTCCAAACACACCCAATTGTTGTTTATGGAGTTTCCAGCAAAATGCATTCATATTTTTTGTCTCCTCCTATCCACCCTGTTGTAGGGTGCTGTATAATTATCAGTCATATGGAACAATGAAAATCTCCTTATGGGTATTAAGAGTACTTTAAATGCAGTCTGCTTTTGTGGAATGCGGTGAACTTGTCTGAAGGTTTTTGATATGTTATGAATTAATCTTTGAACAAGGTGTACCTTCTGTCCAGATAGCATTGCATTAGAGAGAGATGTAAACTATCGGTGCTGCTTTGTACTGCGACATGTATGTTTTTAATGACTTCGCTTTTTTAAGTCTCGGCCAGAGAGAGATTTCTTTCTCGTTCTTTTACGTTGGGTCTCTTAACCTGGGCTCCCAGCCAGGGTGTGCAGGGGAGGAGAGAGGAGGGGAGAGTAGAAGGAGGGAGGAAGACGGGGAAAGAGAGTAAGGGAGTGAGGGGGGATGGGCGGGGTGAGGGCGAGGAGGGGAGTAATGGAATGTAGTGGTTTGGAAAGACAAGCTAATTGAAACCAGGTTTGAGGCATAGAGGGGGGAGCTTAGACTTTGCACATTTGGAGAAGGAGTGAAATGTATTTTATCTGCCCAAAAAGTTGAGAGATGGTTATTTTTCTGCCTAACTGAAGTATCTAAAACACAATGAGCATCTTTCCAGGTGTGGTTCAAACTAGACATGATATATATTCTGGCCTGCATTTGTTATAATGTGTTTGTTCAAGTTGAAGAAAAGGCAGATAAAAAACCCAGACCAGAAGTAATCTTTTGCCGAATCTTGATTGAAAGTCAAATTTCTCTGTCTGCTGACTGTCTGCCACAGCTCCCTCCTGCCACACCCAAAAAATCATGTCAGCGGCGTGTCAGGGAAAGCTCTGCAGTCTGATCTACAATGCGAACTTGACTCAAGGTGGTTAATTGCAACACAGACTGCTTGAAGAGGGCTAAAAGGTTTTTGTGCAGTAGGTGGCCATTTAAACTATAAGCTATATTTCAAGAATTCGTGTTTCAGTTGGTGATAATGTGACACACGGTGCTGCATTACACGTTTTACTTCAGGTGTGGACTTTTGCTGCAAGCAAGGGTATGGACTTACTCAAACATAATAAAGATGTGTTTCAAGCAATGAAACATTCCTAACTGGTTCTTTTGTGCCTGCAACTAAAACCGTTAACATGGTGTCATTTTGGCCTGGGGTGGTTTCTGTTTATTCAAATACTTGCACTGTCCAATGGTGCAGCAGTACAGAGGCTACATTATATTGTAACCTAAATAAATGCAAGATATTTGGAATTCCACAAACCACTCTGAAGTTTTGACGAAGCTTCATTGGTCAAATATTGCTTGGTCTTTATAGCTGACATTGGTGCTACACAATGCCATTCACGCTGGTTTGGTTGCACTTGCCACCCATGAGCATATTTACTAGCCTGAGGAGAAAAAAAACATGCCTCATGACTAATTGGGTCCTTAGCTTGACTTTGATCAGATATTAATCACAAGGCTGTACCAGAAATACTGCATATTTTTGCCCTGTTGACTGGCAGTGCAGATGAGAGGAGTGGTGTTACTCAGCCGTGCTGCTGTGGAACGGAAAGAAACTGGTATCTAGCACACTTCCTCTGCCATTTCCTCATGGGTTTGTTTGGTGGGTGGTTGGAAGGAGGGACAGCAGAGAGGGGTGAAAAGAGGGAGGTGATTGTAGTGAAGTGAAAGAAGGGAGGGTGCTGGCAATCAAATTGTAGCTTATTTATTTTCACACTTGACATTCATTTGGAGGCCCAGCAGGGCTCTGAGACAGCCTGAAGTTCCAACAGAGTCACTGAAATTCCATCCTGAAGATTGATTGTGTAAAAGAATAGCAAATTCCTACTGTTCTGTACTGTTTGTACTGAACTGTTCTAGTGTCGGAGGTTTCGTTTTCTTCCAGCTGCAAATAAACATCCAACTGCAGTGTGTGATTTTACAAAGTCTTTCTAGACAATCCACCCAGCAGCCACTCCCTTCTCAGTCCATCCAGTGCTAGTTTGGAATGTTTCAGCACGTCCCCAGTATGCTCCGTGAAGCACCTATCATTACAAACGCCTGCCTGGTTGTTGAGAAATAGTGATGATGTATGTGAGTATGATGAGACAGTCATCACATGTTACACACAATACTCCTGTAAGTCACACCTATGCACACACATTCAGACTTGCTTATGGACACTTCAAGTGATGCAAGCGTGGTACTCAAAAAGGATGTGACTCATTTTTCTGATAAGCCAATAACTTTCACCACTTCTCAGCCAGACATCTGCGAATCCACCCAAAAACAATAGATCTTACATAACTGATGCTGTACTGCATAGCCTACCTGCCACCCACACCAGCCTCTACAAACACTGTTCCAATGCCCTGCGTGCAAGAATGACACGCAGCATCTGTTACTAAAGCTCTATTTGGAGTGAGACAGCCAAAATGTCAGGGCAGCGGGGCTTGGAATGTGAATTTAGAAATACATTCAGCTTTGTTTAGGTTTTCTTTATCTGGCACAAGATACTCAAGGGTGGCATGTGTCACAATTCACACCCTCTCTTGCTCTAAACAACTGCACTACTCTGTCTGAATATGTATCCTAATAGCATGCTTCAAATTCTACAGCTATGGAAGTGTAATGCTTATATATACATTCTGCTGCTATGATTGCCATACAGCACTCCTCTTACCCTTCATGCCCCTTCTTCACTTGATTTGTTGTTGTTCAAACAGCAGTTGTTAAGACTAAAACAAACCCTGACTGAACTGCCAAACTAGACTGAGTTGAAATTGGGCAGTTGCATAGCATGGATTGCATAAGGTCGCTATGGATGTCTGTAAACCTGTGCTTTCTTTTATCAATCTCTCTGGTGTATATACTTATGCAAGTTCAAAATTTGCATCCTCAGTTCAGTTAATCTGCAGCTCTGCATCGCTTCATGTTATTTTTTGCTTTGTTAGTTGGTCAATGTTCCTGGCTCTGAAACTGCATGTAGGCACTACCCCAGGATCACTTCTCATTTCAGAAGTTCAGCTACAGCCAAAATATTATGTTTCATTTTTGCAAAAATGCAAAAATGATACTGGTGCTTTCTTTTGTATAACTCAATATTACATACAACGCCTCTAGTGGGATTTAGAGGCCCACAAAAGCAGCAGTGCGTGATGCGGCACAAGTTCCTAAAATGACAAGGAAACACTCCCCTTAAAACTTAAGCACACAAGGAAAAAATGAATGATCGGAAATTCAAAGTGTGATTGTCCCTCCTTCGATGTATGATCGGCACCATGAGTTATTTGAGACATACTGCTGCACCTTTCTTTTACTGTCTTTATGTGAACAAGCGGTGTAATTATTGCAAGCAAGACATAGCTGAGGTGTACTTTCAACGCAACCAGTGCCCTTGTTTGTGATTTTGTACAGTTTTCTTCAGTTTTTCCATTTTGTGCATAACTCCTGCCAAAGTCACAATGGTTTAATCAGCAGCAGCCCAAGTTGGCGTCAGTGGGCAGGCTTTGGTCTTATGCAGGACTTGTGGTTGGTCTATGTGGACTATGGAGTGCAGAAAAGAACCGTTTATTTTGTTGAGCATTCCTTTTATATGCGTCACACATGCATGTCCTATCTGCATTTTTGAGGGAATAATGAACCTACCCTTGAGCTTTTTTTGTATTTGTTGTACTCGCTACGTCAAACTACAGGGGAGATAGAGCAACAGGGCATCTATTTTGTTTTGACAACATGACTGATTTGGTCAGTGCGCCTCTCTCCCCCTCGATCTCTATCTGCACTGAGGCCTTTTTACTTGTTCATAATCAAATCTTATCACTCACCAGCACCGCTGCGCCTGATTCACTTACGACTGAACTTTAATCATTGTCACACTGCTCCTGTTTTCTGTTGATTGGATTTGGCAATCAAGCTGATGGATTGACTCCAGCTACTTTGATAGTCTCCTGTGTGCTGTGACCTGCTTAAGCACAAACAATGTCAGTTAAACAGCACAGGTATGTCACTTCATGGCATAGAAGAAGAAGGTGGGGTGGGGTGCGAATGGATAGCAATGAGGTAAGGAGTGCCGTTAGTTGTTTTTCTTTGAGCACAGGTGGAGTCAAATAAAATGATGATGATAACAATGCTGCAGCCCATCCTGTGCTGCTTCTCAGGGTTCACTTTAGATAGTGTGTTTCAGGGTGCCATTAAATGAGCGTTCTGTGTGGTGTTCTTGTTTATTTGAGCAGAAGCTGAGGGTTGGGGGAGTGGGTGGTGGACTGACTACAGAGGGGTGAGCACACAGACAGGGTGCAGGGTGGGCAGCACAGAATAGAGCTGGAGTCAGAGAGAAAGAGGACATTTCTTTGGAGTTAGTCACTGTGGGGAGAGGCTGGGCTCCCTTCCAGCTGGCCTGACGGCTATATCAAAGAATGTGTGTGACTGGAGGCCTGGGTGGGGCTGTGCACTGAGCTGCTCCCTCTCCAAACAGAGCGCTGAGGCAAAGCAACGTTATCCACCTCGTGGACTGTGGCGTGGTATTTCTAGTCTCCTACACAGCATGTGTTTTTATTTTCTCTCTGCACTGTTGGTGACCACACTTCACCTTTCCATGCATGCCTGTGTGTATGTTGATGTGTGTGGTCTCACCAAGGTATTGAAAACAGAAGGTGGAGCCAGCTATTTCTTATCTTTTGACTTTGTCTACTTAGATATGGCCATTGTAAAAAAAATTCTCATCACTTTCATCATATATCTGGATGATACAGCAAACCACAATTATAAACAAATGTTACAAAAAAATATCATAAGCCCCTCATTCACAGAGATCTCACATGCCCTTTATTTAATGTTTTGTTTCGGGCATCAGGCAAATCTGTCTCACATTATCTTCAGTATGATATCTTTACCTTTGAAACATCAGTCAAATCTTCACTTGAATTACGCCCGACATGGCAGTCTGATTAATACGTCTCTGTAACAAGAGTATGGGCTGGAGAGTGTACACAGCTGCTGTGGAAGTCTCCCTATACAAACAAAACGACAACCACGTACTGGCTGGCATTTATCTCAGCTATGTCCTGTCTATTTCAGTATAGGACCCATTCAAAAAGGCATTCAACAGCAATGCATTTTTAGACAAAACTTGAAAGAATTTCACAGGCTTATCACTTTGTTTCTTCTTTTAAAGACCCGGATTACTCACTTTCTCTGTACTGCATTTAGTGTTTAGTAAGTATAGGCGTTTAAAATCAGACTGTTTAGAAATGGTTTCAGAGTCTCACAAACACAGTCATTTGGCACAATTTTCAACAAAGTAATGAGCAATTTAGTTTATTGAACACAGGGGACTTGTGAGGGGTGGGGGTGGGGCTGGGGGGGGTTGATGATGGGGATGGAGAGCCTGTCTCAGAAGAATTTTTCTGAGGGACATGTTCCCACCGGTAGATGCCTGTCTGTACACACATCAAATCTGGTTCTGTTTGTACTGGGACAGACATAGAGAGGCTTTGTTTCACAATATGCCGGTGGGTTGAAGCAATAATCCTTGTAAGTCCTGTACGTTTTTTGGGCTAGTCACAGCGGGTAAAAGTAAGATTGACCTGGCATGCAGAATGACACTTAGAATCCAAATGATGAATGTAGCTGAAACAACAATACTCTACTCCATCACTACATGGCATGCCAATTTATGCAGCTGTAATAATAATAATAATAACAATAATAATAATAATAAGAAGAAGAATGATGATGTATCATATGATTTTATTCTTCTTCTTATTGTTATTGTTATTGTTATTATGATGTAGCACCAGTCATTTTCCAACAGCAAAACGTACAACAAATGATGTGATAGCGCTAGGTTCGCTCATGTGTCACTGAAGGATCTTTTCGGATCATATCGATGATGCAAAGTACTGTGGTCACTTGTATGGGCTTGGCTTGGCTCCGGCTCGACCGTTGTACAGAACAGAAGAGGGAATATTAAGAAGAGGCTAACAAGCAACAGTCGTGGCATCACTCTGATACTCTCCCATCCTTTGGGTCATTTGCACAATAAGTGCAGCATCAAAGCTAAGCTTCGCCAACCAAATGTTCTTATATACAGTTATACTACACTGGTTTTACACACTGACACTGTGCATTCTAGTCTCACAGTCATCGCACAAGCAAAGTAACTAGAGCACAGGGATTCACAAGCATGGTACATTTCCTTGTAGAATTATGCTTGAACTGGATTTGCTGGTGTCTATTTACTTCTGTGCAGAAGTGAGGGCCACACCAAACAAGTAGCTGGATTTATTGACATAAAGGGAGTCTTTCGCATCATTACTTGCTAGGGTCAACACTGCTACCATTGGTTGGTTAATTATTAAAGACTCTGAAGGCTTTGATTAGTCGTGTAAGGGCCACTGAGCATGTACACTAAAATGCCATGAGTAAACAATGACTGTAACCACAAAATATGTGGCTTTGTGCAGTATTTTGGGACACACCTCTAAATGCAACAGTGACTTGTGTTAAGAATATCTTTGTTATCTGTCAAACATTGGACTGAAATATTTTTCTTTGAAATTTTTGTAACACCCATGATAATGGTAGAACTTCTTGACAGGAACTTTAACGTATTTATTGTAAACTCATTCAGATTACGTAAATCCTAATCCTGTTTTAATTGTCTGTCAACAGAAGTCAAGAATTCAAGAACCACAGCATCAAACTGAAGCCCTTGGCCTCGCTTGAGCAACCTGAGGTAAGTGTCCTTAGAGATAGGCTAATGCAAGAAATCCCCACAACACATCTGTTACTGGTTAAGTAAAGGAAAGAAAACTACATTTCTTACTACCCATCACTCCACTCTGGAGCCATCAAGTCAGTGTCACCTTAGAACAGCATTCTGTTGTGTGGCCAGACGCCAAATCCCTGTTGGAATGTGTGTTGCAAAACCTGGAAGGTCATGCCATCGTCATTCAGCTGTGAAAGGCCTGCCTTGTGGAAACCTGACACTTGGCTGCTTCTGCTCCCGGTGCCTCCTCTTTGCACCCCTCCTTCCTCCCCCAGACACCACCTGTTCTGCTAGAACCCCTTTCCCCTTCTTATGAAACAACCCTGTCAAAAGCCTCCCAAGCTCACACTCCTTTAACTGTTTGTAGTCGGCAGCTGTGGACGATTTATTCGTTAGGAGTGGAGGGAAAGCTAGCAAAAGAAGCAATGTATGCGAGTTGGGACCTTCTGTATGCAGGCTTTTGACAGGCCGTAAGAGAGGCGCATCCAGAAATGCCTTGCGGTTGCACTCTAGTTAACAGAAGCCTGTGTCTGGCTGGCTGTCCCCATGTCCCCCCTTACTCAACACACATCAAAGGCTATTATAAAACATGATATATGAACATACTTATTTGCTTCCCTTTGCCCTCACTGGCTCCATGGTTCCCTTCAACACTTGTTGTAGAATATAATTTTATGTGTCCTTCAAATATGCTTTAGATGACATCAAATTTAAGGGGATGACATCAGGAATGTCGCTCCCAGGCATGTCAGAGAAATTAAAAGGAAAGAATAGAGGAATGATTGATTGTCATATTGCCTGATCACTTTGAGTCACAGACTGCTTGCCTGTCTTATGATACCAAGAACAGAGGCATACTTATTTAGCATCTGTTTACATCACAGCCCATATCTAATCATATGATCTTAGTCAAGTTAATTGTTCCTTTGTGTTGTATTCCCAAAATGGGGCATGCTATGTTTAGGAATATTCTGCTCTTACACTTGAAACTGAGTTTGATTTAGAATGAAGACAGAGAGTGAAGTGTCTAAATATTCAGGTTGTCTTATGCACAGCGTGATGTTATAAGCTGCTGAGGAGACTCTTCAGTGATAGCCCTGTATTTTCATTCCTACTTGGGTTTTTCTTCCTCCTCTTACTGGCTAGCATTCCACAGAGCAGTTCCATGACGATTCCTCTCCCTTTCTCACTTGCTATTTTGCTTTCCCCCATTTCCTCTTCCCTACATCTCACTCCCTCTTTCTCAGTTCCTTCCTTCCCTCCTATAGTGCTGCGATCTTCAGCTCCTCCCTGCAGCTTGATGCCAGATATATGTTAAAGCAGGTTAAGGTAATGACAGCTCCAATAGTTCACCCTCGATCATGGAGAGCCACAGAATGAGGGTAAAATGTAGGCGTGAGGAAAGAAGTTGAAAGGTGATTATAAACACAAATATTTCAACACATAGATGGATAGGCAGGAAAACAAAGAAAGGGAGAGAAAGTCTGTCCTGAGGTCATCCCTTCGAGTGAGAGCTGCAGAAATGAGTCAGATAATAATTTTCTCCCTCTTGCTCTTGGAGAATTTTTGTGAACGCGTGGACGTTACTTTCCCTTTTCTTTTCAGCCAATGATAATATATGCCTTGTTCGAGAGTTAAAATGCTCTATATTCACTGTCCCCCACTCATATGCTGCATAGTTTTTATGCAATGTCAATATGCTCTGAGAAGTATGCAGAAGAAAAAAAGTGAAGACCATGTGAAACATTTGTCAGCTATTTTTGTCTGTTTTCACTGAGTGAAGGAGGAGAGGAGGTGCATGTGCAGAATGAGCCGCATTGTGACCCATAGGGAAAACACAAATTCTTTTGGCTCAGTCCAAATACTCTCGGGTTGGGATCAGAAGGACCTGGTTAAGATACTCAAGCTGGCAGTGTCAGTTGACTTGAGACGTATTCGATCTGCATGAGTTAACTGGGTAAAGCTGGGCTTTCGAACTACAAACACACATTTCTTTGTACTGTTTGATGCATTTAATGCTGTGGAAACTGGCATATTGATAGATTCATGTTGCTAGTTTCAGAAAAGTCATGCTGACAGGGACAATGAGAAAAAAAGAGGGAGGGGGTAAAAAGAAAGATAGAGCAGAAGATCGGGTTGTAAACACCTGCGAGTGTTTGGCATCATCTTTGGCATAAACACTGTCCTCATCTCTGGTGTTATTACTTTCAATGGCCCTGGATCTTGTTATTCAGCCCTGAGAGTCTGCAAAAGGCTATTTTGGAAAGAGGGCTTAATATTACCTCAAAGCATTGCATGCATTTCCCAGTATTCCCAATCACGTAGGACCATTCTATTTATTGACTTGTGTTAATTGCATGTTGCATGTTGTGTGCCCTTGGACAGGGTCCAGCAAACTACGGGAGGCCCGGTTCGGCATTCCAAATGCGTTTCCAATGTGTTTATTAATGCCTTTTTAAACAGCCTAACTTTCACAAACATTCTGCTCTATTAGTGCTTGGGATACAATTGTGTCAGGAGACAAACAGTTCTCTAGATCTACATGCACTATCTATATTTATAGCCTATTGTTTGACGTCTCAGTGAACTAGCCAAAACATCAGTGTTGCCTTCTTCAAACCTTCTCATATGTTTAAAATATTCTATACTGGTAGAGTGGCAAGAGTAGTAGATGGCCGTTGACCATGTGATGCTTATTACAGACACTTGTCACAAATAACTGTTTTTTTTATCTTTGCCTCAGGTTCCTCTTGTTCCCACCAGCTTGTTATCTTGCAGAACAGTGTGGCAGCTTCAGTGAATGGGGAAGGCACTTGTGGTTTACTGGTGTAATTATGTTATTTGTCAGTTCTGAAAAGACAAATTAGTGGTTCTGATCACATCAAAATACAGCTTTGCTGCCAGAAACCTGGCAATGCATTTTCATACCCACTGGCCACCCCAAAGTTGTAACTTGGAATGCTCTGAATTGGTATCTTGACTGATACAACAACAAAAAAATCCACTCTGATCCCTTTCCAAGTTGGCCTCTGGTTGTCAAGTCTACCCCATAAACATACAGGCAACCACTCACCACTATGACTCATATCCCGTTTCTTTTGTGCCATCCTGTGGATAGGCTTTTACCGCACATATAAGCTGTTTACATCCATACAGATAATTTGCTGAAACTGCAACAGGCAGCAGAATGGAATGACTGGTAAAACAGCTTTGCCAGTGTCTTGCAGTGCAATATTATTAAGCAAACAAACAAGTTAAGTACTATTACTATCAGATATTAATCGGTTATTGTTAGTATGATCAAGTCAAATACTCAAGCATAGGATGATAACACAGCACACTGAATGACCTTGTCTTTTAAAGAGAACAGTTTACAGCAACAATCTGTGTCGTATTGAGTAGCAGAAAGTTTTTACTATTATAGTTACAGTAATTATCATCTTGATTCTGTCATGTCAGTGAGCCCTCTGGAAACTGAAATGTTGGTCCAGGTGGCAGAAATGGTTGCGTGTTAATGTTAAGATTGTTAGTTTGGACGATGTGTTTTCATGCACATGGAAAGTATTTTTGAGCAAGACACTGAACCCCAAATTTCCCCTGATGTATGTGTATATAAAGGAAAAACATCACTTAAGAGCCAACTGCATGCAATGTGAAAACATATAAACCTTTGCTGGCTAGCTAGAGACATATAGCTCAGACAGCTTTATGCAATTGATGGTGTAGGTTGTAGAGTAGAGTTTGGTATTGATGAAAGAATGGGCTGTCTGTTTGAGGTGAGTGGGTTGGACTAGTGAGCATGTTTGAAGACTGATGTGAACAAACCTTGTTATTGTTGTGATGGTTGCAGATGTGTTTACTACAATGCATGTAATGATAGACCGTCATAGAAAAACTAAGCATGCCTGTACATTGGCTTCATGGGAGCTCATAGAAATATGATGAATTGTTGGATCAGTGATTGCTTATGGAAAGGGATTCTGTATTATGGCCAGCAATATCTAGTACAGTCTAATGACCATACCCAGGAAGATGCATAATATGTCCTTTAGTATTGCTGAATACACTATAAAGAGGATCAACATTGTGTTGCAGTAGTTATGAATACCATTACAAATATATGGTCAACCTAGACTGAAACTAATATTCAGCTGTCGTTAATAACCAGAGTAAGAAGCTTGATTTGCATTGTGTGTGTGAGCATTTACAAATGTGTACCTGTTTTAGTCTACTGTTTGTGGATGTGTATGTGTGTTAAAGATAGAGGGCATGCGCTAACATGCTGGTGCATTTGTTACTGTGCATTTCTGTACCTCTGTGTGTATTTTCATAAAGTAAGGTAGCTTTAACCATCATTGTTCTCTGTCTATTGACATTGGAGCTAGGGTGTAGGCGCAGGATTGGGCTGCTTTCCGTAGGGCAGGGTGTGGTCTGTGTTCAACCAAATTTCCAAAACACAGAGAGCCCAGGGGGGAGGGATCTGATGGTTTGGAGTTTTGGAGGGAATGTAGAGGCTGTGTTTTCCAAAGGAGTTTTAACACCATCTAGTGTTCACCATTGGGACCTACAAGCCAGACTTAAAGAGCAGTAAAAATTTGATTTAGCTAGATACAGGATTTACTTTAAGGGTGAAAGAACATTTGTACTCCATTTGTATGGAGTAAAATACTGTGTGAACATAAACTGATGCATTGTTTGTCATGATTTTATTTTAATAATTATCATCATCTTTTCTTTTTCTAGGAAAACCAAGATTGACTTTCCATCACACCAGGGCTTAGACAGAGGGAAACAAAACCAAGGTATTTTACAAATTAAAGTCAGAATAAATCCCTTGTGCTTTCTATTTTTCATCTTATATACATTTGGATGCAAATACATATAATGTTTTTTCAGCTACCTTGGATTTTTTTCCCATGACCCATTATTTGTATGGTTGTGTTTATAGATGGCTGAAGAGGAAGAAACCAGGGAGGTTCTCTTTCTAGATTGGGAGGGTCCAGACAAAACTGGCTTGACCATTGAACAGACAAGTGGAGGAGAGATCTTAGTTAAGGAGGTGAAAGGAGAGTCACCTGCAGCACGATCTGGAAAAGTATATGAAGGTAGCAAATTCTTTTTTTCATCAAATCATCAAGTATGAAGTAAGATTTACCTCAACTACATTCTGACTAGTCTTTGGTAGCCCTAACAGACTTTTTGCTACTGTCTCTATCTAATTCATAGGTGACCAGATTGTGGGTGCCACTGTCTACTTTGATAACATGAGCTCAGAAGAAACAGCTGAGCTACTGAAGACACTGAATCGCCACAAGGTTGGACTAAAACTACAAAACAAAGGAGACAAATCCCCTTGCTGCTCGCCCCTGAGCACACCATGTCGGTCACCAATGGGCACCCTGACATGGGAGGGGAAGACCCGTTTTGGAGGTTCCAGCCCAGACATCATCCTTGTAAGTTTTTTTTTAAAACTAAATGATAACCATTGAGGTGAAGCTACTGAACAAAATGGGTGGTATAATAACATTTTGAGTTGTATGTCTTCTTGTGTTTTTCTGTCAACAGAGTGGGGATGATGAAGACTATAAGAGAATATACACAAAAAAGATTAAACCAAGGCTGAAGTCTGAAGACCTTGCAGAGGGAGTAGATGTTCGCACAGAGCGGCATAGCAGCACAAGCAGCGATGGCAGCACAATCACCACCATCACCCGCCGCATCACTACCTACACTGTGGATATGCCAAGTGGCATAAGTGAGCAAGTTGAACTTTCAAGCCCAGAGTTCAAGGGGCTAAGGCATGAACCTGGAGATGGCTCTCCTCGTTTCAGAACCTCACATGGCAGCCCTTCAGGTAAAATGGGAGCACAAGAGGGAATTTTTGAGTCAAGTGATGTCTTTCACACTGGACCAAAAGTTAGCTTGACAGAGACACACTGGGGCACTGGGGGAGTCCAGACCACAACAATTAGAGAGGTAGAAAGAGAAAGAGGTACAGGTCTCAGATTTAAAGGGTCTAACTTTGCAGTAACAGAAGGTAAAGGCGAGGGAGGCTTTGAGATCTCAAGAGGGAGTGGAGAGCAAGGGGATGGAAACATTCAGGTGCCTAAAACAAGCATATCATTAAGAGACAGCACAAACATCGGTAGCAGGCATGCTACTATAGGTGGCATTGAGGGCACAGAGGTACCCCCAACTGATGAGAGTGGAGGGACAATTAGCTTGTCTTTACCAGGAAAAACCATGCAGATTTCAACTTCACCCATGGATAAAACACAGGAGGGAAGTATTGACACCAGTTTAGGTGACAGGACAGTGATGTCTGAATTTACCATCACTCACCCACATGCAAAGGGATCAGGCAGTATTGATACTCCAAATGTCAAATTTGGTAGAGGTTCCAGTGGTATTGATACTGAATTTAGAGGTGGCAGGATAGGAGGATCAGCAATAACAGTTAGCAATGTGACTTCAGGATATTCCTCAGTGCCAAGCAAGATTTCAACAGCAGGCTTGGATATCAACCTTACAGGTTCAAAACTGAAAGGTGAGGTTGACGTTAACATGCCAAGCCAAAAGGGGGGAATGAAAGCAGCTGGAGTTGACACTGATGTTCCAGGCTATGAAACTGAGGACACTGTGAATGGCATAAAAATGTCAACAATCAATGTGCCTGTGTTTGGAATGAAAGGAATCAAGAAGGAGGGAACTAGTGTTGAAGTTAAACTCAGTGCTGATGCAGATATGTCAGTACCTGTGACACAGGAAGAGGTGCAAAAACCAGACTTAGTCAACAAAAGGACAGATATACAGATCAAAGGTCCTAGTGCTAACATTGAAGGACCAGTTGTCCAAAGAGTACCAAAGAGTGATAGCAAATATCAAATGGAAGTCTCTAAGGCTAAAATGACATCTTTAACTGGGCCAGATACAGATCTAAACCTAAACGGTTCAAAGGCTGAGGGAAATCTTGATGCAACAGTACCGAAGACTGAGATAGAAATAAAGGCACCCAAAGTAGACATTAAAGGTCCAACTATAAATACTGAGAGGAAAGAAGTGGATTTCAAAAGGCCTCAGATAAAGATACCATCATCTGGGACCAGTGACACTGAAGGACATGTACATGGGTTTGACTTAACAGGTCCTACGGTGGAAGCTCCAGATGTCGATATAAAATTCAACAAAACCAAAGTTGATGTCAAGGCACCTAAGGTTGACATTAAAGCAGATGTGGCTGTATCTGTTCCAAAGATTAAAGGAGATACAACAGCACCCAAAATTGACATCAAAGCTCCACAGGTGGATATCAAAGGGACAAATGGTGGCGTTGAAGTTCCAAAAATCAAAATGTCATCATTTGGTCCAAAGGTCAAGGGCCCAGATATGGATCTCAACCTTGCCAAAGGTGAAATTAATGTCAAAAAACCTGGACTTGACGTTAAAGCTCCAAAGACTGAAGGACTTGAAGGACCAGATGTTGATACTGAGGGGCGTAAAAGTGGCTTTAAAAGGCCTACAGTTCCAATTCCATCATTTGGAATTAAAGCTCCTGAAGTGGATGTGAAAGGGGTAGATGTTGACATTGAGAGTAGTGGTAATATAAAAGGATCGAAATTCAATATGCCATCCAGTTCAGGGCCAAAGGTGTCCTTACCAAATGTAGATAACAGACTGAAAAGTACTAAACTCAAAGGTGATGTAGATGTGTCGACTCAAAAGAGAGAGAGAGGCATAAAAATACCCGGAATCAACCTAGAAAGTCCAAATGTTGATATTAAAGGTTCAAAAGCGGAGGGACCTGATGTTGACAAAAACTTTCCCAAAGTTAACATCGATGTGAGAGCACCTGACATTGACATTGAAACTCCAGAGATTGAAATTGCAAGCAGTGAAGCAAATGTTAAAGGAACCAAAGTCAAGATGCCAGCCATAACAGTACCTAAGATGCCAGATTGTGATGTCAAGATAAAAGGCTCTAACATAGAGAGAAATGTGGATGTTTCAATTCCAAAGATTGAAGGAGATATAAAAGTTCCGGAGGTGGATATTGAAGGACCAGATGTTGACATTAAGGGCCACAAAGGTGGATTTAAAATGCCAAATATCCAAATGCCATCATTTGGCTTCAGAGGTCCAAAAGTGGAAGGTCCAGATGTTGATAAAAACCTTCCCAAAGCAAATATTGATGTGAAAGCACCTTATGTTGACATCAAAGCACCAGAGGCTGACATTGAAGGACCGGATGCAAAAATCAAAGGACCCAAACTAAACCTACCAACCATCTCAGGTCCAAACGTGTCCATGCCAGATGTTGACTTTAATCTGAGAGGTCCCAAACTCAAAGGTGACATGGATGTGTCAGCTCAAAAGATAGAGGGAGACATAAAAATACCTGAAATTGACATCAAGGATCCAGAGTTTGATACTAAAGGTCCAAAAGGTGGATTTGAAATCCCTAAAATCAAAATGCCATCATTTCGTTTCAAAGGTCCAGAGGTGGAGGGTCCAGATGTTGATGTAAATCTTCCCAAAGCAAGCATTGTAGCTACTGAATTGGATATCAAAGGACCAGAGATTAACACTGAAGGACCTGATGCAAAAATGAAAGGACCCAAAGTCAAGATACCTGCCATAAAAGCACCAAAGATGACTGATCTTGACATCAAGCTAAAAGGTCCTAAATTTGAGAGAGACATGGATGTTTCAGTTCCAAAGATCGAAGGAGATATAAAAACTCCAGAGGTAGATATTGAAGGACCGGATGTTGATATTGAGGGCCAAAAAGGAAGATTTAAAATGCCTAAAATACAAATGCCATCATTTGGTCTCAGAGGTCCAAAAGTGGAAAGCCCAGATGTTGATATAAACATTCCCAAGGCTACTATCGATGTGAAAGCACCTGACATTGACATTAAAGGAGCAGAAGTTGACATTGAAAGGCCAGATGCAAAACTCAAAGGACCCAAATTCCACATGCCAACCATATCAGGACCAAAACTTTCCATGCCAGATGTCGATTTCAATCTGGGAGGTTCCAAAGTCAAAGGTGATGTGGATTTGTCAGCTGCAAAGATAGAGGGTGATATAAAAACACCTCAAATCGAAGTCAAGGGTCCAGAAGTTGACATTGAAGGGCAAAAGGGTGGATTTAAAATGCCTGAAATTAAAATGCCATCACTTGGCTTTAAAAGTTCAAAGGTTGAAGGTCCAGATGTCAATGTTAAACTTCCAAAAGCTAATATCGATGTGAAAGCACCTGACGTGGACATTAAAGGACCAGAGTTTGACATTGAAGGACCTGATGCAGAAATCAAAGGGCCCAAAATCAAGATGCCGACCATAAAAGGACCTAAGATACCAGATTTTGACATGAAGCTGAAAGGTCCTCAATACGAGGGAGATGTGGATGTGTCACTACCAAAGATGGAAGGAGATATAAAAGCTCCTGAGATGGACATTGAAGGACCAGATGTTGACATTGAGGGTCTCAAAGGTGGATTTAAAATGCCTAAATTTAGAATGCCATCATTTGGCATCAAAGTTCCAAAAGTGGAAGGTCCAGATGTTGATATAAACCTTCCCAAAGCAAGTGTTGATGTGAAAGCACCTAGTGTGGACATTGAAGGACCAGAGGTTGACATTGAAGGACCTGATGCAAAAATCAAAGAACCCAAAATCAAGATGCCCACCATAAAAGGACCAAAGATGCCAGATTTTGACATGAAGCTGAAAGGCCCTAAAGTCGGGGGAGATGTGGATGTGTCACTACCAAAGATTGAAGGAGATATAAAATCTCCAGAGGTGGACATTGAAGGACCAGATGTTGACATTGAGGGTCAGAGAGGAGGATTTAAAATGCCTAAAATTCAAATGCCATCATTTGGCCTCAGAGGTCCAAAAGTGGAGGGTCCAGAGGTTGATATAAACCTTCCCAAAGCAAACATTGATGTAAAAGCACCTGATGTTGACATTGAAGGGCCAGAGGTTGACACTGAGGGCTACAAAAGAGGAATTAAAATGCCTAAATTCAAAATGCCATCTTTTGGATTGACAGGTCCACATGTTGAAGGGCCAGAAGTTGATGTCAACCTACCAAAAGCAGATGTTGATATAAAAGGACCTGACCTGGATATCAAAGGACCTGAGGTGGACATTGAAGGTCCAGGTGGTAAAATCAAAGGACCGAAATTCAACCTTCCAACCATTTCAGGACCGAAAATATCCATGCCAGATGTGGATTTCAATCTGGCAGGTCCCAAACTTAAAGGTGATGTGGATCTTTCCACTCCAAAGTTAGAGGGACAAGTAAAAACACCTGATGTTGACATTAAAGGTCCAGAGGTGGATATTGAAGGGCAAAAGGGTGGATTTAAAGTACCTGAAATCAAAATTCCATCATTTGGCTATAAAGGTTCAAAGCTTGAAGGTCCAGATGTCGATATCAAACTTCCAAAAGCTAATATTGATGTGAAAGCACCTGACGTGGACATTGAAGGACCAGAAGTTGACATTGACAGACCTGATGCAAAAATCAAAGGACCCAAAATCAAGATGCCAACCATAAAAGGACCTAAAATGCCAGATTTTGACATGAAGCTGAAAGGTCCTAAAGTTGAGGGGGATGTGAATGTTTCACTTCCAAAGATTGCGGGAGATATAAAATCTCCAGAGGTGGACATTGAAGGACCAGATGTTGACATTGAGGGCCCCAAAGGTGGATTTAAAATGCCTAAATTCAGAATGCCATCATTTGGCGTCAAAGTTCCAAAAGTGGAAGGTCCAGATGTTGACATAAACCTTCCCAAAGCTAACATTGATGTGAAAGCACCTGACGTGGACATTAAAGGACCAGAGGTTGACATTGAAGGACCTGATGCAAAAATCAAAGGGCCCAAAATCAAGATGCCGACCATAAAAGGGCCAAAGATGCCAGATTTTGACATGAAACTGAAAAGTCCTAAAGTTGAGGGAGATGTGGATGTTTCACTACCAAAGATCGAAGGAGATATAAAAGCTCCAGAGGTGGACATTGAAGGACCAGATGTTGATATTGAGGGCCACAAAGGAGGATTTAAAATGCCTAAAATCCAAATGCCATCATTTGGCTCCAGAGGTCCAAAATTGGAGGGTCCAGATGTTGATGTAAACCTTCCCAAGGCTAATATCAATGTGAAAGCACCTGGCGTTGATATTAAAGGAGCAGAGGTTGACATTGAAAGGCCGGATGCAAAACTCAAAGGACCCAAATTCCACATGCCAACCATATCAGGACCGAAACTTTCCATGCCAGATGTCGATTTCAATCTGGGAGGTTCCAAACTCAAAGGTGATGTGGACCTGTCAGTTCCAAAGATAGAGGGAGACATCAAATCACCTGAAATTGAAATGAAAAGTCCAGAGGTTGACATTGACATGCAAAAGGGTGGATTTAAAATGCCTGAAATCAAAATGCCATCATTTGGCTTTAAACGTCCAAAGCTTGAAGGTCCAGATGTTGATATTAAACTTCCAAAAGCTAATATTGATGTGAAAGCACCTGATGTGGACATTGAAGGACCAGAGATTGACATTGAAGGACCTGATGCAAAAATCAAAGGGCCCAAAATCAAGATGCCGACCATTAAAGGGCCTAAAATGCCAGATTTGGACATGAAGCTGAAAGGTCCTAAAGTTGAGGGAGATGTGGATGTTTCACTTCCAAAGATTGAAGGAGATATAAAAGCTCCAGGGGTGGACATTGAAGGACCAGATGTTGACATTGAGGGCCACAAAGGAGGATTTAAAATGCCAAATATCCAACTGCCATCATTTGGCTTCAGAGGTCCAAAAGTGGAAGGTCCAGATGTTGATATAAACCTTCCCAAAGCAAGCATTGATGTCAAAGCCCCTGAATTGAATATCAAAGGACCAGAGGTTGACATTGAAGGACCTGATGCAAAAATCAAAGGGCCCAAAATCAAGATGCCGACCATTAAAGGGCCTAAAATGCCAGATTTTGACATGAAGCTGAAAGGTCCTAAAGTCGAGGGAGATGTGGATGTTTCACTTCCAAAGATTGAAGGAGATATAAAAGCTCCAGGGGTGGATATTGAAGGACCAGATGTTGATATTGAGGGTCACAAAGGAGGATTTAAAATGCCTAAAATCCAAATGCCATCATTTGGCTTCAGAGGTCCAAAAGTGGAAGGTCCAGATGTTGATGTAAACATTCCCAAAACAAATATTGATGTGAAAGCACCTCACATTGACATTAAAGGACCAGAAGTTGACATTGAAAGGCCGGATGCAAAACTCAAAGGACCTAAATTCCACATGCCAACCATATCAGGGCCGAAACTTTCCATGCCAGATGTCGATTTCAATTTGGGAGGTTCCAAAGTCAAAGGCGATGTGGATCTGTCCGCACCAAAGATAGAGGGAGACATAAAAACACCTGAAATCAAAATTCAAGGTTCAGAAGTTGACATTGAAGAGCAAAAGGGTGGTTTCAAAATGCCTGAAATCAAAATGCCATCATTTGGCTTCAGAGGTCCAAAGCTTGAAGGTCCAGATGTTGATATTAAACTTCCAAAAGCTAATATTGATGTGAAAGCACCTGATGTGGATATCAAAGGACCAGAGGTTGACATTGAAGGACCTGATGCAAAAATCAAAGGGCCCAAAATCAAGATGCCGACCATTAAAGGGCCTAAAATGCCAGATTTTGACATGAAGCTGAAAGGTCCTAAAGTCGAGGGAGATGTGGATGTTTCTCTTCCAAAGATTGAAGGAGATATAAAAGCTCCAGAGGTAGATATTGAAGGACCAGATGTTGATATTGAGGGCCACAAAGGTGGATTTAAAATGCCTAAATTCAGAATGCCAACATTTGGCGTTAAAGTTCCAAAAGTGGAAGGTCCAGATGTTGATATAAACCTTCCCAAAGCTAATATTGATGTGAAGGCACCTGATGTGGACATTAAAGGACCAGAGGCTGACATTGAAGGACCAGATGCAAAAATCAAAGGACCCAAAATCAAGATGCCGACCATAAAAGGACCTAAAATGCCAGATTTTGACATGAAGCTGAAAGGTCCTAAAGTCGAAGGAGATGTGGATGTTTCTCTTCCAAAGATTGAAGGAGATATAAAAGCTCCAGAGGTAGATATTGAAGGACCAGATGTTGACATTGAGGGTCACAAAGGAGGATTTAAAATGCCTAAAATCCAAATGCCATCATTTGGCCTCAGAGGTCCAAAAGTGGAAGGTCCAGATGTTGATATAAACATTCCTAAAACAAATATTGATGTGAAAGCACCTGATGTTGACATAAAAGGACCACAAGTTAACATTGAAAGGCCGGATGCAAAACTCAAAGGACCGAAATTCCACATGCCAACCATATCAGGACCGAAACTTTCCATGCCAGATGTCGATTTCAATCTGGGAGGTTCCAAAGTCAAAGGTGATGTGGACCTGTCAGCTCCAAAGATAGAGGGAGACATAAAAACACCTGAAATCGCAATGAAAGGCCCAGAGATTGAAATTGAAGGGCAAAAAGGTGGTTTTAAAATGCCTGAAATCAAAATGCCATCATTTGGCTTTAAAGGTCCAAAGCTTGAAGGTCCAGATGTTGATATGAAACTTCCAAAAGCTAATATTGATGTGAAAGCACCTGACGTGGACATTAAAGGACCAGAGATTGACATTGAAGGACCTGATGCAAAAATCAAAGGACCCAAAATCAAGATGCCGACCATAAAAGGACCTAAAATGCCAGATTTTGACATGAAGCTGAAAGGTCCGAAAGTTGAGGGAGATGTGGATGCTTCACTTCCAAAGATGGAAGGAGATATAAAATCTCCAGAAGTGGACATTGAAGGACCAGATGTTGATATTGAGGGCCCAAAAGGTGGATTTAAAATGCCTAAATTCAGAATGCCAACATTTGGCGTCAAAGTTCCAAAAGTAGAAGGTCCAGATGTTGATATAAACCTTCCCAAAGCAAGCATTGATGTCAAAGCCCCTGAATTGGATATCAAAGGACCAGAGGTTGACATTGAAGGACCTGATGCAAAAATCAAAGGGCCCAAAATCAAGATGCCGACCATTAAAGGGCCTAAAATGCCAGATTTTGACATGAAGCTGAAAGGTCCTAAAGTCGAGGGAGATGTGGATGTTTCACTTCCAAAGATTGAAGGAGATATAAAAGCTCCAGGGGTGGATATTGAAGGACCAGATGTTGATATTGAGGGTCACAAAGGAGGATTTAAAATGCCTAAAATCCAAATGCCATCATTTGGCTTCAGAGGTCCAAAAGTGGAAGGTCCAGATGTTGATGTAAACATTCCCAAAGCAAGCATTGATGTCAAAGCCCCTGAATTGGATATCAAAGGACCAGAGATTGACATTGAAGGACCTGATGCAAAAATCAAAGGGCCCAAAATCAAGATGCCGACCATTAAAGGGCCTAAAATGCCAGATTTTGACATGAAGCTGAAAGGTCCTAAAGTCGAGGGAGATGTGGATGTTTCACTTCCAAAGATTGAAGGAGATATAAAAGCTCCAGGGGTGGATATTGAAGGACCAGATGTTGATATTGAGGGTCACAAAGGAGGATTTAAAATGCCTAAAATCCAAATGCCATCATTTGGCTTCAGAGGTCCAAAAGTGGAAGGTCCAGATGTTGATGTAAACATTCCCAAAGCAAGCATTGATGTCAAAACCCCTGAATTGGATATCAAAGGACCAGAGATTGACATTGAAGGACCTGATGCAAAAATCAAAGGGCCCAAAATCAAGATGCCGACCATTAAAGGGCCTAAAATGCCAGATTTTGACATGAAGCTGAAAGGTCCTAAAGTCGAGGGAGATGTGGATGTTTCACTTCCAAAGATTGAAGGAGATATAAAAGCTCCAGGGGTGGACATTGAAGGACCAGATGTTGATATTGAGGGTCACAAAGGAGGATTTAAAATGCCTAAAATCCAAATGCCATCATTTGGCTTCAGAGGTCCAAAAGTGGAAGGTCCAGATGTTGATGTAAACATTCCCAAAACAAATATTGATGTGAAAGCACCTCACATTGACATTAAAGGACCAGAAGTTGACATTGAAAGGCCGGATGCAAAACTCAAAGGACCAAAATTCCACATGCCAACCATATCAGGGCCGAAACTTTCCATGCCAGATGTCGATTTCAATTTGGGAGGTTCCAAAGTCAAAGGTGATGTGGATCTGTCAGCTCCAAAGATAGAGGGAGACATCAAATCTCCTGAAGTTGAAATCAAATGTCCAGAGGTTGACATTGAAGGGCAAAAGGGTGGTTTTAAAATGCCTGAAATCAAAATGCCATCGTTTGGCTTCAAAGGTCCAAAGCTTGAAGGTCCAGATGTCGATATTACCCTTCCAAAAGCTAACATTGATGTGAAAGCACCTGATGTGGACATTGAAGGACTAGAGGTTGACATTGAAGGACCTGATGCAAAAGTCAAAGGGCCCAAAATCAAGATGCCTACCATAAAAGGACCTAAAATGCCAGACTGGGACATCAATCTGAAAGGACCCAGCATGAAGGGAGATGTATCACGACCAAGCATTGAAGGAGACATAAAAACACCAGAGTTGGAAATTAAAGGTCCGGATGTTAACGTTGAATCTCCAGAGGGACAACATAGTGGGCCAAAGATTAAGTTCCCAAAAATATCTGGACCAAAAATATCATTGCCAGATGTTGACATTAATCTTAAGGGGCCACAGATGAAGGGTGATTTGAAAGGGGATGTTCACTTGCCAAAAGCTGAATTGGGGGGACCAGATGTCACAGTTGATGTTCCAGAAATTGGCACAAAGAAAAAGTTTAAAATGCCAAAGTTTGGAATTAAGGGTCCAAAGATAAAGGCCCCAGAAACTGATGTCAAACTGGTAAAAGGGGACATCAGCATCAAAGGGACAGCTGGTAGCTCTGAAGGTCTTGATCTTGACCTAGGATTGAGTGGTCCAAAAACTAAAGGATCAAAATTCAAGATGCCAAAATTTGGTTTCAAAAGCCCAAAGGTTGACATCCCAGATGTTGACATTAATCTTCCCAAAGGCGACACTGAAATAAAGACTCCAAATGTTAACATTGAAGGACCAGATGTCAAACTTGAGAGTCCAGATGGCAAAATCAAAGGATCAAAACCTAAAATGCCAAATATTTCAGGACCAAAACTGTCTATGCCAGATGTGGATTTCAATCTTCGAGGTCCCAAAGTTAAAGGTGATGCAGACATGTCTGCTCCAAAGATTGAAGGAGATGTAAAAACACCTGAAATTGACATGAAAGGTCCAGCGATTGATATTGAAGGTTCAAAAGGTGGATTTGAAATGCCTACAATCAAAATGCCATCATTTGGCTTCAGAGGTCCAAAAGTGGAGGGTCCAGATGTTGATATAAACCTCCCCAAAGCAAACATTGATGTTAAAGCCCCTGAATTGGATATCAAAGGACCGGAGTTTGACATTGAAAGTCCAAGTGGTAAAATCAAAGGACCGAAATTCAACCTACCAACCATCTCAGGACCGAAACTTTCCATGCCAGATGTGGATTTCAATCTGAAAGGCCCCAAACTCAAAGGCGACATGGATGTGCCCGCTCCAAAGATAGAGGGAGACATAAAATCACCTGAAATTGACTCCAGATTTGAAATACCTAAAATCAAAATGCCGTCATTTCACATCAAAGGTCCAGAGGTGGAGGGTCCAGATGTTGATGTAAACCTTCCCAAAGCAAGCACTGATGTTAAGGCCCCTGAATTGAATATCACAGGACCAGAGGTCAACATTGAAGGACCTGATGCAAAAATCAAAGGGCCCAAAATCAAGATGCCGGCCATAAAAGGACCAAAGATGCCAGATTTTGACTTCAAGCTAAAAGGTCCTAAAGCTGAGGGAGACGTGGATGTTTCACTTCCACAGATTGAAGGAGATATAAAAGCTCCAGAGGTGGATATTGAAGGACCAGATGTTGGCATTGAGGGTCACAAAGGAAGATTTAAGATGCCTAAAATCCAAATGCCATCATTTGGCTTCAGAGGTCCAAAAGTGGAAGGTCCAGATGTTGATATAAACCTTCCCAAAGCAAACATTGAAATGAAATCACCAGACTTTGATATGGAAGGACCAGAGGTGGACATAGAGGGCAACAAAGGAGGATTCAAAATGCCTAAGTTCAAAATGCCATCATTTGGAATGACAGGTCCACATGTTGAAGGACCAGAAGTTGATGTCAACCTACCAAAAGCAGATGTTGATATAAAAGGCCCTGAACTGGATATTAAAGGACCTGAGGTGGATATTGAAAGTCCAAGTGGTAAAATCAAAGGACCGAAATTCAACCTTCCAACCATTTCGGGACCAAAAATATCCATGCCAGATGTGGATTTCAATTTGACAGGTCCCAAACTTAAAGGTGATGTGGATGTGTCCACTCCAAAGATAGAGGGAGAGATAAAAACACCTGATGTTGACATTAAAGGTCTAGAGGTTGATATTGAAGGTCCGAAAGGTGGATTTGAAATGCCTAAATTCAAAATGCCATCAATATCGGGACCCAAGATGCCAGACTGGGATATCAATCTGAAAGGACCAAGGATAAAGGGAGATGTGTCAGTTCCAGAGATTGAGGGTGACATTAAAGCTCCAAAAGTGGATATTGAAGGACCAGATGTTGATATCGAGGGCCAAAAAGGAAGATTTAAGATGCCTAAAATCCAAATGCCATCATTTGGCTTCAAAGGTCCAAAAGTGGAAGGTCCAGATGTTGATATAAACCTTCCCAAAGCAAACATTGATATGAAATCACCAGACGTTGACATTGAAGGACCAGAGGTGGACATTGAGGGCCACAAAGGAGGATTTAAAATGCCTAAATTCAAAATGCCATCATTTGGAGTGACAGGTCCACATGTTGAAGGGCCAGAAGTTCATGCCAACCTCCCGAAAGCTAATGTTGATATAAAAGGCCCTGAACTGGATATCAAAGGACCTGAGGTTGACATTGAAAGTCCAAGTGGTAAAATCAAAGGACCGAAATTCAACCTTCCAACCATTTCGGGACCGAAAATATCCATGCCAGATGTGGATTTCAATTTAACAGGTCCCAAACTTAAAGGTGATGTGGATGTGTCCACTCCAAAGATAGAGGGAGAGATAAAAACACCTGATGTTGACATTAAAGGTCCAGAGGTTGATATTGAAGGTCCGAAAGGTGGATTTGAAATGCCTAAATTCAAAATGCCATCAATATCGGGACCCAAGATGCCAGACTGGGATATCAATCTGAAAGGACCAAGGATAAAGGGAGATGTGTCAGTTCCAGAGATTGAGGGTGACATTAAAGCTCCAAAAGTGGATATTGAAGGACCAGATGTTGATATCGAGGGCCAAAAAGGAAGATTTAAGATGCCTAAAATCCAAATGCCATCATTTGGCTTCAAAGGTCCAAAAGTGGAAGGTCCAGATGTTGACATAAACCTTCCCAAAGCAAACATTGATATGAAATCACCAGACGTTGACATTGAAGGACCAGAGGTGGACATTGAGGGCCACAAAGGAGGATTTAAAATGCCTAAATTCAAAATGCCATCATTTGGAGTGACAGGTCCACATGTTGAAGGGCCAGAAGTTCATGCCAACCTACCAAAAGCTGATGTTGATATAAAAGGCCCTGAACTGGATATCAAAGGACCTGAGGTTGACATTGAAAGTCCAAGTGGAAAAATCAAAGGACCGAAATTCAACCTTCCAACCATTTCGGGACCGAAACTTTCCATGCCTGATTTGGATTTCAATTTAACAGGTCCCAAACTTAAAGGTGGTGTGGATGTGTCCACTCCAAAGATAGAGGGAGAGGTAAAAACACCTGATGTTGACATTAAAGGCCCAGAGGTGGATATTGAAGGTCCGAAAGGTGGATTTGAAATGCCTAAATTCAAAATGCCATCAATATCGGGACCCAAGATGCCAGACTGGGATATCAATCTGAAAGGACCACGGATAAAGGGAGATGTGTCAGTTCCAGAGATTGAGGGTGACATAAAAGCTCCTAAAGTGGACATTGAAGGACCAGATGTTGATATTGAGGGCCACAAAGGAGGATTTAAAATGCCTAAGTTTAAAGTGCCATCCTTTGGGGTGAAAGGTCCAAAAATTGAAGGGCCTGAAGTTGATGTCAGCATTCCTAAAGCTGACATTGATATTAAAGCTCCTGAATTGGACATTGAAGGTCCAGGTGCTGCCATTGACAGTCCTAGTGGTAAGATAAGGGGACCAAAATTCAAGATGCCAAATATCTCGGGACCTAACATTTCCATGCCAGACATTGATTTCAATCTGAAAAGTCCCAAACTCAAAGGAGATGTGGACCTGTCCGCCCCAAGGATTGAAGGAGACATAAAAACACCTGAGGTTGACATCAAAGGTCCAGAGGTTGATTTTGAAGGTCCAAAAGGAGGATTTAAAATGCCTAAATTCAAAATGCCATCATTTGGAGTGACGGGTCCACATGTTGAAGGGCCAGAAGTTCATGCCAACCTACCGAAAGCTGATGTTGATATAAAAGGCCCTGAACTGGATATCAAAGGACCTGAGATTGACATTGAAAGTCCAAGTGGAAAAATCAAAGGACCGAAATTCAACCTTCCAACCATTTCGGGACCGAAACTTTCCATGCCAGATGTGGATTTCAATCTGAGAGGTCCCAAACTCAAAGGTGATGTTGATGTGTCAGCTCCAAAGCTAGAGGGAGACATAAAAACACCTGAAATTCGCATCAAAAGTCCAGAGGTTGGCATTGAAGGTCCAAAAGGTGGATTTGAAATACCTAAAATCAAAATGCCATCATTTCACTTCAAAGGTCCAGAGGTGGAGGGTCCAAATGTTGATATCAAACTTCCAAAAGCCAACATTGATGTGAAAGCACCTGATGTGGACATTGAAGGACCAGAGGTTGACATTGACAGACCTGATGCAAAAATCAAAGGACCCAAAATCAAGATGCCAACCATAAAAGGACCTAAAATGCCAGATTTTGACATGAAGCTGAAAGGTCCTAAAGTTGAGGGAGATGTCGATGTTTCACTGCCAAAGATTGAAGGAGATATCAAAGCTCCTAAAGTGGACATTGACGTTCCAGATATGGATATTGAGGGCCACAAAGGAGGATTTAAAATGCCTAAGTTTAAAGTGCCATCCTTTGGAGTGAAAGGTCCAAAAATCGAAGGGCCAGATGTTGATATCAGCCTTCCTAAAGCTGACATTGATATCAAAGCTCCTGAATTGGACATCAAAGGTCCAGATGCTGCCATTGACAGTCCTAGTGGCAAGATTAAGGGATCAAAATTCAAGATGCCAAATATCTCGGGACCTAACATTTCCATGCCAGACATTGATTTCAATCTGAAAGGTCCCAAACTCAAAGGAGATATGGACCTGTCCGCCCCAAGGATTGAAGGAGACATAAAAACACCTGAGGTTGACATCAAAGGTCCAGAGGTTGATTTTGAAGGTCCAAAAGGTGGAATTAAAATGCCTAAATTCAAAATGCCATCATTTGGAGTGAGAGGTCCACATGTTGAAGGGCCAGAAGTTGATGTCAACCTGCCGAAAGCTGATGTTGATATAAAAGGCCCTGAACTGGATATCAAAGGACCTGAGGTTGACATTGACAGTCCCAGTGGTAAAATCAAAGGGCCGAAACTCCACCTTCCAACCATTTCAGGACCGAAACTTTCCATGCCAGATGTGGATTTCAATCTGAGAGGTCCCAAACTCAAAGGTGATGTGGATGTGTCCGCTCCAAAGTTAGAGGGAGACATAAAAACACCTGTTATTGACATCAAGAGTCCAGAGGTTGACACTGAAGGTCCAAAAGGTAGATTTGAAATACCTAAAATCAAAATGCCATCATTTCGCTTCAAAGGTCCAGAGGTGGAGGGTCCAGATGTTGATGTAAACCTTCCCAAAGCAGGCATTGATGTTAAAGCCCCTGAATTGGATATCAAAGGACCAGAGGTCAACATTGAAGGACCTGATGCAAAAATCAAAGGGCCCAAAATCAAGATGCCGGCCATAAAAGGACCTAAGATGCCAGATTTTGACATGAAGCTGAAAGGTCCTAAAGTCGAGGGAGATGTGGATGTGTCACTACCAAAGATGGAAGGAGATATAAAATCTCCAGAGGTGGATATTGAAGGACCAAATATTGACCTTGAGGGTCACAAAGGAGGATTTAAAATGCCTAAAATCCAAATGCCATCGTTTGGCTTCAGAGGTCCAAAAGCAGAAGGTCCAGATGTTGACATAAACCTTCCCAAAGCAAACATTCATGTAAAATCTCCTGATGTTGACATTAAAGGAACAGATTTGGACATGGAGGGCCACAAAGCTGGATTTAAAATGCCTAAATTCAAAATGCCATCATTTGGAGTAACTGGTCCACATGTTGAAGGGCCAGAAGTTCATGCCAACCTACCGAAAGCTGATATAAAAGGCCCTGAACTGGATATCAAAGGACCTGAGGTTGACATTGAAAGTCCAAGTGGTAAAATCAAAGGACCGAAATTCAACCTTCCAACCATTTCAGGACCAAAAATATCCATGCCAGATGTGGATTTCAATTTAACAGGTCCCAAACTTAAAGGTGATGTGGATGTGTCCACTCCAAAGATAGAGGGAGAGGTAAAAACACCTGATGTTGACATCAAAGGTCCAGAGGTGGATATTGAAGGTCCAAAAGGTGGATTTGAAATGCCTAAATTCAAAATGCCATCAATATCGGGACCCAAGATGCCAGGCTGGGATATCAATCTGAAAGGACCAAGGATAAAGGGAGACATGTCAGTTCCAGAGATTGAGGGTGACTTAAAAGCTCCTAAAGTGGACATTGAAGGACCAGATGTTGATATCGAGGGCGACAAAGGAGGATTTAAAATGCCTAAGTTTAAAGTGCCTTCCTTTGGTGTGAAAGGTCCAAAAATTGAAGGGCCAGAAGTTGATGTCAGCATTCCTAAAGCTGACATTGATATTAAAGCTCCTGAATTGGACATCAAATGTCCAGACGCTGCCATTGACAGTCCTAGTGGCAAGATTAAGGGGTCAAAATTCAAGATGCCAAATATCTCGGGACCTAACATTTCCATGCCAGACATTGATTTAAATCTGAAAGGTCCCAAACTCAAAGGAGATGTGGACCTGTCCGCCCCAAAGATTGAAGGAGACATAGATACACCTGAGGTTGACATTGAAGGTCCAAAAGGTGGAATTAAAATGCCTAAATTCAAAATGCCATCATTTGGAGTGAGAGGTCCACACGTTGAAGGGCCAGAAGTTGATGTCAACCTGCCGAAAGCAGATGTTGATATAAAAGGCCCTGAAGTGGATATCAAAGGACCTGAGGTTGATATTGACAGTCCCAGTGGTAAAATCAAAGGACCGAAACTCCACCTGCCTACCATTTCAGGACCGAAACTTTCCATGCCAGATGTGGATTTCAATCTGAGAGGTCCCAAGCTCAAAGGTGATGTTGATGTGTCTGCTCCAAAGATAGAGGGAGACATAAAAACACTTGATGTTGACATTAAAGGTCCCGAAGTGGATATTGAAGGGAAAAAGGGTGGATTTAAAATGCCTGAAATTAAAATGCCATCATTTGGCTTTAAAGGTCCAAAACTTGAAGGTCCAGATGTCGATATCAAACTTCCAAAAGCCAACATTGATGTGAAAGCACCTGACGTGGACATTGAAGGACCAGAAGTTGACATTGACAGACCTGATGCAAAAATCAAAGGACCCAAAATCAAGATGCCAACCATAAAAGGACCTAAAATGCCAGATTTTGACATGAAGCTGAAAGGTCCTAAAGTTGAGGGAGATGTCGATGTTTCACTTCCAAAGATGGAAGGAGATATAAAATCTCCAGAGGTGGACATTGAAGGACCAGATGTTGACATTGAGGGCCACAAAGGTGGATTTAAAATGCCTAAAATCCACATGCCATCGTTTGGCTTCAGAGGTCCAAAAGTGGAGGGTCCAGAAGTTGATGTAAACCTTCCCAAAGTAAATATTGATGCTGAAGCCCCTGAATTGGATATCAAAGGACCAGAGATTGACATTGAAGGACCAGATGCAAAAATGAAAGGACCCAAAGTCAAGATACCTGCCATAAAAGCACCAAAGATGCCAGATTTTGACATCAAGCTGAAAAGTCCTAAAGTCGAGGGAGATGTTTCAATTCCAAGGATTGAAGGAGATATAAAAGCTCCGGAGGTGAATATTGATGGACCAGATGTTGATATTGAAGGCCACAAAGGTGGATTTAAAATGCCTAAAATCCAAATGCCATCGTTTGGCTTCAGAGGTCCAAAAGCGGAAGGTCCAGATGTTGACATAAACCTTCCCAAAGCAAACATTGATGTGAAAGCACCTGATGTTGACATTAAAGGACCAGATATGGACATTGAGGGCCATAAAGCAGGATTTAAAATGCCTAAATTCAAAATGCCATCATTTGGAGTAACAGGTCCACATGTTGAAGGTGATATCAACCTTCCAAAAGCTGATGTTGATATAAAAGGCCCTGAACTGGATATCAAAGGACCTGAGGTTGACATTGAAGGTCCAAGTGGTAAAATCAAAGAACCCAAACTCAAACTTCCCACCATTTCAGGACCGAAAATATCCATGCCAGATGTGGATTTCAATTTGGCAGGTTCCAAACTCAAAGGTGATGTGGGTTTGTCCGTTCCAAAGATAGGGGGAGAGATAAAAACACCTGATGTTGACATCAAAGGTCCAGAGGTGGATATCAATGTGAAAGGGCCGAAAGTCAAAGGAAAGATGGATGCATCAGTGCCTAAACTGGAAGGAGATATCAAAGGTCCTAATGCTCCAAACATTGCAGTATCCACCATCACAATGGAAGGTGTGTCTATTGATCCTGCAAAGACAGGTGTTACATTTCCCAAGTTCAAAGGTCCTAAGTTTGGAATGAAATCTTCTGAAGTGGAGGGGCCTGAATCCATGGCTAAAACACCCATGTTCAGTATTAGAGGAAAGGGTTCCAAAACAGAAGTTGGCATCCCAGATACTGAAGCAAGTCTTGAAGTCCCTGATGCTGATATAAGTGTAAAGGGGAAAAAGGGGAAATTTAAACTTGCTAAAGTAAAAGGAAAGGCAAAAAAACCTGACATTGACATAACTACACCAGCAGTAAACTTAGATGTAGATACACCCAATCTCCATGTCAAAGGAACAAAGGTAAAGAAGCCACTTTTTGGTAAGCTTCACTTTCCTGATGTGGAATTAGATATCAAATCACCAAAATTGAAAGGTGATGGATCTTTATCAGAGGGGCTGAAATCATCTGATGTGGATTTGCCATCTGCTAGTTTGAACACAGCCATTGAAGGTTCTGGCATTGACATTTCAAATGTTAGTTTGGAAGGGCCAGATGTCAAATTAAAAACTCCTAATATTAAAATGCCAAATGTGAACATGTCTGCTCCTGATATTGATGCAAAGCTAAACAGACAAGATGAGATAACCATGTCTGCAGGCCATAAAGGCCAAAAAATAAATGTGAAAGGTAGTACAGTGATTGGTGAAAGTGCTTCAGGGAGCAGTGCAACTGGTGGCCTTCATTACCCAGAGGGTACTGTAACATTTCCCAAAATGAAGGTACCAAAATTTGGTATTGCTCTGCCTCAGTTGGAAGGGCAACAAGGTAGAGGAAATGTTGAATCAGAACTTGCAGCTAGTGGAGGCATGAACATACAGTCTCCATCTGTTAGTTGCCAAGTCAGTTCACAAAATATTGAGGTTCCCAGTCCAGAACTGAGGCGCAGTGAAGGCAAAGTAAAGGTAAAAATGCCAAAATTTTTTGGCAAATCAAAAGCAAAAGGTAGTAGTGCAGGTGACCTTCAAGGAGCAGAAGTTGAATTGAGTGCGAGTGGAAAAGGCAGTAAGGTCTCTAAAGACCTACGTGTACATAGTGGGGAGCTGAGGGGTGGGAAATTAGAATTAGAGGGTGATCCTGGACTCAGTGTGTCGACTAAAGGCAAGTCAGCCTCACTGGATCTATTCAAGAAATCAAGGCATCGGTCTTCTTCTCTGAGTGATGAGGGAGGGCTTGCAGTTAGTTCTCCTTCAAGTCACTTAGAGGCTGAAGGTGGTGACATTTCATTGGACCTACAAGGAGGCAAGGTTAAAGGAAAGAAAGGCAAGTTGAAGTTTGGCACCTTCGGAGGTTTTGGTTCAAAGTCCAAAGGCTCATATGAAGTGACATTTGGTGAGGACAGTGAAGCAGGAGTGGAGGGAAGTGCAGGTGTTTCTCTACCCTCCAAAAAGTCGAGATTGTCTTCATCTTCCAGCAGTGACAGTGGTTCAAGAAGTGGTTTCAGGTTCCCAAGACTTGAACTATCTGTTTCACCAAAAAAATGATTATGATTATGAGAAAATTTAAATTCTCTCATGTACACCCAAATATCCTCTCCTAATATGTCAAATTCTTCAGACTTGAGTTCTTTAAAACCTTAGGGGAGGCACACAGTCATCTCAATGGTATCAACTACGAATAATTCCTTTTTCAGTAATTAGACAGGAATGGATGAGATTGTTTAAAATCCCTTTAAACTGTAAATAAGATTAATTTGTATTGTAATAATAAATATTGTTTTTTGTACATAGTCCAGATTTATTGAACACATGTCACCTCACCAAATTTTCACCAGTAGTTTATTACAGGGGTTTTCATTTTCATTTTATTAGATGAATGTTGTTAATGAACGGGTGCGGTATCCAGGGGTCTATTGCACAAATAGTTACAATAGTTACTCTGAAGGAATATGTTGTTTATACACCCAGACACATATATAAACAGTTAGCAGTTTTTTATGTATGAAATTTGTTTATTTTTAAGCTTTGATATTATATAAGCAATGCAGAAGCATATTTACGCAACATAGAGTTGGCCCTTCATAACACATTCTAAAGAGTGATGGTGTTGTATATACCATAATTGCAAAGACAATCACTGTTTGAAAACTATCAACTCTCTAAAGTGCTGTCAATACTTTTCTATTCATTTCCAAGAAAATGTATTCACCATTAAATTCTGTGCCATTTACCAAAAATATGCATTTGCTTAATTTGTTTTAAACATGTCTGCCTCTTAATCCTGTGCCATTTTCATTTTTACCTGTTTTACAATCCTCTCTATTTTATTCACTTGATTACCTGTCACTCTGTCTTTGTACACACAGCTTATGATTACATAAAACATGTAACAAATAAACAGTCACTTTTATTGTCATTTGTTTGCAAACACAATCTATGTTGATTGAGAGTTGATGGAGGTAAAGCACGAATCTTTGGGTCTATTCTTTTGTGTGCATTCTGCCGAATAAACTAAATAAATATGATTTATAGAATTTATAAGGTTTCGTAAATCAATTTTTGCCAGTGTCATATGATATGATATAGATTGAGTGTATCAATATACTCTTCCACATGACAGTGATTCAGTCCAAGCTATTATTGCTTATTTTTGATTATGATATACTCGTTAGGAATCATCCATCAATTAATCCAACTTTAATTATCATTTGTATTTTTGAGACACTTCTCACTGATGCACAGTGACTAACACTGAATACAAACTGAATCAATTCACTTATAAAAAAAATGTATAAGGTATTTTCTATCACAATGTTCATACAGTACATACAGCATGGCATACAGTTGGGTTGCAACTCTCCGAAACAGAACATGGCACAGTGGTTACGCTTAACAGAAACAAGAAACTTGTTCTGCAATAAAAACACCAGGGGTGTAACTCACAGGACAATAAGGCACTTAATGTTAGCAAAAGATCAGCATTGCACTCAATCAAAAAAACTGCAAAAGCTACTTGCTGTGCGTCCATCTGACAATAGTGGAGTACCACAGACAGACTAACAAATATATATAAAAATATATATAAAACCTCTCTGTCAAGTTTCAATTTTTGGCAAAACATAGCAGCCATGTTGTAGTTTTTTTGTTTGATACACATACAAGAACAGGCTAAAGTTGCCTGATTAACAGCCCATTTGCCCTCTTTAGTTGATTTACCTCTACAGAGGAAATTGGATGTGATATGTCCTGTATTTTTGTGCAAAACATACTATAATGCAAATGTTATTTTTTCACATGCTTGGGGTGACATGAGAATTCACAAAACCAAAACAGTTTCATGCAACACAGCAGAGCGTCATCGCTGCCCTGGCTATGGAGCAGATGTTACAGAGATGCTAAGATTTTTTTTTCTAAATAAGCACACCTTCAGCTCAAGAATGAGGAGATATCCTCTGAGACTCTGTGTGGCATACCGAAGACAAGCTGTCGCCATATTTGAAGCAACATTAAGCAGGGGACAATCATGTTAGAGCAAAACAAGGGCAGAGTTGTGGAATCGCTCAATTCATGATACCACAGAAATGCACTGTTGTTATTAGATCATACTATGTTCAGAGTCATCATGTCACAGTTAGGTATGCTACTCTCCACATACACAAATTGATAGTTCTCTGAAGACCAGCCTTCTTTGTACATGACCGTATGTGTGTGAGAGAAACATTTAACCAATAACCCACTTATTTTCCTCACTCTGAACCAGGTATATCTTTAATTCAAAGCCTATATCTAAGAGAGTTGTTCTGATCAGTTTGACCATAAAAAAGGTATGTATTTTCACAGATAAATGTATTGTTCCATCAGTCACCATAATCTGTGGTCAGCCATCTATTCTGTTCTTGTTTCTTCCAGATATACCAAAGAGGTTATTTTGCCCATGTATCTGATCTGATGTTTTAATCCCTAATATAATTGATGCGACTTAGCTTTACACTTATTAATGCTTTATTTCCTTTACATTTATGTTGAGAGTTGCACAGGAATGTCAAAGTGATGCATTTTTAATACATAAATTGGTGCACAGTAATTATTTCCTGTTTTATTCTGGCATTCAACTTTTCCTTCTCGTTTCAGGCTCTTTGACTTCCTGCCCTTGTGTGTTTCCCGCTCCTGTGATTATCTTCCCCACCCTGATTGTTTCTAGCTGTGCTCCCTTCCCTGGTGTACATATTGTCTGCGTTTTCAGCTGTCCTGTGCCAGATTGTTTTGTGTCCTTGTGTCGAGCGTTCCGGCCTCCTAGTCAATGTTAGTATCTTGTTGAGAGCCTTAGAGTCTAGTCAGGTTAGTATTTGTCAGTAGTATTTTTTGGGTTGTGTCTGTTTTTGGTGCCTTGTCTTTGCTGATCTTGCTCAACATTAAACTGCACCTTTTTGCCATCTGTTTGCCTTGTGTCGAGCATTTGAGTCCATCTTCTTGTGTGTGCTTCTGGCCCTAATTCCAACATGTTTTTATCATTGTTTATTTACATAATTGTTAACTTTTACCTTTTGAGCTGTTCCAAACAATTAGAGGATGTTTTGCTGCCTTTTCATATTACTAATTAACAACAGATATATAGTGCACTCTGCTCTACTTTGACAATTCCATTTTTTACTGGCTTTTTTGCATGACATGCATTAGTGATTAGATCTTCAAGCGCTTGTATGTGTGAATGATGACCTGGTAAAATGTTGGAATTTAAACCTGATTATACGAATTGCAAATTTTCTGTGTCATTTTGCTGTGCATTACACCTACTGATCTCTTTCTTCTGTATTATTATGCACCCACTATGGCTATGAAATAGCAATAACATCATCAGTAAATACTGACTACTGACTTGCTATTCTTGTAAGCAATATCATGGTGTTTGGTGAATGCTAGTGTCCATGCTTGTATAGCTGTTATCTAGCTAGCATGTACTGACATAGGTAGCTAATGTTAGCCATGTTTACATTTTCTCTAGATAATATAATCAGTTTAGTATTAGAGAATATTCCAAATATAAAAATAAGTTTCTATGAAAATTGGCTTTGCTATTCTTATTGTACTTCGTATCTCTTAAATCTACACTTCTCAGGTCATGTTCTTCAGTTCATGTTACTCTTTCATCAGACAAGCTCATTGCCAAACTCGTAATCATCTATGTCCTGACGTTCATCAGTACATAACACAAACAGTGCAGTTGTGTTTGTGTGTGTCTTTCCCTCCTGGTTTTTCTCTCTCTCCTCCTCTGCTCTCAGGTGCCATCAACCTGATTGGCCTGCACCTGTGTAGTGTGGGTACTTCCAGACTGGCCAATCACACCCAGGGCCCAGCCTTAGTTAACTAAGTTGGTGGAATGAGGGTGTGGAGAGGTAAGATGGGGTACCCCATACATTTTTCACTCACATAGGTCACATTGTCTAAGAACACTAGGTTTTGGGGTTGGTGCCACCTCTGTATTTATATTTGGTTAAGCTTCTTTTTTTGATAAGAGAGTCAGGTTTTGTTTGAGCTTGTTTTCAATACTAGATTCAGCTTAGGACCTGTTTTATTGTATTTTTTATTTCTTTGTGCCACACATACTCTGACCCCATATTCTCTTTTGATTGTCGTGTTGATATCTCCTTTCCATCCATCAAAGGAGACGTAACAATTGGAAATATCTTGCTCTTTAGCTGCTAAATGCCACCAGTCACTAGTTAGATGTGGAGAGGGTGCTGAGAGCGGTGTGTACAGTAGGTTTTCAGGGGGTTTTCACTGAAAGCAGCCGTCTGCCAAAGCTGAAAACGAAGCTGGGAGAGCAGTGAAAGTGAACCAAAACAGTCAAGTTGCCAGCCGGATAGCTAAACAATGACATCGAACTCACAATGAAGCAAATGGGGGGAGCTGCAATTTCAGGTAATAAGTCTGAGTAGGTTCACCATGGACAACCCCATTTACTGTCATTGTTTTCACATTATCATTTTATACATTGTTGTTGCAAAAATATCAATTATAGCTGCATTAAGGAAAGGTCATATACATTGATACAATAAGGGAAAGATCACCTTTATTGTTCCAAGTAAACAACAGCTGTGAGCCATGGTCTCCACTGTTGATGTGACCCACTTTTTAAAACAACCATGATCGTGGACATCCTCCCTAACAAGTTTTTACGGTGGTACAACGACAACATGTTACTTTCAACCTTGTAACTTGGAGAGGACAATCTTTAGTGACACAATCACAAGAAGTCGCTTGTCAGGAAAACATAAATAGTAGTTAATGTAATGTGATTAGACAATTACAGTTTATTATACTATTGTGTTGTACATAGAAGTTATAGAAGATTGTAATTCTGCACAGAAAAAACACTTATAGGATGCATGGATTATTTACTGTTATCACTTATTTTACATTGATGAAAATTGATTACTTCACAGATCTTAACCATAACTAAATATTATCAAATATGGGTCACATTTGGTTTAAATGTGGTAATGTAGGTAATGAATATGATCCTATTGGCAAAATAAAAATCTTTCATGACCCCTTGAAACATATTATATTGGTTTGCAGTTTTTGATGCTTCTCCTTAACAAAGATCTAGCAGTGGCCATCCTACTTTAAGACCCCTTGAAATGACTGACCCTGCCACCTGGTGGTTGAATTATGATACAATATAATACAAGGATTTGATTAATATCATCCTCAAAACACTTCTTACGTTTTTGTGATGAAGTGATTCTGCACTATATCTTATCAGACTCATAGATTCATACAAAAGCTGTACAATCAGATGCAGTTTCATAACTAGCCATTGTTTATCATTATTTACTCTTTATTAGACTTTATAAATTTTGGTGCTGTATTTGCACCTCAGAGATATGGGCTGGTTTGAATAATATTTTTTTAAGTCAGCATAGAGATCTTGGTCATTTTGAAACTCAACATAAGTGTTACAGAAAAGGTTTGTAAAGCTTTGTTAGAGCACTGTTTTGCCTCAATCACAGGATGTGATCCCAGAGTTCCTGGTTGCTTGAATGCAATTGTTGTTGTAGTGCAGAGGAAGGAAATTATCAGGAGTTTCCTTTAAAAGAGGAAAGTGTCCCCTTCCTTTTTGGAGAGGCAAACATTTTTGTGCTGAATGAGGGACACAGGAGAACCAGAAGTTGAAACAATCCTCCACAGCTGTGATGTGTAAATTGTTGGATTACATGTAGTTCGTCTTCATTGGACATCCATTTTAGAAGATAATCGTACCATTTGAATGCTGAGGAGTAACACGTAGAATCAGTTTCTCAGGTGAGAAGATTACTGTTTGCAATGATCTATTTTTCACAATGTTTATAAAGATATTTGTTGTAAAGTAATGTTTATTATACATTACCACAGATAAGGGTTTTGCCAGAGAGATTTTAATTCAAGCAAAAACATAACTCTGGTCAGTTTCTCAGTAAATGTATTAATTTTTACTATGCATTGTGGTTACGATATGTCCTCGGTTACATTCAGATGTGTCTAACGCAATGAATGCTATTGATTCAAGAGGTACAGTAATCTTGTCTGCCAGTTCAGTCTTAAATGGAACATAAACGTAATTTTCTGGCAAATTTTCAATTTGTCCCTCTTGACCTCCATAATTAGTGAAACACTGCATTACAATTCTGTACCCTGGTCATGGACAAATCATGTCAGGGATGTTACAGCAAAAAATTGGACATTTTTATATTTAAAGGAAGTACTTTACATTGTCCTGACATTTTCAAATCACCATTTGTGTGTACATGTATGAGAGTGCATGCTGTGCAAGTGCTGGTGAATATGTGAGCATGTGTTGGTGTGTGTGGTTGTTTGTCATTGCATTTTATTTGCTATATTGTCTTGTCAGTCTAATGAATATGGACAATGGTCAATAATATTTGAAATGTCAAAGTCCAACAGAGCATAAATTTGATTTGACATGTGAGGCCTTTCTTTCATCTTTCCAAGAAGAATTTAGTTTATATATGTTAGATGTTACAGTTGTAGCCAGGGGTGGAGCATGCTCCCATTCATGTTTCAGTCTTGCATGCACAGTATAACCCTGTGAATCCAATGTAAAATATATACACACTTGTCAATTAGACAGCAGATTATGTTACTGAATTTCTAACAACTTGCTGTTAAGCATCCCTTACATGATTCTTGGCTTTTGTTGATTTACTCTCCATAATATATAACAAAATTACCTTGTAATATATATCAAGAGACATTTAAGGCATTTAACTTACAACTTGATTGCAAGCAGAGAATATCTATATCAACCTATCTTGGACACTCCAAAAATTGTTGTCAAGGCACATAGGTATGTTCAATACAGAGGCAGATGTAGGATGATAATGTGGTTTACCTCACCAGTCTGACATCTGACATCTTGTGTGTCATGCAGAGTGCAGCCAGATGGTGTCCTTGACCCCTGCAAGAATGAAAAACGTTACCTAGTGTGATGGCTTGTTACTAAACATTAGATCATATCTCACTCCAATGGCCTTTATTATTATGATACACAATACTTTTCTAACCACATAGATAGTGTCCTCAGAATACCCAATTTATTCTATGTAGCAATGATAGGAGTTTCATTTAGAATTAATTCCCAAGTACTGGTAGGTAATGCAGGGAAGCTAATAAGGATTTTGATAAAATTGGTTAGTTAGTATGAGCATGTTTTCACTGATAAGATGAAGTTCAAGGAAATTGCCCTTTTTGTTCCCTTTCATTTTTCATAATATTTGTGTTTTGAATACAAAAAAGCACATATGCAGATTTATTCAAGATACATTTTGAAATGCTGCTTTCATATCATGTTGGTTTTAAAAAGGTATCAAGTGCAAAGGAGTATTGAGTGCCTCCTGGACTAAAATAGATGCATGTGGAACACATGAGGAGAGTTTCTGTCCAACAGAGAGGATAGTAAAGTCTCACTGTTTTTTATGCACACAGCCAGTCAAGCTACCTGCCATGATACTGATATTTAGTGATAAATAATGACTGTGTCCAAAGATTAATTGTAGTTGGTAAAGGATAAGTACAAAAACAAGAAACTACTAACTATTAACTTCTCAGTACAGGCAATAACATCCCATATAATCATGTTGCAATAAAATAATTATTTTTATTATTTACTACTACTCATTTTTATGCCAGTAGTAAAGACTATCCTATTCTGGATGTGGAGCAGCAGCGTGAGGTTACACCACAATTTCATATACCTGTAAACATAATGCATTTCATGTTATTATGGCACTTAATGAGACTGGTTATAGCATCACTTAGTGCACCACCATAAAAATGTGTGGAACATACTCAAACTTGTGATCAGTAAATACAATAAGTCCAAAGGTCTTGCTGCTTTTAATTAATGGAAATCATAATTTATTTATGATATTAAACATGATCACTGTCCCAGTTGTGAAACAGTAAATGTTAAAAGGTGAAGATCTAAGGTACAGCAATTCTAGATGGCTTTCTTTCCAGAAAAAGGAAACTCCACAGCAACTGAACCAATGCTGTGGTGGATACAAAAGTCAAAGCATGTGTATAAATCCTTTCAATTATTAGAATTCCCAATAGGGACCAGTTGCTTTTGGCTGGCCTTTTCCTTCTCTGAAATAACATCATACAATATAAAATATTTCTATATGCAAAGAAAGCCCTTATTAATAATTCAGTTTTTTGACTCTTGACTGTAAAAAATAATGTTTGAAGCTTATCCATTCTTATGGTATCATTTGCATAAACACTTGGATATAAAAACGGATGATCCACACACTTCATACAGTCTTTCAACCTCCTGTAGTTTCTACTATAAAGTTCATTTGAATAATGCATTGAGCTGAACATTTTATAATACATCTTACAGTAGTTGTGGGAAAATCCTTGTCTGAATAGTAACCGCAATCTTTGTCTTTGTGGTCTTCACACATGGCAAACAACAATGCATCAGAAACAAAGTAAAATAATTCTCTTTGCCAGTTTTAGTAGGTAGCTGTAACTCACTCATGAATCCTGTCAATGAAGCATAAGCATTTCTGAAAAAAATTTCATCCTCTGCTTTTAATTTTACAATCAGAGAATTGAGGCGATGTGCAGTTTGTGACTGGAAGATATTTAAACATCTTTTATAGGCCATATCAATGCCTCTCCCCATTAAATAACATGGGTAGTTATGGCTTATGTAGATACTAGTGGATACAATAGCTGGTTTTGTAGCTTTTCCAAACCTGCAGTGGCAGGAGGCGAAGGCTGATGAATGACGATGTTGAAATCCAGCTTTTTGAGGGCAAGGTTCTTCTCATCGAAGTGGAAATTAGAAAAGAGCACTATGCTTTCATTTTCATCTATTATACAGGAATAAAAGTTAAGCTTACTGCAGTTCTACTATGTCAGATATAACCATGAACAATGCGGTTTTAATAGGTATCTCACATACCAAATATTGACAATGACTGAGGTAATCCAATGGAGAAATTCCTGAAGTCCATAACAGATTCTATATTGTATCAAGCAGGTAGGATAAGGCTTGTTGTGTTGCACAATCTTTTGATGTAAACTGTTCATTTATAAATCCAATTGACACCTGTCCCGTGGGCTTCAACGGGGTCATTTGACAACAGGATTACGATAAAGAACCTAAAACACTAAGATGTACAGAATATCTTACAGCAGGTTTCCTCAAGCTTTTCGATTGTGGAGACTGGCAAGTTGTGCTGGCAAGAGTGGTCTCGCTGCCCCTTGGGGGTAGGGAATGGGCTGGGTTCCTTGTCATTCAAAAATCCAGAATCTATGAATATGCAAATATACTGGACACAAGATGTGTCCTTTCACTGCAAAGTCCATTCACAAAGTATATGCACTGGAGACATCGATTTTCCACATTACATGTGTATAAATTGTAGAGATTTAAGGTGAGTAGCAGATGAATGAGAAATCAACTCATGATGTTAATGAGGGATGATCAGATAACGTGTTTGCAGCTTGGTAGCCTACACTATGTGGTTGCAACCCGCTTGTTGAGAATCATTCCTTTATGGAATACCATCGTATGGCTCTTTTCTGCTGGTGATGCTTTCAGCATTGTTCAGATGTCCCCAAATTACCTTGTACTGTGTCCCACTATCCCTTTGCCTTGGTAGTGAGAGTTACGTCGTGGTAACTCAGTTACCTGCAGTGGTGCAGTATTAAGCTTATGCAGAAGGAGGATCTATTTTTGAAATGTAAAAGACTGCTTTCTTATGCCCTGACTGGGGAAGAGGTAGCTTACTGACCTTGAAGGTTCATCAGTATGTAGTTTTTCACTTGTAATCACAGGGGGCTTTCAAGACAGTGACTGAAGGAGAATATTTTTTCTGCATGGCTACATACACTGAGACATTCCCCCGTGGGATTTTGTTTGATGTGAGAATAGCAGACTGCACAGATGTGTGTGTTAGTGTCAGATAAATTTCACTTGCCTTTAATAGTGTGTCTTGGTTGTGTGTTGGTTATTTATGAGAGTTATTAATGCATCCCTGCTTTTCTGTTTATGGATGAGAATGTGTGTGTATCCAAATACATTCATGTATTAGAAGATCCCACTAATGGCCCTGATAGTACATTGTATTTAGTAGTCTTCCTCTTTCCCTCCTTGAACAAGCAGTGATTTACTTTGTTAAGGTGTGACCTCATCATCCTGGCTCCATGATACCTCACCTCCCCCTCACAGTAAGAGCATGCTGTTATCACACACACACACACATACACACACACACATGCTCACACAGGGACATACAGAGCAGCAGCAGCAGCAGCAAAGGGGACTGGGCAGGGCTTGAGAGATTTTCTCATTTTATTTCCAGAGTATATATGTCTATCTCTCAGAGTGTGTGTATATATGTGTGTGTGTGTGTACAGGAGAGACAAGCAGAGAGGGAGAGAGAGAGAAAGCGAAACGGGAGGCGAAGGGGAGGGAGTGTGGATCATGCATGTGCATTAACTCAGCTCCAGCGGCACAGCAGCAGCAGCAGCAGCAGCAGCAAACAGACACAGCAGCAACACAGGAGGGAAAGAGAGAGAGAAAGACAGAGAGGGAGAGTTGGAGGGAGGGTAGTAGTCTCAGGCACAGGAACAAAAGCTGCAGAGGACTGCTTTCCATCTCCACTAAAAGAACAACGGAGGAGTAATAGAAGGAGGAGGGGGTGGTCATGATAGTAGTGAGACAATAACGGAGGAGAAGAGACACATTGTAGTCAGTGAGGACTGAATCCAAGGCTCTTCTCTTATCTGCTCTCCATGTTTTTGGGGACTCAACGTACCATTGCCTTCGTCTCCAAACCCAGAGGAGGATGTCTATGTCGGGGAAGAAGGAATTTGACGTGAAGCAGATCCTCAGGCTCCGCTGGCGCTGGTTCAGCCATTCATCCCAAGGTTCGGCTGGCAGTGGAGGTGGTGGTGTTGGTGGGGTGGGAGGCTACATCCAGCAGGATGGCCTGGACCACAGAGGGACGCCTGTCCAAGGCCGACTGAAGAGTCACTCACGGGAAAGAGGCGTTGGAGGACTACGGAAGACTAACAGCCCGGTCCACAGCATCTTGGCACCGACGCCAGGGCCCACACCTGTCTATGTCAGAATGGGTCATCAATCATGGCATCATCAGCAGAACACCATCCAGGGTCTCCAGGTCAATGAGGAATCTTCAAAGAGCAGTTCCTCACCTAGCACCACAAGGAAAGAAGATGTCAACACTGGCCAGGAAGATGTGAAGAACAGCTCAGAAGAACCTGCAGAGGTGGAGGCAAGAGAGAGGTATGACTGTTATAAGGTGTTCTCAGTCTTAGGAGACAGAGATTTAGTATGTGACGCCACATCTATCACTTTGCATATCATATGCTCAGTTAGCGGAAACTGGATTGTGGGATGCTATTTTGGCAACAAATGCTTCATAGTGAAAGTATAGCTGCTAAATAAAATCTGCATCTTATTGAGGAAGTCTGACGCCTGAGGCTGCGCCTCCAGGATTAAAAAGTAAGAATGTTTTGTTGTGATCAGGAAAGATGAGCAGAACCCTGCTTTAAGCAGTAAATGTTACTTACTGAATACACAACACTCATACTTACGAAATACACACATACATTAAAAGTATATATATATATGCAGCTTTTTAACTTAATTCAACATTTGCACTGCCAACCTGCATGTAGATCCTTTAATTAAGATGAGATTAAATTATCTGCACAGCTATCATTTTCCAATTTACTCAGACTCTGCAGCTGCCACTATGGCTCACCTGGGGACAGCTCAGCTCATTGTCCACAGCATGTTGGGCAGGATAAACCCATAAACCACCTTTTTAATTATTCAGTGGATCAAAAGCCAAGGCTTTTCTGCTCCCTTGTCTGTGTTGTGGTCCAGATTACATGAACTGTAGGACTGTACCTGATTCCTTAGATTATTTAGTTTTTATACATAGCACAAATGCATTCTTCCATAGAGTTAAAAGTGAATAGCGGGAAAGAGCTATTACATCCTGTAATACGTACTGGACCTATAAAAAGAGGAAGTAGAGCAATCACATGAATTATCTAGACTGTGTCTACAACCACTTTATAAGCCAAAAGCTATCATAGCTAGTGGCTGGCACAGGTTATTTAATGCATTGTCTACCTAAATATTGCGACAAACACTGATGCTAAACATTCAGGGTCATAGATGGTTTTTTTTACAGCTATAAATCTCATCCTGTTCTTTCCTTGTTGTGTTTGTTTCCCCTGTCTCTTTCTTGTCTGTAATCCTGCATCTTCTTCCAGGAAGTAAACAGGTTAGAAAGGTGTGAGTGTGTGCGTGCGTGTGTGCTGCCTGGCAGCACACTAAAAGCACCTCACATCAAGGATGAAAAGATCAAGTCTCCTTTTATCTTGTCTGTGACATTCTAAGGTGATTGGTCCTTAAGCTTTGCTGATTCTGCGTGCTTTTGTTCCATGCACCTGGTGGTGAAACGAACAATGAAAGTGATCCTGTGCTTTTGTTTAATAAAGAGCACACCATTATTGAACAGATAATTCTAGATACAGATTCTCTGTCTACTGCCAAAAATGTGCCAATGTGGATTAAATGAATGCCATAGCCAGTGGACGGTCAAGTTCCCTGAACAGAACATGAATTATTCTTAGTTAAGATACAGTTTTGGAATTAGCTCAATGTTCTGCTCTTCGTGTTGGCATAATTGGCAGATGTTCATGTTTTTGGGTCCATGTGTGTGAAAAGTGCATGCATAAAAGATGTGCCTCTCAGTGAAAATGTGAAACTCGCCTGCTCTCAGGAGGACCTTGAGTTCACGATGGTCATGTAAAATACAGCACCGCTATCATATTTTGACAATGATACTGAAATATTAAAATGGTTCAGCTCTGTTGGATCATAAAAGATATCCTTGACTCAGCTGTACTTGATTATAGTGAAATCCATTTATGAATCTGATTCTCTGGACTCAAAAAATGATGGGTTTCATTTTTTTTTTCACCCAAAGTTAACAATGTACAAAGAAAAATAAATCTTCCATTCTAAGTGGCATTAAGAATACAGACAGACAGCTCCATCACTTCCTCCTTTCATATAAACAGATGAATCGCCCTGTCAGCAATCTTCACATAATTATTAGGAATTTGTGTTTTCTGGTCATTCAGAGGCTTGAATGGCACGAAAGGCAGCAAAAGTGTGTTTGATGTGAGTAGTTATCAGGAAAATACGTGCTTGTTGCATGATGCCATTTTCAAGGCTGTGTTTGATGGAGCAATCAATAGTCACTGGATGACTGTGACAGACTAGTTGCTGGAAAGGATGGTTGGAGAAGCACTGCAGCTATAGATGGAGAAAGTTGCACAGTGGATCAGGCCGTTGACTGTGTGACACACCATGGCTTGCATGTTCATTGGTGGCTAAACAGATGTGTGGATGTCAGTGAGATATGCACATTCATTTACTCCACCAGCTGGGTGGCCCTATTACGTCTCACATCATAAATCCTTGACACATAATTTGTCACAATCCCTCAGGCTGAATGTAGAAATGAGTTCAGCTGGCTGTGAAAAATACAAAAGTTTTAGCCGTTTCTCTGTAGTTGGAAAATATATGTCAGTCATTTTGTGGTACATATCCCTCAGTGATTAGTTTCATTCACACAATGTCTACGGGAAAAAAAAATCTTGTCAGTTTCTTCAGTTTTTTCATTGATTTGGTTTCTCACTTTGTTATCAATGTTTAAGATTGTTGTCAAACTGACAAAGTCAATGAAAACAGCTCATCCTAACTTGTGGGTGTACCTGACTGGAATAAATAATGTGGTAAAATAATACTTCTGCTTTACTGGAAGAATCTATGTATTTATTGAATATGCTTAATAAAGATTAATCATAAAATTAAAAAGCTAAATCATCTTGGAAACTTAAACCTGATGAAGAAGCTAATGCAGAATATCTTTGTCATTACATTTAAGGTAGCTAATTATATTTTGTAGCACATTCTAAGACCTGCATGGGTGCGATGAGTACTGAAGAAAAAGAAAAAATTAGTGACTCATTCATGTCATGGTCTATGTTAGTATTACATGATTACTATTTTCTGTTAGCTTTCTCCTGGATTTAAATAAACTTTCTCATCTGAAACATATCTATATAGTTGTTAAATCAGTGAGTAAATATGATATAAAACCTTGTTGTTTCCCACCCTTGCTCCTTATGTCCCTACACATCTATGTACTGTGTATTTCTTATGTCCTCATGACTCTGATCCAAAGAACCTCTCCCCATCGTTGGCAGAGAATATATGACAGAAGTTAACCTGAATGGAATGGAAACCCTGACCTCTCCCACATAAACACTAACAGAGGCTTGAGTCAGCGGGCTTTTAGTTTGAATGATATCTCAATTCCCTCTCCACCGCCTTGGAAAAGAAATACCACCACCTCTCCCCCTGTCAACAGCAGTAATTCAGATATTTGTGTGATGCCTCCTAACACCACACGGCTTATAGGGTCTCGGTCCGCGTGTGACACATCTAGCAGAGGCGTCCTTAAGATGCTGTAAATTGCAAAATACAGTGTATCTGTTGTAATCTCAATCCTCGGGGGGTTAGGAGATTTTGTAATTGCATATAATTGATTCTGAATGTTCTTTAGCTTCACCAAATCAGCATTCTGTTTGAAACAAGGCCATCTCAGATGGAAGCTAAAGATCAAGCCAGAGTTTTCAGTAGCTCCTCTTTTTGCTTTAACACAGGGCTTTGAATGGTGTTGAGAAGAGATACGGCAGCATTATATGCTAAGCACATTCCCTCATTTCTGTTCAAATGCGGATGAGTTATTTTTTCTCCCAAATGGACCTAATTCAAAGAAAATAATATCTGACGCAGCTTTCTATGAATTTTACATCTGTACTATTAGTAGAGGCCATGACTTGGTTCAACAGTGTCCTGAGGCTCTTACCTTCAGTAGGCCTAATTTGCATTGAAAAAGAATCATGGAGGCATGGACAACTGTGATCAAGCTGAAAATGTAATAGTGTAGATATGAAATGTAACTAAATCATATCCAACTGCAGAAGGGTGTTTTACATAGTACTGAATTTAAACTAAACAGTTTTATGGCCATTAAATGTTAAAATATTGAGACTTTTGAGTCTTAAGGTTTCAGGCCCACCAAGATGCATAGGTTTCAAATGCATGTAGGATCTTAAACTTAGATTCATAAATACTTAAATATCTAATATATACAGTAGGCCAACACCAACTGCTTTAAAGATGAAGATTAATTTGTTTACCCACTAAGATCAGATGTAAATAAATTATGGACAATCCAACACTGATGACAGTTTCATACACTATGCGAGTTAACCTGCCATCAGCAAAGCAGAGGTTTCTGCTAAGATCTGCACATTTTTCACTTAAAGGACACCCCCAACACATGCACATACATGCACACACACACATTTTGCACATACATGCACACACACACACACATTTTGCACCAAATTCCTCAGCATTATAATGCAGAGCTCAGCATTGTAATCACAGTTAATCTATAAACAAGGACTGAAAATCTCATATTGAAATTAAAATGTATCATACCAATAACATTTATCATACCTTTTCATGGCAGCACCAGTATTAATATGCTGTCCTTAACAACATGAAAAATGGAATCTCTGTTTTGAAATATATTCAACCCCTGGCACATTATTCCTCAGTGGCTTCAAGCAGATCTCATTTATGTGTGCAACTTAGTTATGCAGAATTTTAATATTAAACTAACATATTTTGACTGATGGTTTTTCATTTTCACTGTGCAAGATTTAACGCCTTTTGACGTAGTTTCCTAGTATTCAAAACAGGAATCAGTATCCCACCTGAGATGTTAATTATCTGTTCGCAGACATTGTGCTGACGTGACTTCACCATCACAGTACTTCTTTACAATGTGTGCGGTTTTGGTAAAAGCTGGGGGGATAGAAGGAGGCAATATTTCATTTCTATGAACAGCTGTGGCAATTTTCCACTGCACTCTAACATAAAGGGCCTGCTGGCCACATTCAGGGCAGATTTCCAAAGACACAGTTTCTGTATGCAGCAACTTATGCTCCATCATTATCAATATTAAGCAGGTATGTCCGGTATAACAATGGCATTGGAAGAAGATTGTCTGTTGTGAGCCTCTGTGAGATAGGAAAAGTGCAGAGAGGAAAATCTATTTCTGCAGAGTTATCATCTCAGCCTCACTACTGGGATCAAGTTATTACGGTCAGTGTATATATTTCTCTGCACGCAAAGCTGAATGGCAGCATGCGGACTGTCAAAGTACAGAAGCGTACAGATCTTTTGGAATATATAGATTTGGCACATGCTGCATGAGGCTTTGTAAGAGTTGTTGGATTCTCAACCCAATCCAAGCTACTCAGCAGCCATCAGGGGCAAATGGCTGTTATAATCCATTTTGAAAGAGACATTTCCCATTTGGCCCAGGCAGGCACGACTTTCCCTCTTGTAGAGGGATGGAGTTGACACTAGTGGGAATAAGATGGAATAACATGCCTGACTCACAACCTCTACAGCTAGGGGCTAATCTGGGCTGACCAAAGCACATCATGAATCTTCAAGCCGTTCATCTAAGAGGACAGCTTCAGCACAGTGAGAAGTCAGAGTCATTACAGCAGACTTTAAACATTACATCTTAAACAACTCTTTTGTAGTGTCTTTATTAATATTAATGTCTGTCCTTTATTTATATTAGATGTACATCTGTCTGTATCTTGTGTTCAAGGAATAGCATATAGAGTTTGCATAGTACAGTCTTAAAACAAGGTCTTAATAAGACAGGCAAGAACAACATAGCTTCAGCTTCACCTGGATAGCAGAGTTTTTAAAATTTGCAATCTTTTCACAGATCCAATTAGTCACATTGTGGTGTGACATCTTCGGGAAGGTGTGTGGAGGAACTGACAATACTTCAGGTGATATGTGCTCACTGAAGGAAATGTCATGTGTACAAGATAACGTGGGATAGGAAATAGAAACTCATTCTTTTATATAGACTAATTTACCTTCTCACTATTCTAGGAGTGCATGTTGTCACATTGAAATAGTTTATAGACCACAAAAGATTGGCCATTTTAGGCTCTGTTGTGTTTACATGCGCACGAGTATACTGGTTATCAGGATTTTGGAGTAAGGTAATGTTTTGTGGATGCAATAGAAACCAGGACACTATGGCATGCAGACACAAGGTTTCTGATCTTTCTTTTTTAGTACAGAACATTTTGGCTGAGATGTGAGAAATCAAATCTCAACTGCACACAGATTATTAGAAACCTGGAATACTGCTCTTATGATGTATACAGGGATATGAACAACCTGATGTCTCAAGTTCCATGTAAACATTATATCTCGAATAAGATCAATACCAGGAAAAAGCTCAACACCAGGATACTAATGCGCCCGTAAACACACTCTGTCTCTCTTTGAATTGCCTAGTAATATACATCAGTGTCCCTAAAGCAGTTTTTCTGGAGTAAGGTGTTCTGGGGCTTTAGTGTCTCCATAAAATTGGGCTATACCTCTGATGATCCAACCCACTACTGAAAGTGAAATATACACCTCAGAGAAATTTACTGCTCCCTAGAATGTGATACCAAAGCAATTAGTGTCGGAGAGATTGGTAGGCATGAAAAATCCTTACAGCATGCCTTGGAGCCAATACAAAGGCAATGCATCTCAGTTTTACGGCCCTATTGCTTATTCAGTCTTGTTTGGTGTTCCTCTCCAAGACTCCAGAGTCAGTGGGGAATTATCATGACAGGGCAATAAATTACTCTTGGATTTAACATAGAGTCCCCCAATAAAGATTAGACTATAGGATACTGCAGTGACCAGAGGAGCAATATAAACAATTCCCCGAGGGAAAATGTTGTTTCTTTTGGTAATCAAAGTGGAGAAAGTCACACACTCGGCTAAAAACTTTGTAATAGCGTGCTAATCAGGACATCAATAAGAGTCACCACCCCCTCCATTCTTCCTGTGTTATCAATCTTAGTATGTGCCAATACATTGTGCTGCCAAGCATTACAGAGTTTTCAGTTCATTTGCATTGACAAATCTTTTAATTTACTAGTTTATGCAGCTCTCATATCATCTTATGAGTGGTAATGAGTGGGGACATAAAGTGTCGCTTTAAATGGTAGTGACATTATTTCTTGGGCACCGTCAGTCTTTACACTGCAAGGACCATGAGATGACAGTAAATTCCCCCAGAGAGGCTGGTTGGGTCTGTTTATGTAGCGTAACAAACAACCCTAAATGTCAATGAGTGGACTTGTCTGTGAAGGACACCAAGTGACTGGGCTGCATTATTTGCCATGAGTCTGAGGGATTACTTGGATTCCTGTAAAACAGCATGTAATCTAGCAGCCTGTGGGGACAGGGACTCAGCCTTGCCACAATACTGTGAGGAGCAGCCTTGCTCACTTGTTAATACCCCGTCTTTGGAAAACACACGTGCACACACAGATATGGAGAAGCACAGAGGAACAGACACAAAGGCATGCACACATACAGACACCGGGAAATTCTGTCTGGGAAAGCTGTTGCATAGATTGTGGTGCTTTCTTGTCCTGATGGACTACAGCGCTTATTTATCCACTTATGTACGGAGTTCAGTCCATAACAGTTTTAATTTCAGCTTAGACTGGCAAGAAAGACGCTGAAACACCACAGGGAATAAAGGATTCAGGAGTGCCATGTGTCCAAATAAACCCTTTTGTGCCTTCAGTGATTTGTTGCTTATCTTGCTGTGTACAGCTTATTGTCTTTATTTGTTTATTTCATACTAATGATAATGGACTGGGAGAGAAAATAGTGAGTGAAATGAATTCATTAGTTTAATTAATTTGTCTCCCTAAATTGAAATTTTCTTGTTTATCTCACCTGAGGTGTTGAATGTTTTTCTTTTTTTGTATTCTCTGAAGTCCCCATCAAGTGAAGTCCTTGTTTAGGGCTTGCTATTTCTTGTCTAAATAAATAGTAAGGGGAAAGCTTAGTGCAACAAAGCCCAAAGTAGTCATCTGTTAACTTAGAAGAGATTACATGCAAACTGTCTGAAGAGCAAATGGCTCTGCTTTGCCAGAAAGTGGAAAAGTGCCAAAAAACATACAAAAACACCTCAGCATGCAAATTTATAGTATAGTTTTACAGACAGGGTCCATTGCTTTGGTGCATTACATCTCTCTTCTCTTTCTCACTCCTTGCTTCTCTTTGACAGGTTGGCTCTGAACACCTTTCCCAGAATGAACACCAACTCCTCCGATGAGTTTTTCCAGGCCACAAATCATGCAGAACAGACTTTCCGCAAGATGGAGACCTACCTCCAGCACAAGCAGCTGTGTGATGTCCTCTTGATAGCAGGGGATCATAAGATACCAGCTCACAGGTTGGTGTTTATGCGTCATTCGCTTTGATTCCACTAATTACACCTGCATCGGCTTTAGTTGAGACACTTGTCTAGATTCACTTCATTAAGTTTTCAATGTGCACATTCAGGCTTTGGGCTGGACCTCGGTTTGCATGCTGAAACATATGTTGTCAGTCCAATCTATCGGAGGACTAACTGAACAATCTTTGAAATGCAAAGACAGACTCTTCGGATTTTCAGATGACAGTTGACAGGAAAGATATGCAAACTCTGTGTTCACTGGTTTGCATCTAAACTGCTGTGATCTAATTACACCTTCACCTTTCCTCATTTCCACATTACATCTGAGATGTGGAAGAACTTCACTACATGGAGGTGTCAATATTTGGGCATCCAGCCCTCGCTTGAATGGCTGAATTGAAGGGATCGCATGACATCCCCTGAATGCTGAGAGGCATCACGTTCACCGAGTGCATGTGCTTGTATGTCTATCCACCAGCGTATTTTGTTAGTTCAGATCCAGACAGACTCATGAAACAGAAACCAGAATGCTCCACAGAGAGAGAAAAAAGTATCAGTGACTGACCTAGTTCGGTGAAATGATCATCTCTCTGACTGCCTGGTTCAATGTGGCTTTATATTTGCTCATAGGACACTGCCAAGCAAAGCATGGATGCTGTATAGACATAATAAATGATACACGATATAATAAATATATGTATAAAAGTTAGAAACCACGATATTATGGAAATACAGATGTAGACTGTTGGACTGCATGATTTGATCTCTCTCTCCCTCTCTTCTGTCCTTCATGAATCAACCAGTGTATTATGCGAGCTAGACAAATGAGTTAACGTAATTAGAAATCTGACCAGTGTGGCTATTAGCAACATGAAGTATGTGGGATAATTTCATTTATCATACACTGACAAAGTAGAATGCGACACAATGCAGGGAGAGCAGAAAGTTACTCTGTTTCTCATACTGACCTAGCATACTGTAAAAGCACACAGGCAGTATAAATCACTGTTTAGAAACATTACTACATTTAATTATTACACTAAAAACAATGCGTTACAACATACTGCAAGGATGTGCCCTTTCCTGTGACGTAAAACTACATTTGAGGACATGAAATGCTATTTCAGGATTGATTCACTAACCACTTAAAATAAACAGTGTATAGATTGCCGACAGACATGTAAACTAATGTACAATACAAGAGCATTAATGCACTGCATTCTCTTTATGGCAGACTGGTCCTGAGTGCTGTGTCGGACTACTTTGCTGCTATGTTCACCAACGATGTGAGAGAGGCAAAGCAGGAGGAGATCAAGATGGAGGGAGTCGATCCGGAGGCTCTCAGATCCCTGGTTCATTTTGCCTACACTGGTGAGTGCTCGTAAAGACATTCACTAGCTCTTGTAAGTAGTTATGAGACTTCTGAAATGAAGCATGATTAAAAAGGATGAGTAAGGCAGTTCATCACTGGGAAGACTGACTGGGCAGCACTTAAACATAATATTGCTTTTTTTTTTACAGGACAACTCTGCTTTGTGCTGTTTATTGGAAATATCCACTTCTGGTATACAGTGTTTTGATTGTAAAATAGGCTAAAATAACATGGGAATGACTATCTTGTTTGTTTTCCTGTAAGAAGTAGCGAAGTTCATTTACTTAGATATGATACACATTTTCAATACAGCTTGCAGGTTAATTGTGCAGTAATTTATTTATTTAATATTCTGAAAAATGTTGATTGATACTTCTTCCACCACTGTGTTTGCCCTTATGGCTGCCTCCAGTCATGACGTAAAAATCTATTTCACTTGTCCTGACATTGCAGGCGTCCTTGAGCTGAAAGAGGAAACCATCGAGAGTTTATTGGCAGCAGCTTGCCTCCTCCAGCTTTCACAAGTCATCCAGGTTTGCTGTAACTTCCTGATGAAACAGCTTCATCCCTCCAATTGCCTGGGAATACGCTCCTTTGCAGACGCCCAGGGCTGCGTGGACCTGCTCAATGTGGCTCATAACTACACCATGGTAGGAGGGCATATAGAGCTAGACAACATTTGCATGGCTGGGTGTGCTAAATTATTTATTTTGTAATAGAAATTGCAGTCTCAAAGTGACTTTACTGCATGAATACACAGGGGCAGCTGTAGTCATTAGAGCTATAACAGTAACAGGAGTATTTAAAAATGTGGTTTAATTACCTCTTCGTGTACTTTCACATAAAAGGCCCCATACTATAGTGAATTAAACTAACTCTGCTCCACATAATCAAAGGTGCTGACAGGACTTACTCTGAGCCCATCTGCTATTTCTGATTCTTACTTTCTTTATATCAACTCTGATTATACTCTGTGATTTTAGTGAGTAAATATAACATGGAAAGATGATGACCAGAAATGGTTGACGTCCACATTTGAATAGAAATTGAATAGTTTCATGCTTTCACGTTATCTAATTTGGTTATGTGGCTGTCAATAAGAAATAACACGTTGTTGCACATTGATTAGTGCCTTGGCAGACTTGTGAAAATGTGATTTCCATATGTGTCCGTGACGAATATTTGCATTGGATTAAGATTCATGCACGTATTTGTCAGATAATGTCTTGCTGGCCCTGCAGAAGTGACAGTGTGAGGCAAGCCTTATCTCCTAAAGGACATCTGCTCGGCCTATTTACATAGGCCCCATCCAGGACCAGGAGGTTAATCTAATCATCAAACTGCACAAGAGGGCCAACTTCCTGTTCAATCACTTCAATAATGAGCAGTGAGGGCTGTGAGCTTCCTGGAAGTCCATCCTCTGGGTTCTGAGTGGAGCGGAGTTGTGTTTTGATAAGCTTGTTTTTCCTGGTTGAGCATGACAGCTGAGATCCGTCTCTGACGCCCTTTTCCTTTATGAAAGAGTTGCCCTTTTAATGTTTCTGTAGACAGAAATGTAGCGTTTTATTGTTTGGGATGACTGTGTTTCTTTTGAGCAGTAGAACCACAATTTCAGTTTCATCATAGCAAATATTACAGAATTTGATTTTGTGAATGAATCCCAATTTTACATCAAAATACAGCACTATGTCTTTGCCAGAGTCTGCAAATTGCATGGTGATAAAAAAAGTTGTTGAAGGGTAATTCTTCCAGCCTCACTCATAATTAAACACCCACATTCCTCCTCCTCCTTATTACACAATTACTCTTTTGCAGTAGTTAAATCAATTAGTGTCCTCTCCTGCTGATCTTGTTTTCCATGCAGTTTACTCACCAATGAGTTTGCCAGCATCTGAAAACACATCCTTTTAAATGGTTATGAAACAGGCTCGAATAAGCTTTCAGTTTTGCTGTCAGCTGTTCGGAACTGGTAATTACAAATGATTGGTCCAAAACAAAGTCAAAGAGCTGGATGGAATTTCTCCCTCAGTGTTACCACAGCAGATCAATAGATGTCCCTCATTTCATTAAGGCTGTCTGTGTTAAGCCTTTAAAACCTGCTCTCATAATAGATTGGACCAAGACACTGTAATTTGTTGCAAGTTGATGATCAATAGCGTGCATGTTTTTCGTAATTGTTGAGCATCCACTCTGCAGTGAGTGCTTGATTAGTCGAAGTTATCCTGGCATCTTAATATTTAACCTCTTAAGACCCGAGGTCTTGTTTGATATGCATTTTTTCTTAGCAGAATTAACTACTATGGTAATATAACCCAAAATGTGATGTCCACGCATGTGTACGCCAGGTCTTTAGAGGTTAAGACTCAGTTGCCTCATTCAAAAAGCAAAATGAGGCATGGTTATGTCCAGGGATTGCTCTGTATGTCTTTCATGTGGTTTAATGTTGGATATACTATAGAGGAGGTAGAGAGCGGGGTGTTTTATATAGCATCATCTCTAATGGAGCTGCCCAGAGACAATGTCCTTGAAGAGGTAGCCATGCAGTTCTGTAATATCGCCTGGGCTTCTGGCCAGTAAATGGAAGATCAATCTTTAGGAAGGCAATAGAGAACAGCTTCTACAGAACTTTGAGCTGGACACTGCCTTGGTGTGATGGTAATGTTGCTGTGCAGTGCCTTTCTGTTTCTCATTAAAAGGCATGTAAAGGCTTAATGGTGCTATGTATGATCAGTAGCAAAACTAGCTCATAAGCTTTTGAAGAAGCTTTTTTGGAGATGCTTCATGCCAGATTGATTTGTAGCCTGCTGTTGTGTGGATCATTTTATTTAGTGAGCTAAGTAAAGCAGATGACAGCTTCATCTGTTCATTCAAAACTTTTTAGAAATGGAGACTATTTCACTGTGGTTACCAATTATTTAAGATGATAGCAGATGCCAGTTTAAAGGTTTCTGTGTACTTGCGTTCTTTTTTTTCTTCACCTCTCTTGTCCATTTGGTCCTCATAAGTAAAGAAATACAAGCACAAACACACAGCACTGCACCAACCGAACCCCTCGGCTAATGACTGATGATTATCTGCCTCCTCCATGTCTCCTCTATGTTCCAGGAACACTTCCTGGAGGTCATTCAGAACCAGGAGTTCCTGCTGCTCCCCACAGCTGAGATTGTTAAGCTGCTCTCCAGCGATGACATCAATGTCCCAGATGAGGAAACCATCTTCCAGGCTTTGATGATGTGGGTGCGGTACGATGTGCAGCATCGACAACAGGACCTCGGGGTGCTTCTTGCCTTTATCCGCCTGCCTCTTCTTCCTCCCCAGGTGAGATAGCAGGTAAAGGAGTAGATCTGGGGAGTGAGGAAAAGGTACAATAAGGTTCAGGTTCATATGTTTATAGCTGGAAACTACTGGAAACTGTCACAGTGACTCCTGTGTCCTCACTTAAGACAGAAGAAGACATTTTTGATCTTTGTCACTGTGCAGCTGACCAGGGTGCAATTTACTAGATTTACATATAATGAGGTTTTACAGGCTTTCTGTTGTTTTGTCTGTAAAATCTTAGGAAAGATCCTAATATAACATATTCAAATGTCTTTTTATTGTCCAAGCAACAGTCTAAAATCCAAAGATATCCAGTTTAGTATCATATAAGACAAAGGAAATTGACACAGTTCACTGATTATCAAAATAGTTGCATTTAATCAACTTCTTCTTTTAGCTATAAATCAGATACAGTTACTGCAGTTACTATAGTTACCCAGTACACCCTCAGTCCTCCAACTGACCACAGAAAGACAATGAACCACTGCATTGTCAATAATCACTTTTTGTTATGTTAGTGCCTGAAGTAAAATCCTTCTCCCCTCTAAGTGAGAAATCAAACTGACAGTGTGACACAGCAGTTTTTATATGCATTGTCAGGCCATTAATACCTCGCTTATGTTTAAAATGTTCTTTTTTTAAACACTGTAACTCATGTTTTATGAATGCTGGATTTCTGAAAAAAAGCTTTGTTTTACAGCGGTGGCATCCTAATTTACATAACATCACGGATAATTGTTGGCAGATCTGAAGTATGAATATATCTCCTGTTTTATGTGAACTGTTTTATTTTCACTCTCAGACAACCTCTCAGATTACTTTCCAAACCTGATTATGCACAAATGAATTTTATATTTTACTTTATATGTATCAGGGTCCTCATTTCACATGTTATTTAAACCGTGCTTCACTCTTAATCTCAATCTAATATTTCATATATAAAGTAATTTCATTCATTTGCTGTCATTGCATCTGTCAAAAGTTGATTTGTATAAATACTATTTCTAAACATACGTTTTTTCTTCTTATATTATGGTTATGAAGTAGCCTAATGGTGTGATTCCTTGAAATGTAGCTCCTTGCAGATCTGGAAAACAACAAGATGTTCTCTGATGATCTGGAATGCCAAAAGCTGTTGATGGAGGCCATGAAGTACCATCTTCTGCCTGAGAGACGTCCCATGTTTCAGAGCCCAAGAACCAAACCTAGAAAGTCCACTGTGGGTGCACTTTACGCTGTAGGAGGGATGGATGCTACCAAAGGTATGTCCCATACGCAGTATCAATACATAGCAACACTGTTAATTTGTAATTCCTGGTGCATCTGTGGTTTCAGGCTCCACTACCATAGAGAAGTATGACCTGCGGACAAACACCTGGGTCCAGGTTGGTGTCATGAACGGGCGGCGGCTGCAGTTTGGCGTGGCAGTGATAGACAACAAGCTGTATGTGGTCGGAGGGAGGGATGGACTCAAGACGTCCAACATGGTGGAGTGCTACAATCCAGTCAGTAAAGTGTGGTCTACCATGCCCCCCATGTCAACACATAGACATGGACTTGGTGAGTGTGTCTTTCAAGGCAAATGCAGCTTCACTTATTTCATTAAAACATAATACAACAAAACATAATCTAATAATGCTGACAGAAAAACACTGCTTTGTGTAGGCCAGTGAATTACATTAGAGGCATGCTGCCATTCCAAGTTATATCACTTTTTTAACTGGTGGGGCTGCAACTAACAATTATTTTCAGTATCAGTTAGTGTGCCAGTTACTTTCTCATTTAACTGATTAATAGCTTTGCTTATAAAGTGTTACAAAATAATGCAAAATGCCCAACTTATTTCACCAGTTCTAAAACCCCAAATTCAATTCAGTTTACTATTATATATACAAAACCATCACCACCAGTTTCTCCCATCTGAGAAACTGGAGACAGTGGCTCTTTGGGATTTTTGCTTGACAAATGACTGAAATGTTCATTGATTACATCCTTTGATTATTCAACAAACCTTTCAGCTCTGTACGTCATGAAGAAAATTCTTTGTTATCATTCTCAAAGGTTCACATATGATATTATGTGTATCTTTCTAATATTTTAGTCAAATTCCTTCTAACGTTATAATGTTTTCGGAGCATGCTGACAATAAAACATAAATCTTTTCAACTATTTCAAGGATTGAGATTTTAACTCGGTCAGGCTACCTGGTGTTATGAAACACCGAAAATTGCAGGATGCATGCTCAGCAGGGTCACAGCTGGCATGCTGTAAAAAAATCACACATTTCTTTTTGAGATAGACCTTTGATATTTTCCAATTCCCCTATCAAAGCTTGGCAGACCCTGCTCTTCTTTGCGCCTCCCTGCCCAATAAATCTCATATCAGAAGAGTTTTGATTCGCAGTCAAAACAGGTCGGGGTAACAGAACAGGGAGATCTTGTCAAAGCATTCAGCTCACTCACCCAGTGTGGTCGTAGGTATCAGAGAGCCCAGGAGATCACACTGTACAGATTACCTGTGTCGTCTTTGATCTTTTCTGTAGCAAATATCTCTCGCTGCTTTGCTTGTGACGTGTATATTTTCTGAGTCTGAATATATTTGAGCTTAGTGTCTACCAGCATCCCTGCCTGACCGTTGCCTGCTGTGTGCATTATGGGTGAAGACAAGAAAAAGAAAAGTATTTCCTTTTCATTCCAAAACCACCAGTCAGTAATAAAAGCGAGTTTGACTACACAAATTGTTTCTGTCTGACAGTGTTTATGTCATTCGAGATTCTCTGAATGTGGTCTAGCCTTCATGTTCCCTCAAAATAATTGAACTCTCACCAAAAGAAATAAGAGTGGTAATATAAAAATCCATCGTGTTAAAACATCCTCTGCGAAGTTGCTGGTGCAAAGTGCTTTCCTCTGTGACTTTGGAATGAGGAATAACAATGCAGTTTTACAGTCTTCCTGTTTTCTGAATAGATTTGGTCCACTGAAGGACCCACTTCCAAAATGAGAAACGTACTTCTGCCTTAGCTCGCTCCAAGAACTGTTGAAAAAAAGTCATTGTCATTTCATGTCTTTTCATTTATTTTTCATGGACATGTGGTTTACATTTGCTTGTACTGACATTATGCTTTATGATGAGAATTTATGATGTAGGGATGAGAATTTGAAAAAGAGAATCTTTGTTTCATTTGCCTCGAGATATACAGTATATTGTGGCTTTGAAATCTGTGTGAAAGCGTTAAGCTAGATGTAACAGTGTTTATTGTGTGCTTGTACACAATGATAAACACGCAACAGAAATACTAGAATAATATAAATGTTAATGAGCACAAGGACACTTTGCTCTTGTGTTTCTATACACAAATACACATAAATGCACAAGTACAAGTATATTCTTCCATTACAAAATTACTCAACAAAACAGCAGAACTTCGAAATGTATCATTTGTTTCCATCTGTGTAGGTATTGCTGTGCTGGAGGGTCCTATGTATGCCGTGGGAGGCCACGATGGCTGGAGCTATCTCAACACAGTGGAACGCTGGGACCCACAGGCCAGACAGTGGAACTACGTGGCCAGTATGTCAACACCCCGGAGCACCATGGGAGTGACAGCACTCAATGGAAAGTAAGTTGCATTTAAGTAAGTTGCAGATCACCCCAACATGGCTTAATGCTAAAATGTGCTTTTCATTTAGAGACAAAGTATATTGTTGTCTTTCTGCTACTTTGACATATCACGAAGGCTGAGGTCGAGGAGGAAGATAAGTCTGATGTCTGATGCTTGCTCATGTGGGGATTCTTGAATCCTTAATTTTGAATTCTTGAATCGTTGGGCCTCTCTCTTAAATAAATAGTTTAGTCTAGACCTTCTCTTTATGGAAAGTGTCTTCTTCATAATATTTGTTATGAATTGGCTCTATATAAATTAAATATAATCTTCAACAAAAATGCCAGTGAGCATGATTTTTAATGGGCTCTGTCTGTTTGCTTTTTAAGTATAGGAAAAATATTCCAGTGTTCAAACTACCTTACCATTTTGTGCACGTGTTAGCCAATATACAAAATCATTTTATTTGTAGACTTGAACTATAACTATGAACATCATACCTGCTCTTATTTGTGCTAAATGTTGTTTTCATGCAAAAATAATGTAACTATGTTTTTGATTATGACCATTAAATATTCAGAAAGTTGATTTATAGACATGAAAATAAAAAAAATCTATAACACCGCAGCATGTTTTACTTTGGAAAATGCCAATGACACAGGCATGCTTATGTAACTCACAGTGCACTTTGTCCAGGAAAAGCTGAAGTGCAGTATTAGTGCTCTCACAGCATCATACTCTTTGAATGCAGAACTTTGTGGTCTTTGTGAGATCAACTACAGTGTGGCTGTGAAGTAGTCAGCAGCTCACAGCAAAGGCTGTTGTTGTAAGTGTGGTAATTTCTACAGTGTAATCTAGAATCTATAAAAGCAAAACACTTTATGTATTTGTAATGTATTAAATGCCACATGATACTACTTGAGAGTAAATTAAGCAAAGAATAGACCTGCTCTCAGCCTGATTTGAATATGTTTGTGTGCTGAAGGAGGAAAGAGGCTGCTGCTCGGCTACATCCAGTATTCAGTGTAAGTCGATGCTGAGTTATTTCTGCATCTAGGTCAAAAATAGACAACAAGGAAACTGTTTCCCCAGCCTCTACTTTCTTGCTGTTGGGCCCGTGAGCTACAAGCACTTAAAACACTGATGTGATCTTTCTGGGAGAGAACACTCTTAAGGAAAGGGCCTTTGAAAAATTCTATCTACTGCTCACTGCTGTATCCTCTGTCACATTATCACCGTTCTGTCATTATTTTAGAAACAGCTGACAACTGACGTGAGCTACCACTGCCAGATCCAGTACTTCTGTATGTGCATGTCAGATGTTTTAGCCCATTTTGTTTCATTTCACAGACTATTTGCAGTAGGTGGTCGAGATGGCAGCTCATGTCTGAGGTCAATGGAGTGCTTTGATCCGCACACCAACAAGTGGAGCATGTGTGCTCCCATGGCCAAGAGGCGAGGAGGAGTGGGTGTGGCGACATACAACAACTTCCTGTATGCTGTAGGCGGACACGACGCTCCCGCCTCCAACCACTGTTCTAGACTCTCCGATTGTGTTGAGAGGTCGGTGAATTCTTCTCTGGAGAAAATACACAAAAACAAAAATGTTGCGTAAGCGGTTCCTGATTGCAGTTGATGGAATTCAGACTTGGGTGGGGATCTTGATTTTCACATAAAAACAAAATGGAGACAACTCCTCTTGATCCCCACCCTGTTCCTGCATTTTGAGGCACGATACTCAATCGAAGACATCATAGGTCTCACACATGGTTTCATTTTACAGTATCTGGCACCATCTGGTGGCTACATGATCCTTCCGAATCTCAACCTGATGTGACTCACTGTGGAAAAAACTGCTAATTTTGCCTAATTCTTATGGGCTTCCGATTAATTGGATATGTGAAGAAAATGTTTGGCTGCTGCAGCTTTCAAATTAACATCCCACTAATCTGTATCATTATTTTGTAAGTGGTGCATATACATGCCTCTACAAGCATCTGCATATTTATTTTAATACGTGAAACACAGTTGCTATATTTTCCAAAATATGATGTTTTATTTACTTTCCTGACATTTCTCAAATAATAAATAGTTTATGTAAGCATACATCCCTTTATGATTGTCTGATGTTTATATTTTCTGGCTTTAGTCAGTGTGATAGCGGTTCAGTGATCTCTAAAGCAGTGATTTTAGTCACAGGAGAGCATTTTAAATATTGGTACTGAGCTTTTATAGTTGATATATTAAGTAATATTTCAACTTTTAAATTACATAATTTGGTGTGAAATCATATGATGTGTCTTAATTTTTTGTTATCATTGCAATTACAGATATGACCCAAAGACGGACACGTGGACCACTGTGTCTTCTCTCAGTGTTTCCCGGGATGCGGTGGGTGTCTGCCTGCTGGGTGACAGGCTTTATGCTGTGGGTGGATACGATGGCCAGTCATATCTGAACACTGTCGAGTCCTACGATGCACAGAACAATGAGTGGACTGAGGTAATCACATGAACCAAAGCTAATTTATCATAGTTGTATAACACAGTTTAGATGTTATCTTATTATTATTTTTGAAATAAAATAGAAATATCATGTTGCAGATAAAATTTTAGGGAACTTTTGACAATGGTGGCTTGTTTTTGCCAGAACTTGTTACACATAACATCAGGGCACCAGTTAACACTCTTCGGGAGCATAAATCTGCTGAAGTCACTGAATACTATCAATATTTTATAGCTTGCTTTTCTTTTTCGCAATATGTTTTTTTCCAGTTCTGCCTCTGCGACCCTCTTATCTGCATGAAGTAAAATAGGATTTTTTGAAGACAGCCTCAGATGAGAGGCTGCATGTTAACCTCTCTGTCTTCCTGTAGGAGGTCCCTCTCAACATTGGCAGGGCAGGCGCCTGCGTGGTGGTGGTGAAATTGCCTTGAGCGTTTTGTCTCACAACAGCATGGGAAACAAATGAGAGAGAAGCGAAGAAGAGTGGACAAACAAAACAACAGATCAAGGACACATCCTTCGAGAGTCATGTTTTCATTTTTATTTTTTTTTTTCCTTTAACTCGGCTCTCCAGATTTTTCAGAGGGAAACACAGACAGAGCTTTGCCCATAAACCATTGTTTCTGTCATAGTGGACATGTCTGCCCACAGGGGAGGACTGCACATTCTCCACATTCTCAACCGATCAAGAATTTTCATAGACTTGGCTAAGCTGTAGCAAGTGCCAAGTCTTTGTTGTACTGGTTTGTTATACTAGTTTTTGAAGAGTTCTGTGTATGTCTGTAATATTATATGTAAAAGTTACACTTTGAGTAAATACGCCTGCTCGTTAGTTTACATCTATACAGAGACTTCACATACACACAGTATATTTTGGGGTTTATATTTCACTTTATAGCCACTCAGATGAAAATTGTTCTAATACATTAATGTAACCATGTACCAGTGTCTTTCCTTAGTGGGTGATATGAACAGATTCTCACTCTTTAGCAAAGATGACCACTGGGGAACACTGAGGATGATGAGTTTGAAGAACAGGAATGAAATCAAACTTTTTTGCTGAATAATATATTTGGACATTTTCTTGAGTTCTTTTTTTATCAAGCCTGTAGCTACAGAACACCAAAGTCATTTGCTTGTCTTAGAAGTCTTGTTACGTATCAAATAAAAGTTTACAAAATTGTGAATTACAGAAAATATATCATATTGATATTTCACATTGCTGTACAGATTTTTGTGAACTTTCTCAAACTACATTTGTGCTGATAGAATCATGCCTACCCCAGTGCACTCTGGTAACTACAGTTATTATCATTCTTTTGTCTTTATCTCCAGGCATGCTAGCTGAGTGAATGTTTTATTTGATTTCTATAATATTATATATCAAGATTACTGTCTTTTCTGTATTTTTTGGGTCAGTTAGACGATCCTATCGTTCACAACACAACTAACAATCTGCAGGATTAGGAAATCTGATGTGACTTTGATTCCAATTCTTAAATTTGTTATTGGTTGTTCTGCTCATAAAATCAAAGCATTACTGACTTTATCACAGTGAGAGCAATTTGTAACTGTTATTATAACATGTTTTGGGGGCCAAATGTTACTTTTTATGCTTTTATCATGATTTTGTACAGCATGCAAACCAATGAATAAAATGACTTCAGTCCTCTCTGCATGTTCAAATCCATGTTTAGAGCTGAATGTGTCCCCGCAGCGGGCAGATTTTGACTTCTTTTGTTGTTCTGCTTTAAGTAAACTAAACTGATGCTTTGACTAAACAGACTTGGTAGCTACTTTGATGTCAGCATTAACCTCCGTTTTCTTCTCGTTGCAGCACCCGCTTTTTAAATCAAGCAGGCATGTTTGTTGATATCGCTCTGCTTTTTTTCACTTTCTTGTCAACAGACTGAGGACCAACTGCTACTGCTTGCTTTTGTTTTTTTTGTTTTCCATTGTTTGCCATCAAATAGTTTCAAAGTCCCTCCATCCTCCACTCACCCTCCTCTTGCTTGTTTGATTAGATTTGGATGGTTTTTTCATACAAAACTCTAACTTATGTCTCCATATGTGCAGTAATAATTCAGAAACATTTAAATCTTTTCAGAATACCTTAAAGACTCGATTTGAAGGTATACCCTCCTTTGCAAAATCCATGTCTCCGTCGATATACACATGTTATCTGCTCCAATCAGATCTCATAATAGAAATCAATCAAGCGCCTAAGCTTTCACCTAAGGTCACCTCTTCAGTATATTACTGAAAGCCCCAGCATGTAGAACACTTATCTTAATATATCTCTGTCCAGTTAATTCAAAAGCACAGTGTAAGGACTGTAGAAACAGACCATGATGATGAAAATTAATTCAGTTTGTCCCTGAATTGGATATGAATATTACAATTGGGCTACATTCCTTTGGTTTCTTTTTCTGTTATATTATTCTCCTGAGGGTTTGTTTAGTATTGGGCAATCTTAAATTCCACATCTGCAAGACTAAACTGATTTGCCCACCCGGTCTTGTTGCTACCCATAGGTTAGTAACCGCAGTATGAAGCACACACTGATCTAAACACTGAGAAAGTCAGCACCACGTGTTCAGAGTATGATGCAATACACCACCTCAAAGTTGTCAGGTTTCCTAATCTGATTCTGGCTTGCAAGGCCCAAAGAAACATGTGGATTACATTATAATATTGAACTAAATAAACAACAGTATGATGGCAATGAACAGATATTCACGAGAGTAACATATATGTTTTTATTAAGTAATAAAAACAGTGATAATTTAGAATCACAGTTAAGGTGGCACAGTACTACCTTTTGAGCTGAAGTTGAATTCTGATAAAGAATCTTATGATATAGATTGATATGATATAGATACATTATATAGAGTCGTATTATGAACCCTTTTCAGTATTCAACAAGACCTAAATCACTTGAAATAAAATGCATTACTTTAAAGTAGGATCTTCAGTCTCACTCTTTAGATTTATTCCAGAGAATTTGACATGTTGGCTGAAAAACGCTTCCCAATATTCTACATTTGAGTCACATTCAATGATGTATTGCAATCGTTACTGGATTGCTAATTGGTATGCCATCACAGTACATCACAATCATAATTCATACAGGCCTACTGCAAAATAATGAATAAGTGAATAATGAGTTAGCAACATTTTAGTCCATTTAACCAAGTACGTAGAATGTACAATATAAAGTATGAAGTATGAAACACTTTTTTCATGGTTCTAGCAATGAACGTTTCATGTTTCCATGCTGAATGAATTAGAATATTCAATATCCAGCATCGCTTACTTATTTCCCTTTATAAACCCAGGCACACCAAAAGCAGATGGAGACCAAGACAGGCAGCTTTCAATTTGGATTTTGTGCAATCAGTCTAGAACAAAATAATACAGAAAGCGTTGATGGGATTGGAGGCTTTTTAGTGCAGAGGTCCGAGCAAGAACCTCAGAAACTGTGATAAAAGTATGCAAACAAAGCACTTAAATATGGATCCATCCAGTTTGATTTTGTTCAGCTTGTCCAGCTTACTTCATCTTAGCAGTTTGGATTTTCATACGAATCACATGCTTCACATGTACGCCTCTTCATGATGATGTCATCGTATCATAAATTATCAAGAGAGGGTGCTGTTGCACTGCAGAGAACATACCAAACCACACTACCCTCCGTTAACGGCAAATCAAAGATCTCCAATACCACTACTGTTCATAATAAATGTCAACCAGCATTAAGAATGCCAAGGACAAATACTTGAGCTAATAACCCTGCATAATTATTGAGACATGATGATGAAATGTTGGGAAATTGGATGTTAAGGCGTCTCCTTCTCTTACTTTAAAATCAGCATCTTGCTGAGTTTTAAGGGAAGCATGGAGCTCAATGAGGAAGATGAGCTATGACTTGAGAAATGATTTGTCAGGGATTTTGGCATGACAAAGAATCGAACAATCTCTCATAATTGTATGACAAATGTAGACAGATTGTTCTATTTTTGAGCCCTGCTTCTACCCTATTTTGATATTTTTTTAGAGTGAGGGAGCAGCTCTCCCTCTTATTTCTTTCTTTTTTTCGTGACAGTGAACAAAGATGGAAAGTGATGAGAGAAAGATGCAACAGCACAGCATGAGTTGCAAACATTGTGCTCTATTGATTGTTGGTTGTGAAGACATACCATACCAGGTTGCTTTGTTATATAATATATATGTTTTGGATTCAAGAGGAATACAGGTTTTCATAGATTAATGTAATTGCATTACATAGATAACACAGACTAGATGTTATTACGTGTTATAGGCACAGGATTTTGGATCTTACTGAATTCTTACTTTCTCCTGCCAGATAAATGATAACGCTGCATAATTGTTTGCTGTCAAAATACAATCTCAGAACTTCAGGACAGATCAGTTGGCCTGGTGCTCACTGGAGAATGGCTGAAAAAAAGGATTTGGATTGTTTATTTGTCAAAACACAGTGTTCTAAGAAAGACTAAGAATAAAAAAGAAAAAAAAAACAGCATGGAAGGGATTATCTCCACCACGGGGACAAAAGACAAGATGGATCCCTCTACAAGTGCCACAACGAACTGTCAACTTAGAATAAGATTGCCTCGTCAGGCCTGCTTAAATAAGCCTGTTAACATGGCACTTTTGACATCTTGCAATGGAGTGCCATATCAGGCAAAATGCTGTGTCTTCTCTTCCCAGATGATTGCAAATTGATTTTACACTGCAACAATCTTTTTGCCAAGTGACTGACTTCAGAGGGAGACAGAGATTTAAAATATCACACAGGTATCAGAACTGTACCGAACCACAGAGATGTGTGTTCCTGTTCATTTAACAATCCAGGTGAACTTGAAAAATCACCTGCTTGAGCAACTACACTACAAACTATAGCCTTTAAGTGACACTGACGGTGATGAAGTGGTTAGCCGAGCTTTCATGAGTCCAGCACTGATACAAAGAATGACAGTTGCTTTTCACATCTGATCAAAGGCAGCAGACAAGTGCTGTAGAATGTTTCTCCCTCCATCCTCCCCCCAAACCCTGTCTCTATCTAATGATAGTTGAATACATTGTCATCTCATTATCTTTGAAGAGGGGAAAGATCCCTCCCGTATGAGTGGGCACTGTGTCTCTTGCCATCAGATGGGCCCTAAGATTGGTGAAGCGCATTCTCATCTCATTATGTTGAGTGAGAGATATCAGACACATCCCATCTGCTTAACACACACATGCCGCCATGCCTCTGCCATACAAGCTGGTACAGAAATACTGTGAGCGCTTTATCTGTGACTCTATAACTCAGCTATGAGACTGGTATTCTAAGTAGGTTCAGATTCTGCTACTAACTAAATTACTGCATGATTAAATATCAGTATCTGCTTTGAACTGAATGAATACATGCAAGGCTGGTTTTTACAGTGGTAACCATCAAAGAGACTGCGACTCTTTGACATGCATCTAGTCTGCATCTCATACTCATTCACTGTGTAGTTTACATCTTAATGGTTTTAAACTAGTACACAAAATCCATTTACCACAAGCAACTGGCTGCAAGGTTTTTTGTAGTTCTTTCTGACAAATGAAAAGAGAAGATGATCTGCAGTCCCACCCAATTTCCAATTTGCAAACCCTCTCTGAAGTAAAGAAACAGCGCGTAAAAAAAAAAAAAGGAACACATGACAGAATCACACAATCTGATGCAACAGCAGCAGCAGCAGCACAAACCTCAAACATGGTCCGGAATGAATATTATGAATACTATCAGCCTTATATACAGTAGTTCATATATGCTTTTGTCATGTTTCAGTGTTTCATGTTTCTGTTTTTTCAGACACAGAGCACAATTAGATTTTGGGGATCTCTTTGGTACCAGTGTGACTATTCCATATGAATGAATAGAACTCAAACAATAACAAAAGCCAACAATAACTTGTGACAGAAATGCCAAATTGGTCCCACTTTCTCTTGACTGGCTTTAACAGATGTCATGGGCCGATTGCCAAAACATCTTATCGTGGACACAGTACAGTGAAACCACAACGCTGATCTACATGATGGATGTCAGATCAAAATGAATCCAGCCATGGTTTTACCAGCTTTGAATTCATGCATGGGGAAGCCTGTCAGGGGCGAGAGATGATGTGGACACTGGCTCTCACTGTTTGTCAAGATTTTACATCCCTCCCCCTCGCTACTCGTTTGAAGCTAGTCATCTGCTGTCTCGCAGCCTGCTGCCAATACGCCTGAGAATCTAGATTCAACATTTGTGGACTTCTTACAGGAATGAATGCAATTAGACTGTTTTGTGGGTGTAAAGCATCTCTTTGCATACACCACGCAATCTATCATTTTAATGGGCCTCAGCTTTCCCAGGGAGCACGCTTTAATTTGGTAACTACACTTGTCTATTCCTTATTTTACATGTCTAATTCAGACAGTAAACTAGTGATTGATCAATGGCACATTTTTTCACAGCAGTTTTGCCTCTTTGGAAGATTGAGTGGAATAAAGAAATAAAGTAGACATTTGAAAGTTGAGCATGAAATGATATTTCAACATCAAATAGAATAAAGAGAAAGCTTCAAAAAGATCACCTACGCAAACAGCCCATTTCTTTAAATGAGATCTGTTTGTCTTCTGACTGATAAAACTGTGATGACAAAGTTGCTCTGGTCCAACTTACTTTCTAAGCCTTTACAGCATCCATAATCCAGAGAACACCACGTCTACTTCAATAACACAAACTCTTACTCCATGAAGGACACAGATAATAGACATTTTACTGCTTCTTTTTTTCAACTAAATCTTTGCAAAGGGAGGAAAAAAAACATCTAGTGTTGCTTGTGTGCCACTATTGCGTCTGCTACGCCTCTTACCCCATAGGACCTTTCTCTCCGCACATTACCGCTGCCCCTGCTACGCCCGCTTACGAATTGCCTCCAGAACTAAATCACTTCCTTTGTCAGACACGACTGCCTTTCTTTCCCAGACCCATTGCTTACCGCTATTGTTAGTGAAGATGAACAGCCCACGACAATTAAAGGTGTGGACCATTACTTCTGTTGGAAGGAAGGTTAGGCCTCATGCTCTACAGCCTGAGAAAGTACACTGCCGTATCTGCATCTGTCATCCAGAGCCATAATCGAGAGTCATGGGATGGATGAAAAGCCAACAAATGTCCACTGCCCTGCAGACTATGGTTCAGGGTTATGCAGACATGTCGGCGGTCTGGAGGATGCAGTGTGAGGATATTATGGAAACATAATGACACTAAGTTAGAGAAATGTAGCCTACTGCAAATACAGAGAAAAACAAATCCAGTGCAACACAATGGAAATGTCCAGGGCACAAAAAAACCTGATAAATATGTCTTGTACCCTGTCGATTCAAAAATTACCTACAGCTAACATTTTTAGATTTTACATTCTGATAATTCTGGCAATTCTAATTTTGCAGCTGTTAGGTGTGTGTGTGTGTGTCTGTCTGTCTGTACTAGTACAGAAAAGGGTCAGCAGAGGGTGGTCTGAGCTTAGCTATGTCAGTGCACAATACTAAAATGATTCCAGCCTAGTTCTTGTTAAGGGCAACAGCAGAGCACACGCACGTTGAGTGATGGGCAGACAACGATCTAAACAGTACAGGTAAGAGTAGATTTTAAGTGGCTGCTATGGTGAAACAATACACCATAAACTTGTTTTGGCCATAAATAACACTATGAATTTAAAGCTAGGATATGTGCATGTGCTTGGAGCAGTAGTGATTAGCATTAGTGGCCCTTGAGCTAATATATGTCAGGTAGGTAAGTGTTAGTGCCAAAGACTCATTGTATTTACAATGGGCAACAGATCTACACACTCTTTCTCCCACTGTTTACTGTACGCTGCCACTGAATATGCGCAGGAGTGATTATCTCATGATACCTCTAATAATATCCTCATAGCTTAAAAATATACAATCTCAAACGTGATAATTAACCATGTTTATAGTAAGACAGACATCTCTTATAATGGTGGTATAAGAGAAAATGCTTTTTGGAGAGAATTGTCATTGCAATACCACAAGTGGCCACTGGGGAACTGGCGAGGCTGAGAGGCAACATCATATCTTTATCTAGATCTTTTGGATTCACTTCACACTTAACAAAATAGCATAATGAATTCACAGTGTTAACTGTTAGCATAAATGGTCATTTAGGGTACATTTAGTCCAGTAAATTGTTTTGTTACTGTGGTAAATGGGCTGTAATTATATAGCATCTTACTAGCCATTCACCCATTCACACATCATTCATACAGGAGGTATTTAAGTAGGAGGAGACTCTTCACATAGATTCACACTCTGAAGCAGGCTTTGGGAGCAAGTTGGTGGATGACCCGTTCTACCTCTGAGCCACAGCCGCCCACTGTGGTCAGTATGATCGATGTTTGTTCAGTGTTAATTTCACTGTGACCTAAAAACCATGTTTTATGTATTTTTGACCATGTCAAAACTAAAAATATTGCCAGTAGACAGGCAGTAAGTAAGCAGAGTTACACCTGTTTGCCTCTAGAGCAGCGGTCCCCATCCACCGGGCCACGTGGTACCGGGCCGCACAGAAAAAAAAAAAAAAAAATGTATTGATGATCAGTCTGAAAGATATTTTATTTTGAAAAATGACCGGATTCTCTCCCAATCACATCCGTCTGTGCGTCTGTGTCTCTTGACACAGGTGAAGACAGGTCAAGACGCTCGTCTCGGTCACGTGATATGTTACCCCAGGTAAGCCCTCAAGCTAGCAAAAATGAGTTAAAAACAAACGTCTTTGGGAAGCTTCTCTGGAAAGGGGAAAGGCCCAATGAGGAGACAGAAGAAGAAGAGCCTACGGCTTCCAAGAAAAAGAAAGCTGCAACTTAAAATACGGATTTATCGCCACAGGTGATTCTCCCGCTAAAAATCAAGATCAAAAATCAAGATCAAGGCAGAATATCCTGAGATCGCCACAAAAGCACTGAAAACCCTGCTTCCCATTCCAACATCATATCTTTGTGAATTGGAGTTTTCTGCAGTGACAGCGACCAAAACAAAGTTACGGAATAGACTGGACCTAAGGAGCACTTCCGGTGTCATAGTCTCCCATCACCGCTAGATGGGACCGGCTCGTTGCGGAGAAACAAGCTCAGGGCTCCCACTAATTCAGCGTAATGGTGAGTTGTATTTTTATGCACGTATATTTATTTTTTTTGCCCGTCGTATCATTTTATTTCGTCGTATTTATCCCCCACACCTTGAAGGCCGGTTCGTGATTGTCTTACATGAAACCGGTCCGTGGCTCAGAAAAGGTTGGGGACCGCTGCTCTAGAGAACAAATACCAATTAGTAGAGAACGCTAGAAAGCACATTACATGGAAACTGCTTATAGTAATGACTGTTACATTTATCAATCAGAAAGCTTGGTACAGAATTATTCCTATACAAATGCTGCTTAAACAAATTGCTAAAGGTAGTATATCAGCTTAGAGTGCTAACTTTGGGCCTTGACAACATCTGGAAAAAAATAATAATAAAACGATGGTGTTTCTGCATGTGAATATTTTTCCTTCTCCCAATATACTTTGCCAAGTGGTAACTCCTGCTGGCTACCTGAGGCTGGTGCGGTGTGCACATTGAAATCATAACAGGAAAAAGAAAATTGATGAGATGCAACAATGAAAGTTGGTGTTCCCCAGGAAACAGTCATAGCTGCTGGTTATAAAGAAAGAAAACAAATTTGCAGGGAGAAAAGTCGCTCTCATCATGTGGATGTGTCCGGTCATGTAAAGTGTAGCATAGTAGAAATACAAATGTATTAGAAATTCGTAATCTGCATGAGAAATAAAGAAAATATTATTAAGTTAATCTGGCTAGTTTATAATCATCTGTTTATAGTGTCCCAGACAGATGTGATCACTATCAGCGGTAACTCCTGACTTTAAATCTGGACCAAGTCTTTCATTCTGAGCATGTAACATAACTAGTTGGGCAACAAAACATTACTTAACAAAGTGTTACAGTAATGTAATTATTTTTTTAAAAAATTAATAGTTCAAGGGATAATTTAAATGTAATAACAACAGCTACTAATCATAGTAAAGCTTTGTTGTTTTAACAATTTAGGGTTCACTTGTTCACTGTCTTACCAGCTGTTGGATGGATGGTTGAAATCAGCTTCGTCCCTGTGTGTTCAGTGACTGGTCTGGGATCTGTTAGCTTGCCACAAAGGATGTAGGTGTGGGAAGGCAGCTAGCCTCAAGTAAAAGAGGAGAAACACGACACCCAGTGACCCCTAATCGTTGTAATTTATGCTACATGTGTCCAATAGCTGGCTTGATAACTTATAGGAGATACATGAGTTTTGTTCATAGTTAGGAGGTGTTTGAACCCTGCAGCTTCATTGTGAGGGTGGGATTTCTAGTGCTGTTAAGCTGATAATGGCCAGTTTAACTATTGGCCAGCTGCTTGTTAAACCATAATGTCTTTTTTATTTCTCTACAAGAATACAGAAGGTGCAATGTGTGGGTGTGCAGCCTTTGGAGTTGTTTAAAAGCAGCTTTGACAGTGCTAGGCTGGGTAAAAAAAAAAAGAAGTAACAAGCTGTTGAGTGATTAGTAAAGTAGCAGTTTTCAGTGACTAATATGTAATAAATAACTGATCAAAGTTGTCACGTAACATCCAAAACAATGGTTGCAAATTTGTTTTGCTGGCGTGTAGGACTTGCAGCATTTCTGTATTTTCTTGGGCTTTTCCTTATCTGCAGTTGGTCTCTTTATGTGTTTTTTGATTTTTGTTTTCTTCAGCTGCAGTACATCGTGCTCTCTCTTAGCCCACCATAAAATAAGGCTATAGGGATGAATATGTTATGAAATGTTAACACATAAATCTTACGTATTTACCCCACTATATCCACAATGTATTATTGTCAAAATAATATGTGATAATTGCAGTGAAACAGGCTCCATCGTCACTGGTTCACTCTATATATTGCTTTCTCTTTGTTTATTCTGTCTGTGTTCAAATACAATTGCCTGTGAAATGTGCACGACTGCTTTAAGGCACACAGATAGATCTTCAACCAAAACAAAAAAAACAAGAGAGGATATCATAGTTATATCAAGGTTTTGCTATTGAAAGATTATTTTCTCTCATAATATCAGTTCAAGAGCCACACCACACACCACACACCACACACCACACCACAACAAATCAAATCAATGAATAATGTAAAAAGTGGTAAATATTAATGAACCCAAACAATGTAATGTAATTAATAGATTGGTTACTGTAGTTTTAACAAATGTTGTGATATTTAAGATAATAGAAGTAATGTTTGCTCAATACAAAAAAGCAACTGCTTTAGCTTAGTCTTAGTTTCTCTGAAGTATACTAACTAGAACACCAGGCACATGAACAATGAGTTAGCTGTTTAATTCACTGACAAAATGACTGGCCTGTTTATTGTTTAGCTTCCTAATTTACACATTCGTGCCAAATCATCTCTTTAAGGTAATGGTAAAAGTCGACAATAAAATACTGCTCATCTTAGAATATGCTGCAGTTCAGTTGCTTTTTTTCCTGGCATCATCTTTGGTACCCGCCTGTTGTGTTTTTGCGCATCACTTCCCAGACATTGTGCTTTTGATGATGAGTGTTGTAATAGTTGTAAAAGCTGGTGTTGTTGTCTTTTCTTCCAACCATAATGGCCAAAGCTGTTCTTTTGCCACCCTATCCTCTTCTCCGTCTGTTTATAGTAAAATAAATATCCATAAAAATAAAACATATTACTTCCTGTACAGCAAGGGGGCTTTCTCAGGAAAGTCACGAGTGATTAGAATCACAAAAAAATTCATTAATCTAAAAACGTAACAGATTTCTTTAATCTTTCAAATCCGTCATATGTATCGTGCAGCAAACAATACAGACATAACACTATACATGCACAGGGATGAAATGACATTAGGAGAACATGACAAAAAAGTGAAAGTAATAATAATGTACAAGTACAATGCAGTGATATAGCAAAACTGAACACCTCTGCTACTACGTTTCAGCTGTAGGCAGTAGTCTTAACTACCTACAGACTGGATCTGAACAGGGACACACCAGGGTTGATTTAATCAATTTTTAGAACATTTTGTTTCTTGCTTAACCCCAGGCAATCAGCATCACACAGGCAAAACCCACATGGCAGCCATATTGCCAGGAGGATTGCCCACGGTGGACAAAAGCTGAACCTTTCTTATCCTCCTATAGCCTTGCGTCTGAATCTGATAGCATATGCATGCAGATAACAACTTGAAAAGATTAATTCCCATCTTACTACACAGGAAAATCTCTTGTACTTAGAGTAGTTGTAGAAGTCTTTTGTAACATTGCCTTTAGCTTGGTAAAGAGCTTTCCCTTAAAATTCATCCTGAGGCTCATGCCTGATTCCCCTGTTTGACATACAGAAGTGTTATTATTATTTAAGTTGAGTCTGTATTTTGTTATAGAATGGAGTTGGAAGGACTATTAACACATCCTACATCAAGTTACCAGCTAAGGCTGTGTTGGGTAAATTAAATACTAAGATACTGACCTTATAAATAGTGGGTTTTTATACCTGATCATGACATAACTTAACATTTCCCCTGCCTGCCCTTAAGCACATCACATTTTATCAAGTGAAAGTGTGAGTTGGCTTTTAATGACTATAATCTCAGTTGTCAAAATCACCATTTGCCATATTTTTTCTAAAATGGAAAAGTAGGCACAAGTCAATATGTCATTGCATGCAAAGTAGCACCACATGCAGTCTTTGAAAAATTATTTTTTGGTGTTTTTTATCCTAAATATTAATGCAAAAATAAAACAAAAACAAACAAATAAAATACAAATGTGAATGTAGTGTTTGGCAAAGGTGCTGTATTTTTTTTATATATTGAGTCTCCCCCTTTTCCTCTCCTTCACTGTACTGTATGCCTTATGTCCTTCACAGCATAGGAAACCATGCATAAAGACCAGGCTTCCCAGCATGCCTCAGGCTTTCCAACATAGCTGCCAGCAGGATGCAACACTACGAAAGGTGCTGCCTCTTTAAGTCTCCTGTGTGGCATTTTAAGCAATGGTAATCTGCCGCAGTGCAGACAATAAATTCCACTGCATAACTAAGCGTCGCCATGACATCGTACCTGGATGGAATATCATATGGGCAGATGGAGGGATAGGTGGATGGAGGCCATGCCCCTTGCAGAATAAATATGTGTTCCCAGTGTTGACACAAAAGGGACAAAATCAGACAGCTAGTCGCAGTCACTTGTCTATGTGTTGCATTAGAGTAAAAAAAGAGGAACGTGTATTAATTATTTCCCCTAGCTTAGTGCCGGTTTGGTCAGCATGCGATTCATCTGTTCAGCGCAACAATGGAGCTCAATGCTATGACAAATCTGAAGGCCTGGGCTGTCTTCCCAGTTCCCAAAAGCTTAATAGTGTGCCATGTGGAATGATGTAATGCTAAAACACTGCAAAACTTGAGTGCTCACCAGCTTTAGTGAGGGCAGGGGAAAAAGGGAGAGACAGACTGGAGAGTGAGAGAGGGAGAGAGACAGAAGGAGACTCAAAGGGCCTGATTACTGCATATCATCTAGAATACAACTTGTACCACACAAATCTCTCGTGAGATCCCCATACTGTTGGAGGATGATAACAGAAATGAAAAGCTAGTTTGTGTTGAGGCTCTCTTAACGCAGCCGCCTCGCAGTGTTGAGGAAAGTGATCTTCGAATGTTCACTGCATGACTTAGACAGCGACTCTGCAGTTATTTGACAAACTGAAAGCCATTTCAGGCTGTCATAAGCAAAATTATTTGGAACACCCTGTAGCAAGGACCTATAATCCCCAACAAAGAAACGTTATTATTCACAACAGTGTGAAAAGAGACACACCAAAGCTGCCCTGCTCTAAGTGTGGGTTTGCTATGGGGTTTTGATAATTTTTTCTCATTTTGAAAGATATTAGACTGGCTTTTTATTCGTTTTACTTCTTTTAAGTACAGAAGATTAAAGGGTGGTACTCGATAGCAAGCGAAGAAACACTTGATAGAACAGCTCTTTGTATAGATATTGGTTCTTATATAAAGGAAACCGGTCAATGCAAATTTACATGTGACGGCGTGCTGACAAATGGAATGAGAAATACTAAATTAGATGCAATGATATATGGAGATTATTGCTCTATTGTTCTAATCCATTTGTATGATCCCCTCCCCATAAATACAAACCTCAGAGTGCAGTACCAATATTTTTTTGAGGTACTACTACACTACCTGAATGCAGCATTGCCTAAAACATAATTTGTTGGGACAAACAGTAAACGTGAGATATTATATCGCAATGAGTGATTTAAAAAAATGTGGCACTGCTTACAATTTCTAAATTTAAAAAATACCTTGTTCAAAATTGAGGCCAATCATCTGCATCAGGTTAATGAATTTCTACAAACATTGGTGATGTATTACAAGAATGACATTTTGTTCTAAGAAGTTCATATACTGCACCCCACATCACTGCAGCATTTAAATCACTTGAAATGAAAATCTGATATGATTATTTTTATCTACCACTGCAGTCTGTGGGCATATTTCAGTCTTATCTCACACTGAGCAAAATATGCACAAGGAATACATATCAGATCTCAATCAGAGAATTGCTGGCAATAACCATAGTAAGCTAGTTTTTATTACATTACCAACCAAATTGCATTATATCATTAGGCAACATAATTGCAGTCTGTATTTTAAATCATGATTTAGAGAGAAACATTAGATCTGAAGCGTAATGAGGACTGATTCTTTAAAGGTCTCGTAAGAGTAGTTTCTTCATGGTAAGTCTTTATTATTGCTTGGTACAGAAATCAATTACAGTTTTATAGAGATTCGTGATCCCTTATGGGGAATTCAGCAAGGAACAGTTAGTATTTTTACAGGTCTGCAAGATTTAGAGAAAATGTTCACTAGTGGCATGTTCAAGGGGTTTCAAAACCACATGCATGCTGGGAAAACTAACAACAATAATAATAATAACAATAATAGAGAAAACACACACAATCACTTCAGTTTCATCCAACAGCACATATTGAAATATTTTTTTAGTGGGTTTTGGTGGATGTATGACAAACTTGGTATCCAACATTCATGGTCGATTTTCAATTTCAATTCAGATCCCAGACCAATTTGTTGCAGCCCGTAGAAACACGCTCTTTACTATGCATGGCGTTCTAATACCCTTGGCCCTTTTTGGACAAAAGGCAGAGCAGGAAGCCAGGGGCATTTCATTTCATGCTCTGCCTCCTCAACCCCAGATGTTCACCTCGAAAACATCTCCACTGATACAGGTAGGAGCTTAATGGCCTGCAAATTGCCCCGAGCTCAGGTAATGAAATGCAACCTCTGTATAATTTTAATTGAGAACTCTGGATGGAAATCAAATGATAATGTGCTTCATGCATGGAAAGTTTTCAAGTAACGGTGAAATTTGTGTCCGGTGTGTAAGTGCAGCTTGGGCTAAAGTAAATGGCTTTTTCCTTTTGAGCCTCTCTTCATTTTAATTGTGGATCGCATGGTGTAATAAATGGGTTGGTCATGACTTAGCATCTGGTAAATGAAGCAGAGGATGTACACACCTCTGAATGCACAACGGTGCTCCATATTTACAATTCAATCCGACAGGGTGCCTATTAGAAGCCATAAAGCTGCTCAACTGTTAGATAAGATACCCTCAATAACCCCAATCCCTCCCCCTCACACACTCACACACGCACACGCACACGCACACACACACACACACACACACACACACACACACACACACACACACACGCTCTCTCTGTTCCAAACATTGTTCAGTCGACATGTCTTCATTCAAGTTATATGCTTTCTCTGTGTTGGATATTTGTAGTACGTGATTAGGACCAGCACAGAACAGTTCCCTTATATGTAACCACCCAAATCATCAATTGGTTCAACAGGGTTGCAGTTCACATCAACCAACACAGCTGACACTTGAGGAATGGAAGATAGGAAGACAGAGGCTTGAGTGTCCCAGAGGTGCTGGGATCATAGTTTGATTTAAGCATCTTGCAAAATATTATTAGGGAAGACATGTTGGGACAAAGGAGGAAGCTTTTGATAGACAAAACAACCTTGACAATATTTCATATAACCAATTATTGTTCCTGTATGGGGGGTAGTCACCACCATGTGAAAAGATGTCACAAAAACATGAACTGCTGCTCAAATGAGCATTAATTGTTGTTTTGTGGCCCGCTGGCAGCACAACATCTGTAAACATAATGCACAAATATTTTTCATTCTATGGCAAACATGGTAGCAAACTGTTGCCTGTTTACACATCCAGCAGACATGTAGCATTAGCATTTATTTGGAGTTATGCTGTAGGTGACCTTACAAATATAAGTCCTATATTTGCTTTCCTTTCACCTCTATTTTGGTCTCCACCAACTCCTGAGAGAAAAAGGTGTTTTTTTTTAGCTGCTAAATACTTCACTATGTTCACATGCTAGTCACTAACTTTGTCTGTCTGCTGTTTGTTTTTGGGGTGGGTACATAGGCGGTTTATGACACATACACATAAAACCCAAAATACGAGTTGTGAGCTGTTAAGATGAAACAATGAGGTGAAATATGTCAGAATGCTCTGTAGAGTTGAGGGGAACTGCAGTGACAGGTGATAATTCTGTGTGCCATTTAACACCTATTGTGTGACACATGATAATCTATTCCATTGTTAATATTCAAAAATATTCAGAAGTGCAACTTTAGCAACATCATTATTACCAGCTTTTATTCAGTGAGTATGAGAATTTCATTCTATTCTGAGTAGTAGTAAAACCATATTTACACCACAAGTTTGCTGACCGAAAGTTGGTCACAGACAACAGGTGTCAGCAATGCAGGACGCCGCAGCAGCACTCCACTGTGGGACCGGCTTGGAGGACTCAAGGCAAACCAGATGTTGTCAAACTGTCAAACGAACCCCTGCCATTCCAGCAAAAATAGTATTTGAACCAATACTTTGGTGACAGTGACATGATTAAAAACAAGGTGAAGATGTTAAGATATAGTACAAGTGTTTGAAATACTACCGAGAGCCAGGCTTGTGAACAGTTTACCAAAAAGCAATTTATATACAGCAAATTAAATGACGCCTTGGCTGTGTCATTTGACATGAGGTGCAGAAGTGCAAACTCACTGAAGTACTGGTATCATCTCCAGACACTACTGCCTATTTGTCACTTGTCTCACCTCTCCCAGATGTTCACGAAAGTCCTAATGATGTGCACTCTCGCTCTACCTCTCACTTCAGACTACTTCACAAAGAAGGAGAAATTCGTACTCTGCCTGAAGTTGACTCTGAAGGATGTTGCACATATACACAAGCACACACATACATGCACACATAGATAGGTACACTTAGGGCATGGATGGACCGTATTCGAAAGCCTTCTGACAGGCAGCAGGTGACGGCGCCAGGGCCAGCTGCTCATGCCCCACCTCTGCTCAGCTGTCCGAGCCCAGAGCAGCCTTTGAACAGCCTATTACCCCGACACAGCACCGGGGGAAAGCAATCAGCTCCAGAGGTACACCGCTCTCACACCAGATGGTGTGGGAGATGAATCGAGCCATTATATTAGTGCTGGATAATTCCTCAGATGAAGCTAATTAAAAAGAAAAATAAGTGCTATCCTCCCTCTTCTTACCTCCTTTGCAATCTGAATGGAAACTCCACTGACACTCTTTCACTTAATGTAAAACTGGAGAGAAACAGGCCTTTTTTTTTTTTTTTTAGATACTTTCAACCACACATCAAGAAATGAAACATTTCTTTATGACATGAGATAGCCAGTTTTTAAAAAAACATCTGTTCTTCACAAAAAATTATTGACAGCACAATCTGATGCTTCTTTTTCAGACAATAAAGGATGCTGCTGGCAAAGTAGATACACTTTACAGACTGGAACTTGTGTATTTTAATTAAATTGAATAAGATCGTAATCTAATTGAGATCATGAGCTCATGATTGTTTTTATCCCAATGTGTTTATGATGCTTTGGGATTCAACACTGTAACTGCAAGACCAATTACATTATACGGAAGCGCTTTTATGAAGATATTTAGCACCTTATGAAAAATGAAATTCTTTTGAAATAAGAAACTTTCTACAGCCTCTTAATGGCGAAGATTTTACACTAACCTTTTTTTCATACACTGAATGTCAAAAGCTTGTACAAAATAGAGGCCCAGCACCTTCTTACATGCAACCTCCTTCTTTTAACAACTGTGGATGTAGCTAAAGTTCACATGACCAACTGTGAAATTAACTTTGTCCCTGCTACTGTTTGTAGTCACACCTTGAAAAATACAGCTGAAAAAGTATGTCAAAGAGCTCTGTAAATATGGTACCTGCATTGGCTTAAGCCCAAGCAGACAGAGACAGGCGACACCAGAATGTGAATCTCGGTTAGCTTTAAAGGATTTAGGTAAACTCTGAAACAGTGCTTATTGCTCTCTTATCCACTTTTGTGTTAATGAAAAGCATGTCCTGAATCTGTCAAGGGAGATTAGGTGAATATCATTACTATTGTCCTTTTGCCAATGTAGATTCACTGTATCCACAGGGATTATAGTCCAACCCATCCCAACGTGTATTACCTCTCTCTGCCAAGGAAACTTAAGGAAGGTTGAGCTGATGTTAGGACTGGAAATCATGTGTCACAGAAAATTCACACTGCATCAAATTCTGAGAGGTGAATCTTATTTTTGCCAGCACCACTGCAATCCATTCAATCAAAGTACTGAGCTTTAGATGGAAGACAGGACTCCCTGATGTCTGTGCATCGGTTTCAAACACAGCCATCCCTGAAACTGAGTCAGATTTTACATTCATCACAAGTTTAAATAATAGATCACTTTCTCAAAGATGATAGACATAGACTCATGCTCTATCATATTATGGTACATTTAACACCAATATCACTTCTTAATGTAATTAAAATTATTAATAGGGGATAAATCAACAATGCCTATTGTCTTGTAACAGAGAACCAATCAAGTCTCCAGTCAACAGACAATGAGACAGATTTCTAAAAGACATGTCTTATATTAAAACCTTTATTAAGGGATAACACATATGGTTTTTCATCTAGTCCATCAAGTAAATTGTCAGTATGTTGTTTCCTGTAAGCAAGATCCATCTAAAGTTCATCTGCCCACCTAACTGTTAAGCATTTTATGAGGCATACTATAAAATTTCACATTGATTTCCCAAATTGACGTCAGTTCCGCAAAACTGTGTATGTCGCAATACTCAGTGTGAAGCCAGCTTTTGTTAGTCTCTGGTGTGAAAAAGTTTTCAAGCAACTCCAAAAATAAGGTGTGCAGGTTTTTCCAAATTCAGTCTCTCAGCTGCTCTGGAAGTTCTTTAACTCTCAGTGGCCCAACACCACAAAACAGAATCACTGCGTTGATGTTTCCTTTAAATGCCACCAAAATCCATATCAAGGCAAAAATATTCGTATTCAGAACTGTGCTGTGCTGGAGCTTAACTCTCAACTTGGGCACAACATCAGAAATATTTAAATCACTCATCTCTAGTTCCTGCCCCATAGCTTTTGAATTCAGGGGCAAAAAGCTATTGGCCTTAATTCCAAGAAAATTAACAGGTTCACCTGCCAATGCCTGGAGATACCTTTAGGGCTTTCCCCTGAAAAATAACAACAACTGAATTATATTTTTAAATTAATTGAATATACAGTATGTCTTTACATTTACATAGAATTCTTTTTACGCCATTAAGCCATATCTAGACTACACCTTTAGTACATTTGTAGTTTGATAATTTCATGTTTTTTTCAGACATTTTCCACGAATGAAAAATGCTGTCTTAAAAATGCACTATACAATACATACAGTGAAACATTTACACCAGGATTAAAGCGATTTAAAGTTTTTTTCAGAACCGATGGTAATTAATTCACAGCAGTAGTAAATTATGACATATGTCCATTCAGAGAAGTGAATCCCAGTTATCAAAGGTCATGCCTCTTAGGTGAACACTTCCACTGCAGCCAAAGTAATGTTTAGAGTTGTGAGCAATGTTCTCCACACATGTTCAGCATTTTGAAAGACTCAACAAAAAAAGCCAGCTGAGGATGTCAGCTCGAAATAGAAGAAAGTCGAACACATCCAGAAAATGCAAAGCAGCCAATTATGTAGTCTGTGTAAGTTGGTGTTAGTCGAAAATACATCACAGCCAAGCAAGTTGCTGTCTGTGAACTCCTACACCACATAAACTTTATTTTAAGGTTCATCTTCAGTGGTCAGCAAAGGAAAGTTCAACAGAAGATTAACCTCACGTCCATTAATGAAGTCTTACCCTATCCTGACACTCTGCAGAGCCTTAACCTGCATTTTATTACTTCACTGTTTACGGTTCACTTCCTATTTAACAAAATGGAACCATGTAAAACTGAATCATGCCCTCTGCTCTACCATTTTTCTATTAATAACAGAAAAGCTAGGTCCTTTTTACAGGTCCACCACTGGCAATTATACAAGTGTTAGTCTATCCACAACACATGGTTGTGTTTAAGAATGTACATGTTCACTTCTACACAATGCAATTACTTTTATTTTAATTTTTTAATGTAATCTTTATTTAGTCTGGCATTGTAATAGGTAATTACATGAAACAGTTACAAATCTGTTGTTGATTCATTGTTGGCCAGCAATGAGGTCAAGAGAGACAAGGTCCATTTAAGATACAAATAACATGTCTCTGTCAGTCAGTGGTGTCTCACATTGTAATTCTGTGCACACCAAGGATCACCTACCTACGTCTTGTCAAGATAAGTTTTGCACTTCAAACTTATAGTTTTTCAGAGCTTTGAATAGGACTGAGGGCACAAATTAGATTGTCAGTGCTACAGGTTACAGGCTATCCCCAAAGCTAAGATGCGCTTAAAAATTCATAGAGTATTGATCCTTACACTCGAGCAAAGTAAAATACCACATATAAAGGCAATATTGATGTATACAGTACCTGATGCATAATGTTTCAGGTATAAGTTCAGGAGACCACATATTGTAAGACCAAGAGGGGGTCTGCTCAGGTCTTAGCTATTACTCATGTGATTCGCAAGGCCTCTAACCTTTGAGTAGAACGGCTTCTTTAGTTGACACAGGAAAAAAAGGTGAGAGTTGGGGTATTAGGGCTGTGTGTACACGCATGTGTTTTTGAGAATGTTTTGCTGACACCACAGCAAATAGAATAAAGACTGGGGAATATTGAAGTGGATCTAGATAGCAGCAACAACAAAGCAAACAAAAGTAAAGCAAACCTTTTCTAAATAGGCACAGATTAGCAATTTACAAAAATACAAATTGTGTTATTCTATTATTTCTTTTCTTAGGTATCAAAAAAAAAAATCTATCAGGCTGGTCATTTGCTTGTCTCTGTACAGCGGTAATTCCAGGCCAGTGCTCAACCCTTTATGGCAATAACAACTAATCATGCAAATGGAATCAAGAGTGCCACTTGTGTCACAGGTGACACTCACACACTCACACAACACAGGCATTTACATAAAAACACACACATGTACACAAGCTTACGCTCAAAAACACATACTGTAGACAAACATCAAGATATTTCCATAGAGTTGTCGTTAACCGCAATTTCCATCAAGCAGAGGCTGTCGGACTACAAGAGTGGTATACAATCAGTGGAAAACGTAATCCATAAAATAGTCATGCACTTGTCCAAGGTGTAATTTCCATTTCAAGATGTGATTGCATGCAGTTGCTGAGTGAAGTGAATTGGAATACTGTTTATATTTCTTTTTTCAATTGATTTTTTTATCACCAGCTGTACGTTACATGATTTGGAATGTTTTTCTTGCATCTTACCACACGAGATGCCAAGTTATGGACTCTCCCTATCTAGTATTTAAGGCGGTGTTTCACAGATTCAAAACTGACATCGCTATTTAATGTCCACATCATTTCATGTCTAAAATCTCAGCACTATAGCTGCGGCCAGAGACATAACCAACCATATAACTGTAAATTAAAAACACACAAAAATAGTATATGCAAAACAGATATAAACATAGTGTAAATGCAACCTTGAAATGCTAATATTTTGCAAGTCTCAAGAGTTTCCCTGACAGATACTCAGAAGAATAGTTTGATGTTTATGTAAATCATATCTTGGTGACAGATGTAATGCTGTCTTTGGAAGTGCAAACAAAGAAAAAAAGGGGAAGGGGAAAGTAAGCACAGAAGAGCATGTCTATTGTTTCGACAGCTTGTGTCCCCAGCATCTGGCATCAAGCAAGAACAGCATGTCAAGATTAATGAAATGTTACTTTTATTGATCTACAGCATGCAGTATATAAATATATACTTCTTTAGAAACTGCAGGCACTCATATATCATGTACCCAGCAGTGACTGCAAGCTCAGTTTATAAAGTTTCTGAAGTTTTAGGGCCGCAAACTCAAAAGACAAGGTTTCAACCATACTGTACCACAATTTAAAAACAAATGTTCAATGCACGGTTTAGGGAATAGATAATCTTAATGTCTTCCTTGCTATATTCCGGGGCTTTAAATTCCAATCAATGAAGTGAAATTAAAGACCATGTGAATGACTTTCAGCGCGAGTTGACTGAGCGGACTTGTTAGTGGGAGCAGGGGCACGGTGACAAGAGCGTGGCAGAGACTGCTCCCTCACTCTCCTCTCCCCATTTAATTTTCCAATCCACTTCCTCCACATAGTTAGGAGAAGTGAGTTTTGTTCTGGTTTGATACACCATCTAATGAGAGCTACTAAGAGCCTGTTGAAATCATTCCCTAATAACACATACTGAAGGCTGAGAATGAGGAATATTTTTGCTCTATCTCTCCATTCAGGGTTTAATATATTCTTTCATGCACCTCTGTTCCATTTCCCTTCCTCCACTGTGTTTCTCCACTTTCATTAACTGTATTTGAGGGGGAAAAAAAAAAAGATTTTGAACAATCATTACACTTTGATTTGATATGATTTTAACAAGCAATGCACTTTGGTTTTACAGTGTATGGTTATTGTCTGCTGATATATTTAAAAAAAACCTTGAAAGATTTCTTTGAACCAGCACCAGACCACAAAATGAACAGCGCTGGGTTTGAAATTTTCTATGTAGAGATTCCCAGATACAAGTGTTGATGTAAGCATAACTTCTTATCTCAAAACGGCCATAGGCTTTACCAGGTAACCTTGATTTTATTCGAAATTGGTCACACATCTACCATGAAAATATGTTAAGATGCTGTTTATCAGGCATATACTGTACTGGCATATGATGCTCTCTACTACTAATCAATTATTCAACATTATACATACACAGATGCCCTATTGAACTGAATGGTACATGACAGCATCGCTTGTCCACCCTTAATACATTTTATTTGCTTGACACACTCCAGCTGTAACAAGAACAAGTGACCTGACCCATGCTGCTATATTCTGCCTGCTTAAAACTCCTCTGTGGTTTAAATGTTATCTGTTCCAAAGATAAAGTGCCCTCCCCTCCACTTCCTTGGGCTGTGGGTATTAGTTACAGCTGAAACAGTGGTTGGTATTCTGCTTTGAATTCTGGAATTGTGTCGGCACCTTGACGTTTGATTGGATCTGTGCAAATACATGTATATGCAAATTTGCCAGATATCAGTTCTTGCTCGGGGTGAAATGGGAAACAGTGGTTGCATTCTGACTAGCCTCCTGCATGGACTTTCCCTCTCTTTCTCCTTAGAGAGCAGCATTTCGTGATCTATAAATTCCCAGTAAATCTCACAGCCTGGGTGCCTTCCCTGACATTTCCACGCTCCCACATAGCATATTTTTAAGAAGGTAAAATCCATAATCTGTGTCAATGGTATCACACGGTATATTTGCAGGGGGCCCTGTAAGCAATAAACTGGCCAAGGATGCAGTGCAGAGGCTCAGAGGAGGTAAAAATGTTTGTTCTTACCTCTGTTGTCATACTCGTGCCTCAGGGCCTACACCACAGTTACTCATACCTCTGCAGACAATCCAATATTCTGCTCACTATTCTGAAAAGCTGGCCATGCAACAAGACTAAATGTAGTCATATTTATAGAAATGACGCAATTGACCAGGAATAGTGCAGCTATTAATGCTCCAAAGAATTAGCATGAACACCAAAATGTGATATAAATGTAGTCAATTAAAGATTTATATTATGAGGTTATACACAAAATGTATAAAATATGAGGTACTTCTCTACTGCGTTACGGGCATTTTTTTCCAATCTACACTCCGGTTCAAAATCACTCTACTCCATTTGTGTATCACCATCTCCTTCTTTTCAAATAATAAAACACCACTCTGGGATAATGGCTTTAATCACGGTATAAAATGTCAGATATACAGTGGGGCAAAAAAGTATTTAGTCAGCCACCAATTGTGCAAGTTCTCCCACTTAAAAAGATGAGAGATGCCTGTAATTTTCGTCATAGGTACACTTCAACTATGAGAGACAGAATGGGGGGAAAGAATCCAGGAAATCACATTGTAGGATTTTTAATGAATTAATTGGTAAATTCCTCGGTAAAATAAGTATTTGGTCACCTACAAACAAGCAAGATTTCTGGCTCTCACAGACCTGTAACTTCTTCTTTAAGAGGCTCCTCTGTCCTCCACTCGTTACCTGTATTAATGCCACCTGTTTGAACTCGTTATCAGTATAAAAGACACCTGTCCACAACCTCAAACAGTCACACTCCAAACTCCACTATGGCCAAGACCAAAGAGCTGTCAAAGGACACCAGAAATAAAATTGTAGACCTGCACCAGGCTGGGGAGACTGAATCTGCAATAGGTAAGCAGCTTGGTGTGAAGAAATCAACTGTGGGAGCAATTATTAGAAAATGGAAGACATACAAGACCACTGATAATCTCCCTCGATCTGGGGCTCCAGATCTCACCCCAAGGGGTCAAAATAATCACAAGAACGGTGAGCAAAAGTCCCAGAACCACACGGGGGGACCTAATGAATGACCTGCAGAGAGCTGGGACCAAAGTAACAAAGGCTACCATCAGTAACACACTACGCCGCCAGGGACTCAAATCCTGCAGTGCCAGGCGTGTCCCCCTGCTTAAGCCAGTACATGTCCAGGCCCGTCTGAAGTTTGCTAGAGAGCATTTGGATGATCCAGAAGAGGATTGGGAGAGTGTCATATGGTCAGATGAAACCAAAATAGAACTTTTTGGTAAAACTCAACTTGTCGTGTTTGGAGGAGAAAGAATGCTGAGTTGCATCCAAAGAACACCATACCTACTGTGAAGCATGGGGGTGGAAACATCATGCTTTGGGGCTGTTTTTCTGCAAAGGGACCAGGACGACTGATCCGTGTAAAGGAAAGAATGAATGGGGCCATGTATTGTGAGATTTTGAGTGAAAACCTCCTTCCATCAGCAAGGGCATTGAAGATGAAACGTGGCTGGGTCTTTCAGCATGTCAATGATCCCAAACACACCGCCCAGGCAACGAAGGAGTGGCTAAAAAATCTTTGGAGGGAGTTGAAAGTCCGTGTTGCCCAGCGACAGCTGGATATATATATATATATATATATATATATATATATATATATGTATGTGTGTGTGTGTGTGTGTGTGTGTGTATATATATCTATCTATAGATATATAGAGATATATATATATCTATAGATATATAGAGATATATATATATATATCTCAGTGGTGGGCCGTCAGGGCCTGCAAGGCCTTCTCTGCTGGCCTAAAAAAAATATCTGAATCACAAACTGATGTTAATTACATTTTGTCCCTGAATACTTATTAAATAATTCCAAATGGTCTGTCCGCTTCCTTTCATAGCTTTTGCGATGGTTGTGCTGCTTCCAGACATGTATTTTCACATTAAAGCATTTAACCAATCACATTTCAGCCATCATTTGTTGCCAGGCAGGGTCAAAGTCAAAGAAGTCTGCCCGAAGGCCTTCACAATCCATTCTGCAGGCCCTCTAACACAAAATAAATGTCGATGAAACTGTTGCTTCAACCAATCAGATTTTGAGTTGGTGTCACCAGGGCCCTCTAGCAGGCGTACGGCAGCGTCGCCGTATTCAGACCCATTGATTGCATAGAAAAGGACTTCGTGATGTAACTGAAGCGCACGGATAATCTGTACAACAGAGTAATTGAACTGTTTTTGAGGAAAGAGAGGAGGATGGATTTTGTTTACAAATAATCCGAATTTTTGGTGAGTAAAATGTTGGTGGTGATGGTTTTTATAACCATAAAATAGTTATTGAGGGGTGGATTGATTCAGACGGAAAACTACTGAAGGCCTAGGTGTGAAATGCACGGTCCGCCACTGATATATATATATATATATATATACGTAATACTTGTCTCAATGCAATATAACACTATTTATTGTGTAATTATGTGGTTTTCATCTACTTATATTTTCACTTTTCATTTCAGTATCTTTGCAAAAACTCGATTCTGTATGTACCAAATGGTCATGCATTACATCACCCACTACACCACGATGGAGTAGTGTAAATTGTTATGTTTCAACTGGATAGAAAAAGAGCTCAGAAAGACTTCCCAACCAGTGTCCCATTATTCTGTAATGATGAAGTCTACACGTTCTAATCATTTGTGGTATTTGGATCTGGATGCATTGCTACTTTGACATTCATTCTCACAGAGAAGAACAGATAATTGAATATGATACCCACTAAAAAGCAGTTATACTGCTGTGTCTGCGCATCTATGCATCCTGACAGTGGTAATCATTAGTCTTTCAGCGATCTTTGCAATTAATCTATCTTGACACGATAATTTGCGTCAGTTCTATTTGAGGTGTTTTTGTGAACCTTTGCTCAGCAGGGTGGCACGGCGGTGTGTGTCTAGAAGAAACAAGAGGCAGATGCATTCAGTGATCCAGTCTGTCAACACCACACAGGCTGTTAACAGCAGAGATCAGAACAGAACAGGCCTTCCAGGTTTTGTTCATTGTGTCACCAAATTACACATGACAAGTGGAGGGAAAAATTGCTTGATTGATGAACAAAGTAATTCTCTACATGTAATTAATACACTACTAATGGCTAGCCATTTGTCTTCCATACTGCTCAGTAAAACCCAGAGGAAGGTGGGGAAACATACAGTGTTGAAGGCTCCAAACTGACCGCTCTGGGACGGGAAAGATTAGGTTTCCTTTGTGAGATTTTGTTACCTAATGGCTTGTCAGGAAGCCGTAGGGACAATGTAATGGACCATGTAATGGATAAAAGATTGTATTGATGGGCATGTGTTGACTTAACAATATTGATCTGCAGAATTTATATCAATAAATGCAAAAACATTTCCCAGTGAAACTTTAATGCAGTTTTTGTGATTTACACAATGATAAATCAAAGCTTTTGCATCAGTTTAGAGTAATAATCTGTGACATTTTCATAAAAATGTGTGTTGATACCTATCAGTACATTTATGACAGCGGTTAATGTGAAAGCTTTTACATGTTTTGCTCCAAACGCAAAGGTCTTCTCCAAGAAAAAAAAAGATGCTTTTTGTGCATAGAGGGTAATGCTTCACATTTCCATCAATGGAAATAACATTTGTTTGACAGAGACAGAGAAAATGTACAGAAGAGGAACTAAGTTGATATAATGAGCAGTGATGTCCAGTAAGGTTGAGCAGACAAAACACAGAACAAAAGAGAAGTTACAGACTCTCAAACTTTATGAATGGGAAATCAAAGTAGAAAGACAAAACAAGACACTGTTTGACTGAGAGAACATCTCCAAGGAACTTAGTTCAACAACGCCACAGCAATGAGCACAGAGACAAAGTAAAACAACAAATACGCTTTTCTTTTTTAGCAAAGTATTTAACATAAACTTTAAAAGGAGTGGGATTACTCCATCAATTAAAAGTGGATAGATTAGACAGTCAGACAGATAAATAGATAACAGAGCACCTAATCAAACAATGTGAGCACGGTATGATGGTATAGAGGGAGAGGGAAAGAAAAGAAAGGGAGAGATTGTGATGGATGACACAACATCCAGCATAGTATCATATCTCTGTGGATTAAATGCTCTGGGAAGCTGGCCCTGGAGTGTGCTTGTGCATATCATTAAGCTCCATGAAGAGGAGGAGGGCACGTTGGAGCTGCTGCCAGGCCAAGTGTACGGATAGGCCACATCTCACAGCTGGCGCTCGCTAGACTCCAAAGGCAACCGTTTCTAAGAAGGATTGGGTTTTATAACTTGTATATTTTTTCCACAGAGTATTTGAGATGATAAACATTTCATCTGGACAGAGGGAGAAAAATCAAAGTAGCCCTGCAGGACCCAGTGGTTGTTTGTACTTGTCTGAGTGAGTGAGTGAGTGAGTGAGTGAGTGAGTGTGTGTGTGTGTGTGTGTGTGTGTGTGTGTGAGGATTGTTTGTGAGTATCTGCAAGGTTCTGCGCATGTATGCACATCCTTGTATACTGTTCAGCTTGTGTGAGTTCCAAAGCGTTTTTACCTGTGTGCGTTGGTGTGAGTGTGCACTGTGTGTGTCATTCTTCCGGAAGGCAGTTTTAAAAACACACTATGTCAGATATTGGATGGCTACTGTATAATTTGACGGGTCTGTGCACAGAGGCCGGCTGTGGTATGAGTCATTGATTACACATCAGCTTAGTATGCTGCAGTGCAGACCCCTACATTGGTGGAGAGGCAACCTGAAGCCCCCAATCAATAGCTGCAGGCCTGTGAAGCTTCCGTCAGGTCCGGAGTGAAGGACTCCCTACCTCTCCTTTGGGCCCAGGCCTAACCTTTTCCAAAGAGAGGTGATGAAGAAGCTCATCATTTCTAATGAGGAATTAGTGATCGGGCCAGGAGAAATGACTGTCAGCACCGCATTGAGGAGTCCAAAAGGTCTCAGAGACTGGGAAGTGCCAAACAGTATTCATTAGGGACCTGGAGATTTCCTTGATTTGCTTTGTGCGGCAGACAGCAGGGTTTAACGGCAGGGCTGGGAAGCCTGGTGATTAAATATCTGTGTTCCTGTCATTACATTTTTTATGTTGTGAATTGGGACAGAATGAATATTGCTTTAAGATAATCCAGTTGTCTCCCCCCGCAGAGGATGGAATAAAGCAATATCAAGAATTATTAAAGATTGTTTTTATTTCAGAAACCTATATTTTAATGGCAGAACGTTTAACCCAGAAGACGTAGACTTGTTCTAATCTCAGAACCACTTCCCCCGTTTCTGAAATCACATGATACATTTCATGTTTGAGAGATGAATCACTCCAATTGACAGAAACATATTCACAGCTAATTAAAAACGTAATTGCTTGCACTTTAGCCATTTAGAGGAAGATGAATGTGAAATCATTAGGCATCCTCAGAAAACCAGATGTTCATTAAATTATGTCTATACAAATGCCATTGTTCAATAGATTGCCAGAATATATGCTTACAGTAGAATGCTTGGTAATTCATTCCTTAAAGCGCTTTAATTGATTTAAGCCTGCAAAAATACCCCATCACTGCAGCACAACATTAAAAACCAGAACTGGCATGACAGTTAACTGTTATTTTCTCCCTTTCTTTCTGTTGTTCAATAGCTCATCTATTATTAAGATCCATTTTAGAATTTGAAATGAATTGTGAATAAATAAGAAGTCTGATTAATCTTAAGAGAGTAATCCAGTCGCCATGCAGTGTTGCCTTTTAATAAATAATGTCTGTAACCTAGTAATACTTATGAGTGTAATCTGCTTTTGACGCATGGTAATCACAGCAGAGATAAGGCGACATTCCCCGTCGCCTGGCCTCAGACAAAACGATCTCTGGAGAATGCAACAATCATGCCTCAGTCTCTCTCTCTCTCAATTAGCCCCCGCTGTGCAATTCATTGGGTTTGCTGTAACAGTCCCTTAACAATACTTACCCTGGCTAGTCATTACTCAGTTCTACAAGATGGGGACCACCTTCTGCATATTTGGGAGACATAACGTACCGTCTGGTAAAAGTGGTCCAAATCTGATGGCTCCTGATGATGAATAAGAGGCATAAAATTATCCATATTCATCAAAACTCAATGAAAATGGTTTCAGTTCTTCTTAAAGCCACCTACATAGTATTTCTTTCTCTTATTTTTTGTCAAGTTAAGCTCCAGCGTTGGCCACAAAACACACAATCTTTGTTTGGACTGCCAAGTGGCAGTGACAAGCTGGAAACAAAAATCCTCCCATGGTTCTTTTGCTTTTTGATTTTCTGGTTTATTCGAATATATATATATAAAAAAAAGTTTCACTAACTGCTAGTTTGTACAAGCTGTACATGTATTTTCTGTTCAGACACAAGATCAAAAGGCTTTGCTTCAGTGGAGGGGTAACAGTTGTTTTACTGGTAGACAACGGGTCTCTGACCTTTCTAATATTATTCCTCCATCCCCCTCATGTAGCGAAGAGTCGGTTTGGACCTGCTGAATCCCTCCTTTCTGCATTTTGACTATTATTACAAGTTTCTGCCAGGCACACCAGGAGGCCAACTCACTGTAGTTTATGTATCTAATAAAAGCTATGCTGAGTAATTTCAATTTATCTGAAGGCTTAACAACAGCCACTACCTCTGCTTTTTATATTAGAAAACTCTTCCACTGGCTAATGGAAAGTGTACTTTCGCCTTTTCCTTGGAAGGATGGAGGGAGGGAGAAAGAGTGACAAAGAGAGGAAGAGAGAGATAGTTGGTGAGAATGATATATGGGAATACAGTTCTAATTGATGTTGTAACAGCATCCTGTTTATAAAATGCAGATTTCTACATTTTCTGTGTTTCTGTGTTTTCTGTGTTACTGCTGGCAACAGCCTAAATGTGTTGCCATCAAAAAACTCTGTGGAAGACAAGCTTTGACACCTCGCTCAAAGCAGCTGCAACTATCTATCAGTTGCTTCTCATGTTGAAACCAGATGGGGACCTTTTAGGAGCATTCACTAGGTGGCAGTCTAGTAACATAAAACCTATTGGCTGACATTTGCCTGCACGCATACATCAAGATACACAGAGATGAGCTGATAATATGGATTAACAAGAAATTGCCGGTTACAGCTGTATTACAATCTATAATTTGGTTCTGGTAAAAAAAAATAAGAACTGAGGAAATACATATGAAAATGGTTTTAAACATAAAGGATGCTACTTACTATAGTGATCAGTTTTTTCTCTTTACAAAAGATCACTGTGCTTCTCGATGCAGTTGTAAAGGATGGAGTCTGAGCTGCGGTGGGCTGAGGTGGAGGGGTGGGGCGGTGGCTTTTTACTTTAAGGATCTGTAAATTGTCCAAGCTGTGTTCTTTCCTCTGATACCTACCCACCTGAAACTGCTGTTCCTACACTTCACTGAAGCAATTATAGAGAAGGACTTTGGCAGATCAATGAAATCCCCTTTAGATGAGAGAGCCGTACGAGCGTTTTGATCAATTCCAGATCAATTCCACTGTTTTGCCCAAACCTTGGCCAAATAAAAGTGGGACTTCTGGTTGAGGAGTAGCACTCGCCAATAATGATAACAACGTCTCTGTCGATGCCTGCCTGTATCTGCTTTCTGGCTTGTGTCTGGCTACAGTATATTGTCTACACTGCTAGGCTTAGCACACACCTGCTGGTCTCTCTCTCCGTACTTCTCCCCATCTCCCCTCTATCGAATGGGGAAAAGTGACAGGTGCTTGAATGCAATCTGAGTTGGCAACTCACATCAAAGCTCTCAGTAAATTCTAAAGAGGAGCTGAAAGTCGTCATTAAAGAGACTCTGCATGGCTAAATCTGACAAGACTAAGTACTGAGTGTAATTGAGATGGCAGGAGATTGAGTGATAGAATAGCTGTAATTTCTTCCAACATTCACTGTCATTGTACAGTATGTTCATTGTCAGATAATACTGTCTCTATAATTTTTATGGATTGCCATGATGCATCCCGTTGATTTATAGTACACATTTCCATTTTAAAAGTAAAAGCTACACCGTGTAACTCCATTTCTAGGTGGCTCCTAAATGCAGCTTGACATAACTGTTTGAAAATTATAACTCCAGTTGCAAAACCTGTAAAATGACATCAGTAAACTACAGACTTCAAGATCTTTATCAATTCTCTAGTTTTATAGAAAAATACACACAATGGAATAAAAACATTTATTGCTGGTCAGTCTATCATTGTCTGGATAGAGGACTGGTTGCTAAGAAATATTCATAACGGCACCAGAATCTCATCTGGGCAAATATAGGCCGAATCAATGTTTTTTCAATTAGTGAGGATGGGACTGCCTTCTCTAATACAGCCCCACATTGTGATGGGCCTGATAAAATGGGTGTCTTTTTACATTAAAAAAATGCCTTATGCAGCTTAAAAAATATTGATAACTACTGCAGGATATTTTTGCCGTTCGAAAACTGCTTTGTTAGCTGTCAAAAGTTATTTGTTGAATCCTCATTTATTACTCTCATTACAATGGATATATGTTTTTTTCCTCTCTCTTTTCTCTTTCCCTTGTATTTTAACCCTCTGGTCATTTGAAGATCTGTACTCTTAACAGAGTTAACATAACAAGTGAGAATGATGATTTCATACACTTGAAAAATAAACTCTGCTCTGATTGCCACACAGACACAAGCTTTGCCTCTTCTCCTGTATACACGAGGAGCAGAGGCAATATTTGTAGAGTCAAGCATACTCATCCTGTACTTTGCACCAGTGCAAGTCAGGAGCTGTTAATACATTTCTGTGCTGCTCCAGCTCTCCACAGCTTCATGATAATATATTTCCATCGGCTGAAAACAAGAAAAACACATCTGAGGCCTTTAATAATGTAGACAAGAGAGCCACTTTGCCCCCCCTCCCCCCACACAATGCACCCAAAAATTAGTGTCAAATGCATGGATCTTCTGAAATAGCTTGGCCACCAAAGCAGACTGAAAAATAAATATGTCAAATGTATTGGCATTCTGTATGAATAATGGATATTTTAATACATCAGTGTGTTGTATTGTATTGCAAATAGCCATATGAAATATACATCATCTAATTAGACGATGTTCTCGGACGTGGCACAGCCTGTTTTTGATCAATATGTAATAAGATCTAGTATCAATTAGTGATGGTTTAGGGTAAAGATTTAGCAGCAGAAAAATGGCAACTCTAAAGGTAAGTAAAATAGCTGTAAAATCACTGCATCACCGGGAATAAACAAATCACACAATAAAGATTTAAAACTATCATTTTGAAAGCAGAATATTGAAATTTTTAGATTTACTGCATCATTATGCCGTGGCTCAGCTATAACCACTCTATTGATCAAAGGAATTATGTCTGCCTGGTTTTCTATTCACATCTGCAGTGCACGAAGACTTTTCTATCAGTAAGAAGATAACTCCTGAAAAGGTGAGCCAACACCGACAAAATGATTGCTGGCATAGCAATAAGTCCAATAATTAAAGTTACTGGATTTATTCACCATCATAGGGCTTTTGCATGCACAATGGACATTCTTTTTTCTATCAGACTTTCTTTCAAAAACAAAAAAAGCTAACTTTTTTTTAAAAACACAACACACTGTCACTGGATAACAAAATGATCAACTTCCCAGCTGACTTTGGGCGAGAGGCAGGGTACACCCTGGACTGGTCAAATCATCAACTTGTCATGTAGAATTGGAACAACACAAAATTAACAGTGTCATTTTATGTGTTATATATACAATCTATATACTGAAGTCAATTCTCTTCCTTGTTATTTAAAATGGGAGATTAATCCTGAGTTATATGCACATCTATCAATCCACTTGTAACTATAAGTCAGCCCAGCACAAGGACCTCAAACAGGAAGGGACAGTAAAGTACGATTGTGATTTGACCTGTTCTGGTGGTGCCAGGCAGCCTATCTGTAACACAGGGGCAGTGTGTGTGTGTGTGTGTGTGTGTGTGTGTGTGTGTGTGTGTGTGTGTGTGTGTGTGTGTGTGTCTGCAATGTGCCTGTGTGTGTTGAGGGAAGTCACTGAAGCAAAGACAGAGCATGCACTTGAATGATTGAGGTTACCCGGGTGACCTCATAAACCAAAACCCGTGGCAGTCTCCCAAGGTGAACGCTGAATTATGCCGTCATTAAAGGACAGGCCCAGTTGCCAAGGTTAGTATGTAAAGTATAATCATCTTCCTCCCCCTTCTTCCAGTCACTCATTAGTCCCCCTCATGGGCCAACAGAGATTATACCTTGAACTTGCTTGACTATTGCTATCTGCCCGCTGGGAATGGTTCCGCTATGGGCCATTTATATCCCCTCCCACTATCGCCAGCTAGCTAGGCCGACAATTCTGCAGGTGTAGTGACTGTACGTGCCTGTGAGAGTCTGAGTGCACTTGTGTGTGTGTCTTCCAGCCCACACTCGGCACACAGATCATCGAGTTTGTCCCATAAAAAATGAGGGATGCTTTGACTTACTGCTGCATTATGTCCCAATTTATAAAAGAACCACTGGGAAGAAGCCCACTGGCGTTGCAACAATTTGTTAGAATTAGGACCATTTGTTTTGTTTCCCTGGGCACTCAGTGCTGATTCAGATCCTTTGCTTCCAAAACGGTCTCAGTACCATTTTAAGTGCAGCAACACTACCAGACATGACATAAATATGTGCCAAATGTAACTTCACCCTCCAATTGCAAAGGATTATCTACTGAAAGTAAGGTCAGTCAAAATACAAATTACAATCAAGCATGGACACTTTGGGGCGCTTCATCACATTAGTATGCGTGCAGGGCAGCCAATCTTAATCAGACCCTGTAGAGCAACCAAAGGGTTAATTTTTAGAGGGAATCATGTGCTGCTACAATCAACCTGACCATACATTATATTAATTTCCTTTTGTTTACCTGATGTTGACAACTCAGAAACAAGTGCCATCCAAAGTCATGGCAATAGCTACAATTGACACTTTAATTCAATGTTATTAAGTGTCGTTTTGTTTGGTGGTGCCTCTTTTGAATATTCCAAGGTATCACTATGAGAAAAGCTGTAATTTTGTTAAATATTGTAGCAGTAATGTGAGCAGACTGTTTATGTTTGCATGAAGTGATAGATAATGTTTATCCACTTTCCCATTTACTCTAGCCAATTGCCTGCTAATGTTGGTATCGGACGCTAAGAGAGGGTATTCATTTCAAAATTGGCAGCGACACTAAGCACACTTCAAGCTACGAGTGCTTCTGGTCGGATGTACAGCTGCTAAAAAGTAACACATTCTGACTCAACTGATGTGTCTCCTTTGAGTTAGTCATACGTTGCCATTCCATTTAGTGTGTATCATTTTCACTTCTTTGTGTGGATGCTTTATAACAATTGAGAGCTTGTGCATCAGGTAGCCATTACATTGTAGGTTTATAGCATTAGAGTCTATGACAACACATCTCAATGCCCTTAAGAGAATAAAGAACTGCTTTGTTCCTTTAAAGTTGGGAAAAAGAGAGTATGATCAAGATAACTGAGTTTTTGCTGGACAATGATAGAGAACCAAAGGGAAGAGATGGAAAGGTGTTCCACACACTTTAAGAAGACTAAGCTTCATTATCATAAAGTGGACTTTGAATTGTCAACTAAAGCTTTGTTACTGTCTTTTTCAAAGTACTATTTTGTGTTGTACTATTCTTTCAAATGGATTAAAGCCAACTGACATGTGCTTTAAGGCACTGACTAGTCTTTTCATGGCTCCAACAGCCTTTGATGTACTGGTCTTTGAATGTATTGAGACAGAGACTCTATATACAGCGCTACAGTGTGTGGCACTTGGGAGTATTTATCAGCTTTCCCACTTTTATATAATGATAGAACTACGACACCTTTGTAGTTCAATGATCACTGACAGGACCCTCTCCCCACAAAAGGGCAGCAGCAACATCACCCCCCCATTCACAGAATCTTCAGGGCATAGCCAATAACGCTCAGCTGATTAAGCTTAAATTTATATTGCTTTGCATTCTATCTGAACCCATCTTTAGAACTACAGTGACAGAATCTGATTTTATCCAGGCTTCAGCCTCTAATGGCACTTTACTAAGACCGTTGACTACATGCCCTGCTCCATTGATACTTTACAAATTCTCAAACCCATCTATTCTGCTATTCCTGTGAAGGTTGCCCCACGTCGTACACTGCATGAAATCCTGATTGACACAGTGCAACAGGTCAGCAAGAAATGATCTGCAACACATATCCTATACTTAGCAGAAGCTGGCCAAGAACAAGTGGCCCTTGTGTTGAACATACAAGCTCCACTGCACTGGACAGTACTTTAAGCTCTCAACAGTGTATTAGCACTCTAAGGTTCTCACACAAGTTTCGCATCCTTTAATGTTAAGCACAGCCCAGAGGAAAGCCTCGGATACATCCAACAGGTAAATCTGATAAATGGACAAAGAAGTCAACCTCAATCTCCTTCACACAGGCTGCACTGAACAAGGCTTGATGCCTGAACACTGCTTGAGAAATGCCCACAAACAGATGTAGGAGGATCCCATTTTGATATCTTCTAATTATACAACTCCTCTGTCACTATCCCTGTCATCCTTACGGGTGAGAGCATTGAGTGCATTGTGCTGATGCATTAGAGCTAAATGTTCTTATGCAAGAGGGATGGATTCTGTTTGAGGCACCACTCAGATCTTTTAAATATGCAGCTCAGGTTTACCGAGAGGTACACAAATCACTCACTCCCTTTGTTGAGGTCAAAGCAAGTAGTTACAACATCTTAATTGCCAGTGACTTGAGAAATGTGCAAAATGTGCTTGAAGGGCTCTTCTGAAAGAATCTCAGTAACCAAAAGCAAATCCCACTGAGGGACAAAACTGATCAATGGACAAGCTCAACACCTAGAATGAAATGTTTTACGGCAGACTGTTCTTTCTCCTAAGCCTTCTAATGCCAACAGAGGATCACCCATTTACATACACTATTTATATACTTGAACTGGAAATCAAGAACTTGCTTAGAATGTCCTTTCAGTAGAAGATGTATAAGTTGCTCTGGTTCTGCACAGTAGCTCAGTTGATAATACTACTACTATTAATTATAATAATATTAATAATAACCTCTGCACTCCCAGTAGAACTCTATAGCATCTTGTGTTAACATTGTTCCCGGCATGAACATGATAACTATGACAGCTCTTCACTGTGGCACCCATCAAATTCTCTTGCTTATGCACAATCAGAACGGTTGGTTTTATTGATAAAGTCAGTGTAGGAATGTAAACCCTTTTGCATGGGCACTCTGGCCAAGGTAGAGGTTACTTGCGTAATGTGAGGGTGGTAGGTGAATGCAGAGTTGGATGCACTGTGAGTGGCACTCACCTTAAATCAGAGACTGCAGATTTAACATATATAACGGTGATGCTGCTTCCAGGTGATTTTGGGGAATCAGTCAGCTGAAAAGGAGGGCCTTCATACAGCCTATAAGCAGTTGACAGATGACAGATGATAGTGCTTGCAGAGGAGTGAAGCAGTAGTACAAACTTTGAGAGCACTGTAAGTGCACAGTAAAGTGTTGACCTATTCTAAGCAGATAAGGGTCATGAAATGTTGGCAACCTTGTTTCCAAAATTTCAAATTAGAATACAACATCAGGTGAACTGAGTAGTTTAGCTAATACCACCAGCTCTGACCGTAGCCATCTTGAAAAGCAAGAGATGTTTAATTAGTTTTAATTTTTTCCAAATTATATTGATGTTTTTTCTGCATCACAAACAATAAAATGACCTTACCTGATAAGAGGTGAAGGAACGCAGCTCACACCCTGAGGGTGCAAAAATGCATTGCCAGCCATGGTTCATACAGCTATATGTGTATTTTCTTAAGAGGAAGCCCAACTAGCTGGGCCAAGCCCAGTAGCCTGCTCTCTCCTGCTCAGCAGCTTAAACATAAGAGCAACGGGAATAAGTTAACTGTGAAAGGTCACTGCACCATAGGCCAATAGACAGACATCTCAGAAGGGCAGTGTTATTAATGATAAACAGGGGAAAACATTCTAACGTTTATTGTAGCTGCAGCCTTGAAAGTGTCGTAAGTGTTTCCAGTGATCGTCTTACCATCAACAGGGTTCAACAGTCAGTCAGTGGACCAGCTCAGCTTGTGCCGTGCTCATTTTTAAGGTGTTGGATACTCGACTGATGAGGTTTGGCCACGAAGGGGTGGCATGTGCTGAACCTAAAAAAAATGGATAAAGAATCTTGTGATTGTCCATTTATAGGGAACAGACCCCACCTCAGTAAACATGAAAATGTAAGCACAGAATTATGAATGAGTAGGTCCATCAAAGCCTTGTTAGAAGTTGAAGGCAGGAGTGGAAAAAGGAGAAGACAACCACAAGGAAAAACTTCTTAAGGTTCTATCTTTTTTTTTTCTCTACATTTGATTTCGATTGTAGAACTGTTTCCAAAAAATAACCTGCAGCTTACGTAAGTGGTGAAGGTTTATGCAACAATTTTAATATAAAATGACTCGTTTTTTTAATATTATTTGCACTTAAAGCATTATAAAAACATGACACTGATTTTGGAAATGTCTGACATTTTCTTGGCATTTGTTTACAATATGTTGAGTCTGCACACATGAATCCCCTGCCAAGTGTGAATTTTCTTACATTTATGTATGGAGTTCTGAAACTTCTCTATCATTCTTTATGCGGTTGACTTGTGGTTGAAAACATACCATTCAGTCCATTCAAGCAGAATTTCAGTTCTGTGAAAGCATTTTTTTCCAATACAGTACATGCATTATAATACGCTGGACGGTCAGGTGGAGAGATAAAGTAATGACATGTGTTTTTAGACAATAATATCTAATTTAGTTTTAATTTGTTTTGATTGTTTTACCTTTCCTCAACTTTGGAGATATTTGTTGGTAATCAAAGTACATTACGGATAATTTACGAATTGTTATGCATTTGTAAATCCTGCTTTTATTTGTGTATCATGATACACAGATTTGTCAGCTGAACTGACACTCTCTCCACATTGCTGCATCCCAGAGTTCAAGTATTGACCACAAAAGGTATTAGAATTCAACAATTTTGCGTTGACTGTTGGCTGACTGATGGCATTATTTTATTAATGATTTAGTACTGAACTTTGCATTGTGCTGACACCAGAGATGGGGTAGCTAAGCTGTGAATTAAGCCCCAAATCCCTTCGATTCCCCCTGGTTGGCAGTCCGCTCATCACCATTACTTATTCACCAGAAAAAAAAAAAAAAAAAGGGGGACTTCCAGTGTGGTAGTGGCCCTCTACATACACTATATCCTCCAAGTCCTACCTACCTGCTATAATCCTGCATAATGGAAAAGTGGAATGTCACCTTGTGTGAGAGGCAGCTGATATCTCTCAGCAAGCAGGAAAAAAAGTCATTTAGCACAAGTGCAGATCACATTTAATTAGACGAGAGGATTTAAATTGCCATGCATCAAACACTGTGGATGACCAAAACGGAAAGAACTTGGGCCACAGGCCAGATTCCATGAGCTCTTCCATAACCCATCAAAATCCCTTGAGCTACGGGGGTCAATAAGTCAGAACACAGCCGCCTTAATTAACGATGACCATAGCGGGGAGGTGCCCAGAATTTCAATGTCTGCCACCTGCATTCCTGTGAAATATGGAGGAAATTTGCAAATGAGCAACTTTAGTTACAAATTTGGCATTATTGTTTTATTCAGTGAAAGGTTTAGTTTCAAATTTCTGTCCAGGAATGTGTCATTAAAAATCCTCCTGCATGGGCAAGATCATCAGAGGATTATACAGCAGTAACTCATTACATGCACAAGATAGATATCTCCATAAGGCATCTCAGATAAAATGAGTTTGATGTTTCTAGTTCACTAATGAGTCCAGCTAAGGTATAGTGGGGTGATTTTTTGATACATGTTAACCTGTCAGAGTGGGTGCATATTTTCACCATTTAGCTGCCACCTATTGTTGAGGAGTGATTTCACTTTCATTATGCTTTGCAGAGACATCAATAATAGCCACACAGCTGTCAGAGTCCATTAAGACACATCTACATAAGGATGGGAGCAAATATTCATTTGCATATCAGTTTTCTGAGAACCGCTCGGTGAGATGGATTGGAATGACACAAAGATGAACTCCCTTTTGAATCCATTGTGAGACGGGAACTGCCACATTGGCTCAAGGTAAAATATAACCCACACCTGTGTGCACATATTGAACGGCGCACACACTTCACCACACACATAGAAAATTATTTATATATTTATCAGTCATGCAGAAGCTGTGCTTCTACAGAGGTGTTTTTGTCTGAGAGCTTATCTTTCAAATGTGACATTGCAGAGAAAGTTAAGGGGCTGAGCATATGGAGTCACATTCTCTGGATGCTTGTTTGCTGTTTTAACTTACTTCATTTTGGCAATAATTAGATTAAATAACACCTAAATATAAATATATTGGTGATGATTTGTACACAAATATTAAACTGCAATCTCAACAATATTAAATATGTAAGAAATGATTAAATAAAAATCTTGTGAATAAATACAAAGTGAATAACTGAGCTGACGTATTAGAAAAAATCTTGCTTAAGAAAACTAGTTTTTATCTAATTTATTTCTTTTTATTTCTCTTCTCTTTTTTCCTTTTTCAATACAACAATTTACAATGTTCCTTTTGTAAAGCTGCATTTTGTAATGGAGCTTCCGTCCCCCAACACTGTAATACCAAGCAGTGTATTTTTATTTCATGACAGTGATGTTGTCACTACTTCCCGCCTCCTCAACCTTCAACTACTCACATGTCAGCAGGCATGGCTTGTCAACTGCCAGCTCGCTACCCTGTTCACTGGAGTAACAAAAAATGACACATCAAGCTTTTGTCCATGAAGTCCATAAAGTTTTTTATTTCCCCGAAAGGAACATATTTACAACACAGACGTTATTCTGATGTAAACAGCTAGTTGAGGCTGTTAGCTGCACTTTGATATAAACAGTAGTAACAAAAGTTCACATATTTAGCTAGTTAGTTGTTATGATAGGTAGCATCTCCAACTTTGGTGAGGTAAATGAAATGGCTTATTATGTCTGTGAGACTGCCTTTATTCATGACAGTGGGTAATTATTCATTTACAACTTTTACCAACTTACAACAATTATCTACAACATATGGTAGCTGGCTAAAACATAAAATTCATTGCTGATTCAGCTATAATGTGATAGCCAGCTAAATCTTGTTTTTTGGAATACTGACATCAACACTGTTATGGAAGTGACTGTCACTGGGAAAAATACCAATATGTAAAAATCTGAAATACTGTACAGACTAATTGTCACGCAATTGCTTTGGTCAAAGCAATGATTTTTCATTAGGAGCATAATACTTACACATATACAGTTAATAAGAATTTGTTTAATTGTTTTTGATTCATATTTGGAACATACTGAGCGAAACTACCAAACTGAGCATGCACCGATGTTATTGCCTTGATAGCGCCGTTTCCCCCAGCAATCTCTCCTTAATGAGAACAATGCACTTGATGGTCTCATGATTACTGCATATTGCTTTGCATACTAAAGGCCTCAATTTCACTGTAAGCCTATGTGTAAATATGAATTGTAGGCCTACTCACATTAATATTCAAAGGCCTATTGCCTTCATTGTCTGACCTCAGCAAAATGAAAGGAAAAAAGGAAACAAGAGAGGTGAAGCAAAAAATGAATGCCCTGCTCCAGTATTACACCAGATCAAATCCCAGATGAAGCAGTATCGTTAACAATGAGCGAATATCCCAACCCATATCCAGGTGTCCCTGGAAGCACTGGTATTGACCATCACAACAGTGCTGGAGCGAGAACAAGCTTCCCTGTGGGGCCCAGATGAGTAAGGAGCTGTCAAGTTTGGCTTCCCTAAGTGTTAATAGACCCCCTGCTTCCACCTATCTCTAGGTTTGCATCTAGCCTCCAGCTGAGTTCCGAGCTCCGAGCTCCGAGGCTCTAGCTGTAGAACCCTGTTTGTATTTACACCTCCATCTCATTCTATCTTACATATGAAGAAATGAATAGTTACCTCAGAAGATGCAACAGAGGCACCTCATTGTCATTGGACCGGCAATGGTCATCAAGTTACAAACTTTAAAACTACAATAAACTACAATAAATGATGTGTGTAATTTTATGCAGTATATGTTTTTATTATAATTTATCTACCACAGATGATTTGGCTCATATTTCTATTAAATACTTGTACCACTTTTGTCGCTTGCAACTGATTAATACGTTGCATAATGTTTCATGTGATCTAATGTTGTCACTTGGGGTGAACTCTAATTTAGCTGAAAAGCCATTTTGATAGAGGTAGATAATTTGGGCCTTCAGCATAAAGAACTTGTGTTGACGCAGATTTGTGTTGAAGCTCCTGAGTAAAAGATTTGAGGTTGAAATAGCTGAGTGCCTCGCCCTTGGCAGCAAGCACAAACTTTACTTTAAACCTATAATATGTTGCTTTCTTCAAAATAAATTATCTGTCTTGAAATGTTACTTGGGAAGGTCAGGCAATTTGTTATAAATGTTTGTTAAATTACATTCAAATTTTAAATGTTACAATTAAATTCAAGGCACTTTTATATAAAGTTTGCTTTGGTTGGTTAGTACGATAATCACTATAACCTGATGAAACCTGATGAACCTGATGACCTAGTGAAATTAAAGTATTTCTTTGATATTATTTAAATATATCTACATTTTGTTATCACCACCCCCATTTTATTGCTATTCACTTGCTGCATTGAAATGCACAAAGCATGCACAAGAAGTGATGCATGTGAATAATCCAGCGGTGCTGTTTTTAGTTTTATATTACTGTTTACTGTTCAGTGTCCTGATGCATATCAAAGCTGATTTAAATTATTGCTAATGCAAATCCAACATTTAGAAACATGGGGGTCTTTTTGTGTAGCAATCACAGTAACAGTCACACTTATTGTATTTGTCACAGAGCTGAGTGCTGAACATGATTCATTAAAATGGCATTTTGATTTTTTTGGCATTATTTCACCAGCGAATAAGTTTTAAATATTGCATGGAGTAATGGAACAAGAGGGAGCAGCCACAGTGAGCTGTTAGATGAGGAGCTGCAGGCAACAAGCCACAAACCTTCTCAGTAAGACAACCAACCTCAGCTTATCGGCTTTGTGCCCAGCTGTTATGTGGAAAATGTGGAAAACTGCTCAAAATACTATTTAGATTCCTTGCTATAATTATTATTGACCAACTTCTTTGTTAAAACAATGTGAGTTTGTTTGGCTGCACTGTAAACAGATACACTAGTAGTTGCCTCACCTGTAACCACCAGTAACAACCCCTGGCAACCCCTGTAGGATTGAAAGATGGTTCCAAAATGTTTGTAGTGGCTGTGGCTCAGTGGTAGAGTGGGTCGTCCCTCAATCAGAAGGTCGAGGGTTCGATCCCCAGCTTCTATGGGTCAACATGTCAACATGTCGAAATGTCCTTGAACAAGACACTGAACCCCAACTTGCTCCTGAAGCATGGCTTCAGTGTGTGAATGAGTATGAAAGAATAGTCTCCTCCAAATTACATTCCTCCTGTATGAATGATCAGGGGCGCCCCCGGAAATTTTTCACAGGGGGGGCCAGATAGGGCCAGTGAAAATTCGGGGGTGGCACACCAAAACCAAAAACAATAACGGAATTTCAAGAAGAAAAGCTGTTGTAAGTAGTCAAAATCAATGTCAATATAAGAGTTAAGGAATCATGTACTCATATACTTTCTAATTTTACAGTTAATGGTACTTAGATGTACATGGACTAATACAGTACAAGCCTGTTTTAGTAAGTGTTGGTTTATTTATGAGTTAGGAAATTCATTGTTCTAATAGGGTAGTTGTATTATACAGCTTTACTATTAGGGAGTACATTCATGTAATGAACGAAACAGTTACAGGGAACAAGTCTACTCAAGTTTAAAAGCACCACACAGAGGCCTTTGATTGTTTTTAATACAGCTTTATTCTGCTGTAAACATGTAACAGACTATGTCCACAAAAGCATTGTCTTTGACAATAGACATTTTACCATAGCTCTGAGAGTATTCTAGCCATGCGTGCGCACTGTGCCAGTCTTTCTTGAAGCCTCGTCTTCTGTCCCCTTGAAGAGTACGAGGGAAAAACTTGAGATGCTGCTGTTTGGGCCCTCTGATCTTGACTGGGAAATATCTGTGATGAAACATGAGGAAAATAAGTTATTCTGAATTTAAAATAGCAGCAGCAAAAACAACAATAATAACATGAGTAGCTGTCCATAGTAATCCCAGATTACAGTTGTATTATGGACCCACAGTCAGTTCTGTTCTGACTGTTCAAACTCATCTACCAGTAAACACGAATAAGAAGCTTTCTGTTGTTGCACCAAGATTCATAACTCTTGCTAACTCTTGTTACCACGCGTTTATCCAGGTAAAGTTACTCTCTTGCCATTCATTTCCTCATGAGGGACCCTGTTCTAAGATCACCTGTTGGTCCAGCAGTAGGTTGAACAGCTGTGTCCTGTCCTGACCTGCTGCTGTTACTTCTTCCCTGTTCTCTCTGACCTGTCACTGCCCGAACCTGCTCCTCTGCACTACCCTGCTCTGTCTCTGTCCCTGTCTGTTCATGGGTTTGCTCGGCGGTGTTATCTTGGCCTGCATCATCACACATATGGAAGAGATGTCCGTAGACTTTCTCTTCATTGTCTGCAAATTGCCGTAGCATCACGGCACAGGTACTGGTGATCCGACGCTAGCGGCCCTTAACACAAGCTAATGAGATGCTCAGTAACAGAGAGCAGCCAGCATGTGTTTCAGCACAGACGGCGCCTCTGTGAATGATGTGTGAATGGGTGAATGAGGATGTCATGTAAAGCGCTTTGAGTAGTTGAAATAACTAGGAAGGTGTGATACAAATACAGACCATTTACCATTTATCCATTTGTGTAGCTTTTGTCAGCTTGGATTTAATACTGGTTACAATGGATTGCAATGGTGGTCAAAATAGGGAAAACATTTTTTTTAACCCCTCCTCTGCTGTTCATCCATATGATCAGTGACATTTTGATATGGGGAGATAACATTAGTGTCAAACAATGCAGATGTAATTGTGTGCAACAAAAGGAAGCATTCTAACATTAAATGGAAGCATACATTTTGGCAGATTATGTGAAAATATAACTGAAACACGAGCATAGACAGGAGAAGTTGATTAAACTACAGATTTGAAAAGTTTCTATAGATGTTTTTTCTATAGATGTTTTTTAATTGTCTTTCAGTGAAACTGCATCCATTGTGACCACCTGTTAACAGTATGTGTCTCTTTTGTATATGAAGAATAGGTTGAAAATTGTTTGTCTTCCTCTTCAGTTCTGAGAAAACTGCAATGACAATGTTTTTGGTATGTATGTCTCTTTTTTTAAACACCCATGTACATAATTTTGGCATCAGCTATATTAAATTATGTCTTCCTCTGTTTACATGCTCTTTATCCCCCAAATAAGTTAAATTCCATCAAAATCCATTTAGTCTTGAAAATTAGAAAGTGTCATTTTGCCAGTTTAGCTGCTACACAGGTGCTAGCACAACACAGCAGCAAAGGGGTGTTTTTTTTGCAGCAGAATATATAACAGCTACACCAAATCAACTGTACAACAGTAAGAAAGAAAAGTAAAGAACTGGAAAATGCTGTAAGTGCAGTGTCCTGTCTCTGGAGGCAGCAAATGCACTGGGATTAGAGGTTGTGTGTTATTGAAGACCTTGCCACAAAAACGCACAGAGGCAATCATTCATTTATTCAACTTAATTACTTTTATTGGTTTCAGGACAAGTTCAGCAAAGCCTCTGACAGAATTTTAAAAGTGAAGGCAGTAATTGGCTGCGAGGTGATATAACTTTTGGACCAAGTTGAGTTCATCTTCCTCCCTCATACAGTGTAATTATCCCGCACTGTATTCTGGCTCATATAAGTAACCCCAAATGTCCCATTCCAGCATTGAACTATTGAAATCATTTCCTTCCATATCTACTGGAACATTGCCCTCTGCCATGGCCTTCAAGTGGTTGCTTTCGCGTAAGTGAGTAAACAACATGGCGGACAGTTTTGATTATGGAGCGATGAGGAGCCACCCCTCTATTGGTGTGACTGTCTGTGGAGGCAGGCATGTAAAATGACGTGGAAGTACAGTCTGTAGTTCATTGGAGCTTGTAGTGCCTACATTGTAAAGATAGAAAAAAGGAAAGAAGATTTCCCTTCAACTTAAGCTAAATTTATTGGCATACCTTCTTTAAAGCTATCTTACTTTCCCTTTCTCTCACCTGAATCCAGATATTAGTTTAAACAAGGGGTTGTAGCTGTAATTGGAAGAGCAGTGATTGTGGAGGCTTCAGAACTCAAAAATCTTACAATTCCACTGCATATATTTTAACAATCTCATTTGACATCCACATTCATGAGGGCACACCAAAATGCCTGCCAGTTGAAGTTGATCAAGAGATGACAAGTCTGACAAAATTTCTGTCTGGAACATTTCTGAGTTACAGCTGCACTGACCACCAGTGGGCAGAAATATTTCAAAACAACTTCAAAACAAAAGCTTTAGCTTTTCAAGCTCTTGTCGGAATCTCATTGGAGCTTTCTCTCTGGCTACCTGTCAGTGTAAATCCAGTATTACTCTCACTGGTCTGCCAACTAATGAGAACAATCTTTGACTTGCTTTTTTAATTATATGTAGCTCTACTGTACCACACAGCTATACTTTTGTGAGCTTGTAGGCAAAAGTGGCTGTCCATTATTTTATATTAAATGACAAACAATAACTTTCAATTGGAATATTGATTCTCAGTGGAATAAGCAGTAGTTGCAGCTCTTTCACATTACTCAGTCATTTGATTCAGTCAGTGCTCTGTGATTCATTTTTTTCCCCTTAATGCAGCTTCAAGGCAAAACAGGATGATAGATGTGATCAGTGGGGACACTTGGCAAAACAATCCATGACCAGCAAGTCTGCAGACATTGGTTAGATGTCGCAGTATTTTTAGATATATGAAAAAGTTTGAACATTAATTACTTGTGGAACTACCATGTGTCATTGTTTCATCTTTGTTAAACCATATTTCACAAAGATGGATATGTCAGTCAGAGGCTTTAGAAGGTTTGTGCATGTGATATTTACTTAATCTATGTAATGATTTCTCAAACTAGTGAACTGACACTCTCCAAACAGTTTAAGATATTAATTAGGGGAATGTCATAAATTTTGATACGAGCTTAGAAATCAGTAAGATTTCATTATTTTTACACTTATGATTCAATCATTTTGTAGTCGTGTTGTTGTGATTATTTTGACAAACTTGTTTTGTGGACACGTCTGCACACATATACAGAAATGCACATCTACCCACAAGCATAAATACATGTAGACATATCTTTTCAACTATTAAAATATGTAGTTCTACTTCAGATTACATCTGGATGGCACTTGCACATTGCTGAAAACATATAAACCCCAGATTTCAAATCCTTTTTTCTTCCTTAGAAAGACTGACAAAATCATATACACATGTACACAGACACTCTGAAAATGTTCTTCCAAAATTGATGGCCACTTTTCAACAAAACAATGAGTCACTCAGTAATCAACAAGAAATGCTCTGCTGAATGGGGCCAAATGATACCCTTCCCTGCGAGGACCCTTAGGGATTGAAAGATATGTCGCCATGCTATTAGACTGTTAAGCTGTTGTTTACCAGCCAGAAAAATGGGATGGATGGATGGATGGATGGATGGATATATGGATGGATGGATAGATAGATAGATAGATAGATAGATAGATAGATAGATAGATAGATAGATAGATAGATAGATGCATCCACACATGGGGAAGAAAATAAAAAATCTAGTCATTTATGAACTGCAGTAGTACTCATGTTATCTATATACTGAAATGCCCCTGCGGTCTGGTGTATGTCGGTCAAACTAAACGAGCTCTAAAACGGAGAACTGCAGAACATAAGACTGCTATCCGCACTAAGAATCTTGAGTATGCGATGGTACATCATTATGTGAATACAAATCATGGATGGGCTTCTACCCTGAAATTCTAGGGTATTAAAAAGATATCCTAATCTCCTAGGGGAGCAGACAAACTGTTACAAAGAGAAAGCTTTATACTCTGCACACAATTGAACCATATGGATTAAATGAGGAAATTAATTTATCTTATTTTCCATGAATGTTCTGATAAAATTAATCCATCTGGCATTTTATGATTGTTCCCTGATGTTTCATCAAAGGTTTGATAGTTTCTATGATTTTTTAATGAAATATTAATATACGCGGTGACAATATGGCAGTCACTAGACGTAAGAAGAACCCGTCCGTCTTATAAGAGACTATTATTAGTTTGACGCAGGTATTTTAAATGTCTAACCAAATATTGCCACTTCTTACTCTTATGAAGACATGTTTTATGCTTTTGAAACATTAGTTGCTGCATCTTTGTTAAGCTCTTTAACTGTGTGCTCCAGATCTCATGTTTTTTACCATCTGATTGTATATTCTTTTACCACTTTGCTATTGAATTTCCCTTTGAATCAAGGTTTAATTCCCTAAGCCAAGGTCCCGTGACAGGGTACTTGACATGTGTTTCAGAGTTCATTAACTCTTACAACCCTGTTGTGAGTGTCTCATGGTGAATACCATCAGAAATCTGACTCATTGAGATGGACAAGCTCAAAAAACACAAGTGACAATAGGAAATGTAAAGGGTAAAAAGTTTCCATGGCAACAAAGAGAAAGGCTTTGATACCTCTGGGCATGGATTGATGAAGACAGAGAAAGACTGCATGGATTTGCGTCACATTTCTGCACCTAGTGAATAGAGCTGCTATTAAAATGGTTGTCGTCTGTGATGAAACCTTCAAACCTGTTGAGTCTAAACTTTAACGTTATTTCTACGTTTGTGCGAGGGAATGGAATGACACTTGGATGTAATCACATTTTACAAAGGCTCTTGTATGTGCTGCAAACACAATGTCCTGCTGAGGCCTTCACCATTGGTTTTATCTGTAGTGTCTGAAATCCATTACAGGACTCATGGAGCTTTTGTAGTATCAGAAATAATCATGAATAATTCAAATACTTCTATATGCGGTGTGGAATATGTGGAAACATTTCTTTACCTTTGTATACCTTAAGCTCTACAGCCATTGGACTGCCCTTTCTTTTTCAGAAACAAATGATAACTCTGTTACCAGGCAAGTATTTAAATTAAAATGTATGTCTCATCTACCTCATGTTATCTGAAGTCATTTCAATGGTTGATTTTTTTTTTCTTTCCTGGGAAAAACATGGTATGCCATGCTGAAATGTAAGAGTGTCTGCCCCGTTTTATAGCCAGCCTGTCAGAGTACATTATTACAAGCCTTATTGGTTCCCTGATTTTCATTTAATCTGCCTCCGAGATGCATTATTGCTCACCCTTTATGATCTCATATTGTTTTATTGAACATGCATTGTGCTTCTCTGGTAGTGCTTGCTTTTATGGCAATGCAGTAAATTCCACTCTTTTAAGATGAAATCTTGAATTACTTTAAAAAGTTGGTGCTGTGCAGCACAGAGGACACAGCCTAAATATGGAACATGTGGTGAGGTGAGGTGTGGTTTAATGTTGGGTTCACAGAGCAGAGGAGCCAACTCCGGTGGAGCAGGATTTATTTAACTGATAAACCAGTTGAGCTTCACAACAGGATCAAGGTGCTTTCCAAAAGCTGTCACCATGGCTGCTCAATAATGACACTGATAAAACTTAAGCACTCATCGGTCGTCTTGCTCTGGCTTGAAACATCCTATAGCAGGCACATATATAATAGAGAAATAGTGTGTCTTAGGATTTAAATGACTGATGAAGGCTGATGATATTTCACCTAAATGAACACATTCCAAATTCGGATTATGCCAGTTTTATAAAGGCCATCAGATGATACCTGAGAGGGCATTTTTACCAGTGGTTATGGCTTTATGCATTTGTAATATTTCACTACAAACCCTGGTTTATTTTGCACCATCATTAAACAAAAACAAAAATTACGCATGATTTGAAAATCACACAAAGCAAAATTACTGACATTTAATTTGGAGCTAGCCTGTAACTTTTATTTTGTAGTTTTCTGGTTGTGACTGCATCTAATTGTCCCTCTAAGACTTGGCCGTTCTCCGCGCGTTCTAATTTTATGTTGTCATGTGTGGACATACAAACTAACAATTGCCTGTTAGCTACAGATATCATATTTAACAAGACAGCAGTTTAATCATAGGCTAATTAATACCCCAACTTCACCCTGAATCCCACAACAGCCATGACAATTTTCACTATAGCTTTCTGTTATATCTAAATGTTTTATCTAAATTTATCTAAAATGTTTTTATTGTGTTTGTATCTGGCCATGCACAATCTTAGCACAATTCTAAAAGACTAGTTGTGTTGATTTTATTACAGGTGAATGTGTGTCCATTTCTTTCTTTCTTCTTTCTTCTTTTTTTCCCCCTTGCCTATAGCTGCACTGTTACCATACATATTATTGCTTGGAAGGGATAATCTCATGAATAAGTGACAAATAGCTAAATTAAGGACATATGCTAAGGAGGCCATGAAATAGCATTTTGTATCAGATGTGTAATCTTTATTTCATGACAGCGTTATGTGTACTGAACTAAACTGTTGCAACTGGGGGTTAAGTTCATTGAATGGGACCTTATTACAGAATAATCTTTCCGTTTGCATACACATTTTGGAGGTGGATCCAAAATAGAACCAGCTATCATACCCAACTCAGAAAAGAAAAGAAATCGTTGTCCCCTGATTTACACAAGAACTGGCTTGGCAAAGAATAAAGCATGGGTAGTTCATGGAAATCATCAGTTGAATTGGAGCACACCTTTGACTGAATTACTTGGCTGAAACTCCATATTATATAACATCATATTAACCATGAGTCAGCAAAATTATGGATGGGAGGATAGTGAGAGGTATCACTTTATTTCGCTGAATGTGCAATGAAAAGGGATAGATATGCTTTGCTGCATTCAGGCACAAGGAAAATTCACCAGATTTTGGGAAATACGACTATGATTGATGTAATCTAAAACATCCTGGAGTGCATCAACATTACACCAACAAACGTGGTTCAGAAACAAAGCTACTGGTAGTATTGTTCACTGTTACAATGCTATGGCCTACTGTAATCCTCTGTCGAGCTTGAGATACCTTGTCTAAATGCAAATCTTAGTAATATACATATGTTTCCATTTCAGAGAAACACCATGTTCATTCTCAGCATAACATTTTCTGTGTCTTAATCACTTGTACTAAACTCTGGAAGAACAACTGAGGTGATGCCATTTACATCTGTTTTGCAGAGACCTCCTGTTGATATTTACTCGATGTCAGTAAGACATATTCATTGCAACTATTTCTCATGCTCAGGAGCTCTATCCCCAGTGCTGTGTGTAGGGGAATTCTTCACAGAGAGAAGAATCATATGGATGTATAAATCAAAAAGTGCATTCCCAACTGATAAAGAGGAAGATAAATAGGCTCAATCCAATAGTGCCTCTGGAAGGTGATGTGGGCTTGAGGCATTCAAAAGCAGCCCACCCTCTTCAATAAGCCATGAGCAGATGAATGGGCTGTTCTCCCATTCTAAGCTGATTGGTGCTGACAAACTATAGATCACCTGTGAGGGAGCAGTACCCTATTTCACCAGGACTTGTCTCACTCTATTCCTCAGCCACTGGAATCACTCTGCCCAAGACAAAACGACAACTCAGGCCTTTTGTGTGACTTTGATTTTTTTTTACCCTCACAGCCAGTTTAGTTTGAATAGAAGCCACATTTTCGTAGATACAGCGCATGTATTGTGATCATGAGCTGGACCCTTTCCCCTCCTCTGGTTAATTACGAGGCATGCTTTTCTACTTTTCTTTGAAGAAACAATTGCAATGTTTTCTTTTGTGTTCTTTCATTCCACCTGCTCTGTCCTCACATCTGCACTGACTTGGGAAGGTACATTTGGATTGCTTGCCGTTGATGCTTCTGTGCTGATATGAGTGTGTACTAATTGGAGAGAAGACTTGTTACATGAGTGAGAAATTCACCACCGATCTCAGCTTGTTCATGTCTGACATCACTCTTTGTCTGTGTGGGTGATGAAAGCCCTCATAGTTAAAAATCACCACACGCAGAGATTGTGGCAAAATTGTGCTGATGTACAGAATATGTGAATCCTGCATGTATCATCCAGATGAGACCATATGACAAATGATGTCATGAGCCCACGCCCATGGTGACTTTTACTTTGAAAAACAGCTCATTACAGAAAAATGTATGTTGGTAGCCATAATGAAAACCAGTTGGTTTAGTGGTTATTGGAGCAGTTTTATTTGTGAATGATGAAAACAGTCTGTGAACTACAGGCAATGCCGAACTTATCAATTGAATAAATTGCAGGATTTTTATCCTGTTAATATATCCTTCAAACTCATTTTTAATACATCTTTTATTGCCTAGGGCAAAACTCTGTTTCTTTGATCCTCTGCAAGTCTGTGCATAAAGGATCATAAGGAATTGTGCTATTAGGATTAGGGGAACAGTTTCTTTTATCAATTACATCAAAGTTTCAGCTGGTGCCCATTAAATACATGCTCACGCAGACACACAAACATACGAATACACATGCACACCATTTAATTCTCTGGACATCCAGAAGATTGTTGGTAAAAATAAGGAGCACATTTTTGTACTTGACTTGACTCAGTGTCTGCATAGTAATCAGCTTGTAAATTTGGGTTGAATCACAAGTCAATCCTCAAAGCATCATGCTTGTTAGACCCATAGGCTTGAGGCGAGGAGCTTGGAAGAAAGCCAGGGGCATTTAAAACAGTCTTCTATCCAAAGAAGGGATGAAAGCTTACTTTTAACTCCTGCGATGCTGCCAGTGTTGAAAGTGCACTGCTGACACTGTTACTGTGTTCTTTGCAAACATGCTGTAATGTACACCAACAGTAGATGACACTAATGATAATAAACAGCAGGGAATATCTTGTTATCACCAGACAGTGCTGAGACTCTTACTAGCAAATGAAAATGTAGCTACTGTTTACTGTAAAAAGAAGTTTACAACAAGAAAAAGCATTATTTCTGATCAGGAAAGAAAATACTTTACTATTTACGGTAATTACTTGGAAAACACCAGTTGAATTAACACTCAGTAGGATGTAAAAAGCACAACCTCCACAATGCCCTTGTGAGATGGTAAATTTTATGATGGAACCCTCTGTGTTGGGCATTCATTGAATAAAATCCCTTATGACTTGTTATATGGCAGCTAAGAGGAGATGGATCACCCGCTCAAAGCAGATGTTGCCACCACACACAGGGCCCTCTGAAAACAATGTGATCCTCAAGGACCAACTAAAGCACACACAAAGGCAGACACAAACAAAACACAGACTAACACACTGATCTTAATATATTACATGGATGTGCCCCCTGCTTGTTGGCTAGAGACGCAAACACACACACACACACACACACACAGAAGAATTTACTCCTTTTATATAGACACAGATACGCAGCAGGATTTTGCAGGCACACAAAACACACATCTCCGAAGCTTTATTTGTTTGCATTTTATTCTCAAAGCCACTATAGCAGAGAGGACATCATACAGCGAAGAGCTGTCGATAAAACCCGCTCAGCGTGCCCTGTAGTATTTATTTTAGTATGAAAGGTAAGGTCACACCATGTTGCAGCAGTTTCTATAGCGCAAATACCATCGTGAGCACTGATGTCATACACAATTTTATAGGATTTGTTCTGAATTCCTGTTCCTTAAAGGTAATGTTTTGTAGATGTTTTGCACTCCCAGCTTGTTCGTGAAGGTGATTGTCAAATTAAGGAAACCAGACAAAGAAGAAATTCAAAATCATACAAGCACTGAAAACTCTATAAATCTAGGAGCTTCTTCCTAATGAAGAAGCAGCTCATAGGGGACCATTTTCATTCCTTTTTACTATCCGTTTTTCCTTTAGAAACTCAGATGCTTGCATGTTTTGTAAAGTCACCATTGTCATGGGAATAGAAACAGAGTACATGCACACACAGAGCTAAATGTCAACCTGCCTCCCTTGGGTAAATGACTCATATGGTGCTTGGAGACTGAAATAGACAGGTGTGTAATACACCCAAGTTGGGCCCAAGATAAAAGTTGGTGGAAAAGTGGCTGGCCTATTAAAAGGAGTCAAGCCTACATTTTGTATAAGCATTCTGTTCATATTTCATTCATTATGACACTGCATCTTAACCTTACTGTATCGACTACAGTTAAACTTAGATGAAGTGAGGCCTGTTTGTTCAGCACAAAGAGAGATGCAACATGAGTGCGCATGATGTAAGCCTACAGACAACTTTATTCTTGGAATTTTAGGTGAAAGACCATCTCTCCTCAGCAGGAAGGACAATGCTACGAGCTCTGTGTGCAAACTTCCCTCATTGTCTCTTTTGTGTGATCTGTAAATGAGAGACAATTTGCATTATGTGGCATTGGTGAAGGGATTAGGAGACATGATTTATACTCAAAAGACATTTATCGTTCAAAGCAAATGAGTTTCTTTTCTCAGCGGAACAATAAAAGACTGCCTAACTCCTCCCTTAATCTTTGTGAACAAGAAGGGCTCACTAAACTGGAACTGAGGGTCCATGTAATTCAGACCCTGATTAAGCTACTTCTCCTAATTTTACATTAGGCTGGCTTTTTATTCCCCCAGTTATGAGCATTAATCATGGTTACACAAGCCAATCAGGGGTCAAAACAATATGATGGGTTGCTTTTTTATTGGTTATTGTTGAGACAAAGGTTTTGATCTAAGCTTTTCTTTGCTACTAAAGTAGTTACAATTTTTGAGGAAGCCAAAGTAAAGAGAAAGATGGCTTTGTTTCTGTTGTTCTACTTTCTTTGTCCACAGAGCCATTTGGAGACCATGAGCTGAAGGTGCCTTTCGTTTTTTCTGAAATAAGCGGAAAAAAAAACTCTACTGTTTACTACTGTCCCTTTTGAAAATGATTTGTTGGAATTGGTCCCTGACACAGCTCCAGGATATTTTGTCGTTAACATCCCAGATCCGAAAATGCCTTTGACCTCCTCCTCCTCCCATTCCTTCTCCAGCATAACGCACCTGCACCACAGATCTGAAAACACACGCTGTTCCTGCTCCTGTTTGAACCTCAGTCCAGGAATATCAGGCTAACAGTGTTGGATAGAGTGCTTCCTGTATACTGTACATTATGTGTTTTCCACAGTCATCAGAGACTTGTCCATAATCACAATGAGCCCAAGGGGACATCAGAGTCAAAGGAGTCAATATGATTGGCATGACTTTCAACCTTGGTGGTGGGGCTTGGCGGTGAAGCGGGGATAGGGGGGTGTATGTGGGGGGATCTTGGCTGTTAACACATGGCATGGTACTCAGCCAGGGAGATTAATGGTTCTGACTGCATCAGCCCAGTGACTGGGGATCAGAGGATGTAATTGGGTTGAGCCCAAATATGGGCATTGTAGACAGCTGCTCGTAGCAGGAGCCAATCGCACGCTTCCATCCCCGCCACGCTTCCAGTTGTTCACCACCTCAGGTAAAAATACTTGAATCTCTTATGCACTGGAGAAGCTGCTTTGAGATTTTGTTCTTGATTACTTGTCTTTTGTTTTAAGAGGCTCTTTGCAAAATCAAACATCCACTATTTCAGTATTCAATTATTACCTCCACTCTGAAGGACTACTTGCCAAAAATAATACCATTTTGGAGAATGGCCATTGTGTATGCTGCTTTTAAAACTGATTAACATTTTTTGAAAATGCATAAAACTTGATTTGATATACAATTACTACATCTTTTATACTAAATTGGCCACCTGACACCCATTACACAGACTGTATAAGATAAATAAGTGTGGCAAGTGTAGTTATCAAATGCATCAGAAAGCTAGCCGTCCTGGTGGTCAAGTGGTTTAGGATACCATGCAATGTTTTTGGTTTGGCAATATTTATCACATATCTTCTCCTCCCTCCCGACCCCTGTATTTCCTGTCTATCTTTATTGTCATACTGTAAAATAAATACCAAATGCCCTAAATAATTATCTGTAAAGCTCAGACAAGTGTGTAGTATATTTCTCAGTTGAGAGACGCAGTACATACAGGTATATGGTATTCTTGTGTCTACACATTGTTAATTAGAGTGATTTTTCATGTGGACAACTTCTACCTAACTGTACCTAAATTAAGTAATAATCTTTGCCTCAAAACTGGCCAACTTGAAACGAGCTGGTCCTGCTCTTTTGACATTGTCACGCTCTCCTAATTCCAGCAAAGTCCCCACTCTGATCCCAGCTGTAGCAAGGAAGAAATCATGTAAATTTATTGGTGACATTGAGATGGGTCTTTGCTATTCAAATGAGGCCTGCCTCGTCAGACGCTAAACGGTACTGTGTATTGGCTGGTAGCGGTAACCTCCCTGCAAACAGCTGTGACCCCATGCAGGAAGTCAGACATCCCACTTCCTGTGCCAAGCTGTGCCGCTGGCTCTCTTGGCCGAGGATGGCTTTCTAATTGGTGTCCTCTCACCCCTTTACTCTGAGATGCTCCTGCCTGACAGGTCTTGGCAGCGGGAGGAGATGTCCTTGGGGAGAAAAAAAGTGAGATCTGAGAAAATGCCAGAGTACAACATTTTAGATAACGTCCCTCAAAAGTCTTTTCAGAAAGTAAACTGAGGAGGGAGTTTTATTAGATATAAAGAGCAACAAAGGAAATAATCCATGCAAGCCTCTCATGAGTTACCTGATGTTGATGCAAGTGAGATGCTTTGACAGCAAACAGAACTTCTTCATTGTATCAACAAAGTCCCTGCTAGTCAATGAAATTTTATCTTCATGTGAGAGGATGAATAGATGGGTATGTAACGTGACTGCGTTCTTTGATAAAACTCACCCAAGGTTTTAGCACAGTATACTGAATATTAAAAAGAATTTACTGTGACGAAGGTTGACACTTTTTTCTTTTCTTTTCTTTCTCTATATAACGTGTTTCTCTAAGAAAACTCAAAGTTAAATGCATAACTAATGTACGAATTGTGCAAAAAGTTGGTAAGGGGAGTGTGGTCATTTTCTATGGTTATAACCACACTTATAATGCATTATAATCTGCTCATAGCACTGCATGTTTATAGTTATACTATACTATACTATATAACAATAATAATAACACATTGTAAAGTATTTTATAATGACTTATAGGGTCAGGCATCATAACACTTCACAACATTTCTTATCTTAGATTATGGTGTGTTAGATTCTGCATTGTTGTAATACATTCTAATCATTTTATAATGCATTCTAATTACTCTAGTAACACATTATAGTGGTTTAAGTAAAGTAATGAGTTTCCTATGGTATAGGTAGACAAGCTGTTCATAACTATATCGTCTTAGCACTTTTCAAATTCTTATTATTATAGGAACTATTTCACACTTGTCATGCAATGATTTGATGAAATTTTATTAATTAAAGGTCATAAAACATGTATAAACACGTCAAATGACAAAACACACATTGCGACTCAGAATTTACTGAATTTATTGAATAATTTACAGCAGTAATTTGTGTATACTTCGGCAGTCCCCAAAATGAGTGGAAGTTAATGAGGATCCTGACACCAGAGAGTCATGGTGTTGGTGACGGCAGATGACAGGGACAGAGGTGACCATGTAATGTAGTATACCTGCCTACACCTCATAAATTCCATTACTTCACTTAAAGCGTCCCATGACCACTATAATGCATTATTACAGTGGTTATAACGCATTATAAACATTATAAAAACACTATGATCCTTGCAAAAATTTTGGGAGCTTATAGCAAAAAATCCTATGATACTTGACCATATAAATTGTTATAAAGTACTTTATAATGTGTGCACATGGATGTCATAGAAAATGTTGCTTTAGGAAAAGACTTGATCACTTGTGGAATTTCTCAGATTACTGATGGTCCTATGCAGTTTGACTTAATTTCAAAACATTTGAGAGACTACAGTATGGAACTTGCAAAATAAAGAAAAAATAAAAAGATGGTGAGGGCCTGATGCAATGAGGTGTATTAACTGTTGCATGTGCAGTGCAATATGGAGGTTTAAAGTATGCTCAGAATATAATTTTCTCTATAATTGGCAGTTTTTAAATCCATGTAGCCATATGAATCACCAAAGAAACAAATACTACCCACTTATATACACAAGGGTCACTTTCTATCATGATTTACTCACTACAATTTTGACTTCAGGTTCACTTCTGGATCATGCACCCTCCAGCAGTTCTTTGATGATTTCGTTTTAGTGGGTGTCTGGTAGAGTAAAGGGTACCATCTGCAGCTAAATGTCAGTAAGATCAAGGGGCTGATGGTGGATTTCCGACAGAGCGAGAAGCTACTGACACCTGTCATCATTCGGGGTGAAGAGGTGGAGATGGTGCAGACCTACAAGTACCTGAGAGTGTATATCAACAAACCAGGCCAATCTGACAAAAGAGAGGGTAGCACATACTGCTCTTTTAAACGAGACTTAGGTTTATGCAACAGACTGCTTTTCATATTCAATCCAGCAGCTCAGCCCAGGGCATTGTGGTTTTTGTCTACAAATTTAAGAGTTAGAGAAGAACAGTTTAACTACAAGCTGCATTAAAAATATGGTGAAAAAAGACCCCCCCCTCCCTCAGTTAATTCTGATGCAACCACTGCAGCTATTTTATATATTGTGCTATACTGATTTATACAATTCAGACATACCAAACTAGCATTTAACCTGCTCTACAACTGTCTATTTTGTACTCTTTGTGTATGTTTTCATTACTGTCTTTTGCTCTGGTTATGTTGATATTCTTCTCTGATATATCTTGTTGCTGTTTTCTTCTGTAAGTGTGTCCTCATGGCGATTATTAAACTTCCATCTCATCGTATCTTCCTTTTGACAGAACACAATATTTTCAACTCAAATGTCTGCAACTTATATAAAATCCAATTGTACAGGTAAAGATACTGCAGTAAGAGTTAATAGAATAGAGGAATTCGGTGTGTGCCACATACAGCATCCCTGATATCCATGGTTTTGATATCAAGTGCACTAGCTGTGCTTTCAGACTTTATCTGATAATGCACAGAGGAAAGAAGCACTATCTATATTGTTAAAGCCAAAGCCTGTGGGCATCAAACATCGAAATGTCAGGGTTGGGCTAAATTCAAAGGATAAAATATTCATACGGTCCCAGTAAAGGCTGTGCATGAGGTCACCAGCAGGCCTCACCAGCAAAGGAGAACTTGACAGGGAGCAGGTCACAAGTAGTCTTCCAACCCCTGTTAGGATCGGGATGGGGGGAGGGTGTCACCGCCGAAGCAGCTGTTCAAGCAAGCAGGGGAAGTGACCTGCTCAGTAAACCATAAACAAGTGTGAAGAATATGCAAAAAAGGCTTCTGCACTGTACACTGAGTTGGATTTGGCAAGATAGCGTGCTCACCTTGGGGAGGTGATGAATTGAGATGAAAGAGACATGCCAAGTCAAACACACTGATGTCACTGCAGAATTAAGAAAGCATTTGATCCCGCTGATGTACCTGACATCTTGACAGGAATCTTTGCCCCCACCTATTAGATGACAAGAAAACAATCTTGGGTCAAATGAAATGCAATGATGTTGATTGGTTTGCACTGCGAGTAAAAGAAAACATCAAACTTTGTTCTTTTCTCTCAACTTGATTTAGATAGCAAGAGGATTGCTATTACAGGATTGCAGACACAACCATACAAGACTAAGACAGGTAACAAATATTTTCTTACTGTGCGTCTACTGGGGAGAGAGTCCAGGTAGATATGATAGCTTATGAAAAATTATTCAAACATTGACTCTCAACCTAAGGGGAAAGACATTGAGTTTCAGCTGTTACACATATTCGCTGGGACAGTTCAGTCCACAATGTGTTAAAAAGTGTTTTGATTTCTCACATAGCCAGGGAGAGGCCACAAGTGTTCATATGCCACTCTTAATTTGTGATGTTGCAGATCAGTGTTCGAAGGTTTGAAACTGATAGCAGTGTGCTTCATTGGATTAAAAACTTGGTACAAAAAAGGCATTTGATAAAATGAATCTCCCATTCATTGCTAGAGGCAGAGGTCAAGGCTTTAATTTCTATGATGTTTACAAATCAATTAAGATACCGTTTCTTTCACAAGTTAAGAAACATTGCCCATGATGACATACTGCTAAAATGTCACTAATAACATCAAAACTCTTTTATTGACTAGCGTTTTTCTTTATATGCAACAAATACTGTTTTTCAGTGTAGGTGTACACATTTGTTGCTCATATACTCACACACTGTGTGCACATATAAAGCATACTGAAAACTGAGTTGCTCTAAAGAGAAAAGTTGTATTGAGCCAATTAATCCCTAAAGACAAATGAAACCTCTTCCCCTCTTGGAAGACCTTTTTCTTTCAAAAACACGGACTGCTATATTTCTTTTGTGCATCTCTGTGGCAGTGACAAGGAAACCAATGCTGACCTTCATTTAGACTATGGAATGACAATACCGGAGGGGAATAAGAAAGTGAGGGAGGAAAAGAAAAACGGAAAATCAATAGCTCATTTTCTGCTTTTTTGTATAGGGATTCTGATGTTTGCTGAGATAAAGGTCGACAAGCCTGAGAGATCTCTTGCACCGTCTCAACTTGAACAACTCTGAAATTGCTATTGTGTCCACGGCAATTTAAAACTGAGGAATCAGATTTTGCCCTAGACCCTTTAATGGCATCTTATGGAAATAAGTCTCAAATGTGTGTGCACGTATGTGCATTGTCTTATTACCCAAGCAGACATTGGATACATAATTCACAAACTTTTTTAATCCTAAAATCTGCAGTGTAGAAATTATTAGAAAAATACTTTAAATTACATCAGTAATTGGAAGATAATATGTTAATCCAGTATTATTATGTAAACACATATGGTTCGCATCAGAAAAAAAGGATGGATTCGGAGAAAACAGCATCCTCACAGTCAATAAAGTGTGTTTGAACTGTATATTAAACATTACATACATGACACAACACTGAAAACAGCTTAGATGGGAGGACCAAGCAGATAAGCAATCCTGATATTAATTACAATTGATGACAGGATGTCTGTGTAGCAAAGCTATGGTCTGACTGGAGCAATTTATTTCTTGACTGACATAGCAGTAAGCAATTATAAACACATTCACAAACAACCAAAGAAAGCCACAAATGTACCAAACTATAGATACAGCTCATCTCATTAAAAAAAAGTTAACTGAACAGAATATCCCAAAATTACAAATAAGAAAAAGTGAATGTCAATATATTAAAATTGACCAATTTCACAAATTACCAAAAAGCATTCCTCCTTTATCTCCATTGTCAAAGAAAATGGCAAAAAGTCTTAACTAATATGGATCATCCACCCAATGTTCCTGCCTCCCATTTCAGCAGAGCTGTCTGTCCCTTACCGCACACTCCCTGTTGCGTGTTCTCACAATAATTTGTAGGTTCTGAGGATGGTGTGATTACGTCCACAGGAGACTTCAACATCCATCCTCACTCCCATCATTTCTCCCATTCAAAGGGGACAAGTGTCAGGTTCAAAGCCTCTGGTAATTATGATGTCTTTTCTCAGCAGGAAGGATGTGTCAAAATGGGTCAGAAACCTCCAACTAAACCAGTGTCAAGGCTACTTTAGAAAGGAAACAAAGTAGACAGTATCTTCCATAGGATGACACACAAGCCAATAAACATTCAATGGACAGATGAAAACACATCTTCATTGTGACATGTTCATTTATAGCTGTCTGCGGCAAGGCTGTTCACTCCCCTATAGATATAAGCTCAGTGCTACTGTATCATAAACTTCAGTGTTTGTGATGGAACATGAGGAGCAGTGTGTTGATGGGAAAGAGCTTGTATGATCAGCCAAGCCACACTGTGTAAATAAACATTAAATAAATAACTTCATAAACTGCTCTGCTGGCTATTGCTGGGTATTTCAACTTGTGTTTGTTTCCTGAAGGTTGTGCCATGCCGAATTAAACATTACATTATCAATCAACACAACCAAGAGGGGGTCATATTGAATTATGCTGTGTACTAAATTTTATGTTCTGCAATTTGTTATTGTGATTGTGTCAGGGAGTTGTCCAATTTTTGAGGCCAATAATTATGTTGAACTACATACTGTTGTACCAACAACACAATAGCTGAACAGTACATATTTCATGAATGTACTATTTCTGCAGTTATTGTACTATCCTCTATTGAATGGGATAAAATCATTGGAATGTTTCAGACATCACAATATGTGGTGCATTATTAACCGCTCATTGAAGATGTAAATCTTTAAAAATGGATCACAAATATATAGTTGCATTTAAACAAAAATAAAACGAGCACAGTAATATTTGGCAAATGTTTTTCAAACTGGAGTAAATGGTATATTTGTTTTGTATATTTCCAGCTGTGGATTAATATATATTTGTTGCTCTAGTGAGGCAACAAATTTATGGAACCACAGCAGCAGGATGGCGCACGTAGGACTACCTCAAAATAAATTACAATGCCCATGTTCACTGCAATGAAGACTATGCAACAGTGGAGCTCACTGCTATGTTTGTAATAGTTCTCAGACAAAAGCATTTGGATACACAATACTTAATCTTAATATTTAATTTTATTTGAATATTACCAGCCTTATCCTTACAGTAAATAAAATGTTCTATTTTACAATTATCAATTGCAGGTATTTTTTTTTTGCTTTGAGTGACTAGTGTGTAATGAATTGTCATTTCCTCCTATGATAGTACATCGATTCTTTGTTTGGAGACCTGATGACGATCCATTGGTTGAAACTTTGTCAATAACAGTTGTGGTTACAAGCCATGGGCAGTGTGCCAAATCCTGTGCTTTTAAATCTATTACAAAATAAATAAATTTCCAAACTGTAACACAAGGCACTAATAAAATAACAGACAAAAAAATGTGCGTCATTCTCAGTAGTCTCAAAAATGGCCCCAGTTTTGTGTACAAATACTGCAGAGTAGTGGAAAGTAATGCACCAGACTGGGTGTTGAAGTACCTGTAGCTGTAAAACCACCTGTTGTAAGTGATTATTTGTGACAGTGATGGCATAAGGACTGAAACCAGATAACAGATGCTTCCATCTAACCAGTCTGCTGGGCCACTAATGAATCACAAAGCCCTTGAATGCTAAGTGGCATTTGAGAAGTCCCAGGGTATTCTTGTTTTTTTAAAGTTGGAATGGTTTTCCCAGTGCACCTCCACTATGACAGCTAGATGCCCCTCCTCAAGTGCTTCATATGGTCCTTTTGGAGCATGTTGTTGGGGATTCTGAGGGAGCTGGTTAGCAATAACTTTAAGTTATAGACATGAGCTGTATGGTCGTATCTGACCAAATGTACGCATAAGAGGAAACCCTCTGCCAGGTCGATTTCCTGTCGATCATGATGACTGCCTATCAATGGAAGTGACTGGTGAGGATGCTAGAGATCTTTTATCTGAATAAGCAGCATCCTTTTGCCCCCTACAATTGACTTGCACACATCAGCTGTTGTCTGCTGTGATCAATTACCTCAGATGAAAGTGACAAGGCTACTGCACCTTTACAGTGCAGCATTTCCTCAGCCCAAGGAGTGATGGGATGTCTCTGTCAGCAAATCTATCTCTTGAAATTCAGGCCTCTCAGCTGTGACACATGCTCAAACAGCAACAGAGATGTGACTACGGTATGGGAGAGAGGTGTCAGTTATTGAATGACCCTCTCATATATTGGTGGAAAAGAATGAGGTGTCAGAACAAAAGTGGTAATAGACTGGAATACATTAAATGATGTGGAGTGTCCACCGGACTGGAACCAATTCTGCCCGTTTCTTTAAAGCTCAGTTGCCTGAGAATCAGCAGTGGGGAGCGTACCCATGTGCGGTTTAGAGGATTACGGGGGAAAAAAAGAGATAAAATATGAAAAAGTAAACAAAGCTGTGCATGCTCAAAATCATCTTTAATTTCATCTGTATTTGCATGTCAAATGGGAAAAAGTTTTGAATTGAGTGCTTTTGTCTTTTTTTTCTTTTTTTGTCAACCAAAATTAGTTATCATTTACCATTAGAGTACCAGTGCATATACAGCGCTTTTGTCTCTTATTAAATCAGAATTAGTAAATTATAAAAGGAAGTATTTGTAATGATTACATAACAAATGCCTTTTAAAGTAAATAATCGTAAGCACCAGTTAATCAAATCAAATACTTACTAAAATATTTACATGGTTATTTTCCTTTTAACTGTGTTATGAAATATTAGATATTTGCTTTGAGTACCACCGTGTTAGAAATTTGCAACAATTGATAAGCTTGACACTTCAAAGTGCTCATGGTAAAGGGGAAAAGGCTGTCATCCATTTGCTAAGCCTTTTAACATAATAATAAAATAAAAAGTCACCGGTTTGTTATCTTACACATTTGCATGTTGACGCTACACTTAAGCTTCACCAGATCATTATTATGGAAACATAAAGCTCTCGTGACTCTTATTTGTCTGACATTTCAAAAGATTTCAAGTACATCTATGCCCCTCCCCATCACACATACACACACACACACACACACACACACACACACACACACACACACACACACATACACACACATCCACACCCTCCTCTCTAGTCTAGTAAATCTCATAGCATCAGCTGTGAAAGCTGCTGGGATCTGCTATTTTGTTCTCTTTGGGATTGCTGCCTCTTCCCACTTGATCCAAACAGTCAGCTTAGGGAGCTTGTGGCACACAGGCGTACAAGTTGCCAAGGAGCTGTCACAGAGATGTCCGCACAAAGGATTTCTGCAGCAGACTAGTGGAGTTTGATATACAGAACAGCACTTTCCCTCGGTATTTGAATGTACATAGCGGTAGGGGGTGATCCAATTGCAGCCCCAGGAAATGCTGAATTTTACACCACAAACCCAGTTTAGTAACAAAATGACAGCTTGAGAAATAAATGGGTGTCGATGAGGTACAAGATGTGGCTTGATGTAGCTTGACAACTCTGGAAACAGGATTTATTTAGCAGAAAACAGTTGATATCTGATGCCATGCAAATGAAAATAAGGCAGAACTACGAGAGAGAGACACAGCACTTTAGACAGGCTGATAGAATGCATATAAAAAGCAAGAAGACAACAGCACAGTAAGACATGCTTTGACATACACAGAGATGCAGAATGTTGCTGTGAATCCTGAACTATAACCAACAGCTACAACTAAAAACTCTCTTTTTTTTTATCGCAATCCACAAATTGGCCTTTCTGCCTTCTGACTATTAATAATAACACAGCTTGATGATTGTTGTTTATGTTGTTCCTTTCAGTATAGCTTGTTGATTACTGACACACCAGTGTCATTCAGTTTGGACAGGTTTGGTTTGAGAGTAGAAAAACTCCAGAGTGAATCTTCAGCTGCTGTCCATCTAATGGCATCAGAGGCTTGAGCGAACCCCCGACCACAGACAGCACTCAATCAGTCTGAGCCTTCAAACTGACCTTGCTCTGCAATCATCTAGCTACAGGGGATTAGGCAATCACTCAAACCACCTGGAAAGGACTGTTTGCTCACATCCCACAGCCTCCATCATATCGCAGATATACGTCAAGCTCTTTTTTTTTTTTTTTAAGCTCCGGGATTCATCAATATCTCTCTGATGAGGGAGAAACCCAAGTGTTTCATGCAAAACAAATTTACAGTGTCAATTGTTCATTTATCCCTTTCATTTTTTAGATGAGGCATGCCTATGCACTCCTAATTGGACATTGTTGCTTGATTATATCTATTATACAATCAGGATAATGAGGAACTGCAAGAGACATTCACCCTTGCCTTCTCTTTGCAATAACACATACAGAGTATTGCTCATTACTCTATACCTCTGTTTTTTCTTGGTTTTTCATAATTGTTTGTCTTTTTAATTGCCACAGTCTTCAGAGGCAGACCTGCTTTTTGACACTTACTCCCACCAGAGGAAGGATGTCATGGAAGTGTCCTCCCCCTTCGTCTCCCCAACAGCAGCACCTGGTTGCTTTGTGACAATTATTCCCCCTTCTCCTCCCATTGGCTTTCATAGTTTACAGTTTGCTCTTTTATTACAAATCAGACGATTAAAGGCAAATCACAAGTGAAGATCTGGTAATGTTTCTCCGTTTAGTCTTCCCTTTCTATTCTAGTTTGGTGTCATTTTTGGCCTTATTTCAATAAACTCACTCAGAAGCTTGTTAATTCACACTGTACAATGGATACAGAATTATATCAAAAGTCCAAACAAATTGACTTTTAAAGACATCAACGCTAGCTTTTATTTTTCTTCATGTAAATGTTATTTAGAGAGTAAAACAGCAGTCATGATCATACTGTGTGTCAGAATGGACACGTCTTTCAGTGGAAGCACTTGATAAAAGTGTAGCTGTGCTTTTAGTTCTTTTCTTTCATTAAAGCACTTGTACACTTAATACGGCATTCGGCTGGGCATTGCTGAATACCTGAATGGAGCCACATCAGGGCTGAGCCCATGGAAACACAGCTCGACAAAATAAAGTACATGTAGAACAGCTTACATGTTTTAGCATTGTGGTATTGAAACGAGGGATTTTAAAAATATTTTCATATCCATAGAAACCAAATATTTTGTTCTTATCGGTGAATAGTCAGACTCTATTCACTCTGAACTTTTGTTTGGCTAGCAATGGCACTGCATCAGAACTCAGTGCCCTTGAGGAGTTAAAGTGAACTCGCAGTTCCAGTCAAAACGCTCAGTGACTAATGTCAGTGCATGATATCCATTATGCATATTCATTAAAATCTGAAGCCAGCTGTTTGCACCTAGAACACCCACTCAATGTCAAGACTTTGCCAAAATGCTAATATATTTGGTATGGTAGTTAATTTTCAAACTGTATTGACACAGCCGTCCTTGTCTATTGTACAATGTCTGGTGTAAACCTGGTGCCCTAACTCAGAACCATCTGACCAAACAGTGAAAAGAAAACGATTATTGCATGAAGTGAGGGAGCAAGCTCAGGAGTGACTTTTCAACTCAAGACACCAAGCATTGACTCGGCTCATTACTTGACTCACTGCTAAATGTCAATGTGTTGCTACAAATGAGAAGGAGTTGCTGGCGGTCACTTGCAATCACGCTGCAGCATCTCGCTCATCATCTCTGTAGTGTTCTCTATAATAAAGCCTTGTTTCTGGAGCAAAAAGCCCCATCGCGCTCTTGTTTTACGCGATACTTCCTGCATCCAATTACGGGCCACATTAGGGTAATTTTCTCTCAGCGCTGCATTTGCATTCTGTACAAGACAGGCGACAGCGATGTCAGTCATTAATCATGGCCCAATGAGGGCTGTCAGAGCATTGTCATGCTTGTCAAATGTCTACTCTCTAAACTCCCTCCAGTTATCAAATCCGGATCTCTGACCCACCTGCAAAGCTTGACAGAGCTGGAGGTGACCTCTTTTGAGCAGGTAAACGCATGGATGGGGGTGTGTGTGTGTGTGTGTGTAAGTTTATCTCTTTCCCTGTCCTTCTTCCTCCTGCACTTGCCCTATCGCGCTCTTTCTTAATGTGTGTGTGTTTGTGTGGGTGTGTTCATGTGTGGATTGTGTTGTCTAAGATCTCAATTAGCTAATAGCTTTGTTGCTTGTGTTTTTGAGGTTTTTTCACAGCCTATAAACACCTGATAGGTAACTGGATATCTACTTTTAAAAGAGGCTGGTGATTGTGTGCAACAGCGCTAACTAATTGTAATTCAGCTGTGGTGATGCACGAAAAACAACAAAAAAACCACTGGTGGTATTCTAGAGCCCAGTGACACTAAATCCATGCCAGAAGCGCCAGATGTGAGACAATGAAATGTTTGAACTATTTGAATTGGCTTTATGTCACCTCTTCTTTTCGGTCACTCCAAATAACACCTTGATGTCCATTATCTGCACATATAATTGCTGTATTGATTTTCGCTGTTGCTTCTTTCTTTTCATCCCACCATGCTTTCGCTTGCTATTGTTCAGTAGATGTTCTTGAAAGTAAAGGTTGATTGGCGAGAATAATACTGCATTGGAAAGGGATTGAAGGACTATAGTGCTTTTGAATATTTTGGCACAACGACTAAAAACAATGTAAAGTATTCATGATACATACAGACAGACAGACACATAGACAGACAGACAGATAGACAGACAGATAGATAGATAGATAGATAGATAGATAGATAGACAGACAGACAGACAGACAGACAGACAGACAGACAGACAGACAGACAGATAGACAGATAGATAGATAGATAGATAGATAGATAGATAGATAGATAGATAGCAAAAACAACACTCTGTATAGTAGGCTATATTATCACATTCATTATCCATTTAGTAATCTAGCAACAATACAACAACAAATAAAAACCTCTAACCATGGAAATTTATTATATATTCAAACCACAAACACAACACACCCTGCGTCAACACTGTTGTTTTGTTTGATCTTCCGGATTTCAAAGAGGAGGGAAAGGCGTCCTACCATCAGAGAGACTCTGACAATAAACTCCATGGAGGAAGAGCTTCAGGGATTTGCTGCCTTAACTGCAGGAAAGCTGCGTGTGTGCTGAACGTGAACAGACTTGTCAGGCATAGTGGCCGCCGTGTGATACTGTCTTTAGATTCGCATAAAGAACTCGCAGTAGAAGCAGTTTCTCTGATGTACTTCCTTACTGCGAAAGGGGCATGATATGAACTTAGTTTCTCTTTATTACCTATCAGGCAAGCCAGCACTATACATGTATCATCTTTTTTTTTTACTCAAGCAGGAAAACCCTGAGAGGATTAAAGAGAATAGTTGCTAATAGTGGCTATAAATTAACAAACATTTTTATACTGATACTTTCTTTATTCTTTTAAGCCATGCTAGTAGCGTGGCTCCACGGATGGCAATGCTGTCTAAATATAAGATCACTACTTTGGTCCAAACTTAAATATTTTAAACACTTGATACATTTTCATGAAACATGAGACATTCATGGCCCTCACAAGAATGCTTGAATGAATGACTCCTACTGACTTTGGTGATCCCATGACTTTTCATTTAACGCCACCATGAGGTTGATATCTTTGGTTTTGAGTTAAATATCCTAATGGTTGATGGATGGTGGTGAAATTTGCCACAGGTATTCAAGGCCCTTTGAGGTTAATTTTAGTGACTTTGGTGATTCTTTCTTGTATCATCACCAATCGGTCAAAATTTAAATGTTCTCAGTATTAAGAATTAATGAATGAATACCTACAAAACAAACAATAGCCCAACCTTAACCTCTCCTGTCCTGCAGACATATTTTCAGTGTCACTGTAAGCATGTTACCATGCTGATGTTAGCATGCTGATTATTCGGGCAGGCGGCTCTTCCAGTCTGCATGTCGTAGTGTCCTTGGGTAAAACACTGAGCTCCTAATTGCTCCCGAAGTGTGAATGTGTGTGAACAGTCTCCTCCATTCCACTTAGACACCTAGGTAAGTCTACCTCATGTACAAATGATGTGTGAAAGGGTGAATATGAATGTAGTGTGCAGGCAACACACAACATTTTTGGTTGAAAAATACTAGAAAGACGCTATTCAAGTACAGTCCATTCACCGTTTAGCTCAATGTACCTAAGTACAGTTACAGAGCTGGTAGTGTGTTGACTCAGGTAATGAAAGTTATTTGCTCTGGGTCTTCTATGTCATTTCCAGAGGGAAAAATCCTCTGGTTCATGGGATATGTTCTGTTTTCTGTATAACAAGAATTGGTATGAGCAAATAGAGCATGTTAGCATGATGGCTCCCAAAAAACAAACAAATAAAAAAGCAAAATTTAGAAAGTCAAACTTGCAAGAGACAAGTACCTCAATTCAGATACCATCATCACTTAGAACAGAAGTAAAAATGCTAAAGAAGTGTCCACTTGGAATCAACATTATCATTAAAATACTATTTAAATGAGATCCATGGCCTTTAGGGAATTGTGCAATAAGCATTTTAAAATAAAGACACACACAGCTGCATAGATTTTATTTTGCTTAATGGTATAGTGTCTTCTATCAGTAATTGCTCTCTAATTGCAGTGGGAAATTTTCTGGCATGACTTCCTTTTCTCTAATGTCCAAGAGGACAAGGTCAATGTTAATTACTACCAATTACCCCAAATTTTGACTAATCATTTTGGTCCTCCATGATGGCACTGAAGAGCAGTGTCTCTGACCCTCTCTCAAAACCTCCCATAAATACTCAACTGAGATTACACTGAATGCGGCTATTCAGAGGGCCAGGCCATATGGTTAACATCATTGTCATGGTGCTCAGTCCACTGGGTGTCTAATTTTGCCTCCGTAACAGAGGCATGTCACCCTGGAAGAGGCTAGTCCTGTAAAAAAATAAAGCAAGACTGCAACACTGAATTGGCCATGTATCGTCCAAATTTCACATTCGCTCAGGTTCATCTGTTGTCCCTTGAATTCCACATGTTGGTGTAGCTTTGACAGCTAGTCACTGTTCCCACTGTTTATGTATTTATGTCACACAGAAATGTGGAGAACAGTTTTGTGCAAAATCCCAGGAGTAATTTCTGCTCCGTGTCCCTAAAGGTTGAGCAGAGATGGGAAAGAAACTCTTGTGCACCTCTGCCCTCTCTGTGCAGAATACCCCACAGAAACATTTAAAGCATCGGGGAGTAGATTCTGTTAGTGGTTTTGAAAGTCACCGCAGGAGGATGAATTTGTTGAAATATGTTTCCACTGCCTCATCTCTCTTTCACTTTTTGTATTTCCCTATGTCTATAATCTTATCTCCCCTTTTTTATACGCAAAAGTATTTTTCTGCATTTCTTCTAACTGTGCTTTCGTAAAGATTTATTCCATCTCGATGGCATATCAAAAATAGATAAACACAATTTCATTGAAAGTAATATGCATCAAATTTCTTTAGGTAGTTGGTTTCAATGTTATGAACATCCTTGTGCATGCTATGAGATCTAACTTGGATTTAAATATGGTCAAGGTTTTATTTGACAGTCAGCAGTGTTGAGTACACTATAAAGAAGTGTCAACTTGCACAGCAGGATAATATTGGTTCTTGAGCCACCCTGAGACAGGCTATCCTCTCTCTGCAAAATCCTTTACATTAACGTTACATGAGTCAGTCTATTTTCTGGTCAGTAACATTCGTCTTTGTGTTCAAAAAATGTTTCATTTTGTCTTTCAGGCCTTATCGCAACTATTTCATTTTCTCACACAAAAAAAGCAACCGTTTCATCCATCTGCTGACCTCATTTTCATGGCCAGGCTAAAAATCTTTGAGTGGAATTTTCTGTGTGTGTACACTCAGCCGTCCCTTGGATGTCGTTGGCATGTCTCCGAAGCAATTTTCTCAACTATGAATAATTCACCAGATATTATTCCAAAGGTCATCTTATAGTAATTAGTACCCTGCTGTTGACTAAACAGCCTCAAGGTACCTGATGGCCAGTTTAATTACAATTTGAAATGAGTGTACTATTTGACAATCTCTATATGTTCTCCTGACACTTCAACAGATGACACCTTGAGAACTAAGTAGGTTTACAATAAGTTGGCTTGTTAGCACACGTGGATGGGGGAAACAAGCACTGAATGCGCTGTTAAGTTCACAAAGTCCTTTCTGTTCAAATATGCAGTAATTACTGGAAATGCAGATTAGTGTAGTTGGGTATGCATGTGTTTTGACAGTGTTGACATCCTCTGCACTGTCACTGTCTCATTATTAGCCAATTACCATGGAAAACTAATGGGGCAGGTCACAGCCGGCTCTCTTAAGGAGAATGGGGACTGAACATATGCTGAAGATGCGGCAGGATGACACAGTCCAGCAAGCCTTTGGTGCGTTACGAGGTACATGACATGGCTCTTTGTGTCGCACAAGTTAGGAGCCAGTGCTGAGAGATCCTGTCATGTCCTGTGTTCATGAACATCAACCCCTGCACTATACTGTAAGCTTGAGGTTTCCTCTCTGATGGCTTGTATGTATTCATAAGAGAACAATGGATAAAGCATTAAGGCAAAAGGGCCTCAGGTAGGATATATAGCCCAGGGGGATTGTCGTAGCTGTTGCAGAGTTTCCCTTAGAGGCAGTAAAGCTCATGGATGGGTGGATGGATGGATTGATGGATGGGTTACATGGGTATGGATGAATGAATAGATAAACAGACACAGTACAGATGTATTACAAGCAATGTCTACAAAATAGCAAAAAGATAAAAGTAAAATACCATGTATAAAGCTTTCTGTATCTTTACTGAGGCCAAATGGCCACAGGTAGAAAAACAGCCTCTGGGTATCACTGAAGATGCTGAGAAATGATGATGGACTGTGAGTCAAAAGTAAATCAGAGTTGTCATTCTGAACTGCCATGGTACATGACTGAATAGATTCTTTTTTTCTACTCCTGGCTTAAGCTTACATTTACCGCTTGGCCCTAAGACCAAAAGGCTAAAATTAAGGTTTATTGTGTTCTATTGATTTTCCTTTGAAATTTATAGGCTACTTCCTAGAGTCTATGGCCTATGCTGATATGATAATGGCTGGACAGTGTAATGAGTAGAGGAGCAACCTTGTGACGGGAAGCTCATTGATTTGTATTGTTGGACCAATTCAAAAATGTAGGAATTGATCCATGAGTGCTCTGCCCTTCCCAAAGAGAAACTATCAAAGTGCCCTTTTGACTAATGGTGACTAAAGGTGCCACGTGCTACGTTGCATCGTTAATGTTTTTGACCGCATAAATCTGAGGTATACTGACACACATAATCAAAGAGTTTGACTTTCTAAATCCATCATAACTACTACAATGTGTAAAATATTACTGCTAATATTGTTCAATAAAGCATTTACTTAGCAAGTATGTAGTGATGGGAATGATGCAGATAATTACAACTTGCAAATCTTTAATTAAATGTTAATGTTTAATTAAAGATAGTGCTGCAATAATCAGTATTTTTATATTAACAGTAGATCGCATTACTAATTGCTCATGACAGTGGTCGCTCTTAATGAGTCCACTGGAAATGCTGTTGGTCCAGCTTCAAACAACAGGCAGACAAAGTTAGTGGCTAGCTGGTGAAAATAGTGCAGCATTTTATCAGCTGAAGATCCTGATATAGATAGTTTGCCATATCAAATTTGCCTGAACAGCTTTTTTACTGGTGGCCAAACAAATCAGTTATTGCAGTTTTAATTTAAATTCACTGTCTCGAATTTTTCATTTTTCATGACAATTCAAGATCGCAATGTGATTTTAAGTGAATGTGACACCATCCACAGCCCCAACCTTGGGTTTAGCTGCTGTACCTGTTGATATTGACCGAAAAAGAATGGCTAGTGTTGGATGTCAGCATATATACCCAGTATGTCACCACATTGACAATTGATCATTAAATAGAAAAGAAAATGAAGGCTAACAGGTTTACTCGTGTTTTGTTTGTTGTAATTATATCATGTATTTCATGTGATTTGTCAAATGATACATGCATATTTAAAAAACTAGAACTATAGCGTACATAGAGCAATATTGAGAAAGGAAGCGGTAAAACCCTTTCATGAGCGTACCCTCCACAGTATTTCTGTTTCATAAGGGTTTCATTTTTTTCCTTTTCCCATAAATATACACATAGATGTCATAGGTTGAATTATTTCCTAAGGGGTATTCATTTCCAGAAATGCTCAAGGTGAAATGCCATGTCCAATTTGATGGGTCTTATATCATTAGCTTGTAATTGCCATAATTGGAATACAGTGACAGTATGCTCTCATGTCACATCTATCACTGATATAACAATGCTCTCAGAAAATCGGAACCAAACAACAATGTAAAATGAAGGACAAGCATGATCCGTGCATACTTTGAGGACTCAATATTTAATGGCTCAAGTAAAATTCAATGACAAGAAAAATCATTTCACCATATGGAAGGTCATTTTTTTCATAGATTTAAATGGGATATCTTACAAAGGCATGACAACACAGACTGTATAGCTTTAACTGACCAATACAGATTTGCTGGCAAGCATTGAAGCCTTCTCTCAAAGCAAACTTGACCCGACTCACTGATGACTAGTTTACAAGCATATACGTAAATCTTATATTTTGATATAGTTTTTGTACAAGATACATTTGTGTACATAATATATTCTGGCAAGGTGCATGCCAGTATACACATATGCGCACACACGCACGCACCCATACACACACACACACACACACACACACACACACACACACACACACACGCATACATGCAAGTACTGCATGTATGCACCTATAAACACATTCAAACACACTCTCATCAATATTATGCATATGCATCCACTTACATTACAACAGAGATTGTCATCTCATCACTTCTTATGTTTTCCATTTTTCATTTTTATCAACATTGCCAATTCCAGTATTAAGCCTGTAGCCATTCGTCTTTATTGTATGTGTCTTTCCAGTTTGTAACCATTATTACTAGTTCTTAGGGGTACCGCTATGTACAGTTTAAAATCCAGTTTACCTGACAGTATAGATATTTGTGTGTACGTAGAGGGATAAGTGGTACGCACACTTCACAAAGTTTGAATGTGTACACTGTGTAACATTTGTTTTGTTCCATAAGACAGACAAACAGGTAGAGCAGTAAACATCACTACTGACACTGAATCTAATGATGGATGCATGAACTACATAGTTAAGTGTCAAAACGGCTTGTGGAAGTCCAAACAGTTCATGCAAATTATGACACAAATTGACATGGTAATCATGATACACATTTTGAATAGAAAAATTCTAAAAATAAAAAGCAATCTTCAGTTGTATGTATACTATCTTTACTTTTAGGGCAGAGGGAATTAGAAAAATAAGAAAATAACAGCGAGAGCAGAATCATGCAAAGTGAAAACCTGTGACTGTCACTCTTGACATTTTCATTGTGTGTTTTGTGAAAGATGAAAACATTTGCCACACTTATTCAGAGGAACCTCATCCCAAAAATACAAATAGCACATTCATATGGTATGCTCTTTGTTTAAAAAATAAACAAATAAAACACCACCACATTTACCTTCAGAAGGGCATATGGTAAATCAAAATAGGACTGCAGTAGACAAAAAAGTCGTGTTGGTATCAAAAGCAACATCCTACAGATGTACATTCATGCAGTTATTATACTATTCCCTTCAGAGGTTGTCTTTCAATTAATGTACCTGCTGCAACATTACAGTACATAGGAGTTATGTAGGCAGAGCAAGTTAAAACACAGTGAGAATTATAGATAGGTAATAATGTGCTTACTGTACACGTGATCGGATAAAGAATTTCAAACAACCACATTTTTTTATTACGGTGTGACAGTGTAATATCCCAGATATAGTTCATGGGTATTCTCTCCCCCCATGATATGTGGAAGGGCACATGTTCCTGTGTCATATATATAATCACTCAACAGCAGATAATGTCTGGACTTGTTATTATTAATGAATGCCAGAGTTTCTATAAATCTTAATTGTTATTTTTAGGATTTATTTTTATTGAAAAGATCAGGAATTTATTTGCCCTTCTTATGCACATAATTGTAAATAGATACTGACAAGAAGATTTTGGGGCAAATTTTCGATCATATCACCAAAATCATGTTTGATTTGCATTTGCCAGAGAATTCCAATTTTCAGTGGCATCATAATGTATGTTCTCTTCAATGCGTGTTCCTTTTGATTAAATATGTGTTGTTTATACTATTTGATTAGTAATGAAATAAGCTGAAAAGTGATAGAAGAAAAACCAAATATTACTAAATGAGCTGATATTGGATTCTTAAACGGGGACATTTTCATCTGTTGATGTTTATAGGAGGATTTATGTAAGTTGCTTGTTTTGAATTAATTTCGTTTTCATAATTGACTGAGGTGAAATTGAATTGCCCCTTTCTGTGTCCTTGACACGCTATTCTTTAAGTGATCATTTTCTGAGTCTCAGATAAATCCTCTTTATAATGATAAGAGTCCTGACCCGAAGTATCAGAGAGAATAGGTGTGGTAGCTAAGAGCATGCAAACACAATTTGCCTTGTACCTTCCCCCGAGAATGCCATGTTGCATTATAGATTTAGGCCTGTTCCCAATTTGCAAGATGGTACAAGAAAATGAATCGCATGAATCATATACCTTATGATGTAGACACCTGGCTTGGATGTTATGGGAAAGAAAAATGGATATCAGCAAAGTCACTTATTGCTGTAGCAATAGATTATACTGCACCCAATATGTTACAGCACCAAGTTAGTCTGAAGTAGTTATCATCATCAGTACAGTTTACACACACAGGAAGTGTTGCAGTGTGTGTATGATAAAACCATGGTGAGGGGCAGCCTGCAGGGAGGTCCTTTCAAATGGTGCCAATTCCTATCCTTATGATAACGGTAAAAATAACATTAACATCAATAATTTTGTTAGACTCAGGGCCCTGAGGAAATTCTGGCACGCTGGTCTATTATTCCAGTGTCAACGGATAGTATAAACTGATAATAGAAACTTTGCAGCCAAACTGAGCTGTATGAAAACACACAATAGTAATTAATTGCAAAAACAATAGGTGTTATTGATGATATGATGGAAAGAGAGGCAGCATACAAAGCTTCTATTTCTGAGACACAATTTCACTGCCTCTGCACATGCAGAACATGTTCCTGGCTATCCAAGAGGACAATTCCAGACCTCCTAACCACAATGAGGATCGCTACTGAGATCACACATCAAAGTAATTAGACTGAGATTTTCATAATTGGCTCCATAGCTGTTATTATGTGAGTGTTTCTGAGCAGCAAAATGTAAGAAATAGAAACAAAGGAAAGGAAACAAAGGGTACATTTCCAAAGCGCATCTGTCTGCGCCTTTCAAGGCTAAGCTACTAAGATGGTTGGTGCACATTTTCTTAATAGAGTTGGCAAAGATGGAGCAACTACCATATGGAAAACATCTTGGGTGTGTGTATGTGTGTGTGCAGGAGTTTGTGCGGGTTTTTTTTTCTGTTTTAATTTGTGTACTGGGCCATGGCATAAACATGGAATGCAAAAGATTTCTGGTGTTGTCTACCATTGGCCTAGATATGCTTTGTCAACTTTTTTTTTTATCCTTCTGCAGTCCCCTGACCAAAATAGACTTCTTAAACACGTTCAGGCAAGACAAAAGAAACATCTTCCACCACCAAAGGAGTTTGTGCTGCGTGTTATACAGAGCAATACTTCACTAGAACTTGAACAGAAACACCATCCACCCAGAGCTCATAATTAACATTTAGCCCAATTTAGCTCACTCAACACAAAGTACTGTATTTGCATGTTTTTCTGTGTGAGGAAATGGTCTTTTAGGACACAGTTCCACTAAGCTGGGCCTGAGGCGCTTAAAGCGTACATTGCCCTCTCTTGTCACTAAGCAAACATCACCAAACTGAAAGCAAATTTTTTTTTTTTCTTTGATGGAACTACTTTGGTATAGAACTACCTTTATTTATTATACATGGGCCTGCTATGTTAAGACGTACATTTCTTTTTAAATGCTTTAGCTGTCAAAGTGATCCCATATGATTTTGTTTGATCATGTTAAAATCCATTTTCAGATGTCTTCATTAGTAGAACTGAGCAGGAGCTGGTCAAAGTTAGTAATTTATGCATATCTCCACACGTACGCATACATACTGATCATAAAGTCACTGCCAAAAAGCCATCTATGGACAAAGTCACATGTATGTCAGGGCAATGACGATCTGTCTTTTACTCTTACAACTGGTGCTCATGTAAGAAAGAGCCACTGCCCCCACCACTCTGCTGCCCAGGGGAGGAGAAGCTCGCCAGAGGGATGACCTTGACGGGGTCTTCCTTCTTACTATTGCAGTGTCTGTCCAGGGTGTTGTAGAACTGCGGCCGGTTGATCCCTTTGTCCAGTTCATCCTTTTTGGGCACAGACCTGCCCAGAGTATGGCGACCATCCATGACCCCCATGCTGCCCATGTTGGCTTTGGCTCCCCGGGCAAAGCTCTGCTGGAAGCCAAAAGAGGGCATTGTACCGGCGATGGTGGTGGTGGTAGGGTTGGAGGTGGGGCTGTTGCTACCAGGACCCTGGAACTGGGCCAGGGCTGGAGGCATCCAGCAGCTGTCAGAGTGGCCCAGTATCAGACACTCCTGGGTACAGGTCTCAGAGGCCTCAGCCAAGGCTTTCTGCAGGTTCACCTCGATGGCTGTAAAAAAGGAGAGGAAGAGAGAAAGAAGAAAAACACATAGTTAATCCAGCAGCTCAGAACAAACAGAGAGTGCAGCTGGAATGCAATGATTTTACTGGGATGCTGTGAAAGCACTGAATGAACTCATGAATCATAATGTAAATAGAAGAAAGTTGTCGCCTTATCAGTGGATGACCCACAAAATGTCAGCCTTTTAGTGAAATGAAAGTCAGTGATAAATGTTTCATTTCATCTTGTAATGAGAAAAACACCAGCAGAGCATTTAATTTCCATTGGTATTCCCATGACTCTGTCTGTTTACCTACAATATGCGAGGAATTCCCTGTAGCTTAATTAGAGGTAGAAAAAAAATGTCTTGCTGTTTGTGTCTTGAATTGGCTTTACGATATTAAATATTTAATGAACATCTTAACAAAGAATTGTTTATTTTAACCACTGTCAATGTGGCACACCTTAAACCCTTTTGAACATTCAGAATTCAAAATAAATCTGATCAAATCAATCGAAGAACACTTGAATATATAGAGCTAAAAAAAACCCAGATCTTGTGAACATCTTCATCACATTCAGGGACAATTAATATACATGGTTAATTGTGGCAGTATTTAGGTTGCATGCATGGAAGGAACAAAAAACTGAAAACTGAATGAGGAGGCGACTGGGCAAGGCTAAGCACTCAAACTATCTTATCTCATTATCTCGGCACTGGCATCACATGTGGAATGAGTTGGGGATGAGGCCTCAGCATTGAGCTTCAGCAATAAAGCCTGTCAAGCCAGATAATTAGAATGTAAAACAGTGTGCACCAAGGCAACCAGGAGCCTGCAGTGTTACATTTCCTAGGCCATGGGAGGAAAGAGGGGTCCTCTTTCAAACATCATATCGCTCCTCTAGGCTTCAGCTTCAAGCTGTCACGTAGAAATTATTTAGTATATTTGCATAAGTAAGAATGCTATAAATAATTAAGCTGTCTTAGACCCTAGTACACAGGGACGACTATTTCCTTCACGCACACAAGGTCTGCATGCTCTGTATAATTCTATTCCACAGAAATCTACAAATCTCCTTGCCACCTTGTTTATAATTTTATAGCATTGTTCAAAATAAAGATATTCTGATTAGTCAACGTTAGTGATACCAGTCCAGCCTCCCAAAATTATGCCATTTAACGGCCCAGTGCCCTCACTTTTTTGTATTTCTGTAACCCTGCAGATTGAATAGCACAGCGTCAACTTTAATTATGAGAGCAGTGTCTGAAAATGAATCGCCTCGTATAAATTGTGAGGATATATTTGGGGTGCCCACGTGGAGTCAAATCTGTCCTCTCCATATTGAACTGGAGCCTTGAAGCAGGAGTGTATAAATCCCCTGGGCGGTAAATGTGTCACCTTTCAGAGGGTCACTAACTTCATTAAGGCAAAAATGGATGCTGCTTTCTCATTCTCTGAGTTAGCACAATAGGGCTGAGCCAAGTCTCGGCCATGCCCTGACTCAGTGTCTCTCCACCGGTTTTCTGCTACCCTGAAAGCCTTTTCGGGGTACTGCTGTTTTTGATGAGGTAATGCTGTTAGCATGAACTTCTAATTCCACAAGCGTGCACCCAGGCACACAAATTCATGTTCCTAGTCCCAACAGAAATATACACATTCAAAACAGCATCTTTGCCAGATTTCCTGTCTCCTCCTCAACTTTAAATGATCAGTGCAGCCAAAGGTGAAGCTACCTTTAATGTAGCGTACTTTACAAATGAAAGGTAGTCTGTGGCTCTGTGACTTCACACAGCTTGAACTCGCAGCAGTTCTGTGTCAACAGTCTTCCGAGCCTCAACATTTTGTATGCAGTATTTCACATCCAGTCTTTCCAAAAGACATGGGGCTGTACTATTTTCTATTCCAGTGGGATCTTGTGGATAGGCGGTGGCGGGTTTGGGAGGGTGGGAGCACGGCGTAAGTGATGTCGCTGACAGCTCTGGCTGCTTTCGTCAGCTAGAGGTATGCCGCAGCCTGCTTGTGATGCCGCTGTCTTTTGTATTCAGGGGAAACAACTGTACCCCGCGGAGCTTTCGGGAGGAATCACACATCACTGACGCCACGGATCCCCTGATGCTGAGAACATTCTTTTCTACTTTCCTTCAAGGAAATTTGAATGGCAGACAAGTGGGGATAATGGCAAACAATTGGGTGTAATAGACAGCACAACTGGGATCAGACCTACTGTTCTCATTTGAGATGATTCATCTTAACTGAGCACGGGTGAAGTCATTTACACAAAGCTGTGACACCTGTTTAGTCACTCTGTAAAGTTGACTGAACATCTAATACAGGATCACCTGCAATCACCTAGGATAACTGACTGCTGTTTACTCCAGGCTGCAGCCTGCAGGCTGATTTGACTGCTCTGTTATAAGCTAATCTATTATCAGTGGTCTTGTTGTGTACTTCGAGAAACCCCGCAGAGCCACAGTTGTAGGTTCTACACCTGGTCATACACAAGGTTAATACCAGTGGTAGCCTACAGCAATCTTTTTCTGCAGCATCAACACATCTTTTGGCCAGACACAGATCGAACACCGTCGCATCCACCTTCAGCTGACCTTCCATTCCTGTGGTCAAACATTAGAGCTTGTACAAACATTGGACATGAGTAAGAAAGGTGTATCGGTATGCTGCATAACATTCAAAGGATTACGAAAAAAAATGCACCAAATGGAAACACTAACTAAAGTTTGCAATTCGCCCGGACACAAGGTGAGGTTAATGTAATGCAAATAATGTGAGCACTTGAAATCTTTTAATTCTGAAATATTAAGAGGTTGAGCAAGATAACTTGAATGGATTGCAGCCAAGTCCAATTCAATAGCTTTGCAAAAGATTTTGAAATGTATGTCCCTATTTTGTTCAGACTTTTCAGTATTTTTAGGACTTTGTTTGTGTTGATGTAAACAGTGAAGAAAAACCCAATAATAACATAAGCACCAGAATCACATCAACATTTTCAACAGTGTTCAATCTAATATAGTCCCGTACACCACTACTCAAAGCTGGCTTGCAGGTGATGCATCGGCAACAATGTCCTTTTTCAGTAATCCTTTTACCATCATTTTACACTGGTGTATGTACTGCAGCATTATGCCTTTTGCATGTGTTGTCTGAATGGCCATTCTTGTTTTGGATATTAATACAGGTTGTAATGCTGAAATAATAAGCAGTAATTCACATTTTCAAGCCCACACTGCTGCATGATAATGACGAGGTTGCTGTACACACCCTGTAATGTAAAGATAATTGCTTAGATTTTGGCATCAAGGTAATGTCATAATGATTTGATTTAGCCATGATGAACAGTGCAAGGCTCAATCCCATTAGGTTATACAAGTGCCGTCTTACCAACCACACGTCTGGAATGTTGACATTTAAGTATTATGTTTTGTCTGTTTATTATACTTGTATGCATTCAATCTTACTTATTTTTTTCCCTGATGGCCATAAAATCCACTAATGCAAATGCGTGTTCTGACAGGCAGAAACACACGCACACAGCTAGGATGCATATTAGCTGGCTGATCAGGGCTTTTTAGTACAATAGCATGAGATATTTAACATGACAGTTGATGATATTTACTGACAGAGCTAGTTACATCTTGATGAGCTTCACATTAAGGTCTGCACACACATCAGGATTCAACTTATTATTTCAGCATGCACAAACTCATTATTGCTAATTAAAAGGATAATTGCATGCATCTAGGACATTAATTTCCTCAAACAGCCATCAGGAAGGTGGACCAGGCCCCTGACTCATCCTACAGTGTTATTTGATGCAGTCTTTTTGTTTTTTGTTTTGGCCTGAAACATATATGCATCAAACTGATGTATTGTGAAATTAAAGCTTTATCACGCCCCCCCGACTGTATAATCATGGCAATATTCAAATTATATTTGTTTGTTTTATGTGTCATGTGTATCTTGTATTATGCATTAAAAAATATGGCATGGACCCTACTGTGGCCCCATCTTGTGAATCTATATATTTTGTGATCTATTAAACTGAAGGTTTAATGGGCTTTTTTTTCAGTTTATTATCTGAGGTTTTGATACATGAGCTGTCGCTATGCAGCAGTTGTTTTTGTCTAACATCCACTGCAAAGACTTAGCTCAAAAGTTCATGTTTCCTCTGCTCATACTAGAGTCACAAAAGTCCAAAAGTTCATACATATTCCAGAATGTAACTTTGCCAAGAAAATAAACCGTTTGTCACCCAGAGCATTATCACCTACAGCGCTAACCCTCTCAGTGTCAATTAATTTGGATTCAACAACTTTAACGGTTGCAGAAAGTAAAAGAAAACGGCTTATTTTTAGCCGAAGAGTTGTTTAAAATGTAGAAGGTGTCTTTCATCGAGAGGTATAGAACCATCCTGGAGGACTACAAGTACTACGGCTATCATGAGTGCAAAAATATTATCATTATCATATCATGTGTTCTTGTGTGACAAGAGATGAGATTGAAAGCGCAAGAAAAAGAAACACAGAGGGTATATGAGCACGTGTCTCATGTCTGAAGGGAGACCACCAGACAGAACCACAAGAATACCGAAGATTCTCTCAAACAAATAGAATCTCTGTAGAAATAATTGGGTTTGTAATTACCACGACTTTATCACTTCACTCGGCCTTATACTCACTCCAAATGTACAATCTGGATAAGCAAATGGATGGTCATTAATAATAATAGCGCTATTAAAACCCCTTGGTGTTGCACTGAAAAGCGAGATGCCATTACTTTCATCACAGCTCTGGCAATCATCATTTGAAGGAGAGACTAATGCCTCACTTTCAGAGAATTACAAATACAAGACAGTCCGCTTAAATGCTTGATGCATCCCACGATCCCTGCTGTTCTATTTGGCGCTAATATTTATGATGCTTATGACTGATCTGTAGTTTCGATGATGTCTGCTCATATACTGCATAAATTCATGTTCTAATTGTGAGGTTTCTGAATGATTGGAAACTATAGGCCAGACTTATGTATATGAAGAGACACACGGAAACATGGTCTGTGATTTCTTTAGAAAATGCCTGTCCCTGTGGCAATGACAATTAACTTTTCTCTGCACGTCTGACTAGAATGCTATTTGGTTTTCTTTACTTTTATCAGGAAGAGGTACAGTATAATCCCTTGCGAAGGCAATAAGAGCTGTCATTGTCACTGCTGACAAGGGCGTGGGGGAGGAAGTAAATATTCCATTGTAGCCATAAAAACTTGGCGTGCTCTTTGGAAAGCAGAGATCAACTGCTCTGGAGAGGTCAGTGGTGCCATGTAGGAGGCTGACATGTATTAAGATCTATAAGGAGCTATGGTGGAGAAGACAGCTACTGCAGAATTTTATCAAGATTTTATTATAGCATATGGAATGAAACAATAGAGACATCTCCATGCAGCCTGTCTTCTAATGGACATTCACACCAGCAATCACATGGTCAAAGAGCTGCGTGCCAGTTAATGGTAATGAGTCACCTACAATAATGGTGTAGCGGATTTTTCCACTGAAACATAAATTTCAGAGCAATTCTATGTAGCAGTGATACAAAGTGAGATACAAGGGATGGCAAGGCCACTTTTTAAAACAAATAGTGCCAGATGTAATGAATGGCCTTTTTTAAAGGAAACAATGTGACGCAGATAAGCGGGGAGCGAGGTTGTCCATATATACTCTAGACTAATTACTTCTGATGCGTTTACTGAGACGCCGCTGAACACGGTGAGTCTCTGAGCCACATACGTATTTATCAGCACTTGTGGGACCTATACAGTTCCTCGCCTGTAATCCATCTAGCCTTGTCTACTCTCGACCCTTTTTGCTTTCCTAGTGTTTGACCCATTGTAACTGAAAGTAATTGCAGGCAGAAAACAACATCTAATGATTACTTTATCTGGGAGTCTGAGAGAGAGTGAAAAGTCACAGACAGGTACTTTCAACAAAAGGAGGAGGCCTTTTTGTTCCCGACACACAATTTCAGACAACAAAGAATATTATTGACTTGGCTGAGATTAGAACACCAAAACAAATGACAAAGCACAGAGAGAGGACAAAGTGCACAAAGAGAGAAAGGATCTCTTGAACAACCCAGTGCCAAGCACTTGCTTCTTCCTCTTTGTTACCATTGATTAAAAGTATGTTGTAGGTTGAAACACCCATTTCTCCACAGAGAATATACAACACCCACACAATGTATGGGATTAATTTAATGTAAATTCCTTTATCTCAGAATCACCTTTGTTGTTAAAAAAGGACAAACCAAAAAAGGCACATTTTCATATTGCCACAGCATAAAATGTTTACAAAAAGCAAACCCCAACTTCAGCAACCCCAACTGTGTGATTTCCATCTACAGAGAGCACAGTTGGGAAGGTAGAACACAGAAACAGTTTTATTCTGACACTTGACTTTTTGTGCGTGACATTGGTTGATTACATCTCCTTCATTATGTCTGGACTACTATTGGGCCTCCCCTCCTGAGGACAAGATGCCGGTGTCACCATCAACACAATCAGGCCTGGCCAAATACCCAGCATGGGCCAGATAGATGAGAGGTGCAAACACCATAACAATCTGCAATCAGCGCTCATCACCACAGTGACACACAGATGAAGAGGCGCAGAGTTTCTATGGGGGGTAGAAATACAAGACATGCTCATGTAGATGCACACACAGACACACACACACACATATGCCAGTGCTCTCAGTTTAAAATCTCATACAAGAGCAGCCTTTGTGACTCTGTGCTTGTGCAAACGCTGGGCGATACTGTGGATATACTGTAGGTGCGCTGTCACTGACAAGGAAGCAATACATAAATGCATATTTATAAGATTAAAAAAACGTGAATCCACCTTAAAATTCATTGCACATGGATGAATGTCTGAAAATTTCCATACTGTGTAGATAATGTGAGGTCTGGGAAATGAAAATAAAGAGCATGGAATGAAAAGGAAGTGAAAATATTTTAGAAGGATTAAGAAAGAAAGGAAAATAGACTGATTAAGTGGGACCTGACAAAGCTGTCTGATATTTGCAAGAAGATTGGATTGTTCCAGCAGGAATACTATCTAAACAGCCATGATTTTTAGGAAATGACTTTGATCTAAAAATGTAAATGTCACTTATAACACTCTCGGCTTTCCTTTTAAAATCAAATTAGAAGCTCATTGAAAGCATAAGCAGGTCCTCAAAGAATTAAACCTGTTGCATTAGGAGCCTGTACAACAACTCTGGATAAGAATAGCTAATCATAAAGTGCCTCACATGATGGAGGAAAGACCGGAGTGGCTGATACAAACGACACAGCGGCCGCCACCGTGCTACATCTTGTGTCATGTAACAACCAAATTCATCACACTGACCCATTGCCCCCAATTATTATGGAAAACAAGAATGAATCAAATTAACATTGAAGAAGCTCTCAGATCTGGCAGCCTGTCTGTATAGCCGATGGATTCAGCAGGAGGGGAAGAGAGGGTAATAAACAAGGTGCCACTGCATATGCTATATATCTTGCAGTCATTGA